>NC_064646.1:22711390-23340428 GCF_023864345.2 Schistocerca serialis cubense
CCTCTTGGTCCTGAAGACCTGTCAAACAACAAAGTGAATGATGGTCTGTAACAACTGTGAATGTCCATCCATAGAGAGACTGTTCAAATTTGCACATGGCCCAGATCACAGCAAGACATTCTCTTTCTGTAGTTGAGTAGTTTGTCTCGGCTTTTCTAAGTGTCCTAGAAGCATAGACTGTAACATTCTCTTTCCCATCCGAAATTTGCACCAGAACAGGACCTATCCCATACTCACTGGCATCTGTGTGTAGTTCTGTAGGTGCAGTCTCATCATACAAGCCACGTACAGGGTCAATCGCCAGAGCTTATCGCAGTACATCGAAAGAATCTTGTTGAACACAACCGCAGATAAATTTAGCATCATCTTCTAACAACTCTTGGAGTGGCCTGGCTTTGATACCAAAGTCTTTGATAAAACGACGGTAATAAGAACATAATCCGAGGAAGCTTCTCAAACCTCTAATACTTTTACTAATAGAAAATTCCGTTATAGGTCTCACCTTTGCTGGGTCTGGCAGCACACCTTCATTAGACACGAGGTGTCCGAGTATTTTGATATCTTTTGCTCCAAAGAGACAATTTTTTGGTTTAAGTTTCAGTCCGCCTTGTTGCACAGACTTAAGAATGGCCCTCAGTCTTTCTTGTGTTCATCAAATGTCTCTGAGAACACTATAATGTCATCTAAATAACAAAGACACATCGTCCACTTCAGGTGACGTAGAATATTATCCATCATCCGTTCAAAAGTTGCTGGTGCATTACACAAACCAAACGGCATTATCTTAAACTCATACAGGCCCTCAAGGGTGATCAGTGCAGTTTTCTCACGATCAGATACATCTACTTCGATTCACCAGTATCCCGAGTACATGTCCATGGTTGAGAAAAACTTAGCCCCCTTCAGACAATCTAGTGTATCATCAATTTGTGGAAGAGGGTAAACGTCCTTTTTAGTTATTAAGCTTCTTGTAATCAACACAAAAGCGCCAACTGCCATCCTTCTTCCTGACGAGGACCACTGGTGACGACCATGGGCTCTGCGAAAGCTGAATGATGTCATTCTTCATCATATTCGCTACCTCGTTGCGAATTATTCGACGTTCCGTTGCTGACACACGGTATGCCCTCTGTCTTGTCTCTAGTACTAATCTGGTGCTTCTCCGTCGATTTGTCTAATTTGCTTTTACCTGTGGATTGAAGCATTGAGAGAACCCTTGAAGAATGGCAAGTAGCTTCTTCTGTTGTTACTTAATGAGTTCTGGTGATGGTCGAGCTATAAGATCTTGTCTAGTAGTGGTAGCGCTAATTTCGCCCACAGACTCGGTATGGGAGGTTTCTATAACGCTGAGCTGTTCTGCAGTTAACGGCTCAGCATTTGCTACGCACATGCGTCTCGGAAGGCTCCGCGGTTCTCGGCGACAGTTAACTATCCACAATTCACCGAATCCGTTCTTAAACGAGACGACAGAGGCTGGGATGACCAAATTATTCTTCAGTGGTATGCTTCTCTTACATTCCACTACTAGATCCATGGGTTTATGAATGGCGTGACACATGACAGTTACTTCTCTAGCGCTGACTGCAGGAATGATCACTTCATCCAGCACACACAGTCTCCACACACTAGGATGCGCATCTCCCTGTCAACAGTATTTCATCTCGTCTAGCATAATCTTCGAGCGACCACAATCTATAATTGCCTGAGAAGCTTTCTAAAAGTCCCATCCGAGAATGACGTCATGACTACACTCTTGTATGATGATGAATTATAAGGGCTGTGTATGGGTACTTATACCCACAAGAATGGTACATCTCCCTGTAGGTTTTATATATTTCCCATCAGCCACCTACGGCAGAGATGTTTTGCTGTCGACGAATACGGTTTTCTGCAACTGGCGACGGTACTTCTCCGAAATGACTGAATATGATGCTCCAGAGTCCACAAGATCTTGGGCTGGTGAGCCATCCATTAGGATATCGACGTAGTTTCCTTTCATTTTTGTAGTGATCGACGATGGAAGATTTCTCTCTTCGGTGGCCTCACCTCCAAGGAGGGTCGTACCCTTTAGGTTTCCAGACTGCGTCGGCTAGGTGATCGGCTGAAGCTTCTAAACGGCGATGGAGACCTTACTCGGCGTGTTGGGGAGCTTCTTCTCCAGCGGCTTTCTTACGGCGATGGTGACCTACGTCGTCCTGCACCCACCTCTTTTTGTTCTTCTTCATCGTCCCGGAGTTGGCGTTGGGTAAGATCGGTCTGCTGTCTTCTGGCGCTGGCGTCATCAAATATACCCCGCCTTTCTCGACAATAGCGCACCACAAGCCCCGGTGGTCCACAATGGAAACCTCCTGGTTGGTCCGCAGCTCGTGGTCGTGCGGTAGCGTTCTCGCTTCCCACGCCCGGGTTCCCGGGTTCGATTCCCGGCGGGGTCAGGGATTTTCTCTGCCTCGTGTTGACTGGGTGTTGTGTGATGTCTTTAGGTTAGTTAGGTTTAAGTAGTTCTAAGTTCTAGGGGACTGATGACCATAGCTGTTAAGTCCCATAGTGCTTAGAGCCATTTTTTGAACCTCCTGGTAGGTTATCCTGAGTCCTCCAGATGTCAGTCTGATGGTGTCCAAACGGATTCCTCATGCGGCATTGTAGGAACGTAACTCCGTCTGGGTCTCGACTTTTTCACCATTTTAATGGGAAATGAAGGACAAGAGATTGAGTTCAATGTCTGTTCCACTTCCTCCCTTATGACCTCTTGAAGCGACTCGATTTTTTACTCGCCGTGCAATCCAAGTACCTTCTTAACTTCCTCTCTCACTATCTCACGAAGAACACTTGTGAAGTCAGTTGCTTCCTCCATCGATACGATGTTTGCAAGCCGTTAAATCTTCTTCCGTGTAATTCTTTTTTGATGCATTGTCTCGATATACTGGCACCATTTTATGAACTCGTCTGCTGTCGAAACTCCTTTTAGTAGTAGGTCTTGATACATGTTCTCAGCAACACCCTTCATGAGATGTGCAGCCTTGTCTTCCTCCTTCATTCTATTATCCACTATTTTACACAGCTCCAAGACGTCTTGAATGAAGGATGCTGTAGTTTCTCCTGGATGCTGTGCCCTGCACTTTAATTTATCTTCGACCTTGCAATTCTATTGTTATGTGTCGCCGAAATACTTGCGCAGTTCCACCTGGAACACTTTACAGCTTGTGAACTTTTCCTCGTTGTTCTCATACCATTGCTTGGCAGTCCTCTGCAAGTGGAAAAATACGCTAGTCAAGCACACGGTGTCATCCCATTTGTTAAATTTGGCTATATGCTCATATACCTTCAGCCAGTTGTTTGGATCTTGGCCATCGTCACCAGAGAATCCGGAAGGATGTCTCATGTGGTGGCACACCCTTGCTGTCATCGTAACGTCCTCTTCTTCTTCTGTCTCCGGTAGATTGTGATATGTTGAATATGACTCTAACTCGGGTTTCTCGCCACGTAAACGGTGGCTCTGTTGTGGCCTGATGGGAGCCACTGTGTCCTCGATAATGTGCGCTATCACAGGTTCCAATACCCGTCGCCTCCACCAGGATAATGTCACGTTGAAGAAGGTGTAAGTCGTAGTTGAATGACGAACACTAACTTCACTTAAAGAATGTTTATTCAGCACTTGCTCATACAAGAGCGCGGAGCGAACTGCCTCCGGCCACAACACATACAGAATATATACGGCTGCAGAACCTTCCGGTATAGTGATGCTTGACATTGGTGGAAGCTTCTAGATTGTACTCGAACCCAATATAGCAACTAAAATTGTACAATCGAGTTGAGTTTTGAACTCTCGACTTTCCATGCATCAGTTTTGTATCACAACCACTACACCACGGTGCTACTAAGCTTCTTCTGCGACTATATGAAAGACGCAGTGCAGATTTATTTAACTTCATGTGCACTTACCGTTGCTAGTTAGTGTGTAGTAATGAATTTGGCCTGAAAATGTAAAACTGTTACTCACCGCCATCCTGGTTTACAAGGTTGAAGTTTGTATTTCGTAATTTTAAGCCTTATGTTGGCGTAGTGTATTGAGTGGCGCAGTCTGAAGCTCACGCCAGTGTCAGTGAAGGCAATGTATGAAGATGTAAGATATAATTAACTTGAGAGTTATCAGTGTGACAAGGCCCATGAACTGAGCTGGTTCACTGTAGATTTTGTAACAGTTGTGTGGTAGGAACTAGCTGTCATAAAGTTTAGACTCTTGTAAATTATGGTGCCATTAAGGTGTTGTCCGATGATTACCGCTACGGTCGCAGGTTCGAATCCTGCGTCGGGCATGGATGTTTGTGATGTCCTTAGGTTAGTTAGGTTTAAGTAGTTCTAAGTTCTAGGGGACTGATGACCTCAGAAGATAAGTCCCATAGTCCTCAGAGCCATTTGAACCAATCCGATGATTATTCAAGTCCGAGTTTACTCTGGTACTTGTATTTTGTACTGCCGGAATTAAGATCACAGTCCAATTGTATTCTTTTAACTACTTGGCCATTAAGGCGACCTCAAGTTATGGTTAACCTGGTGGCTCATCCTGCTTGTTAGTTAATAGTAAAGTTTACCGTGTGCTTTTGGGTTAAAGTTTTAAACCAAGCAAGGGTCATTTTATTTTCTGTTTACTTTATATTTTAATGTTTAAGGAGTTTTCATGTGTAGCTAGAGACATTGCAGCATATTGCGATTATTACTATTGAGATGATGGTATTTAGAAGCTGTGGTCATGCACAGGCGTGTTTAGATGGCGGCTATGTCTTACCCAAACATAACCAGGCATTCATGCGTTGAAGTAGCGCGTGCCTGGGCGTGAGGCACTGATTTTTTGTTTTTGAATTATTTAAGGCGATGGCCTTCAGAAGGCGTTTGAAATCATTGAATCGTTTCATGTATCATTTGGAAGCTGAAACAAAATATTTTAAACAAATTATTCTGCTTCATCACAGTAGTGTTTTTTAAAATTGGGTTTAGCTTTTAATTTTAAAAAACGTAAAATATAAATGAGGTTTTGGTGACCTTTTGTTTTAGGGAGATTGTCAGGATACGTTAAATTGTATTTCACGACCAGGATGTGTACTGTGCAATAAATATTTATCTGAAAATAGTTACATGTTAATTAATACCACCACCTTTTCTACTCCCCAAGCCTATCTGTGCTCTGTGATCAAAACAATACTTTCCTAAAAAATTTGAACATTTCAGCTTCTAACCCTTCATGTTTTCACCTACGCCTACGATGTCACTACAGAAGCGGATCAGTTACATAACTTGACGGGAAATTAAAAGTGTAGAATTTAAGATGGCTGACCTTTAACACTGATGGAGCTCTATGACGGCAGAATCAAAGTTATCTGACCTGGAATACGACTTCAGCAAGCATTATGCAAGGTTACCTGGGTTTCAATTTTGAGATACAGGTCGTCTGGTTCCGCCACACATTCACGGCTATGACAAAGTACAAGGTCCCCCACTCCCCTGACAAGTCGTAGGACAAATGGTGTTCGCTGTCGCACCAAGTCGAGGCCTGACTGTTAGATGAAGGTGGCCAGACTGAGATTGAAGATGTTTTTTACCCTACAGGTAGCAACCAATGTGCTGACCCACTTTCAGCGATATGGAAGACCACTTAACATGAATTCTTCTAGCTATTATTCACTCACATAACTTGTCCCAAGTAGATAAATCAAGATGCTCACAGAGTTTTCCAAGTCTCACACCGACGCGTTACAAATAGCCCCAGAAGTGACAGACCAGCACTTTTTATTGGTGAAATTCATGCCGTGCTTGGTACCAGATAAAAGGAAATAAATGTCATAGGTTAGGGATCTGAGAGGACATACAGATCGGAGGAACGCTTCCATTGAGACACGTGTGTCTTGGAAGCACCATAGCGAGCAGTAAGACATGGCAGAAGGCAAAATCAATCCATATGGCTGGAAGTGAATGATTGAGAAACGTTGCCTCTGTAGGGACATTGCCTCATTACATACACAGGAACGTTAGTTATACATGTCAGTAGAATTTACTCTTGGGTGAGTATGTTTTACATAAGGATGAAGTAAGTCTTTGGGCGTGAATTACACCATGAGCCGTAAACGGAACAATAATTTTCTTTAATTGCCTTATCTTCAGTGGTGACAGCCAGTGACGTGATTGCCCAACTGGCATCTGATCCGTCAGCAAGGTCTTACACTAAATTCTTGTTAGTGACTCCTAGGCTATCGGTGAGTACTTCCGGCAACCACATAAAGATCCCTAGGAAGGCAAGTCCTTGCGCGGGGTATTTCAAGTGGCGGCCTCTCTGTCTCTGCAAGACGAACTCCACTCTTCTCTTAGTGCCTGTACCAAAAATATTTCTTACCTGTCCTTAATTTGAGCAGTGTCCTTTGCCACTTAATGTAATATGCACATTCTGTGCTTACGAAAATCGCACCCTAGGAACAATTCAGTGTTCAAACATTCATTAATGGTGAACTCAATAGACGAAGAATGCTCTAGAATTCCATGATGCAACCATATCTTGTCCACTGTGGATAAAGGCTCCCCACCATACTGCGGCCCGTCACACTAGAGTTTTGTACATGAGGCAACTTATAAATACCGGGCACCTTGCTGTACCATTGCCATTTCACCACTGACATATTACTATAAGAATCTAACAGGGTGCAAAATGGTTGATGGCTGGCAAGTCAGCCAGTGCAACAGCCTTGGTCGTACTACAACGTTTCAGTAATCTACACAGACGCATACAGCGGCCTGTGTGCAGATGACATCAAGTCCGCCCCCTCTATATCCTTTCTCATGGTGCTTGGCGGTCTCGCACGAAGAGGACAAGTAGGTGACTGAAAACATATCCTGTCCCTGCTAGGTTTAATTTTAGGCTGTTCAAACCCACCAGCGGATCCATGTTGACGGTTTCTAAAAATATGAGACACCAAAGCATGCTTATCGCCACTGAAGCAGACATATTCACTACTGTACGCCAACTTAATTAACCCTCTGGAAGTTTGAGTATTACTTGAAAACAAACAAAATACTTGACCTGTCAACAAGATACATACTTTCTTAAATTCAGCTGACTGAGAAACATCATCAGAATGCACCTAATATATCACCTTCACCAGGGGCTTCTGAAACAGTTATGCTCAGTTTCGGTTGATCAAAGGTTGAGATCTGAAATATCTCTGAATCAGCAGTGCAGAAGTTCGTCGCTTGACCTTTCAGGTGCGCCATCAACGGCAATAAACTTACAAGTTCATTAGTATCAGCTGATAAGGTGGGATTCCTTCACACCATAGGCCAAAGCGAATTGGGTAGCCTGTTAAATTATTTCCAACCCGCCATCTCGCCCCACCCGATTGACTCATGCCCTCATTGCTGATCAACCTGCCCAAGGACGGAACCCTCAGCCTGACCCGTGTTCTCCTGCGAAATAAGCAAACTGCTCTCCAATTCTAAACACTGACCCTATCATATGGTACATCGTCTGCTGCCATCTAATTAGGGACATTAATAAAAAATGTAAGATCTTTAACAGGTCTGGCTGAATGATTAAATTCGACCTGGTTTCTGAACACCTGAGAATGGGTGGGAACAGTCCCATCCGGCCTGGATGGCCAAGCGGTTCTAGGCGCTACAGTCCGGAATCGCGCAACCGCTACGGTCGCAAATTCGGATCCTGCTTCGGGCATGGATGTGTGTGATGTCCATAGTAAGGTTTAAGTAGTTCTAAGTTCTAGGGGGCTGATGATCTCAAAAGTTAAGTCCCATAGTGCTCAGAGCCATTTGAACAGTCCCATGCAATGACTTAATCTTGGCCTGCATATCAGCAAGGAGCCCTCCCCCCCCCCCCCCCCCCACCACCCAAGAAACTGAACAGGCGTATCTTAGCTCGCCAAAGATATTAGTTAGAATGACGAGACTACAGCCCAGTGAACCCCACAAGCGTTGTTCCCTTACCGCAACATTGCTCGTATTTCCCTTGCTCTAGATAGGTAGTTCATACCGGAGTTACTCTTTGGTGAGTCATTAAATTCCAATTACTTCTCTTTCATCGACGAACTTTCACCTCTAGTTTTATCCTGAAAAAGCAAAATCGAAACACAGTACACAGCAAAATAATCCCACTCTATTGCCACACAGGTTTAGAGACCCAACACACTAGTGTAACAATGTTCTCCTGCCGTAGCGGGTCGGCGTTTCGTAACACTAGATACTGAGCTCTTTATTCGCATGAAGTGCTGCGTGCTATTGACAAGGGATTACAGCTCGATTCCGTATTTCTCGATTTCCAGAAGGCATTTGACACTGAACCACACAAGAAGCTTATAGTGAAATTGAGTGCTTATGGAATATCGTCTCAGCTACGTCACTGGATTTGTGATTTTCTGTCAGAGAGGTCAAAATTCGTAGTAGTTGAAGAAAAGTCATCGAGTGAAGCAGAAGTGATTTCTGGGGTTTCGCGAGGTAGTGCTACGGGCCTTTTGCTGTTCCTTATCTACATAAAAGATTTGGGAGACAATCTGAGCAGCCGTCTTAGGTTGTCTGCAGATGATACTGTCGTTTATCGACTAATAAAGTCATCAGAAGATCAAAAGAAATGACAAAACAATTTACAAAAGATATCTGAGTGGTGAAACAATTGGAAGTTGACCCTACATAACGAAAAGTCTGAGGTCATCCACATGAGTGCTAAAAGGAATCCTTTGAACTTCGGTTACACGATAAACCAGTCAAATATAAAGGCCGTAAATTCATTTAAATACCTAGAAATTACAATTACAAACAACTTCAATTGGAAGGAACACACAGAAAATGTTGTGGGGAAAGCTAACCAAAGACTGAGTTTTATTGGCAACACACTTGGAAAATGTAACATACCTACTAAGGAGACTGCCTACACTACTCTTGGCCGTCCTCTTTTTAGAATACTGCTGCGAGGTGTGGGATCCTTACCAGACAGGACTGACGGAGTGCCAAGATGTACAGTGAGGCTCGTGACAATAAAACTGTAATTAATGGTTAATGTTTCCTGAAACATACACACGGAATTAAATAGTATGGGATTTAAAGGCAGTGCGAAAGTATGTTTAACAAGGACTTAAAGCATCAGCAAAACAAATAGACAGCGCAGGACCTTGGATCACATGTGCGGCAAGCAAAAAATAGGTAACTGAAGTTAAAATCTTCCGGGTTCTTAGGCCGCGTCATATTTGCTCCAAAACAATGGACGTTTAGACCCGTCTGCTGGGATCTTCCTCAGGATCTTCAGGTGTCCAGCGCTGTTAGTGTTCTAGCTGTAGTGGACACCGGTAGATCCTGAGGAAAATAGCAGCAGAGGGTGGAAACGTCGATTATTTTAGAGGAAATATGACGCGCCCTAATAATCCAGACGATTGTAACTTACGGGACAACGGCCACGAAAGTCTGCAGACTTACATAAAACTGTAGGAAACCTTAACAGCAGACACCTAGAAACAAACAATAAATATCTTAAAACTCTGGCAACGTGAGGCCAAGAACAGAGCATATAATCTACCAATGTACGTAACAGAAAGTACCCCTAACGCACTCTCTTAGGGAACCACGCTACTCAATATCGTGGCTAGTTAACGCACTTTCTCCGCAAACCGCGAGTACATGTACAGTTATCAAAAGTAAACGACCGAGTTTAGTCCAAAACATCAGACGGGAACAATGTTACCAATATTAAGGCGTATGAGAAACCAGGATGCCCATATTTAACGCCAACAGTCCAGCCCCTCACAGTAAACCACAAAATGTGCCGCCCACAATTCCTGAAGCAGACATGGACTAGCGTTACATATTTGACCCCCTTGCTGAACATAACATTTTGTTAAGTAATTGACATGAAACTCGTTGTAGTGTATACCTCGGCGTTTTCTTGAGTCAAAAATATGAATCGTAGTTTGGGAATAAGAGCATACGTAATACCTTACTAACTGAGTGTAGACAGAAGCAATATGATGTTTGCGACATCTCTGGAGAAGGAAATAACAAACGTCATGATAAACGTATGTGGCGCCTGTACAGACATAGGTACAAACTCTAAAAGGTTGTTGGGGTTCCAATGCCGTTACGATTTCACTATAGCGCTATATTTCGGAATAGATTTGGAGAGATCCTCACCTGATGTATAGACCAGTTATATTCCAAATGGAATTAATTTAATACTGTTCACAATTAATAAAATTGGGATTTAATTCTAATAGTGTCTTTATTATATAACACTTATTTTATGGTGGTCATCAGCAATAAATGTTTTATGTTAGGGAAAATTATAATTGTGTCGGAAGTATTATGTATTTTTCGTGCGTTATTTTTAATATGTTGGAAAATGTGAGACGATACTAAGTATTAATATGAAGAAAAATATGCGGGTAATTGTAATGACTACTGGATAAAGTTTATTTAAAATATCATGACAGTTAGACGGAACAGTTCTGTGGAACCCGACAAACAAAATTTCTAGAATTAGCTGGGAGTGTATTACAACTACCTACATACCGCTTACGTAAGGACGATAAGTTAATTAAAGCGCGCAGCAGAGGCATTTAAGAGATCACTCGTCCTACGGTCAATATGTGAATGTAACCGAAAGAAGCATGACAAGGGCACCTGTACACTGTAGCGGTAATTTCCAAGAAATATTGGCTATCGAGGTAGCCAGCCACTAATGATACACACCGAAAGTGCGACTCTGTTATTAATAAACATCGATCCACCTCCTTCCCCTATCATTTAATTAAGAACATTGATCAGCTTAGTTCGTACAGATCCATTGCGTAGGAACAGAGCTGCTCGCTGACAGATCTGTGAGAGCATAGTAAGTGGATCGATGTTTTTTTTTTTAATTAAATGAAGGTAGAAGGCAGGCGGTGGGTGAAATATGAACTGATGGGTTTCCTTTCCTTTTTGTTTTCCAGCTGCGTGTGACGAAACCGAGGCCCACGAGAAAGACAGGCCATTGCTCCTTCATCACGAAGCTAGGCCTGAACTCGCTCGCTCGCTCAGCTCTGCAGACAAAACGCGTTTCTAAATCTGTTAACTCACAGCTGGGTATGTGCGTACTAATGAAAATTGCATCTTCTACTGAAATGTGCTGTTACGAAGTCTTGCTGGTCAACAGTACCACAGTAAAATTCAATTTACGATACTCAATATACACTATGTGATCAGAAGTATCCGGACACCTCCAAAACCATACGATCTTTATATTAGGTGCACTGTGATGCCACCTACTGCTAGGTACTCCATATCAGTGACCTCAGTAGTCATTAGACATCGTGAGAGAGCAGAATGGAGCGCTCCGCGGAACTCACGGACTTCGAACGTGGTCAAATGATTGGGTGTCACTTGTGTCATACGTCTGTACGCGAGATTTCCACGCTCCTAAACATACCTAGGTCCACTGTTTCCGATTTGATAGTGAAGTGGAAAAGTGAAGGGACACGTACAGCACAAAAGCATACAGGCCGACCTCGTCTGTTGAGTGACTGAGACCGCCGACATTTGAAGAGGGTCGTAATGTGTAATAGGCAGACATCTATCCAGACCATCACACGGGTATTCCAAAGTGCATCAGGATCCACTATGACAGTTTGGCGGGAGATGAGATAACTGCTGATTTCATGGTCGAGCAGCTGCTCATAAGCCACACATCACGCCGGTAAATGCCAAACGACGCCTCGCTTCGTGTAAGGAGCGTAAACAGTGGACAACTGAACAATGTACAAACATTGTGTGGAGTGACGAATGACGATACACAATGTGTCGATCTTATGGCAGGGTGTGGGTATGCCGAATGCCCGGTGAACGTCATTTGCCAGCGTGTATAGTGCCAACAGTAAAATTCAGAAGTGGTGGTGTTAAGGTGTGGTCATGTTTTTCATGGAGGGGCCATGCACCCCTTGTTGTTTTGCGTGACACTATCATAGCACATTGATGTTTTAAGCACCTTCTGGCTTCCCACTGTTGAAGAGCAATTCGGGGATGGCGACTGCATCTTTCAACACGATCGAGCAGCTGTTCATAATCCACGGCCTATGGCGGAGTGGTTACACGACAATACCATCCTTGTAGTGGACTGGCCGGCACAGAGATGTGAATCATATACACTCCTAGAAATTGAAATAAGAACACCGTGAATTCATTGTCCCAGGAAGGGGAAACTTTATTGACACATTCCTGGGGTCAGATACATCACATGATCACACTGACAGAACCACAGGCACATAGACACAGGCAACAGAGCATGCACAATGTCGGCACTAGTACAGTGTATATCCACCTTTCGCAGAAATGCAGGCTGCTATTCTCCCATGGAGACGTTCGTAGAGATGCTGGATATAGTCCTGTGGAACGGCTTGCCATGCCATTTCCACCTGGCGCCTCAGTTGGACCAGCGTTCGTGCTGGACGTGCAGACCGCGTGAGACGACGCTTCATCCAGTCCCAAACATGCTCAATGGGGGACAGATCCGGAGATCTTGCTGCCCAGGGTAGCTGACTTACACCTTCTAGAGCACGTTGGGTGGCACGGGATACATGCGGACGTGCATTGTCCTGTTGGAACAGCAAGTTCCCTTGCCGGTCTAGGAATGGTAGAACGATGGGTTCGATGACGGTTTGGATGTACCGTGCACTATTCAGTGTCCCCTCGACGATCACCAGTGGTGTACGGCCAGTGTAGGAGATTGCTCCCCACACCATGATGCCGGGTGTTGGCCCTGTGTGCCTCGGTCGTATGCAGTCCTGATTGTGGCGCTCACCTGCACGGCGCCAAACACGCATACGACCATCATTGGCACCAAGGCAGAAGCGACTCTCATCGCTGAAGACGACACGTCTCCATTCGTCCCTCCATTCAAGCCTGTCGCGACACCACTGGAGGCGGGCTGCACGATGTTGGGGCGTGAGCGGAAGACGGCCTAACGGTGTGCGGGACCGTAGCCCAGCTTCATGGAGACGGTTGCGAATAGTCCTCGCCGATACCCCAGGAGCAACAGTGTCCCTAATTTGCTGGGAAGTGGCGGTGCGGTCCCCTACGGCACTGCGTAGGATCCTACGGTCTTGGCGTGCATCCGTGCGTCGCTGCGGTCCGGTCCCAGGTCGACGGGCACGTGCACCTTCCGCCGACCACTGGCGACAACATCGATGTACTGTGGAGACCTCGCGCCCCACGTGTTGAGCAATTCGGCGGTACGTCCACCCGGCCTCCCGCATGCCCACTATACGCCCTCGCTCAAAGTCCGTCAACTGCACATACGGTTCACGTCCACGCTGTCGCGGCATGCTACCAGTGTTAAAGACTGCGATCGATGGAGCTCCGTATGCCACGGCAAACTGGCTGACACTGACGGCGGCGGTGCACAAATGCTGCGCAGCTAGCGCCATTCGACGGCCAACACCGCGGTTCCTGGGGTGTCCGCTGTGCCGTGCGTGTGATCATTGCTTGTACAGCCCTCTCGCAGTGTCCGGAGCAAGTATGGTGGGTCTGACACACCGGTGTCAATGTGTTCTTTTTTCCATTTCCAGGAGTGTAGAACGCCTTTGGGATGTTTTTGAGCGCAAATTTCGCGCCAGGCCTCACCGACCCACATCGATACCTGTCCTCAGTGCAGCACTCCGTGAAGTACGGGCTGCCGTTCCCCAAAAACCCTCCAGTACCTGATTCAATGTATGCCTGCGGGAGTGGAGGCTGTCATCAAGGCTAAGGGTGGGACAACACCACACTGAATTCCAGCATTACCTATGGAGGACGTCACGAAATTATAGTCATTTTCAGTCAGATGTCATTAATCTTTTGATCACATAGTGTAAAAGGTATAACGGCTTGTTTATAGTATTTACCCTTTATGATGTACGCCCCGCGGCCTGTGTTTCTCGTGGGCCTTCAACGAAACGGCAAACTGAGCTTTCTCATTGGTTGTGAAATGTTACTCTTGTTTCGCTTCGTTTCAGTACTTTCAATTACACTACTGGCTATTAAAATTGCAACACCAAGAACAAATGCAGATGATAAACGGGTATTCATTGGACCAATATCTTATACTAGAACTGACATGTGATTACATGTTCACGCAGTTTTGATGCATAGATCCTGAGAAATCAGTACCCGAAACAACCACCTCTGGCAGAAATAACACCTGGGCATTGAGTCAAACAGAGCTTGGATGGCGTGTACAGGTACAGCTGCCCATGCAGCTTCAACACGATACCACAATTCATCAAGCGTAGTGACTGGCGTATTGTGACGAGCCAGTTGCTCGGCCGCCATTGACTAGACGTTTTCAATTGCTGAGAGATCCGGAGAATGTGCTGGTCAGGGCAGCAGTCGAACATTTTCTGTATCCAGAAAAGCCCGTGCAGGACCTTCAACATGTGGTCGTGCATTATCCTACTGAAATGTAGGGTTTCGCAGGGATCGAATGAAGGGTAGAGCCACGGGTCGTAAAACATCTGAAATGTAACGTCCACTGTTCAAAGTGCCGTCAATGCGAACAAGAGGTGACCGAGACGTGTAACCAATGGCCGGGTGATACGCCAGTATGACGATGACGAATACACGCTTCCAATGTGCGTTTTCCGCGATGTCGCCAAACACGGATGCGACCATCGTGATGCTGTAAACAGAACCTGGGTTCATACAAAAACATGACGTTTTGCCATTCGTGCACCCAGGTTCGTCTTTGAGTACACCATCGCAGGCGCTCCTGTCTATCATGCAGCGTCAAGGGCAACCGCAGCCATGGTCTCCGAGCTGATAGTCCACGCTACTGCAAACTTCATCGAACTGTTCGTGCAGGTGGTTGTTGTCTTGCGAAAGTCCCCAGCTGTTGACTCAGGGATCGAGACGTGCCTGCACGATCCGTTTCAGCCATGCGGATAAGATGCCTGTCATCTCGGCTGCTAGTGATACGAGGCCGTTGGGATCCAGCATGGGGTTCCGTATTACCCTCCTGAACCCACCGATTCCATATTATGCTAACACTCATTGGATCTCGACCAACGCGAGCAACAGTTTTACGATACGATAAACAGCAATGGCGACAGGCTACAATCAGACCTTTATCAAAGTCGGAAACGTGATGGTACGCATTTCACCTTCTTACACGAGGCATCAAAACAACGTTTCACCAGGCAACGGCGGTCAATTGTTTTTTGTGTATGAGAAAACGGTTGGAAACTTTCCTCATGTCAGCACGTTGTAGGTGTCGCCACCGGCGACAACCTCGTGTGAATGCTTTGAAAAGCTAAGCATTTGCATATCGCTGGATCTTCTTCCTGTCGGTTAAATTTCGCGTCTGTAGCACGTCATCTTCGTGATTTAGCAATTTTAATGGCCAGTAGTGTAATAATAGTGTTCATACCGATAACTGTGATTTCAATAACCATTTCTTTCTTGTCCTTGATTTACTTTGCCTGCTGACGGAAAAATCGGACTGTCGTAGTCCCTTTTCACCTTCTCCTTCCTTGTATGACTGACCGTATGAGAGAGCGCACACACTGAATGTAGAGGGATAAGTGCGGACCAGAAGTGAACAAAGTAGTGTAGACGAAATATCAACTTAACGTGATGGGCAACTTCAAGGTAGCACCAAATATATCCTAGCTGGCAGAGTAAGAGACGTCAGGTTGGTCACAGAGGTTGTTGTCATACCCCCACCACCGAAGTTGGAGGGGAAGAGCCATTATCGGGTTGTACTCTATGTCCTAGTCTGGCGGGAACTGGGGAGATGTGCGGACGCAGCCGTGTGCAGCTCTTCATATTTGGCCGAAAAAAGGATGGTATGAGAAAGTATTATTTCGTCGTGGAGAACGCGAATAATGAGGGAATTAAGCTTAATTTTACCAGTAAAACTTTTAATTTCGGCCCAATTATCACGATTTTGCTGGAATAAGTGATAAAAAGTAGGGACTTAGTCGTGAGTGGACGTGGATTGTGCTCCGTTAGTTCATGCCTTTGTTTCGTTTTATAGAAGCTTTTATTTGTTGTTCATTTATGCAAAATGTATTTCTGCTTCGATAACAGATAATTTTCGTACATTAGTCAAATAATTTTAGGCCTTTTCTTTGTATGATGTTCTTGGGCACATGTTGGCTCCGTTTGTTGCTATAATATCGTGTCCTTTCGATCATGTCCTAAACTCAGTTAAAGCCAGTAATCATAACTGCAGTAATTCTTTGGTGTAATTTAATTTAATTTTCAGTGTTTCTTTCATGATTTGTGACTGAGCACATGTTCGCGCTTCTTTCCTTATGTGAACCTGTTAAGTCTGGGGGTTGTATTTTTTGTTGTTACCTCTTTTCATTAAAAGTAAAGTAAATAAAAAATTTTCGTGAGGCAGTAATTTTTTTGGGGAACGTTTTTATTTGTGCAGCTTTCTTTGTGTGTTGTGTTCAACCATACAGCATACAGTGTCTATTGGTATCCCGTTTTGATGTTAAGGCTGCTGAAAACATAATTATGAGAACACAATTTGTTGTGAGAATTTTAATTCTGTTCATAGTGTTCTTTGTGCTTGGAGGATGACCACATGTCGTTTTACTTACGTTACACGCAATTTAAGGTCCTCTTCTGCAATCATATTTAAAGGATTGTAGTGTCGATCCATATTACTTGACATAAAATTACAATCCGTAATTCATGGTAGCCAGGAAGCTTGGTAATTTTCGAGATTGTTTGGAAATGAACTGTGTCAGGCATTCCTCCCATCTTATACATTCCCATAATTTTGTACTGTTTTAATATCTTTTCTGCATTAAAATAATCCTTTATATTAGATCTTGCCCCGAATTTCGTGATAAAGCCAGCAGTAATACGTGTTCCACCGCCTAGATTTAGCTATCTACTCATATGTTGTACCAAAGTTAAGAAGTATTCCATTGTTCACTTCAGAAAATAAATTCCGTAAGTGTTGCTTAATATGCGTGGATTTGATAACTCTGTAGAAATTTGCTCACTGGTTTCAAGTAGATCTTGGTCCACGCCGTATATTGTTCTAGCTGCGTGTGCACTTAGCTGAAAGGTGAGTGCAGTGTAGTCGAGTGAATAGTTCATTTTCCTTTCCATTATTTATCAAGAGAAGGTACGTGTAACTATCACCACGTACTTAGTGAGACAATTGCTGGTAAATTCTGTAACTGTACCGTCGAGGTAGTTCAAAATATGTAGAATTTATTGCACAGAAGGCATTATAAATTTCGCAGCAACTCCCTTGAGATTTTTAGGATGAATAAATGCCAATTCACCACCACGAACTATGGACCTTGCCGTTGGTGTGGAGGCTTGCGTGCTTCAGTGATACAGACACCTGTAACATAGGTTCAACCTCAGTGGAGTAGTATCTGTTGAGAGGCCAGGCAAACATGTGGTTCCTGAAGAGAGGCAGCAGCCTTTTTAGTAGTTGCAGGGGCTACAGTCTGGATGGTTGACTGTTCTGGCCGTGTAACATTAACAAAAACGGCCTTGCTTTGCTGATACTGTGAACGGCTGAAAGCAAGGGGAAACTACAGCCGCAATATTTTCCCAAAGCCATGGAGCTTTACGGTGTGATTAAATGATGATGGCGTTCTCTTGGGTAAAATATTCTGAAGGTAAAATTGTCCCCCATTCGGATTCGGATCTCCGTGCGGGAACTACTCAGGAGGACGTCGTTATCACTAGAAACAAAACAGACGTTCGACGGATCGGATTGTGGAATGTCGGATCCCTTAATCGGGCAGGTAGGTTAGAAAATTTAAAAAGGGAAATGGATAGATTAAAGACAGATATAGTGTGAATTAGTGAAGTTCGGTGGCAGGAGGAACAGGACTTTTGGTCAGGTGAATACAGGGTTATAAATACAAAATCAGTTAGGGGTAATGCAGGAGTAGGTTTAATAATGAATAAAAACTAGGAGCGCGGGTAAGCTACTACGAACAGCATAGTGAACGCATTACTGTAGCCAAGGTAGACACGAAGACCACGCCTACCACAATAGTACAAGTTTATATGCCAACTACCTCCGCACACGACGAAGAGATTGAAGAAATGTATGATGAGATAAAATAAATTATTCTGATAATGAAGGGAAACGAAAATTTAACAGTCATGGGGGACTGGAATGCGATAGTAGGAAAAGGAAGACAGGGAAAAGTAGTAGCTGAATGTGGAGTGGGGGTAAGAAATGAAAGTGGAAGCCGCCTGGTAGAATTTTGCACAGATCATAACTTAATCATAGCTTACACTTGGTTCAAGAATAATGAAAGAAAGTTGTATACATGGAATAGACCTGGTGATGCTTGAAGTTTCACGTAGATTATATAATGGTAAGACAGATATTTAGGAACCACATTTAAATATGTAAGACTTTTCCAGAGGCAGATGTCGACTCTGACCACAAGTTATTGGTTATGAACTGTGGATTAAAACTGAAAAAACTGCAAAAAGGTGAAAATTTAAGGAGATGGTACCTGGATAAACTAACAGAACCAGAGTTTGTAGACGGTTTCAGAGAGAGCATTAGGGAACGATTGACAAGAACGGGGGAAAAAGTACAGTAGAAGAAGAGGTGGATCTGAGAGATGAAATAGTGAAGGCAGCGGAGGGTCAAGTAGGTAAGAGGAGGAGGGATAGTAGAACTCCTTCGGTAACAGAAGAGATATAGAATTTAATTGTTGAAAGGAGAAAATATAAAAAAATTCTGTAAATAAAGCAGGCAAAAAGGAATACAAACATCTCAAAAAGGAGATCGACAGGAAGTGCAAAATGGCTAAGCAGGGAGGGCTAGAGGACAAATGTAAGCAAACAGAGGCATGTATCACTAGGCGTAAGATAGATAGTGCTTACAGGAAAATTAAAGAGACCTTTGGAGGAATGACTACCACTTGTATGAATATCAAGAGCTCAGATGGAAAACCAGTTCTGAAGAAGGAAGGGAAAGCAGAAAGATGGAAGGGGTATACAGAGGGTCTATACAAGGGCGATGTACTTCAGGGCAATATTATGCTAATAGAAGGACACATAGGTGAAGATGAAATTGGATATATTATACTGCATGAAGAATTCACAGGTCACTGAAAGATCTAAGTGGAAAAAAAGACCCTGGGAGTAGACAACATTCCATTAAAACTACTGATAGCCTTTGGAGAGCCAGCCCTGACAAAACTCTACTGTCTGGTGAGCAAGATTTTGGAGACAGGTGAAATACCCTCAGATTTCTAGAAGAGTATAGTAATTCCAATCCCAAAGGAAGCAGGTATTGACAGGTGTGAAAATTACCGAGGGTCTACTGACACGAATTCTTTACAGACGAATGGAAAAACTGGTAGAAGTGACCATGGGGAAGAACAGTATCGATTACGTAGAAATGTTGGAATACGTGATGCAAAACTGATCCTACGACTTCTCTTGGAAGATGGATTAAGAAAAGGCAAACCTACGTGTCTAGCATTTGGAGACTTACAGAAAGCTTTTGACAAAGTTGACTGGAATACTCTCTTTCAAATTCTGAACGTAGCAGGAGTCAAATACAGGGAGCTAAATGCTATTTACGATTTGTACGGAAACCAGATGGCGTTTGTAAGCGTCGAGGGGCATGAGAGGGAAGCAGTGGTTGGGAAGGAAGTGAGACAGGGTTGTAGCTTATCGCCGATGTTATACAATCTATACAATGAGCAAGCAGTAAAGGAAACAAAGGAAAAATCTGGAGTAGGAATTAAAATCTATGGAGAAGAAAAAAAAAACTTTGAGGTTTGCTGATGACATTGTAATTCTGTCATAGACAGCAAAGGACATGGAAGAGCAGTTGAATGGAATGGACAGTGTCTTGAAAGGAGGCTATAACATGAACATCAACAAAAGCAAAACGAGGATAGTGGAATGTAGTCTAACTAAATCAGGTGATGCTAAGGGTATTAGATTAGGAAATGAGATACTTAAAGTAGTAGACGAGTTTTGCAATTGGGGGAGCAAAGTAACTGACGATGATCGAAGTAGGGAGAATATAAAATTAAGACTGGCAATGACCAGAAAAGTGTTTCTGAAGAAGAGAAATTTGTTAACATCGAGTGTAGATTTAAGTGTTAGGAAGTCTTTTCTCGAAGTATTTGTATGGAGTGTAGCCATGTATAGATGTGAAACATGGATGACAAATAGTTTAGACAAGAAGAGAATAGAAGCTTTCGAAATGTTGTTCTGCCGAATAATGTTGAAGATTAGATGGGTAGACCACGTAAGTAATTAAGAGGCAATGAATAGATTAGGAGAGAAGAGGAATCTGTGACACAACTTATTTAGAAGAAGGGATCGGTTGGCAGGACATGTTCTGAGGCATCAAGGGATCACCTATTTAGTATTGGAGGTCTACGTGGAGTGTAAAAATCTTGCAGAGAGACCAAGAGATGAATACATAGGCAGATTCACAAGGATGTAGGGTGCAGTAGTTACTTGGAAATGAAGGAGCTTGCACAGGACAGATTAGCATGGAGAGCTTCATCAAACTAGTCTCTGGACTGAAGACCACAACAACAACAGATGTCAATTATCAGTAAACTAAATTTCGTCAATTTCTCAACCTCCCCCCTTTGCCCAATCCTAATTCATTTAATTCCACCCCAGAATTATACGACTGGCCTAATTACTGAATTAATAGTTGCAGCGGAGTTCAGTGAATAAGTTAATTAACGAATCAATGCCAATCCCAATGATTAATTAGAAGCTCCCGCTGCATTTGCTCGTCGCTTGATGGTAATTCGCCTCATTATTGTTACCCATGTAACTAATTTATTTAACTTTTGGTAAAAGATCCATGTTGACCTCTTTTTATAACAGTTTCTCGGTGTTTGCCTAGAATAAATGAAGTAGAGATCTTAACCACGTGGTAAAAGGTATAGAGAGACTAGGAGCGAGCCTAGAAGTAAAATATTATTGCAGTGGTTTCCAAAGTGTGCGCCCTAGATCATGTACGACTGCGCTGTGTAATATTTTAGTGAAACATATGACCAAATATAAAAAAAATATAGTTACTCAATTTTATACATTTCACGACAGGTATAGTGCGGAACGGGTCCTTAAATTTTGTCGAATAGCACAATTTGCTTTCATGCCGATTGTGTTCTCTCTTCCACTGCTGGCAGTCTTAACTATCTAACAATGTGGCTGTTTGGTAACTGGGCAGAGGTATTTCAAAATAATGAGTGATGATGAAGCCATTGCTGGCCCATCGAGGTCATCCCTTACACCACCGAGAAGTGTAAGGAATTCTAGGGAAACTGTAATTCACAATGGTGCGAGAAAAATAACTATTCGGATGGCATAATGCTTCAGTCTGGAGAAAGAGATTGGTCTCGTCGCAGGAGAGCTTCTGTAAAGTTTCGAAGGTAGGAGACGAGGTACTGGCAGAAGTAAAACTGTGAGGACGGGTTGTGAGTCGTTCTTGGGTAGCTCAGTTGGTAGAGCACTTGCCCGCGAAAGGCAAAGGTCCCGAGTTCGATTCTCGGTCCGGCACACAGTTTTAATCTGCCAGTAAGTTTCAGAATGATCTGATAATTGTCAGATTGCTACAATCATAACAATATTCAGTGGTGGGAGTGAGTAATACATTTAACAATGAATATCACCGTAATTATAGGTGTAACACTTTGTCCATGGTGAAGTTTGGTGCGGCCAACACAGTAACTTATTTGATATCTTGTACAAAACTTGCGCTTTTAGCGAACCCTTTTTACTTTTGTGTGTAAAATATAACTATCTTAGTCTCTGGTCGGTACAAGGCGGACAGTCATCCATTTATGACGACCAGCACTGGTCGTGAAATTTTCCGAACCATCCCCCCTCTCACCACCCTTCGCCCCTTAGGCGCCTTGCAAATTATTATCGCACACCTCTTCCTATGCCTTCGTCCCGTAACCAAACGATACGACGTTTGTGTCGCTCTTAAGGTTTGTAAATAAACATTGAGTTAATCCGCAGTGTTATCAAGCATTATTGCATTTCTGATCAGATCGAAACGTTCAGAATCAGGAGAAAAGGGTGAAAAAATGTTTGACGGCTGACGGATTTTTCCGACGGAAACTCTTACGTATCTGATCGTGTCGTGCTTTTGTTTCACAATTTACTTGCCTATGGACGTTTCCCTTTTACGATGGTAGCCATGCTGAAATTGAGCCTTGTGAGCTGTGCATGTGATTACAACTTGTCTATAGAGTTCTGGAGGTTTTGTGTCGTTCTTAGTCATTGCGAACCGATTCTACCTATCTCCGAGTGGCACCGCAACGGCATGTAGGAAGTGAATTGCATATTATTATTATTATTATTGACCATGATGACCTATGCAGGTACCGTGACAGTGTATCAAAAAAATTATAAATAACATCCGCAACCAATTACTTTTTAATAATATTTTATTGAAAACTGATACCTTTCTGTTGTCAATAAAATATTATTAAAAAGGGAATCTGGGAGAGGAAATTATCTATGAGAGCTGCTTATTGTTTGACCTCCAGCTGTCCGTGACTAAAAGAAATTCATTTCATGTTCATTGCTATAGATGAGTAGCACATGTGAACATAATCGTCATTCTTCATGAAGCCTCACAACTTCTCAGCGTCATTTCCAATGCAGTTTAGTGGCCCATCAGATTCATGACAGAAGCTTCCAGCAAGGTTAATGGAACTTGAAAATTACCGTTGGCAGCACTGTAAACACATGTATTCAAAAGAACCCAGACCCAGAAGGAAAACGCGTTTCCATTGTCGTGCGCTGCACGTCATCAGCCAGCTTTCCGGTGATATTTTTATCAGGTGTTGTTAGCGTACGTGGGGCTAGTAATGTGTGTACAGCTTACTGCTTATTTTCAGTGCTAGAAGTGAATCTTATGTGGAAAATACAATCGAAGAAAATGGACAGATTTCTGAAAAACATGCATGCCGCCGAAGAATCACTTACGGAAGTAAACACACGCATGTGGTTATAAAATGGCAAATGAATCTCTTCTTCCTAATAAACAGAGCAAACATTTTAAAACAATGCATTAAAATTTGCAAGATAAATCAGTAAGCTATTTCAAGAGTTTCTCTGGACAGCAAACAAGGGGTGCAAATTCTTTTAAAAGTGTAATGTCTGTTTCTGATAAAGCTGTGATCACTTACTACCAAGTCTCTGAACTAAAGCAAAGAGTATGAAAATTTATATTATAGTTGAGTCATTTATTTTGCCCGCTTCCAAAAAAATGGTCATGATGGCGTTAGGAAATGAAGCCGCTATGAAAGTAAGTAATATTCCTTTGTTGAATGCTACAGTTCACAGGCGTATTATAGAAATATCTACTCATATTGAAAAAAATGTATGCAGTAATACACTCAAGCTTTCAATCTTTGCATTGTAAGGTGACGAATCAACAGACGTTATTAACCAATCGTAACTCCTAGCATTTGTCCATTTCATTAATCAAGGTCAAATAGTAAATCAGTTTCTTTCTTTGCAATGAATGAAGTGGGTCAATTAAAGCTGAGAACGTTCTAAACATTTTAAATGATTATCTTAATAAGTGGCAGTTAACGTGGAACGTACATAGGCACTTGTAGAGATGGGGCCCCTTCAGTGGTAGGCTGTGTTAAGGGCTTTATTTCTTTTGTAAGAAAAATAAAATTTAGATCTTACCGTAAATCATTGCTTTCTTCATACGGAGGCCTTAATAATAAAAACACTGGGAGAAAAATTGAGGGATGTCTTAGAGAAAGTTGTTCTGATAGTAAATTTTATTAAAACAAGACGTGTGAAAACCCGTTTATTCGAAAAATTTTGTATCGAACACAGAAGTCAGCTCTCATAGATAATTTCCTCTCCCAGATTCCCTTTTTAATTACCCGTGTGCATAAGCTACGACAAGAACTTCTCGTGGTTTTCGCAGAAATGAAACATTAACATTTTTGCAGCCTCCTTCGGAGTGAATTTTGGATTGCCAGATTGCAGTATCTGGCCGATATATTTCAACAGTTCAATATTTTGAACACTAGCATGCAAAGGAAAAAAGAAGATATCCTCGCATCCACCGACAAAATCAAAGCGTTTTACAGAAAACTACAAACACGGAAAAGAAAAGCTGTTCAGGGTAACTAGGAAATGCTCCCGTTGGTAAGGACCACATGCAGAAATAAAATACTTCAGTTTAGGAGAGAAACTGAGTTAATATTTTCCATCGTTCAACACTGACCAGTACGATAGGATTCGAAACCCATTCATGGAAACTTCAGTTCATTTCGGCTTAACGTTATCAGAAGAAGGAGAACTGGCAGCTACATCTACTGATCGTGGACTGATGATAAAGCATAACGTAGAAGGAGAAACCATAGAAAAAATTTCACATAGGACTAGGAAAGTAAGTGTCTTCTGGGACCCTTCTGAATGTTCACGCTTATACTATTCAGAAATCAACGAATAAGGTTAACATCTGGAGAAAAACACAGATTTTTTTATTTCATTTAACTGAGGAACTGGTCCTACACGGTGTTTCTCTGTCTCGGTTAGAGACCACTGACACAAAGAATATTTTAGTTTCAGAATAACGTACGGCCCGAGGAGATGGCATAAGTGTGCCTCCGCTGGAATATTTTCTTAACGTCATCGATCGAGACTTCCGCTATCCTGCAGCAGGAAATTCGATTCGATGTGTCGCGGTGAGCGACGGAAATGCAACATAGTGTGTGTTTGTGTGTGTGTGTGTTGTGTTCGGAGGAGTGAGAGAGCAGGTGGCCACAAAGTGCAGGCATTGGTCTGGCTGGCGTCGCAGGGTCCTGGGGGACCCCTGTGAGCTCAGATGTTTACAGAACGTAACACTCGAGGAAAGGCACGCCACTTTTCAATAGCTAAAGTGCTTTCTGCCAGCGATAGCACAGCCCTTCACCGAAGATAAATGTCGGACATCCTATACACATCTCATCTGTGGATACGTGATGTATGGTCATCTGGTTGCCTGAGAAACCCTGTCCGGGCCTCATAGCCTCACTGTTGAAGGTATATGGCAATGACAATATTAATATAAAGAATAGGTCACGAAAGGCTGTCCGGATAGGGCTTGCTACAGGAGCGTGTTATAATGGATTTAGACATTCGTGATGGATATGCTGAGTCCAAATCATCTTCGTTCATGGTTTAAAGAAATGAAAAGGTCTTCTACTCGATAATAGTTTTGGAGAGGGTAACAGGGCCAGGTAGTAAGAAGTAAAACTAATCGCTTGTTAATTTAACTTATTAATCGCGGCACCTCTTGTGTCAAGGAACATTACAGTCTCTCAAAAGTCTGATCCGGGTTTTACGAATGTTGTACTGTCTGAAGCGAGGATATTCGTGATATTACTGGGAAATTGACGTTTTAGTATGCTGGCTGGCCTTTTTGTAGAAAAGAAATGTGGTCAGATAAATGTAGAGAATGTATCATAAAGAATCATCCTACTTGGCACATCTAAATTTCTAGAACTAATAAACATACAGAATGACTTTAGTTTTTTGATGAACGGGTAACTCAAAATCTTTTATTTATATCTTTTCGAAAGTGTCCATTATGCCCCCCTTGAGATGCACGGAATATGCAGTGCGGTATTCTAATTGTTCCCGCACTGCAGCTAATATGTCTTGAGTTACAGCTTCCACAGCTCATGTTATGCGATGTCTCAGTTCATTGATTGTTGCTGGTAAAGGAGGCACATAAACAGTCTTTTATAAACCTCCGCTGGAAATAGTTCGATATAGTCTGGTCCGGTGACCTTGGAGGCAAGTAATGTAAGGCTGAATCATTTGGTTCAGTGCGACCGATCCATCTTACAGTAATACTTTGATTTAAAAATTCCCGCACTTCCAGATGTCAGTGTGACGGTGCCCCATCCTGCCATTCTGTTGCTAAATGAAGTCATTCGAATCAGTCTGCAGCTGTGGGTAAAGAAAGTTCTCCAGCACACGTAGATATATGCTTCCTGTAACAGTGTTCTAGGAAAAGAAAAATGGACCATACACATTATCTCAAATAATATAATAGTTATGATCTTCTCGAATCGGATGATTCTTTTTCATCTACCATGTAAAACTCGAGAGTTTGCTCTTTCCAACAGCACCTTGTTCACGCACATATCTCAAATAATATAACAGTTATGATTTTTTAAAATCGTATGTTTCTTTTTGATAGACCTTTTATTTAAGTCATGGATAATCAAGCTCTCCTTGTGCTTCGAGCTCCCTACGAGGAGATCTACGTTCTCGTTTTCCAGATGCCTTTTCCAGCGCTGTTATCCAGAGAGGATGACTGAGGTCCCTTATCTGAGCGGCTGAATCACACGATAGCAAGTCTTTGATGAACAAAATACTAGCACTGGCTTTCATGAGTTTTTATTTTGTAATTTCCGTATGAGTATGCTGCTTGCACTACATGGCTGGGCAATTCCTTTTTATTTTACCCATATTTCACAGCTTCAAACGTGACTGTATTCAATACACTGGAGGTATGAATTAAAAAACGCCTTCAGTTTAGCAACTAAAGTTAAAGATATAGATATTTCTGCAGATGCCATGTTTGCTTCTTTTGATGTAACTAACCTGTTTACAAATATACCAACTGAAAAAACAATAGACATTATCTCTGCAAATTTAATAACTAACAAAAACTGTCAATTGCAGAAATATTAGAAGCCACGGACATGTTGCAGCTAATGTTGCCTCACAATTACTTTACACTTAATGGAAAACGTTACCAAAAGAACGAGGGTCTTGCCATGGGCAGTAGTATATCAAGTTTTCAGGCAGACATATTTCTCAGTCCTCTGGAAAGTAAGTTCATTAATGAAAACAATATACTCGAATATATTACTGGAGATATGCTGATGACATCTGGCTGCTATTTGATGGAACAATAGGTGAGATCGAAGAACTGCATCAACAATTTAGAAAACAGTACTCAATTCTTTCCACAAAAGCATAAAATTGACAGTGGAGCATGACGAAAACAAAAGCATAAATGTCTTGGATTCTAAAATCACCAACTATCAACAGAAAGATAAGTTCAGCATACATAGAAAACGCACATAGACAGACATAATCATAGACAACTCATCATGCCATCCCACCACACAAAAACATGCTGCATTTAGGTCCATGCTACACAGAGTAAACTCTCTTGATTTAGAAGAAAACACCCTTAACAATGAGATAGATACAATAAAGAACATTTACATAACCAATGGCTACACAGCCAAAACATTTGACAATTTGGACAGACAAATACACAAAAGCAAGACAAAGAATGGCCACACTGTGAAAGAAGAGAAAGTATTTGCCAGTATCCCATACCCAGGCACCATATCATTAAAAATTGCTAACCTTTTCAAAAAAACAAATGTAACAGTTTCATCCTCAACTAATGATAAGTTAGGAAACTTACTCATCCATAGCAAAAAATCAAATACCTAAACATACAATAACAGTGGAGTGTATAAAGTATCATGCTCAAGTTGTCCCGCCTACTACATAGGAAAACAGGCAGAAACTTCAAAACCCGTTTTCAAGAACACGTAAATGCTTTCAGGATAGACACTTCAAAAAATCAGTCATTGCACAACATATGTTGGAAACGAAACATGTCATCAGCAGTCTAGAAAACAATTTTCTAGTACTACACAATGAAGCCAATGGTAAGACCCTAAATCTGTCAGAACAACTGGAGGTATATCTCCACAAAATCAAAAAATCAAAGTCTATGTTAAATGAACAAACAGATTTCGCAAGCCATAGCTATTTCAGGAATTTTAAAAACCTGTACTAAAGTTATTTCCTGCATATGTCAACTGTTCCCTTCAACTGCCAATTGTTTTGTAATTATATCTTTAGCACTATGAATAAATTCATCTTTGACCACACCATGTACAAAAACATCTGTGAAGTTTTTGCAAACATGTGTTAGTTACTGTCTCTTTTGAATGAAGTGATATGGAGAAAAGATTGTGTGCTGGTACTAAAACGTTGAAAACATTTATCTTGGATAATGTGGTAAGTTAACATTGTTCATCTTTTCCAATATTTCACACATATTTCCGAGTTTGACTTATGAAATTCATAACCTTACATCAAACCTTTTTGGGGAGGAATATGCATTTCACTCATTCAAAAGATAAAATAAAGCATGTATTAAGACAAACTACATCCATAGGATCCGAAATGCATCGTGTACTTAATGAAACAAGAAAAGTGGTGACTGAAGGCGTTTTTTAATTCATGCCTCCAGTATATTGAATACAGTCACGTTTGAAGCTGCAAAATATGGATAAAATTAAGTATTATTGATTTACTTTCAGTATTTCTTCCAAGTTTCAAACTTAAATTGTATTTAATTATCGATACCTAAATAAGATGATAAAATGTTGGATAATGTTGGATAATACTAATGCACTGAACAGGGGTGCTGACTTATAAAATATATTGGGGGGGGGTATACTAGGGTCTTGCTCTGGCAAATTTTCTAGATTTGAGTTAGTTAAAGTTTTTTAAGCATATTACAGTCACATGATCAACATCAGAACCTCGAAAACTGGATTCTCGATAACTCGACACTCCAGGAAACTTGACAAGCCTGACACATTTTTTGGTATTAATCATGCTTA
Source organism: Schistocerca serialis cubense (assembly GCF_023864345.2). NCBI lineage: Eukaryota > Metazoa > Arthropoda > Insecta > Orthoptera > Acrididae > Schistocerca > Schistocerca serialis. The sequence continues at coordinate 22,740,058 of NC_064646.1, forward strand.
TAGACTGTGAATATATAGCTCTGAAAAGACGAAATTATATTTAAATAAATGCTAAACTATCATTTAAACAATAAATCATAAAATATTGCTGTTGCACAGTAATAGCACTTTGATTAATAAGTGAAATAGCTAATTTAAGCATACTATGAATAAAGCTAAGGGTTCATTAAATTAAAACAATATCCCAAAGTTAAAGCTTTAATACTGTTGATAAAGTTAAAACAGTATGCCTGGTACTTCCAGGCAAAAAGTATGTAAATAGTGGGTTTTAATTAGGTCTTATACTCTAAAAATATTGAAGTATTTGAAAATAACTAATGCAGTACTCTAGTAATACAATAATACATTACTAAACTTGTACTAATGTTTCGAAATTGAAAATTGAACATTGTGTATGTATTTAATTCTCTATTTCATAAAGATTTTTAATATTGCTCTAAATGCCATTATTAGGGCTAGACTGTTTTTGGAAAGGTGCAAATGTCGACCGTCTGACTGGGTTACTGAATATGTAGTCGCTGATGACTGGTCGGATATCCAATTCAACCAAAACGTCCCGTTGGGCATGAAGAACAGCCAAGCTGTTCAATCACTTATGTCCCATTGTTGATTGGAGATATGACTTCAGACGTCTAAGATCGCTAAATGACCGTACTGCTGTTGCTGTCGTGATTGAAACTACCCAGAGAAGCTTAATGCACTTCATTACTTCACATAACATTTCTTCAACTGCAGGCTCTTGTGTAATGTACTTTCTTATATCAAGCATGTTTCTTAAGGCCAGTTGTTTTTTATTTGCGATATCGGCTAACATATTCATGTGTAAGCGTACTCTCTCAATGTCTAGTTCATTTTTGAAAAACTCAGGTGATTTTTCCAAATTTGTTTCACCTCTGTTTACTAAAAGCAACCACTCTTGTTCAAGTGCAATGACCTGTTTGAGTCCAGTTGAACCAAACAGCTCAGTAATACAAGACTGCACCGTTTCACAAAAACTTCAATGTTAATAGTTTTGCAGTATTCGTTTGGGCTTTTGAAAGTGTGTGGTGAGCTGGCTTCATTGTTTTCATACTTCTTTGGTATACTTAGATTCCGAAGAAGCGAAGGATCATCAACTTGTGAAGGTTTTTCTTTTAACCACAATTCCCAATAGTGTTCAAAACCATCAAGCCCTCTTATATTTTTCCAGATGAGCAACACTTAGATGAGAGAATTGATTTTTTAATTGACATCCTCTACTGGTTTCATTGCATAGCAATAAAGACGTAAAAAAATAGATCTTGAATTGTAACGTTGACTCAATGTAGCCTACACATTTGTAGTCGGCCACTGTTTTGTCCTCTGCGGAAAATGTTTAAAAAACCTCTAGAAACTCTTCAAAGTTTTTCAATATTCTCAAAATACTAGAAGCTCATATAGTCCATCGAGTCCAGGAAAGGGGTCCTAGACCAGCTTCGTCATTGGCACTCTCACAGCGTGTGCTACTGATAAGTCCCATTCTTTTGTTGGATTTCCTTCCAGTGTTTATTAAGTTCTTGGCTAAAGCCATAATATTCTTCATAGACGTAAGATAGAGGAGACTGTCTACAACTGCCAAGTGTAAACTGTGAGCAGTGGAGTGCACATAACGTGCGTTTGGCTGTATATCCGAAAATAACTTTTTTAGTCCTTTAAACTCACCTCTCATATTCGAGGCACCATCATAGCACTGTCCTCTTAAGTTATCCATTGACAAATCAAGACGAGCAAAAACGTCTTTTAAAAAAATAAACAGAATTTGTGATTCAGTGATGGGAGTCTCGTACAGGCCAATAAAGTCTTCATTGATGATTAAGGTATCATCAACAGTATGAATACAAAATAACACTTGTTCGTGAATCGAAGTATCACTTGTTTTGTCAACCATAATAGAACAATGTTCAGTCTTATTAATAATCTTGGAGTTGAAGCTCTTTCCTTCAGTGTTTGCTTTAACGATATGTATGTTTTGATAGGGTCCATCTTTAGCAATACACATTTTTTATTTTTTTAACCCAAACATGTTTCACTGCATTTGCGGAATCTTCAGGTGGAAAATGAAAGCCCACTGAAGATGCTGCAACTGCAGTGAAACATGTTTGGGTTATAAAACAAAAAATGTGTTTTGATAAAGATGGAACCTTTCCAAAAACATACATATTCAGTCTTTTTCTTTGAAGCCAATACCTTTCTCAACACAGACTTTCCTAGTAGATCAATGACCTCGTTTTGAATATCGTGAGATGTCCACTTATAGCCCGAACGCCCTAACCAATCTTTAACCTCAGGCACGTCATTCTTTCGGAGTTCCAACGATTGAAAATATTTGAGTTTACACATTCGTGCCCTCTGATTGCTTCTACTTGTTGGATCAGAAATTTCACGCTAGTAAAAATTGCCTCAAGCGCTAAACGGCCTTTCTTCATATGACTGTCTAACTGTTCATTCAATTGGGAGACCACACTTCGGTCAGTGAGAGAATTTAGATTCAGAACACCTTCTTCACGCGTAAATGTATTTTCATGAAGACGGACTTTTTCCAAAGCCTACGCAAGTAAATGGATCTTCTTTTTTGAACAAAATTGTAATAGGTTTTTAACATCTGCCTCTTTGGAGGTTTTGCCAAAAACTTTTTCGGTAGATGCTTCATATTATAGCCATGTATATTTGATCAACCAAGACTTCTGAAATGAACTTCTCTTACCAGATTGTCCTGGTTTCGGCTGTGAACGGTTCTCACCTGAAGACGACACAATAATAATTATTGGAGGTTGATTTGCAGTATCAAATTCCATGAGCGCCCTTCTTGTTAAGAAATTTATCGATTGCAAACTTAATTCACAATACACTAAGAGATTAAAGTAAACGAATAAAATGTAGTAATACAAAATAGTACACTAGACATGAATGTCGGAACACTAAACACGTCTGCAGCATGCACTGAACGAAACTATCCACACTGAATGACTGCGACAGCAGGGTGGGCTTTATATAGCCGTGGCGTTGTAATGTCTCGAGGTGTCAAGGCGACGCAGAGCGGAGGGTTCCTGGCGCACTTCTGCTCCAGTCCTTTTGATGTCGCCGCGGCTGCAGTGCTGGCCCGCCGTCGCCATACTTTACCCGAAGGTTCGCGCTCCGGGACGAATTCTAAGTGTGCCTGCAGCACCGTAACACTATCATGATTCACACCACTCGTTTTCAGTTAACCTGCTTACTACCGTAATAATTATATGTTTTATCTCATTATTGAATGTATTTTAGAAGGTAACTACCGTCAAACAAAGAAAATAAAAAATTCCAATAACAAAAAAAAAAAATGCAAATGGCTCTAAGCACTATGGGACTTAACATCTGGTGTCATCAGTCCCCTAGGCTTAGAACTACTTAATCCTAACTCACCTAAGGACATCACACACATCCAGCCCAAGGCCGGATTCGAACCTGCGACCGTAGTAGCAGCGCGGTTCCGGACTGAAGCGTCTAGAGTCGCTCGGTCATACTGGTCGGCTCACAGAATAACAGCCTAACGATAGAGGCACTAGCGAAACTCCTCACTGAGCAAAACAAACAGCTCAATGGACGTTTCACTGCGCTCCAGGAACGCCAAGACAAACGTTTTACTGAGAAAAATGAACGCTTAAATACGATCGGTGAACGTTTCGACGAATTAAAACAGGAGACAGGGGATAACGTCAAACAGGTCTTGGAGGAACAGACAAACGCCTCCAAGGAGCGTTCGAAGTTCGGTTTAACAAGCACGAGACAAGACTGACCGAACAATCACGAATGCTCCAAGAACTGGAAAGTCACGAAGGAGCGCTGGTACTGGATAATCGAATGAGCAGTGAAGTTGTACGAACTGAGCTCACGGAACTGCGAAGAGGCGTGAACGAGCCCGCGGAAGGAATAGAGACGCAAATGGCCACGATAGAACACGGTCTCACGGAAAGGCAAGAAGTTGCATTTGACCAGAGATAATAGAAAATGCAGTAAATGGTGTTTGCGAAGAGCAGCAACCAGCACTCTAAGAGGTGCGACAGAAAGTCACACAATGTGAGACAGCACTGCAGAATCAGATGGGTGATGTGCGAAAAATACTGCGTGTGCTCGCCTCAGCAGTCGAAAATTGCACTTTACGCGCGGAAGAGAGTTCTGATCGCACGCTTCCCATCCCGGTCGGCGAGTGCGACGAAGTGCAATCTTTGTTGCGTTTCAAAGAAACGCAAACCGCAATAAATGAGAGGACCCTCAAGGAGATGCGGCTCCGATGTCAGGGCGAGACGGCAGGACGCGTAGCAAACGGGCAAAACAAAATACGCGTTTCGGGACCGAGCGCGAATGCTACAGACGAAGACGACGAATTACGGGAACTACAGGAGCGTTTATGCACTCTAGGGAGAGCAGGCGGAGACTCCGCTACCACGCGCATTACCGCAAGCACGTCAGAGAATGACGAAGAGTGCAAGAAGCACTTTGTCTCGGTGCTGAAATAGTCCACATTCCCCGACCACTTAAATCCGCAATATGTGAAGGCGTGGGTTTCGCAATTCGACACGCACTGACGGATTTATGGGGAATTCGTGTTGTGTACAATCATCTAAGAGATGAAGTAGCCATTAGGATGCAACCGTCGCTAGACTTACGTAAGACGTATGCAGAGTTCCGTGCTGCATTCGTTAGAGTTTTCTGGTCTGCCACAGAGCAAGACAGAACGAAATTCGCCATATTAATGCAACCGGATTACAACGATTGTACGCACCCTTATCCTGCCATCTTCTTCCGAGACATGATGCGAAGGTACCAGTATCTTGACGCGCCATATCCAGCGCCGGAATTAATCAGGATCGGCATGACAAAGTTACCTGCGAAACTTCGGTGGGAGAAAACGATTGCAGGCAGAGGTTTGCCCAACAATACCTCCTTCCTGTATCTCTTGCAAGAGCTAGGTAAGCCTAGGATGCGATAAAATAACAAAGTAGAGGAGACGAACCCCAGCCTCCACCGGGAGGGGCACAACAATCATGGCAAGGCTAAAACGGATCACGTGGAAACACGGATCGTTGGCGACGGAATCACGACCGCGGCAATGGGCGTAATAGGCCGTATGACAGGTACAGATCGCGAAATTCGAAACGAGCGGCGCCTTCAGAAAACCACTAGTCGCGAGAAGTAGTCGAAGTACACTCTCCCGATCCTCGGCGAAATGAGGAATGGCAAGGGTAGAATACAAATGCGCGGCATTGACTGGCAGAAAGTACGGAGGGAATAGAAAGAGAAAGAATGGAGGTAGGAAGCAGAACGGGAATATTCTTCATTAATTCTGAAGATATTAGGAAAGCACTACTCAAAGAATGGGACGAGATAGCATGCGTAAAGTGCCCAGTACCGACTATTAACATTAATAACGTCACCGTACCCTCTGTGCTAGACTCAGGCAGTCAGGTCTCAGTCATCCGAGAAGATATTTTACAAAGGCGCACAGATCGAGAGTGGCCGTCACTGTCGTTGCAAAGCACGAAAGTACGTGACACAGTGCAAAGTAGATGTGTAGATGTGAAGCGACAGGTACAGGTCAACTTTAACAGTCACTCACGATCATTCACAGTAGTTTTCCTGATGATTCCGTCGCTGGCTGTGGAAGTAATCCCCGGCATGGACTTTCTGTGTGCACACCAAGCGTACATAGATTTTCGCCTAAACTGTGTAACATTAACTCTCGAAGGAGAGAATGTCAGGCTGGATTTCGAACAAGTGCCAGGCTAGACAGACGCCACTGATCCGTTTCACCTTGACATAGAGGTGGCGAATACCCGCAAAATCTAGGATTCACTTCAAACGTAGGTCCCGACTCAGAGAGCGCACAAAATGACATAGATGCGCTAATAGTAGAAAGAACAGGTCACATAGAATCGGAGCCAGACCGAGAGCAATTGCGTAGGATTCTACGACGGACCAAGGCAGTGTTTTCAGACCGAACGGGCACGATTTGCGATTTCACATACAAGTTCCTTATAAAACCACACCGATCGTTCGCCCTACGACCTTATGGCATACCAGTAATATACAGAGAATGGTGGATGCGGAAATCAAAGACATGTTGGCACAGAAAAGAATAGAGCTCACTTGCATGTGTGGCCAAAAACAACGGATCGATTCGTCTCTGTGTAGACTCAAGACAGGTAAAAACAATTATTGAGAAGAGACGGACCGACCAGAATGTTTAGACGAGCTCCTACGAAAATTCCATGGGGTGAGTCGACTTGCGAAAAAGCTTCTGGCAGGTGGAACTGGACCTCTCCTACAGAAAGTAAACAGCCATCCTGTGCTTTGGGAGGGTCTTCCAATTCCTAAAGTTGCCGCTCTGATTTTCCATCTCATCTACCATTTATACAATCATTGAACACGGTGACACGCGATTGACTTCGGACGACGTACTAATTGCCGAAACGACCTGGCAAGAACACAATAAACTTCTTGACGCTCTCCTCAAGGCGTTCAGCAAAAAAGGGGTCACTACATCTGATTTCGGAAGAACGGAATTACATTTTCTCGGACACATTGTATCAGCAGACGGAATCAAAGCAATTCAAGACTTCCCCACACCCAGGACGAGACGTCAGTTAGGTGCGTGGTTTTCTAGGTCTCTGTAAATTCAATAAAAAGTTCGTAAAAATACGATGCATTGCCACTCCACAGCTATACGCTCTCACAGAGAAACCAGACTGTCTGGAACTGAGACGAAGTCGCCCAGTCCGAATTCGGACATTTAAAGTCGTCACCGCTCACTGCCCCACTTTTTGCGCATGTTGACTTAAGCAGAGAATTCTGTGTGTGTACAGATAGCTCGCTGGCTGGATTGGGCGTAAACTTGTTCCAAGAATACAAACGGGATGGGACAATTATTCCGAGACCCATTGCTTTCGCCAATCGCATGTTAAACAAGGCAGAGAGGAATTACACCGTCACAGAGTTGGAGGCTTTAGCGGTTGCGTGGGCTTTCACAAAGTTCGAATATTACCTATTCCGGTCAATGACAAAGGTCTATACCGATCACAAGGCCCTCCAAATTCTAATGACAGCCAAGTTGACGCATGGAAGGCTACCACGGTGGGCCCTCTACATGCAGCAGTACCGGTTCAAGGTCATTCACATTCCCGGCCCGGAGCACGTCGTACCGGACGCGCTATCCCAGAATTCCGTTGGTTTAGTGAATGGCGGAGATGATAAAATGAATGAGCACTGGTTTAATCTCCCGTACATTAGGCAGGCACCATTTGAAGTCATGGTCAGCAACGAAGTCACGAACATTGCCAGGAGGCAAGACCGCGACGAAATTTGGTGGCCAATTAAAATCCAGTTGCGGACTGAAAGGGCTTCCCCGTTGCAAAAATACTATACGCCAAAGAATGATGCACTCTTCTATTCATCTTCAGGCAGAAGGAATTAGGGGTCGGTTGGTGTCTATATGTGCTGATTGAGTTAAACTAACAGCCTCATTTTGTTTTACCACCTTAGCCATGGACACTTCGGTGCTGCCGGCCGTGGTGGCCGAGCGGTTCTAGGCGCTACCGTCTGGATCCGCGCGACCGCTACGGTCGCAGGTTCGAATCCTGCTGTGACGTCGGTGTCATTCGTTACGTCATATACAAAAAAATTACATATATGTTTTATATATTTTTATTTTTAATTTATCAGCATGATTCTCTCTCTCAGGGATATTGTCTTTTCTTATCACTTTTACTTACGTGCATAAGTAAATATGAAACGGGTTCTTGAAGGGCCTCAGTTATTCATGTACCAAATTTAGGTTTTGAACGTGATGACTAAAATATCGTTGCCGTTAACTGAATTGAATGTAATTTTGTTAATTTCTATTTATTGATTGCAAAGCAAGGCTTGAGAGAATTTCGATTGTTGCCGTTGAGCGGCCAAGATAGAACTTACTTAACTCATGGAATCTGTATAGTTTAAAAACATGAACTTTAACGTTAAATTAATTATCTGTTGCAATTTAAAAATGTTCTTGTAACGAAATCTCTCGCATTTACAGATACTGTTAACACATTGAAAAATAAATTAATAATTCGGCGCGTAATGGCCGACCAGAGGCTGCATCGGAAGATTAGCTTCTCGCAGCACAAATTACTGAAAAAATGCTTATTCAAAATAATTAGCTATTGCGAGCATTTGAGGTGACAACTATTACAAAGAAATTCGTTTTGTGATAATAATAACAATTTTATTTTGGCAACAAATACGAATAACTTACATAAAATATGTGTAGCCGCCCAATGGCTGCCTTCCGTAGCACGAAACAAAACAGTGCGTGTCCCACAAAATACGTCCTTCCTCCTCGGCCATACAATCGGGTCTCTTTCGATCCTTTTTTTGTTTCCATGGGCATTAAATAAAGATGCTACTCTTAAATTATCGCTGCATATCAGTTGGTTCAAGAACATTAACTACATGTTTTACACTAATTATATTCATAAAATAATTAAATACGGTTTACAACCGATCAAAATGTCAATATTTATGTGACGCATCGTCACACTGCCTCGGGCATGGATATGTGTGACGTCCTTAGCTTAGTTAGGTTTAAGGAGTTCTACGTTCTAGGGGACAAATGACCACAGAAGTTAAGTCGCATAGTGCTCAGAGCCATTTGAACCATTTTTGAACTTCGGTGCAAGTAAATGTAGCAACAAGCTAAAGTAATCTGTTCACATCCCAAATATGAGTAGACACATAAAACGCGTCCTCAGCAGATGTGGGGCTTGCCAGAGGGCCAAGTCACCCACATACTCATTTAACGCGCCATTAAATCCTATAATACCTAAAAGGTTAAAGGAGATGACCGCCACAGATTTATTTGGACCACTGCCCGTGACAGTTAATGGATATCGGTGTCAGTTGGTGACTATTGAACTCGTCAAGAAATTTGTAACTTTTACCCCATTACCGAAGGCAACAGCAAAGACTGTCGCGGCAGCCTTTGTGCGGAACTTCCTTTGAGAAGTTGTAACGCCGGAAATGCATATCCTCTATTGTACTATAATTTTTTTTCCTTTTTTTGTTACCTGAAAATGTGACATTTCTGTGTTTATATTGTAATTGTTTTACTATTTGTATATATATATTTATGCATTTATGTCTATGTATAATTGGTTTGTTTTGTAAATATTATTTGCATTTTTACGCTGCGTCTTGCCTAGGGAAAACTATGCTATCGAACGATTACATCGATAGGTCGTGTGGAGAACCAAAGTTTTTAGGATCTTTTGTATTGTTAGCTCTGCTGCGTGGAGCGCGGGCAGAGGGGAGTATGACTGTAGTAGGGCGGTGGAGCAGGTGTGTTGTGTGACGCTCCCGCGAGTTGCCGCGCTTTCGGGGTTTGGCAGCATGTAATAGCGCTCGACTTGCTATGATAGTTTCTGACACGGTGTCGCGGACGGGAAGCATTAGCTGGCTCACATCAAGAGCCCGTTTCGCCTGGTGACCGTGTTGAGAAGAAGGCGCGCCAACATCCAGCTTCTGCAACAGCGACGGCCGACAATGAGTGACTGTCGCCACCTCCTCGATCGACGACTTCAAACCTTCAATCAACCAACAAGGAAGACTAAAGGCACCTAAAGTTTTAGAACTGTATGGCAGACCTCAGCTTTTCAAACTGTTGCATCACTAAAATACAGCAACGTAGCATGAACCTTTGTTGCTCATTGCCCCAACTGCATTACCAAGCAGGCTCCCTTCCTTTTCCGGAGTGAACCCAAGTGTCGTTGAAATTAATACGCCAGCGTTAAAGTAATATCATTCTATTTCATTGCTTTAATTTCAAAGTTCAGTTAAAGTATTTACAGCTGGCTACAATATTTAGATTACACGAGCAGAAATTAAGAGTGCGAGTTTTGTTACCATATCTTAGCTTACCTGTGACTGCAGCTCAGCTTGGTATGTACTAAATTTTACTATTGTTGATTGTTCAGAATCATTTAATTCAAGTTCAAAGTTAATTCTCTTATTTCTAAATTGCGTAGATTGAAGTAGCTTTTGAAATGATTGTTGAGGTATCACAAGACTAACCTTATTTTATTGAATTTCGTAGTACTTCAGAAACAAATTTCACTATTAATTTCAGTCACTAAATTAACTTTCAATTTTCCAGTTTTATTAAATCTTTTGCTAAGTTAAGTCAGAGTGTAGCGAAATTTATTACTTCTGACAAACATTCAGTTTTCACATTACACATGTTAACCTCCAGTTGCCACGCCTTTAGTGCTAATTATATGTGCGTTAATCTTTCATTTTCAGTTATTATAGTAGTTGTCCATAGGAGTGGCGACCGTAATTTTCCCTAAATCTCAAATATCTAATTAACAACAATTAATTGTTAATGTAACGATCGCACATTTACTTTCTTTATTAATTTTACCATTTTCTCAAACATTTACTTTCTTTATTAAATTTACCATTTTCTCAAAATTAATTTTCACCAATTTCATTTGCATTATTCCTTTCATTTAGATGCAACCCTTTCCTCCCTCTTTACCGACAAATTAATTTCGGTGACGATTGCTTTTCCCAAATTTCCATTAGGTGCATGCGGTTTAATTTTCACCGTCATTAAGGTCGATAAGTGAGGGGGAGGTTACACGTGGCGATCTGGTGACAGGACAATCTTCGGACCTGATGTTGTTCTGGACACTAGTTTTGCATTGTGCAAATCTCGCAACAAAGTACTGGTTACGAACAGGTCGTTACGCCAGCGAGAATAAGTAGTGGGAAGAATCCTAATTAGATTTGAGATTTGGCATTCATATTGAAAATTAGTAAAATGACTGAAGGCAACAATTACCAGAATTTCGTGGATTTGGGTACGGAACAATCGGTCGAACAGTGGGAAACGCGCACCGCGGAACCCATTGTTCAGGGGCAGGCGGCTAGCATGAATGACATGACCGCCGAAACGCTACAAAGAGCAGAAATGGAATTCCAAACTTTAGGAAATGTTTCGGTTTCGGAAGTGAAAATCAAAGCTGAACCCCTTGACGACGAATACGGGGGGACAATTAAAGAAGCAACCGCTACGGAAGTAAAACTGCTGGTTTCCAGGAAGTTAACTGATTTATTGAATGTTTTAATTAACGAAATCAAGGCTCAGTGTAGCAAGATAGAAACTCAATCGTCAGAAATTAAAGCTCAGTCTGCCAAGCAAAAAGCTCAGTCTAAAAAAATTGACAGGAAGCTAGACAATCAGAACAAAGCTATTAATGTTGTTAACAACAATGTTGGAGATGTTAACTCAAAAGTTGATAAAATCAAAGAAGATAGTGTTGTAATTAATACCGAAATCGGTAATCTTAAACAGCAAATGATAGGCGTTCAGGCGGAAATTGCGAGCATAAACACTCGTTTTGATTCCGAAATTAGCAGACTCGAGAAAAGTGTAGGAGAAGCAGTTGCTCCGATCATCGAGAATAAGGTGACGGAACAAATGCAATTAGTGAAATCGAGGATCAACAGAAGGTGGAAACTTTAAAGGCTTTAGTGTCCGAAGTAGATACTAAAGTGAGGAAGCAGGCTAATACCTGCAAAGAGAATAAGAGAGAAGTGTAAACGCTTGCGACAACCACTTGCCAAGTAATTACGAGAGTTTCGGAATTAGAAAAGAAACTTGACGAAAAACAGGGCTACGTGTCAATCTGTGCACATAGTTTGGAATTGTTGACGAAAGAGGAACGGTTCGATCCCTTGAAAAAAGTCGGTATACACGCGACGGATTTCATTAAAAATTGTGAAAGAGTTATACCCAGATCATGGACTAATGAGAGAAAAATTAATGCGGTTATTGACGTGTTGGCTGGTGATGCCAAGCGTTGGGGCTTAAACCTCAACATTACGAACCTGACTTTTGACGAGTTTAAAAATTTGTTTCTGGCTGAATACTGGTCAGAGCAAAAACAACAAAGTGTCTGGCGCGAATTTGTCGTATCGAGGCCTTTCGATGCGAATTCGCGAGGCTCGATAGAGTTTTGTGAGGGCTGGATCCGCAAGTTGGAATATTTGCGTGATCGCCGCACGGAATTCGAAACAATGTGGGAACTCTACAAGAAGCTTCCAGATGAAACAAAACGCTAAGTTGGAAGCAATTACAAGACAATCAATGATTTCCTGGAAAGGGTTGAGGACGAGGACAATTGGCACAATAATCGCGACAGTGGTAAGGGCCGTGGTAACAATAACGGGTACCACTACAAAAACAACAACGATAATCATGGGAATAATGCATACCGCAACCATGGCAGCAATAACAATAATGGTTCGAACCGTAATGACAATCGGTACAATGCAAATAATAACAGTAATGACGAAAACCAGTATCATACTAACGTGATACGGGCTTCACAGACTAGTAATAACGCCAGAGAGTGTGATAAGCCGCCTCAGCAGCATCTGGGGAGCAGATCTGCTGGGACGAGACAGGGAAACCATCAGCTGCGCCGGTGAGTGGCCGACCGGGCGTGGAGAAATTTTGGCGGCCCAATAACAGGAGAAAACCCAGGGGTCGTCGTTATGAAAATTCCGTATGGAATAATCAGCAACGGGAGAGTGTGCCAGTGTTAAGAGAAAGGAGTGCGCCCACAAGTAGTAGATCAGCTGTAGACACGGCAGTAGAAAATACATTCACTGTCAGTGAGAACAATTTAAGTAGTGTCCCGGAAATCGATTATAGAGTGGCAGCTGTAACACCCACAGCGGAACTGGAGATTGAATTTAAGAATGACTCGCAATTGTTGAGAGAAGATCAGATGTCGGATAACACGTCCGTCATCGAGCGAGGGGATGCAGAAATGGATGAGGTCTGGTTTAGGCAGTTCGGTCGCTTATACGACGAACTAAGAGATTATAGGGGCCTGTACGGGAGAAGTGTTTATCGGGAGCGCGGGCAGGATTTGCCGCATCTCGTCCCGCAGGAAGGTAGTGTTTGTGAAGTGACAGAAAGTTCTGGCCCTAACCGGCAGACTTTACCAGATATGGTTGATGTCAATGGGGAGCACGAGCCAGATTCGTCGTGTTTCGTCCCGCAGTAGTAACGGAAAGTTCTCGCCCTGACTGGCAGACTTTACTGAAAGCTATAGTGGTAGAAGTAGCCGACCCATCCGACGCAAAACTCCAGTTTAAACATAGCGAGAGTATTAAGGAGAAAGATCACGAAAATTTTAGTGATAGCCGGACACGATTGGTAGAAAATCACGTAGATTACAGCGTGTATGAGGTTAGAGCTGACGTTACACGGCGGGCGTTAGCAGTGTGTGTTGCGCAGATCCAGAGGAAGTATTTGTAGATACTACTGGGCACATTCCTCCAGGTAGATTGGCAGATGAGATCAATCTGACCAAAGAGGAATCAACGAAGGTGACAATTAGTGAATTGATAGCAAAGCAACACTCACTAGTTGACGAGTTACAGGAAAAGGTTTCGGTATTGGAGGCGAAGCTACAGACCAAGCCTCAGGACAAACGTGTTGAAATTAAAACTGTACGTGAACAGAGGCTGAAAAAGCCGCTAGATAAGCTGGATTTAGGATCAAAGCCGGACGGTTTTTTCTGGAATTACCTGGATATAGACGAGGATTTATTGTGAGAAAATAAAGAAACAGTAGAGGATAAGTGTAGACATTTAGTAGTGTCTGTTAATATGCACGGCCTCCGACTAAACGTGTTGATTGACACCGTTGCAGAATTACCTGGATATAGACGAGGATTTATTGTGAGAAAATAAAGAAACAGTCGAGGATAAGTGTAGACATTTAGTAGTGTCTGTTAATATGCACGGCCTACGACTAAACGTGTTGATTGACGCCGGTGCAGAATTGAGTGCTGTATCTGGGAAAATATTTGAGTTACTGAAAGACAGACCTGGTATCGTAGTTATGCCAGTAACAGGAGTGAAAGTTATCGGTGCTACTGGGAAGGCCAGTAAACCGGTCACAAAACTGATTTTGGTCAACTTCGAGATATGTGGCGCACGCTTTGAACAAGAGTTTGTCGCCGTGCCAGACTTAACTACCAGCCTATACACATTGTTAACTGGCCAGATGACATTGACGTAGGTATGAATTTGAACTACTGTAACGTGAGGAATCTCGGCATTGACAATAGTGTAGAAAGTGAATTGGAAAGTATTGTAGACGGCGTGTCAAACGTAACACGTGAACAAAGACGAGGCCTGTATGAAGTAATAATGAGGAATAACAGTGTGTTTTCAGACAAACCGGGACTTGTGGAAGAGATAATCAAATTCCCTCCCCGGATTGACATTAGTATTGGTGTGAAAAAAGATCGTTTGCGAGAAATAATGAAGCTAAAAGCCGATGCTCGCATACGTCGTCATGACGCTAAACGGCGTTTTGCTAAGTTTGCAATCGGAGACTTAGTACTTGTAAAAGCTGATGAGAAATCGAGCGAGATAGACAATGAAATCTCTAAATTTAAGTTTGTCTGTAATGGACCATACAAAGTCATTGGCATACCTCACACAAATGCTTATTGCTTAGAGTATCCGAGCTCTGGAAAACTATTAGGTATACGGAACATTGTAGACTAGAAATTGTACCAACCTAGGATTGATTATTACCACAGAATGGGTAATTTGTACAGTATGTAAATATAGAGTGTACGATTTAAGGATTTGCTAGATTGCAATGCTTTTGCCTGACCAAGAGGACATTGTAAGTAGGCTGTTTAGGTTTTCTTATTGGTAACGCCACGTAGCGCTCCGTATGAAAATCACTGGCTGTGCTGTGTGCAGTCTGTGGCTAGTTTGCATTGTTGTTGGCCATTGTAGTGTTGTGCACTTGGCTGTTAACAGCGCGTAACGTTGCGCAGTTGGAGGTGAACCGCCAGCAGTGGTGGATGTGGGGAGAGAAATGGCACAGTTTTGAAATTTGTAAGAATGGATGTCATGAGCTGCTATATATATTATGACTTTTGAACACTATTAAGGTAAATACATTGTTTGTTCTCTATCAAAATCTTTCATTTGCTAACTATGCCTATCAGTAGTGAGTGCTTTTAGTAGTATGAATCTTTTATTTAGCTGGCAGTATGTTAATGTGTTTTCTTATTTTGCTCTTCAAATTGTGCTTTTCTGTGTTGTCATGTGAAATATTGTGACAATAACGGCATGTGAAAAACGTAATACTAAGCTCCAAAGTAAACTGAGAAATGACAGTGAAGTCGAAAGCAGTGTGTTAGCGCCACCGTGTAATGACTTAACTAATATTCAAAGTATTAATTTGGAAATTGTGCATAGGGAAATGGAGCGGTCTGCAAATAATGGTGTAGGCAGTGAAACAATTAGTGAACAGAGAAGCATTATCGATCGATCGGTCGGCAACAGCTTGCCTCAGGAACCGAAATGACAGGACACAACCTTGCAAATACTGTAGATTCAGATTTTGCGTCCTCGCCGTTTTCTCAAATAAGTCGAGACACATTTTCTGCTTTTCAAAATGCGAATATTGCCGGTTCAAATGCATTGCCGAATGGCACTGAGGAACATGTTTCAGACACCAGTTCATTGTTACTAGATATAATGCAAGAAATGGGCCAATAGCTTCAAAAGTTACACACAATGGAACAAAATCTTCAAAAGTTAGACACAATGGAACAACACCAGAGACAAACACAGCAACAGTTAGACACAATGGAACAAAATCAGAGACAAACACAGCAAAAGCTTCAAAAGTTAGACACAATGGAACAAAATCAGAGACAAACACAGCAAAAGCTTCAAAAGTTAGACACCACACTTGAACAAACACGTGAAGATTTAACTACTGAGTTACATAACATTGAATCGAAATGTCAAAAAGTCTGTAATGATGTAAAAACACAAATTTTTGAGCATTTTCAACCTATTTTTTCGCGGCATGAAAATGCATTACAGAATCACGAAGCAGCCATAAAAGAGCCGCAAACCATTTTTCATGAAAATCATGAGACCTTGTGGGCTAAATTTGACACAGTTGCATCTACCGATTCGGTTATGCAACTTGCAAAAATTCAGAAACACTTAAAGGACACAGTAGATACGATTTCAACACAAATGGACACTCTGAAACTTGGTTCAGAAAAACATACTGAGGAAATAAGTACACTATCGGAGAAAGTAGCCGAACTTTCGGATCAGTTCACTAACTTATCTGCAAAGGTAGATGATGATCTGAATGACACAAGACCTGTAGCCATCACTGACACAGAAGAGTATGAACAAATTAAGAAATTCAAACAAAATCAGAATCAAATTAATACGCAATACAAAAGAAAAATCTGGGATGTACAAGATCAGTTGGCACAAGTAATACAAATATCACATATTTCAGAGGACACTCGCGCTCCAACACGGGAAGAGGGAAATACGGAAAAGCCACAAAATAATAACAAAGGGCATTTCGGAAATTATGAAAGAAATTGGCAAGGTGCACCGAATTTTGACATGGAACCGCCGACACGACGTAACAATGGCCGATATGCTACTGGCCGACATGATGATTTTGACTATAAGCTGTTCATTACTACACGTAAATTCAAAACATTTAAGAATTCTGGCAACGACATTCATCCACAAGCGTGGCTCCATCAATTCTCTCATTGTTTTCCTCCCAACTGGTCATTAGAGCAGAGTTTAGAATTTATGTGTGGCTACTTAGAGAATGAAACAGCTGAAAGAGTGCGATCGATCATTCACGATTGTCACAGTGAAAGAGAATTTTATCATGCCTTCCTCCCAGCATATTGGTCTCAAGCTACACAAGACCGTGTAAAACATAGCATCATAATGATGAAACATTTCGAACAATCTGAATTTTCCAGTCTTGTGAAATATTTTGAAGACACGTTGCACAAGAATCAGTACTGTTAAACCCATACAGCCCCTCAGAACTCATCTGCATTTGCTTAATCAAATTACCTGAACATTTACGACATATTATTTTGGCAGGACGTTGAAAAGATGAATTGAAGCTTTTCAGGGACTGTTACAAGAATTGGAAATTGACACTGACAATCGCAGAACGCGAAAACAGGAACACAACAATTACAGGTGACATCCGTCACATTTCCGCGATGAAAGAAATAATAACTGGACACGACAAGGCTATTCCTACAACGTAAATCGTGACTAAAACAGACACCACCCATATGACAAGCGTTGGCAGAGTAGTAATAATTACAGAGGAAGATCACATTTCCATAGTAATGACTATCACAGAGACAACCATAGAAACAGACAATATGGGAACCAAAACAATTATTATCAAGGGAGACGGAATAACTTCAGATGCAACGGTCCAGCGAGCAGTTGCGATTCAGGGAGAAATTATCCAGCACGTGGCCGACAAGAAAGAAACTATGGAATCTACCGACATGACGACAGACGATATGATCGTAATGACAGACGTAAATTGCATCAGGACTGGCGGGATTCAAACAGGGCAGGGCCCTCTCGACAAGGAGAATTTGTAGAAGTTACGTCTCCTAATCCCAATAACGACGCGCGCCAACAAAGAAACAGACAATGACTCGCACTGCAGGCAGCCACGTGCGCCAGCTGGCTCAGAGAAAAATAACATAGACGCTAACCTTGAGAAAAATTTGAGCACTCTTTACCGATGTACCATATACCACATGCACTAGAAAGAGTAAAAGATTGCACCACATTTCACATGTAAAACCGTTTATTGAAAGATAATCTGCCTTTTAACTTTGTCTTTGCCGTATAACTTTTCACTTTACATTACTAGTATGCTATGTCACACTTAGAATCTGTTAACATGCAACAATGCTTGAAGTTAAATATCCAGTCAAGAACCAAGAGAACTTATTTAAACAGAAATTACGAATGCATTGTTATTGTGAACAGACGACACAGTGTTATTGCATGTGTACATTCTTGCTTGTTAGTTGCACGATTACGTAACGACTATAGGCTCACATACTTAGAACATTTACCAGTACTGCTAATGAGATTTTAATGCAACATTTTGGTTTACTTGAAAATACATTCTGGATTTAAAGTACTTTCTGTGAGATACCAGATGACACAGTGGTTAGTTTATGTGACAGCTACACGATTTTATCACGACGCTACTAATGAGTGACAATTTACAATGTTGCTTTTGCGGTGTTTCTGTTTTATATCTGCACAGTTTTTCTGAATTGTTCTGGAAAGTAAAAAATGTTTTAGTAGTAACTTTTGTGGTATAGCTACAATGAGACAGCCTTTTCTGTAGCACAACAATACGTTACAGCACAGTACTTTCTTCATCACGGCAATAAGCGTAATAAGTAAGATATCTATACGCAAACCATTTCACTTTTGTTTATCATGAGGTAAGTACACTGACTTCTGGAGAACTTAGCTTTCAGAGGACGATAACTATGACACTTCCATAGAGATTATCTTACAACAAGACGCACAGTTTAGCGCTACAGTAACGTATTTGAGTGATTAATTTTGTACTTAAAACATTTACTTTTAAAGGTATTTGAAGTACGATGATACAAAGATTTTCCATGATACATTTCATTCCATTGCTGTAATCTGTAACACCTGAGGGTTTAATTACATTAATCCTCAGGGGGGTACACGCTTACTTTGTGTACCATGTGTGTGGCAAGCACAAGGAACCCTAGCTAATATGGTATTTGCTTATACAACTTTAGACATTGGTACCATATTTCTCTAACACATAAGTTACACAGCTATCTGATCGTTTAACTGAGAGAGACAAACATTTATTTTACTACGTCAGTGACAGATGTTTACGTAACTACACAGTTGGATAACTTCACGCTTATGAAATTGTATTTTGTCTGTATATTTTTTTTTTTTTTTTGGAACCATTGTGATACTATGAGAGCTTTGAATGTCGCATTTGGTATGGGGTCATGATTTTTAAAGTACGTTTGAGGTAGATGACACTATTGAAATGAGCAGAGAATTTTTTTAGGTTTTGACATTATTGCAGAAAGCTACGGCGTTTTAGAGATTTGACTGAGGTATTATGATGTTATGTTTAAGGCGACGATGAGTATTATGCCATTGCGGTATGTTTATGATCAATAAGCTGATGCTATATGAGGTATTTGATTATGCTATGTATTTATTATGATGAAATATTGAAGAAGTGTCGACGAATATGTATATGTGTAATAAGGTAAGGAATAATGAGTGGTGGTTAGGGACTCTGACTTGTGAAAAAGGATGTTGGAAACTATAGTACTTTAAGAGTTATGAAATATGTGTAAATGCGTGAATGTATCACAATGCCGGCGAAAATTTTATGGGCACTGTTATATTCACTGGATTTTGTTTCTACACATTTGCAACGCAAATTTTTTTTGCATTTGGGTTTGTCATGTTTAGATATAAATTATTGCATTTGCTGGTGCCGTTTGCCAGGCATAATGCTATTGAATTTCACTTTGTATTACTCCGTTAAGCCAGTTTTACTACTGATTTATTTTTCTTCTTGCTGCACATTGGCTCATATTAGTGATAATGTTGCATTTGATCTTCAAATTTAGATTTACCGCTGCTAGCTTTGCCAATTTGCATTTTTTTGTCATTGCTGTTTGTGTTAATTGTTTTGTGCTACTGCATTGCCTCGTCCCTTAGTATATATATATCTGAGCTCAGTAGATTTAAGTTGGCTTAAGATGGGGTAGGCTATACAAGAGAACGAGTTGTGATGAATTGGAAGAAATGCATTGAGAAGCTATAAGAAAATCGTTTGGCCAAAAAAGTATTTTGAAAGAGGATATGAACAAAAAAGTAGGGTTTAAGGACAACAGGTTTAGGTAGGATTTTCTTGGAAATAAATGGTGAGGTAAGATAATGAAAAATAAATAATGAGGTAAGAAATATGTGAACATATAAATACAGAAAGCATGCTTTGATAGGATTTTTTTGGTTCAAACAAATGTTGAAATAAGATGAAATATCTGTGGAATGAAGTTTTGGGTTGGACTGCAGTGCCAAATGTTACACAGAAAACAAACCCTGCCCTTTCCTCTTGTGTTATTCTGCAATGCATTTGAGTACCCTTGTGTATTTGTGTTTTTCCTGTCTTTAGCTCATGAGAGTTATGTTGTAGAATTTTTCAAATACTATGTTATTTACTTTGTAAAGATGTTTAGACATTATTCTGTTCTGTTTCAATGATCGTGTGTGAAATTAATGTTTCGAAACCTATTCTCATTATTTTATATATTTACTTATGTCATAAGTCCTGTAACACTGATGTATATGTTTATTTCTATTCTTTTGTAAAGCCTTTGTTACTACAAATGTTATCTGTATTGTTATGTTCTTTAATGATGTATTTTGTACCTTTGTTATTGTATTCTTATGTTATAAAATTGTAATTGACACCAGTTCATCAAATTAAGTAACTCGTAAGTTACATTTCACTGCACACGTTTCTGTTGGTCATAGTATATGGACAATGTGGTGTCACCGCCAGACACCACACTTGCTAGGTGGTAGCTTTAAATTGGCCGCGGTCCATTAGTACATGTCGGACCCGCGTGTCGCCACTGTCAGTGATCGCAGACCGAGCGCCACCACACGGCAGGTCTCGAGAGACGGACTAGCACTCGCCCCAGTTGTACAGACGACTTAGCTAGCGATGCACACTGACGAAGCCTCGCTCATTTGCAGAGCAGACAGTTAGAATAGCCTTCAGCTAAGTCAATGGCTACGACCTAGCAAGGCGCCATTAGCATTACATTGCATGTATCTACAGAGTCTCACTTGTATCGTCAATAGCGATGTACAACAAGGATGGATTAAACTTAAGTATTCCAGCAGCTACTTACTTTTCTTTATAGCATTCATTACGTATCCTGTTTCAGACCTAACGCCCGCCTGCGTGAGTTAGCGCGTGCATCTTGGCCGCCTCTTTCAATTAGTGTGCGTAGTGTTGGCAAGTCTGCCGACACTACATATTTGGCGACGAGTCTCAAAAGAGGAATTAGCGTTCGTATTGCCCTAATTTGCTTGTGTCATGGCTTCGCCACAATCTTCAGATGTATTGTCCGAATTTTATCGCTTGCAGAATCAGCAGACGCAGGCGTTATTGGATGCCCTTGGACAGCTCATTCAGGGTCAATGTGCACTGCAAAACGATGCGGCAGCCGCCGCTTCACCGCTACCGCAGCCACAACATGCTGTTGCACCCCCGTTCCGGCCATTTGACCCGGCAATGGAAACTTGGACGGAGTGGTCACGCCAATTTGGATTCCATCTCGCCGCCTACAGAATTCAAGGTAACGAGCGGCAGCCTCATTTATTGGCGTGTGTATGGGTGCAAACGTACCGTGTGATAGTGAAATTATTTCCCCGACGCGACGTAGCAACTCTGTCCTACGAAGAAATTTTGTCTGCTTTGGATGCCTATTTCAAAGAAACAGTTAATGTAGTTGCAAAAAGGTATACATTCTTTCGTACCAAACGTACGGCCGGTCAAACTAATCGGGAGTGGGTTGCAACATTGCAAGGTCTTACTAGGGATTGTGCTTTTGAGTGTGAATGTGGACTCCCTTATTCAGATACAATGGTACGTGATGCAATTGCACAGAACGTTTCTGATGTTCGTATACGGGAGCAAATATTGAAACTAGTCAATCCCTCCCTTCAACAAGTGATAGACATATTGGATAGGCAAGACACACTTGACTTTGCTCAGGAATCATTTGAAACTTCGCCAGCTGTGTGTCACATTAACCGGCCCGCCGGGCGCGCTGCACGGAACTGTAAACAGCCCTCACGCATGTCCGCGCAGCCACGTGTCCCGCGCAAGCACTCAAATGCAGTGCTAAAGTCATGACCGCGGTGTGCAACTAGACATTCGCGTGACAATTGCCCGTCACGCCAAGCTATTTGCTTTTTCTGTAATAAGAAAGGACATGTTCAAAGTGTTTGCCAGAAAAAGCTCCGATCGGACAATCATAACCATTCCAGGCCCTTTGCTTCGCGCCGGAATCGAACCACGAATACTCAGGCTCGTGGACCTTCGCCCATGGACATTCATGTAGTTAATTCCACTCCGCCCAGTGCCACTTTCTCTAACAGTGACTGTGTTCGTCCCACAAAAAATGTGCGTCGACCTCGACGGGAATCACGTCAAGTTGCGAGTGATTCTGTACCAGTGTCTGTTCAAATTGCACGAGACAGTCGCTCTTGTCGTCAGCAGGACAATAAACTTTTTGTAGACTTGGACATTAATGGCAACGTAATACCATTCCAGCTCGATATCGGAGTTGCAGTTTCATTGATCAATAAAGTCACGTACAAACAACTGGGCACTCCTCCGTTGCGTGCCGCAAATGTTAAGCTAACTACATATTCAGGTCACACGATCCCTGTGTTAGGACAGTGCAGCCATCTTGCAACATACAAGGGACAAACAAAACTTGTGTCATTTTACGTTCTTCGTTCTTCTACTGCAGTGAACTTGTTTGGTTTAGATTTATTTCAGTTGTTTAACTTGTCTATCATAAATCAGGTCCTAATAGTGAATAAGACTGTGCCTTGCGCCAGTGTTTCTCGTCTATGTGAAGAATTTGCAGACATTTTTGCACCGGGCCTTGGTTGCGCTACGAACTATAAAGCACATTTGGAACTGAAAGTAAACGCGCAACCGAAATTTTTCATAGCGCGCAATGTTCCCCACGTATTGCGTGATGAGGTCGCAAGAACATTACACGATTTAGAATCACAAGGTGTGATTGAACGTGTGCAGGCTTCTCTCTGGGCATCACCCTTAGTGATTTTGCCAAAACCTTCCGGAAAATTGAGACTTTGCGTGGACTTCAAGGCCACTGTGAATCCACAACTAGTGATTGCAACTTTTCCTTTACCCCGCCTGGAAGATCTTTTTGACAAACTGTGCCCGGGTAAATATTTTTCTAAGTTGGACCTAGCAGATGCGTACTTGCAACTACCTGTGGACGACGAATCCCAGCGCGTTTTGGTGGTTAACACGCATCTTGGGTTGTATCGCTTCAAAAGACTGCCTTTCGGGTGCACATCCGCCCCTGCATTGTTTCAGCAGTATCTGCAAACTGTTTGTGCGTCGGTCCCTACTGCTGCGAACTATCTCGACGATATTGTGATCTCCGGAGAGACAGCAGAAGAACATTTAGCAAATCTCCGAACATTATTTCAGGTATTGCGACAACATGGTCTTCGCTTGCGGGAGGACAAATGTGTGTTTTTTGCTCGTGACTTAAAATATCTGGGACACGTAATCAATGCCCAAGGCATACATCCCAGTCCAGAGCACCTCAGTGCCATACAAGACTTGCCTTCGCCGCAGAATTTGAAGCAGCTACAGAATGCGTTGGGAAAAATTAACTATTATCATAACTTTCTCCCGCATGCCTCTTCCATTTCAGCACCGCTTCATCGCTTACGCCGTAAAGGTGTTCCGTTCGTCTGGACGACGGAATGCGAACGCGCCTTTCGCCAGTTGAAATCGGCGTTGCTTTCAAATACTTGCCTTACGCCATTCGATCCCCAGAAACCCCTTTTGTTGATGGTAGATGCATCGGATTTCGGGATCGGTGCTGTGCTTGCGCACAAAGATGGATCGCATGATCGCCCTATTGCCTTTGCGTCCAAATTGCTGTCGTCTGCGCAAAGAAATTATTCACAAATCGAGAACGAAGCATTGGCTCTCGTG
The DNA here is from genome assembly GCF_023864345.2 of Schistocerca serialis cubense. NCBI lineage: Eukaryota > Metazoa > Arthropoda > Insecta > Orthoptera > Acrididae > Schistocerca > Schistocerca serialis. Next base: position 22,763,828 of record NC_064646.1, read on the forward strand.
TTTGGTGTTACTAAGTTCCATGATATCTTGTATGGTCGTCCCATTACCATCATCACAGACCACAAACCTTTGACGTCGCTTTTTCATCCGAACAAGCCTGTACCTCCGCGTACAGCGCAGAAATTCATTCGCTGGTCTATTTTCCTCTCGCAGTACCGCTACGATATCTTGAATCGGTCCACTGCTAAGCACGGAAACGCCGATGCGTTGTCCCGTTTGCCTGTTGCTGAGGATAGAGCATTCGATTCTTCTGAACTTGCTTGCATGTTCATTGATGCGGAAACCGATGACGTGGTCGAATCGTTTCCGATTGATTTTCGTCGTGTAGCTACAGCCACAGCTGCTGACCCTGTCCTTGCTACCCTTTTGCGTTTTGTTGCTACGCAATGGCCCTTGTCAAAGTCACGGATAGAGGATCCGTTGGTTCGCAGATTTTTTGCTCACAAGGATAGACTTTTTGTTCGACGTGGTGTTTTGTTGTTGCGTTCTGATAATGATCAGTCCAGAGTCATGGTCCCACGTTCGTTACAGTCCTCTGTCTTAAAGCTTCTTCACCAAGGACATTGGGGTATTGTGCGAACGAAACAACTTGCTCGTCAGCACTGTACTTGGTTCGGAATCGATGCTGCGATTACGAATATGTGCTCTTCTTGCATGGCGTGTGCCGAACAACAATCCGCACCACCGCGGAACTTCTTTGCATGGTCAAAAGCCACTTCCCCTTGGCAACACTTGCGCATAGATTTTGCTGGTCCATTCTGGAATGCTCGATGGTTGGTTGTGGTCGATTCTTTCAGTAATTTTCCTTTTGTTGTCCGGATGTCTTCCACGACGTCATCTGCCACCATCCCAGCGTTATCTGCTATCTTTTGCATTGAAGGTCTTCCACAGACTATTGTTTCCGACAATGGCCCACAAATTATGTCCGCAGAATTTCAGTCATTCTGCAAGGCTAATGGTATTCAACATCTGACATCCGCGCCGTTTTCGCCTCAGTCAAACGGTGCCGCTGAACGATTGGTCCGGACTTTCAAGTCACAGATGTTGAAGCTGAAAGAGTCGCATTCTCGGGAGGACGCGTTGCTGCTCTTTTTGTCTTCGTATCGCTCTCAGCTCCGAGATGGTCGCTCGCCGGCTGAGTTGCTCCACGGTCGTCCTCATCGAACCTTGATGTCTTTGCTGCATCCGCCGCATCAGGTTCCTGTGCAGCGGCAGACTCCTGCCTTTGCACCAGGCGACGTAGTATTCTATCGCAACTATGGAGGTTCACGGCGTTGGCTCGCGGGGCACATTCTTCGCTGCCTCGGCCGCGCTATGTATTTGGTTTTGGGGGCCTCTGGTGAGGTGCGTCGGCATCTCAATCAGCTGCGCCTCTGTCGTCGCACGGGTTCTGCCGCTCCCCGTCTGCTTTCAGCGACGGTGCCGTCCGGCCAGCGCCCTGGGGACCCATCTACTGGCTCGCCTCATCCCCAGGTGTTTCCGACGCTGCCTTCCATTTTGCCCCATGGCGACGAGCCGCCGCCGCCGCCGCCGCCGCCGCCGCCTGTTCTCCCGCCGGCGCCGCCCGCAGTGGACGCCTCGCTGCAGCCGCCAAGCGCCTGCCTGGGTCACGCGCCGCCGATCGCTTCCCGTGACCAGATGTCCTCCGCCATGGAACTCTTGCCCGCTCCGGAACACGTGGCGTCTTCGCGCGTTGGATACCCCGACTCAATGGGGGTCGACCCTTCGGCCCCTCCTGTCTCTTTACGGGCGCATACACCGCATGTTGATGTACACCCTGGACTAGGTTTTCAGGCGTTTCCTAGCTCCCCTCGGACCGAATGGCCGGGTGCGGGTGGCACAGCCTCGCCTGTTGTTAGGCTCCCCACCTCATCGCATACGTCACCATGGGGTCCTCCCCACGGCGGGCGGAAGCCTTATAACACAACCGTTCGCCGATTTGCGGGGGAGGAATGTGGTGTCACCGCCAGACACCACACTTGCTAGGTGGTAGCTTTAAATCGGCCGCGGTCCATTAGCACATGTCGGACCCGCGTGTCGCCACTGTCAGTGATCGCAGACCGAGCGCCACCACACGGCAGGTCTCGAGAGACGGACTATCATTCGCCCCAGTTGTACGGACGACTTAGCTGGCGATGCACACTGACGAAGCCTCGCTCATTTGCAGAGCAGATAGTTAGAATAGCCTTCAGCTAAGTCAATGGCTATGATCTAGCAAGGCACCATTAGCATTACATTGCATGTATCTACAGAGTCTCACTTGTATCGTCAATAGCGATGTACAACAAGGATGGATTAAAGTTAAGTATTCCAGCAGCTACGTACTTTTCTTTATAGCATTCATTACGTATCCTGTTTCAGACCTAACGCCCGCCTGCGTGAGTTAGCGCGTGCATCTTGGCCGCCTCTTTCAATTAGTGTGCGTAGTGTTGGCAAGTCCGCCGACACTACAGACAATATGTGAGAAGTTGGGACTGTTAGTGTTTGCACATGTGTTAATAATTCAGCAAGGGACTGGACAACAGCATTGCTGGTTCTAAAGACATTTTTGTGAGTGCAAAAGTGGTGGTTTATGGACTTGCTATATTCTCCGCAAGACTCTTCAATGGTGATTGTGCACCTGCACAGTCGCAACGGATGGCTGCTAGCCATCTCTACAAGGACTACAGTGGGTGTACACCTTTGATGACTCACCAATACTATTATTTCTACAAGGACTTCAGTAGGTTTGCACCCCTAGTGGCCCACAATACCATAATCTCTACGAGGAATACAGTGGGTCTGGTCTGTGATGACCTTCCTACCAATATGTTTCAAAACTTCGACTGACTCTGCGGTGGGTTTGCTCTGTTGTGGCCAGTTACCTGTCTGCATGTCAAGAGTCAGCACTGTCTTTCCGTTATAAGGACAACACTACTTCTTCAAGACTGCATGGAAATCCACTACTTCCATGTGCATTTTCTTTTACTACTCAGACTTCGAGGAAGACACTGCTATTTTACTGTGATGAACGATCAGGACTGTCTTTATGGACTGTGAGAGAATTTCTGCTTTTGACCAACATTGTATCAATAAGTGTGTGCATTTGATTTCTTTGTTATTGTAATTATGAAAATTTTTTTCAAATCTGTATTGGCCACTGCCCAAAACAATTTGTAAATTTTTTTGTGGGGAGCATGTGGGCTATGTAAGTAGGCTGTTTAGGTTTTCTTATTGGTAACGCCACGTAGCACTCTGTATGAAAATCACTGACTGTGCTGTGTGCAGTCTGTGGCTAGTTTGCATTGTTGTTGGCCATTGTAGTGTTGGGTAGTTGGCTGTTAACAGAGCATAGCGTTGCGCAGTTGAAGGTGAACCGCCAGCAGTGGTGGAAGTGGGAGAGAAATGGTGGAGTTTTGAAATTTGTAAGACTGGATATCATGAACTGCTATATATATTATGACTTTTGAACACTATTAAGGTAAATACATTGTTTGTTCTCTATCAAAATCTTTCATTTGCTAACTATGCCTATCAGTAGTTAGGGCCCTTAGTAGTTTGAATCTTTTATTTAGCTGGCAGTAGTGGTGGTCACTGTATTGCAGTAGTTCGAGTAACGAAGATTTTTGTGAGGTAAGTGATTTGTGCAACGTATAGGTTAATGTTAGTCAGGGCCATTCTTTTGTAGGGATTTTTGAAAGTCAGATTGCGTTGAGACAAAAATATTGTGTTTCAGTTTCAGCACAGTCATGTATAATTTTTCTCAGGGGACGTTTCAACATTAAGGAAGTTGTAATTAAGAAGTAATTAATTTTGACTAAATGATTTAAGAGTTACTGATTATTAATCAATTAAAAAGTCCAAGCTGCTAGTTTAAGTTTTCAGCTGTGTCACAGTAGATTAAGAAATGTAAATATGATTTTGTAACTAGCTGTAAGATTTCATGAATATGTGATTTACTAGTCATTGCCGATGTACTTAGACGCTTTTTTAAGTTTCAGGCTAGTAGATGCGTGTGATGATGGACAGTATTGAGTTATCCACTGTGATAGTGTTAATGGACTCCTTGAGTTTACTCGGGAGTGAGTTTTTCCAAAAGAATTCAGTGAAACGGACGTTCTGGAAATGCCGTTACACAGGCGAGTGAGTTCATGCGTGCCACACAGGCGGGCGCAACAATACTGGCGAGGCGGAGCCCCTGTCGGCTCTTGTGCCGCTCTCGGCATTCTTTGTACTTGCGAGTACGGAAGGCGGAGTTGTATTTCTTCCCGGACAGCTGATGTGAAAGAATTCTGCTGTCAATATTTATGTTTTAGTCGATCTGATGTATATTATTTTCTTGTTTAGCGTTAAGTGGACTCTCATGGCGAGAATATTAATTATAAAAAGGTTATATAAAAATGTGTATTCTATGTAACTAATTATTAATTCCCCCCCATGAACCATGGACCTTGCCGTTGGTGGGGAGGCTTGCGTGCCTCAGCGATACAGATAGCCGTACCGTAGGTGCAACCACAACAAAGGGGTATCTGTTGAGAGGCCAGACAAACGTGTGGTTCCTGAAGAGGGGCAGCAGCCTTTTCAGTAGTTGCAAGGGCAACAGTCTGGATGATTGACTGATCTGGCCTTGTAACAATAACCAAAACGGCCTTGCTGTGCTGGTACTGCGAACGGCTGAAAGCAAGGGGAAACTACAGCCGTAATTTTTCCCGAGGGCATGCAGCTTTACTGTATGATTACATGATGATGGCGTCTTCTTGGGTAAAATATTCCGGAGGTATAATAGTCCCCCATTCGGATCTCCGGGCGGGGACTACTCAAGAGGATGTCGTTATAAGGAGAAAGAAAACTGGCGTTCTACGGATCGGAGCGTGGAATGTCAGATCCCTTAATCGGGCAGGTAGGTTAGAAAATTTAAAAAGGGAAATGGATAGGTTGAAGTTAGATATAGTGGGAATTAGTGAAGTTCGGTGGCAGGAGGAACAAGACTTCTGGTCAGGTGACTACAGGGTTATAAACACAAAATCAAATAGGGGTAATGCAGGAGTAGGTTTAATAATGAATAGGAAAATAGGAATGCGGGTAAGCTACTACAAACAGCATAGTGAACGCATTATTGTGGCCAAGATAGATACGAAGCCCACGCCTACTACAGTAGTACAAGTTTATATGCCAACTAGCTCTGCAGATGACGAAGAAATTGAAGAAATGTATGATGAAATAAAAGAAATTATTCAGATTGTGAAGGGAGACGAAAATTTAATAGTCATGAGTGACTGGAATTCGAGTGTAGGAAAAGGGAGAGAAGGAAACATAGTAGGTGAATATGGATTGGGGGACAGAAATGAAAGAGGAAGCCGCCTGGTCGAATTTTGCACAGAGCACAACATAATCATAACTAACACTTGGTTTAAGAATCATGAAAGAAGGTTGTATACATGGAAGAACCCTGGAGATACTAAAAGGTATCAGATAGATTATATAATGGTAAGACAGAGATTTAGGAACCAGGTTTTAAATTGTAAGACATTTCCAGGGGCAGATGTGGACTCTGACCACAATCTATTGGTTATGACCTGTAGATTAAAACTGAAGAAACTGCAAAAAGGTGGGAATTTAAGGAGATGGGACCTGGATAAACTAAAAGACCAGAGGTTGTACAGAGATTCAGGGAGAGCATAAGGGAGCAATTGACAGGAATGGGAGAAATAAATACAGTAGAAGAAGAATGGGTAGCTTTGAAGGATGAAGTAGTGAAGGCAGCAGAGGATCAAGTAGGTAAAAAGACGAGGGCTAGTAGAAATCCTTGGGTAACAGAAGAAATATTGAATTTAATTGATGAAAGGAGAAAATATAAAAATGCAGTAAGTGAAACAGGCAAAAAGGAATACAAACGTCTCAAAAATGAGATCGACAGGACGTGCAAAATGGCTAAGCAGGGATGGCTAGAGGACAAATGTAAGGATGTAGAGGCCTGTCTCATTAGGGGTAAGATAGATACCGCCTACAGGAAAATTAAAGAGACCTTTGGAGATAAGAGAACGACTTGTATGAATATCAAGAGCTCAGATGGAAACCCAGTTCTAAGCAAAGAAGGGAAAGCAGAAAGGTGGAAGGAGTATATAGAGGGTCTATACAAGGGCGATGTACTTGAGGACAATATTATGGAAATGGAAGAGGATGTAGATGAAGATGAAATGGGAGATATGATACTGCGTGAAGAGTTTGACAGAGCACTGAAAGACCTGAGTCGAAACAAGGCCCCCGGAGTAGACAATATTCCATTGGACTACTGATGGCCTTGGGTGAGCCAGTCATGACAAAACTCTACCGTCTGGTGAGCAACATGTATGAGACGGGCGAAATACCCTCAGACTTCAAGAAGAATATAATAATTCCAATCCCAAAGAAGACAGGTGTTGACAGATGTGAAAATTACCGAACTATCAGCTTAATAAGTTACAGCTGCAAAATACTAACACGAATTCTTTACAGACGAATGGAAAAACTAGTAGAAGCCAACCTCGGGGAAGATCAGTTTGGATTCCGTAGAAACACTGGAACACGTGAGGCAATACTGACCTTACGACTTATCTTAGAAGAAAGATTAAGGAAAGGCAAACCTACGTTTCTAGCATTTGTAGACTTAGAGAAAACTTTTGACAATGTTGACTGGAATACTCTCTTTCAAATTCTAAAGGTGGAAGGGGTAAAATACAGGGAGCGAAAGGCTATTTACAATTTGTACAGAAACGAGATGGCAGTTATAAGAGTCGAGGGACATGAAAGGGAAGCAGTGGTTGGGAAGGGAGTAAGACAGGGTTGTAGCCTCTCCCCGATGTTGTTCAAGCTGTATATTGAGCAAGCAGTAAAGGAAACAAAAGAAAAATTCGGAGTAGGTATTAAAATTCATGGAGAAGAAATAAAAACTTTGAGGTTCGCCGATGACATTGTAATTCTGTCAGAGACAGCAAAGGACTTGGAAGAGCAGTTGAATGGAATGGACAGTGTCTTGAAAGGAGGATATAAGATGAACATCAACAAAAGCAAAACAAGGATAATGGAATGTAGTCTAATTAAGTCGGGTGATGCTGAGGGAATTAGATTAGGAAATGAGGCACTTAAAGTAGTAAAGGAGTTTTGCTATTTGCGGAGCAAAATAACTGATGATGGTCGAAGTAGAGAGGATATAAAATGTAGGCTGGCAATGGCAAGGAAAGCGTTTCTGAAGAAGAGAAATTTGTTAACATCCAGTATAGATTTAAGTGTCAGGAAGTAATTTCTGAAAGTATTCGTGTGGAGTGTAGCCATGTATGGAAGTGAAACATGGACGATAAATAGTTTGGACAAGAAGAGAATAGAAGCTTTCGAAATGTGGTGCTACAGAAGAATGCTGAAGATTAGATGGGTAGATCACATAACTAATGAGGAAGTATTGATTATGATTGGGGAGAAGAGAAGTTTGTGGCACAACTTGACCAGAAGAAGGGATCGGTTGGTAGGACATGTTGTGAGGCATCAAGGGATCACCAATTTAGTATTGGAGGGCAGCGTGGAGGGTAAAAATCGTAGAGGGAGACCAAGAGATGAATACACTAAGCAGATTCAGAAGGATGTAGGTTGCAGTAGGTACTGGGAGATGAAAAAGCTTGCACAGGATAGAGTAGCATGGAGAGCTGCATCAAACCAGTCTCAGGACTGAAGACGACAACAACAACAACAATTATTAATTTGCGTAATTTGATCTACCTGTTTTTATGACCATACACTCTGATTAATTTTGTAAATAGTACCCCATTTCTTGATACTGTTAGGAATTTTGATGATTTTAGAATATCTAAATATGTTTTCTATGAATTTTAATATGTTGTCAACCTGTTTACTTTTGTGTAAGATGACAGAGTGGAATAAGGTTAGGAGTATCTCCACTCAATTATTATGGTCTAAAAATTGGTTTATGGTTAATTCACCTGTTGCTATAGTTTCCTGATGTTTCCAGCATATGCATATCTGCTGTTTCGTTTCCTTTTTGGGATATTTTCTGAGTCTGTTTAGGTTGCACGAACGTCCTCAGACAATGTGGGGCACGTGTAAGGCCGGAAATGCATATCCTCCTGTTTCTATCTATTGTACTATAATTTTTTTTCCTTATTTTGTTACCTGAAGATATGACATATCTGTGTCTCTATATATTGTAATTGTTTTACTATTTGTATATATATATATATATTTATGCATTTATGACGATGTATAATTGGTTTGTTTTGCAAATATTATTTGTACTTTTACCCTGGGTCTTGCCTATGGAAAACTATGCTATCGAACGATTACATCGATAGGTCGTGTGGAGAACCAAAGTGTTTAGGATCTTTGGTAGTGTTAACTCTGCTGCGTGGAGCGCGGGCAGAGGGGAGTATGACTGGAAGGGCGGTGGAGCAGGTGTGTTGTGTGACGTTCCCGCGAGTTGCCGCGCTTTCGGGGTTTGGATGCAAACAAGTGCGCTTGACTTGCTATGATAGTTTCTGACACGGTGTCGCGGACGGGAAGCATTAGCTGGCGCACATCGAGAGCCCGTTTCTCATGGTGACTGTGTCGAGAAGAAGGCGCACCAACATCCAGCTTCTGCAACAGTGACGGCCGACAATGAGTGACTGTCGCCACCTCCTCGATCATCGACTTCAAACTTTCAATCAACCAACAATGAAGACTAAAAGCACGTAAAGTTGTAGAACTGTATGGCAGACCTCAGCTTTTCGAACTGTTGTATAAAAAAAATACAGCAACGTAGGATGAACCTTTGTTGCTCATTGTCCCAATTGCATTACCAAGCAGGCTCCCTTCCTTTTCTGGAATGATCCCGAGTGTCGTTGAAATTCATACGCCAGCGTTAATGTAATATAATTCCATATCACTGCTTTAATTTCAAAGTTCAGTTAATGTATTCATAGCTGGCTACAATATTTAGATTATACGAGCAGAAATCAAGAGTGCGAGTTTTGTTAGTATATTTTAGCTTACCTGTGACTGCAGCTCAGCTCGGTCCGTACTAAATTTTGCTATTGTTAGTTGTTCAGAATCATTTAATTCAAGTTCATAGTTAATTATCTTATTTCTAAATTGCGTAGATTCAAGTAGTTTTCGAAATGATTGTTGAGGTATCCCAAGACTAACCTTATTTTATTGAATTTCGTACTGCATCAGAATCAAAGTTCAGTATTAATTTCAGTCACTAAATTAACTTTCAATTTTTCGGTTTTATTACTTCTTTTGGTAAATTAAGTCAGAGTGTAGCGAAATTTATTACTTCTGACAAACATTCAGTTTTCACACAACACGTGTCAACCTCCAGTTGCCACGCCTTTAGTGCTAATTATATGTGCATTAATCTTTCATTTTCAGTTATTATAGTAGTTGTCCATAGGACTGGCGACCGTAATTTTCCCCAAATCTCAAATATCTAATTAACAACAATTAATTGTTAATGTAACGACCACACATTTACTTTCTCCATTAATTTTACCATTTTCTCAAACGTTTACTTTCTTTATTAATTTTACCATTTTCTCAAAATTAATTTTCACCAATTTTATTTGCATTTATCCTTTTATTTAGATGCAACCCTTTCCTCTCTCTTTACTGAGCAATTAACTTCGGTGAAGATTGCTTTTCCCAAATTTCCATAAGGTGCACGTGGTTTAATTTTCACTGTCATTAAGGTCGACAAGTGAGGGGGTTGCTACAAAGTGGGGAATGTTTGCAAAGTCATCTCCGACAATGGACCGCAGTTTAGATACATAAAATGTAAATGTACTCTGGCAAGACGCTGTTTTTAGCAATAGCCGGCCGTTGTGGTCGATCGGTTCTAGGCGCTTCAGTCTGGAACGGCGTTACCACTGCGGTCGAAGGTTCGAATCCTGCCTCGGGCATGGATGTGTGTATTGTCGTTAGGTTGGTTAGGTTTAAGTAGTTCTAAGTCCTATGGGACTGATGACCTCAGATGTTAAGTCCCAAAGCACTCAGAGCCATTTTCCGCAATCCTTATATCCAGATTCAGGCCTAAGACGAACCCCACAGGAAGGGTTATGAAAGAGTTAGTAAAGCTATGCAGGATTCACTGCCACAAGCATCACAGGGAATGGGCGATGTACGTGAGTGACTTTCAGGACTTTGTAAATAGCATGCTGCACGGGTCAACAGGATACAGCCCCGTGACAGTGATCAGAAATGAGCGTTCCCAGGATAGAGTAAGAGAATTAATCGAATTCCCACCCGTGAGGAGACAATGACGCTCCCACATAGTGCGACATGTCATAGAACGAATTACAAGGGAAGCAGAAGGTTGAAAGCGATGGCAGCACAAAGGGCCGTTCAGAGAAATAGATATATAGAGGTGTACGAAACTACTTGTGAGATCCCATAGGTTGTCGAAGAAACACCGGCACCTATGTTGTGCGTTTTTTAATTTGTATGTGGGACCATTTCGTGTACGATCCGTCGTACAACCAAACGCGGTGCAAATAGAAACAATACGAATAAGGAAGAGTCTTGGATTGCACCATATCACGAACATTAAGCTGTGGACAGCATGAAAGTAATAATGCACCTCCTGGTAGCATAGGCAGTAGGTAATTTCGAAACACAAACAGCTAAGGTCACAACTCAAAAAATGGCTTTGAGCACTATGGGACTTAACATCTGAGGTCATCAGTCCCCTAGAACTTAGAACTACTTAAACCTAAGTAACGTAAGGACGACACACACATACATGCCCAAAGCAGGATTCGAACCTGCGACCGTAGCGGTCGCGCGGTTCCAGACTGCAGGGCCTAGAACCGCTCGGCCACACCGGCCGGCTAAGGTCACAGTTAAACAGTCCATTCCTGGCATGTGAATTAGTACACTGAATCGATTGTTTCTTTGGTTGTGCTCCGACAAGATGTGTCGTAATAAATCTTCAGCCACCAAGTTAAGTCTAGACAGGCTTGCAATAAAGAAGTATTCTCAAGTAGGTTGTAACCACGCAGGAACGGGATATACAGTCACAGATGCCCTAATAGAGGGGAAACGGACAAATGAACATATACAATGTGGTTTAGGTTATGCTGTAGATGCGCCGTAAAGGGCGCCATTACCCGTCGATAAAGACGCCGTACATTAGTCTGTTAAACATGAACGGCCTGTAAAGGAGGCTTTCTGAGTGCGCCTAAGTGCGCCATGAATTTTACATTGCAATGTGATTTTGTAGAAGGGACCCTGATAGAAGGAACGCCCTGCAGTGTGTGTTTCAGGAAAGCGATGAAGACCACCGACGTATAGAGGAAGGACAAAAGCAAGACTGCAGTAAAAGAGGAATTGAGGCAGGCGAATAACAACGCAAATAATCGGCACAAAGACACCAGAAACAAATAAATGGAACAGGGAGTATACATACATCTCCTCAAAAAGTAAATATCATTTAAATGTTGCACGATGAGTGTAATCTAATAAATGTAGGATATACTGTTTGAACCGTTTGCTTTAAATGTTAGTGATCTAGTACACCTCATGAGAATATACACTACTGACCATTAAAATTGCTAAACCAAGAAGAAATGCAGACGATAAACGGGTATTCATTGGACAAATATATTATACTAGAACTGACATGTGATTACATTTTCACGCAATTTGGGTGCATTGATCTTGAGAAATCAGTACCCAGAACAACCACCTGTGGGCGTAATAACGGCCTTGATACCCCTGGGCATTCAATGAAACAGAGCTTGGCTGGCATGTACGGGTACAGCTGCCAAAGCAGCCTCAACACGATACCACAGTTCATCGAGAGTAGTGACTGGCGTAGTGTGACGAGCCAGTTGCTCGGTCACCATTGAGCAGACGTTTTCAATTGGTGAGAGATCTGGAGAATGTGCTGGCCAGGGCAGCAGTCGAACATTTTCTGTATCCAGCAAGGCCCGTATTGGACCTGCAACATGCGGTCGTGCATTATCCTGCTGAAATGTAGGGTTTCGCAGGGATTGAATGAAGGGTAGAGCTACGGGTCGTAACACATCTAAAATGTAACGTCCACTGTTCAAAGTGCCGTCAATGCGAACAAGAGGTGACCGAGATGTGTAACCAATGGCACCCCATACCATCACGCCGGGTGCTACGCCAGTATGGCAATGACGAATACACGCTTCCAATGTGCGTTAATCGTGATGTCGCCTAACACGGATTCGACCATCATGATGCTGTAAACAGAACCTGGATTCATCCGAAAAGATAACGTTTTGCCATTCGTGCACCCAGGTTCGTCGTTGAGTACACCATCGCAGGCGCTCCTGTCTGTGATGCAGCGTCAAGGGTAACCGCAGCCATGGTCCCCGAGCTGATAGTCCATGCTGCTGCAAACGTCGTCGAACTGTTTGTGCAGATGGTTGTTGTCTTTCAGACGTCCCTATCTGTTGACTCAGGGATCGAGACGTGGCTGCACGATCCGTTACATCCATGCAAATAAGATGGCTGTCACCTCGACTGCTAGTGATAGGAGCCCGTTGGGATCCAGCACGGCGTTCCGTATATCCCTCCTGAACCCATCGATGCCATATTCTGCTAACAGTCATTGGATCTCGACCAATACGTGAATCAATGTCGCGATACGATAAATCGGCAAACGTCTTAGTCAAGTCGTTTCATAAGACGCTTGTCGAATTCGGTACAACTTACTCACGTTACTACCTGATTTTAGCTCAATTCATGAACTCTTCCAGAAAGACTGAGTACTCTTATAAGGCCTGCTGAATATTATGTGTGTTTTAATGTGGGGTTTCGGTTTTGTTTTGTGGGAATCGCTGAGTTGGTCATCGTCTGCTGGGAGCAGACGGTGTTGCTTATCGTTTGAAGGAAAGCACAGGATGACCAACTTAGGTTTCCAGTACCTGAACAGAGAGGTTTACCCGGGTTAATCGAACGCTGTGTCGAAGGCTGTTTTTGTGTGTGAGGTTGGTGACGGAGGTCTATGCCTCTGGTAGCTTCCGCTGCACTGGGAGCTAGGTAATCTGGAAAGAGAAAGAGGCACTCTTCGGTGAACGCTTGGTGAGTACGGATCGTAGCTCTTAAGGAGGGTTTCAGGTGATAGGAATCAGATTGAGTTAGGTTTTCGTTATGTTTAACTGGTGAAATACTTAAGAACTTTAGCTTATCTGAAGCGTGTGAAGCGAGTTATTTTTTTAATGATTTTTAATTTTATATTTTGTGGAAATTGCTTTTGTCTTTGTGTGTCGATTTTGTGGCACGTGTTTGGTAATCAATGATCCTTCTGGTTCACCACGGCACCGCAGTAGGCTTTATTTTAACAGTTTGCTTGTTTAATGAGCTATAATTTCTGCAAGAATATCTGTTCTTTCGTGCGCTTTCTACAAAGCAGCACAACAGTTTGAGTCAGAATGCACCATGTGCTCTAGTTCGGTCGTTTGCAAGCAGCAGAAGCAGTTATTATGTTAAATAATTATTGCACAGCCTTGTGTATTGGTTAAACATCTGTCCAGAATAGAGCATGCGTAGAATCGTAATGCAAATCTCACTTTGATATTTTTATGGTATTAATGCAAAGGAGATGATAGTATAATTGTCTCCCACCTCCGTCTTTGTGTTTCTGCTTGCTGTAGTTAAATTGTGCTCTGTTTCATTGTCTTGTAATTCTTACTTAAATATTTCGAGTCAGGCACCAGTTATGTGTAGTTAGGACGTGCAACCAAAAATTTAGTTACAGTAAATAATTTACGTGAAAGATAAATTCTTTGGTGTCAATCTTACCCCCTTAAAGATTTCCATTCCTAAATTAATCAAGTTGCTTCATGCACGACATGGAGTGCTATTTATCTGGCTGCTTAAAGAAATTTGCGTACTTCTAATTAAATAATTAAAGTAATTAAAATAATAATTTTACAGCTCCGTTTCTTCTAAATGGTTAGGGAGGGCTTGGGCTGGTGAATTTCTGAATTTTATCGTTATTTGTGTGAGAGAAGCATCTAGAAATGCGAGATAACGTATATGGCTCGATGAGCAACCTCGTAAACATAGTAGTACGTTACAACCGCAATCGCGATAGGCTACAATCCGACCTTTATCAAAGTCGGAAACGTGATGGTACGCATTTCTCCTCCTTACAACGTTTCACCAGGCAACGTCGGTCAACTGCTGTTTGTGTATGAGAAATCGGTTGGAAACTTTCCTCATGTCAGCACGTTGTAACATGTCATGCCACATTGGCAGAAGTACACTCCTGGAAATGGAAAAAAGAACACATTGACACCGGTGTGTCAGACCCACCATACTTGCTCCGGACACTGCGAGAGGGCTGTACAAGCAATGATCACACGCACGGCACAGCGGACACACCAGGAACCGCGGTGTTGGCCGTCGAATGGCGCTAGCAGCGCAGCATTTGTGCACCGCCGCCGTCAGTGTCAGCCAGTTTGCCGTGGCATACGGAGCTCCATCGCAGTCTTTAACACTGGTAGCATGCCACGACAGCGTGGACGTGAACCGTATGTGCAGTTGACGGACTTTGAGCGAGGGCGTATAGTGGGCATGCGGGAGGCCGGGTGGACGTACCGCCGAATTGCTCAACACGTGGGGCGTGAGGTCTCCACAGTACATCGATGTTGTCGCCAGTGGTCGGCGGAAGGTGCACGTGCCCGTCGACCTGGGACCGGACCGCAGCGACGCACGGATGCACGCCAAGACCGTAGGATCTTACGCAGTGCCGTAGGGGACCGCACCGCCACTTCCCAGCAAATTAGGAACACTGTTGCTCCTGGGGTATCGGCGAGGACCATTCGCAACCGTCTCCATGAAACTGGGCTACGGTCCCGCACACCGTTAGGCCGTCTTCCACTCACGCCCCAACATCGTGCAGCCCGCCTCCAGTGGTGTCGCGACAGGCGTGAATGGAGGGACGAATGGAGACGTGTCGTCTTCAGCGATGAGAGTCGCTTCTGCCTTGGTGCCAATGATGGTCGTATGCGTGTTTGTCGCCGTGCAGGTGAGCGCCACAATCACGACTGCATACGACCGAGGCACACAGGGCCAACACCCGGCATCATGGTGTGGGGAGCGATCTCCTACACTGGCCGTACACCACTGGTGATCGTCGAGGGGACACTGAATAGTACACGGTACATCCAAACCGTCATCGAACCCATCGTTCTACCATTCCTAGACCGGCAAGGGAACTTGCTGTTCCAACAGCACAATGCACGTCCGCATGTATCCCGTGCCACCCAACGTGCTCTAGAAGGTGTAAGTCAACTACCCTGGCCAGCAAGATCTCCGGATCTGTCCCCCATTGAGCATGTTTGGGACTGGATGAAGCGTCGTCTCACGCGGTCTGCACGTCCAGCACGAACGCTGGTCCAACTGAGGCGCCAGGTGGAAATGGCATGGCAAGCCGTTCCACAGGACTACATCCAGCATCTCTACGATCGTCTCCATGGGAGAATAGCAGCCTGCATTGCTGCGAAAGGTGGATATACACTGTACTAGTGCCGACATTGTGCATGCTCTGTTGCCTGTGTCTATGTGCCTGTGGTTCTGTCAGTGTGATCATGTGATGTATCTGACCCCAGGAATGTGTCAATAAAGTTTCCCCTTCCTGGGACAATGAATTCACGGTGTTCTTATTTCAATTTCCAGGAGTGTATTTTGTTTTATATGTCATCAACGAGGTATACCAATGAGACCGGTCATAACTAAAATCATTTTAGCTTAATCAATTTCATGACTCTTTGGTGTGTGACCACTTGTGCTTATTCAAAAAATGGCTCGAAGCATTATGGGTCTTAACGTCGGAGGTTGTCAGTCCCACAGACTTAGAACTACATAAACCTAACTAACATAAAGACATTACACACATCCATGTCCAAGGCAGGATTAGAACCTGCGATCGTAGCAGCAGCGCGGTCCCAGACTGAAGCGCCTAGGACCGCTCGTCCACTGCGGCTGGCTTTGTTCTTACTGTCAAAAGAGAAATTAGTTTATATTTATCTTAGGACGATGTTGTAGCCTTAAGGACCTAGGAATGGTCACATAATTTTGTCTTGCCTCGATGGCATTGTTATATATACTGGGTGATCAAAAAGTCAGTATCAATTTTAAAACTGAATAAATCACGGAATATTGTAGATAGGGAGGTACAAATTGACACACATGCTTGGAATGACATGGGGTTTTATTAGAACCGAAAAAATACAAAAGTTAAAAAAATGGCAGACAGATGGCGCTTCATCTGATCAGAATAGCAATAATTGGCATAACAAAGTAAGACAAAGCAACGATGATGTTATTTACAGGAAATGCTCAATATGTCCACCATCATTCGTTAACAATAGCTGTAGTCGAGGAATAATGTAGTGAACAGCACTGTAAAGCATGTCCGGAGTTATAGTGAGGCATTGGCGTCGGATGTTGTCTTTCAGCATCCCTAGAGATGTGGGTCGATCACGATGCTGTTGCGACTTCAGGTAACCCCGAAGCCAATAATCGCTCGGACTGAGGACTGGGAACCTGGGAGACCAAGCATGACGAAAGTGGCGGCTGAGCACACGATCATCACCAAACGACGCGCGCAAGAGATATTTCACGAGTCTAGCAGTATGGGGTACAGCGCCGTCCTGCATAAACATCGTACGTTCCAACAGGCGTATATCAGCCAGGCTGGGGATGATGCGATTCAATAACATATCGGCGTACCTCTCACCCATCACGGTAGCAGTTTTGCTGTCCAGTGCCCCCTGTCGAACAATTTGTGAACTTTTTTTTTTTTGTTCTAATAAAACCCCATGCCATTCCATCATGTGTGTCAATTTTTACCTCTCTATCTACAGTATTCCGTGGTTTATTAAGTTTTCAAATTTATACTAACTTTTTGATCACCTGGTATATAAAAAATTTGTGGAAACCTGTTACAAGTTTTCTCCGCGCTGATACTGCGCCGCGAGTCCATGGCACCATAGCTCACACCAGGCGTACACACTTGGCGTGTCAGGGTGGCAGCAGTGCAGGCCGTTACCCAAACAGCGGGAACGGCGGCGCCACAAAACAACCCCGCTGCAGCCAGCTGAGAGTCAGTGCACCCCTCCCCGCGCCAGTCCTCTGACGGGCGAATGGAACGCGAGACGCGCGCCGAGCGAGGTCACCGAACCCGAGGCGCCACTCGCCCAGACGGCCGCGGCAGTGAGGCAAAGCCCACTGCCCAGACGGCCAACGCCACTGGGCAACGAATAACGCTACGCACCCGCACCAAACTGGGTAGGCGCAGTAAATAGGGCGTCCACATGCTGCCTGGAGGTACAAGTAACACATACGCGCGCCGCACCAAATTTAGACGGCGCCGAACGCAGAGCAGGGCGTGCCTCACCATTGACATCCACCACCAGAA
The DNA here is from genome assembly GCF_023864345.2 of Schistocerca serialis cubense. Classification (NCBI taxonomy): domain Eukaryota; kingdom Metazoa; phylum Arthropoda; class Insecta; order Orthoptera; family Acrididae; genus Schistocerca; species Schistocerca serialis. The sequence goes on from NC_064646.1 coordinate 22,781,229, forward strand.
GGGGGCCTGAAACCAGTAACACGCACCAGCTGACAGTGACCACGAGATGATGCTACGAAGAAGGGGGCGTGTCTCGCCATTGACGCGCATCACCAGAAGCGGGTGTGTCACCAATAACACGCACCAGCTGACAGCGACCATGGGACGATGCTATGAAGAAGGGGGTGTGTCTCGCCATTGACCTGCACCAGCAGAAGGAGTGGTCTCACCAGTACCACGAGCACCAGCTGACAGTGACCACGAGAAGATGCGACGAAGATGGGGGCGTGAATCGTCAAACGCATCCGTCCACAACATGCTGACGCCAACCGCCAAGCTAGCTTCTCGAAAACGGGACAGGGTCGACAAACAGTGAGGTCCTGCCACTTCCAACGTCGACCCATCCTATTTTATGGACGCAGGAGGTAGAACCGGGCGAGAAGCAACGATGCGGCCCGCTGTATAGAGCCGGCCGTTGTCGCCGAGCGGTTCTAGGCGCTTCAGTCCGGAACCACGCTTCTGCTACGGTCGCAGGTTCGAATCCTGCCTCGGGCGAGGATGTGTGTGATGTCCTTAGGTTAGTTAGGTTTAAGTAGTTCTAGGTCCAGGGGACGACCTGGGCGAGACAACAGACGTTACACTCAACGCCGCCGCAAACTCCTATAACGATATGTTTACGTAATGTGTATACATAAACATACAGTTATAAATGTCCCCGTTCGTAGCCGCTAATTATAACAATATGTTTACTTTTGTGCTGTAACATATAGCTATAATCAACGGTGGAAACATATTTGCGAACGCCGACCGTGTGCGGCTGTTTCTTGTTGGATCGTCTGATCAGTCGGAAGTTGCATTGCGGAAGAGAGTAAATGCCTATTCAAAATATAATAATTTTTGGATAGCTCAACATGAATTTCCTAAGGGACCGTAGTTTATCATGCATTTACCAATAGAATATGGCGCGGAGAAAATATTTCGCCGCATACAACTTCCGTCCGATTTCGACGAAAGAATTCGTGACTGTGAACTCTCTATTTGGCAGAAACATCAAGAAAATTAAATAACTTCATGAAGGAGTGAGACATAGATTATGTATTAAATAAATAGTCCATACACCAGTTCCTTTTAAATCTGAATTTATGGCAATTAATAGACGAACTTACACTGCAATGAAGGATTTAACATGGATGCCGTTTTTACTGGCACTTCTCGTAATGAAAACAATTCCTTTGACGTTTTCACATACACGTCGCACAATAAATCTACTGCTAGGCACTTTTAGTATTACACATTTACTTTACACTAAAACAATATTATTTTTAACGATAATAATACGGCGGCAAGTCATGCGCGTCCGACACAAGTTACAGGAGACGAGAGAAGGATGAGTGACTGTTCATCGAGAATATCTCGTACATCAAAAAAAATGTGTCAAAAAGTGTTCTTCTTCTGTCCGTTTTTCGCGCCACGGTTTTCAAAGTCAATAACTCACAGCATCTCTGACGGCGCTTCGACAATAAACAAGTTACGTCACAGGTCGTTCACCTTTTACATTCTCGCAACATTATTTGCTAACTGTAGCTGTTGCCGAGCGACTGATCGATTAGAGAATGATTTAAAATGATAAGGCAATCACATAATGTTACACTCCCCATTTCAGTGTTGCGGTTCCCTAGTAGCCTATCCTCCAAGTAGCCTTTAGGCGAGGCGTCCAACCCAGCACAAAAAAAAGAAAAAAAAAATGAAACTACCGTGTGACAAAACTGCAGAAAAATAGGGTGTCAACGAGTTCATTTCTATATGTGCTTTTGTATTCTTGTATTTTTTGCATGTGTGGATATTTATGTGTTGACAAGTGAAGTAAGGGTCACAGAGAGGAGCTCAAAGGTTTGATGAGTTAAAAAAAATTTTTTTTTTTTTTTTGGCTGTACAATTGCTCACTATACACTCTGCATCTTAGCAGTTGAGCTAACCTGTCAAAATTTCACTTAAGCTCGACTTGGGAAACGTCAATATAAGTTAATGGGAAGCCAACACTTCTGGTCTTCCATTCAAGGACAAAGATTCACAGCATTGTTGGCTAATTCAACCAGTCAACCAAAGGTTTATTGTCAAATTATATGTTTAGTTTTGTACGACGCTGTCTTTACAGCATTAATGGTTATGCACTGACCGCTCTTAATTTCACACATTAATTAATTATTTTAGCATCAGTGCATTTGTTTGTTGATTTTGCACTTTTCCTTTAGACTTTTATGTGTATGTCAGCACCATCTGATTTTACAAATGACATTTCTTTGGTTCATTTTAACTTAACTTTTTTCATCACATGGTGAATGATTTTGAATGGTCATCACTTGTTTGCCTAGGATGTTAACTTATTCACTTGCTATGTTGTTTACATGACATCACCTAATGCCGAGTGGCCTAATTTTTGTTCCACTTGTATTAATAATTTTAGCATCATTGCATTTGTTTGTTTATATCAAAGTTTTAGACATGTATGTCACCCTCACATAACTTGTTAATGATTTTCCGATTTTACACTGTCCACTTACACTTTTAAATGTATGTCAGCACCATCTGATTTTGCAAATATCATTTTTTTAAATTCATGTTAACTTAACTAGGCATATAGGCAGTTACGTTTCCCTCGTTCTGTTTGGGAGTGGAACAGGGAGAGAAGATGCTAGTTGTGGTATGATGTACCCTCCGCCACGCACCGTATGGTGGATTGCGATGGATGTATGTAGATGTAGATGTAGATATTTTCTTCACATGATCTTTACAAATGATTTGTAATGGTCATCATTTTGTTTACCTAGGATGTTGATTTAGACATTTCCTATGTTATTCACTTGCTATGTTGTTTACATGACATCGCGTTTTGCCAAGTGGCCTCACATTTGTGCCGCTTGTAGCGGGAACATTCGTTCATGCCAGAGAGCAGAACGTTGTAAACTTTATTTTTGTAACTTGTTCTATACCACCAGACTATTGTTTGCGAATGTTTCCATTTTTTACGTAATCATGGAACATAACATTGTTAAAAGAAATGAGCCGAAATACTCCTCCCATTTGTAGAACATTCCGGATCATTTCATTCCATCCGCGCACGGGGTGACGAAACGGTACAGTAGTTACCGCTGCATAAGCAGCAGGTTTCGCTGCTCGCTCGCACCGGGAATACCAACTGAGGCGGCTCGGCCGCCAATTTGTTGCATGACGTGACCGGCCGTGGGTGCCACCGAACCCCATTTGGGCGGATGGAGAATGTATTAGGCTTCATTATACATATTTATGTATGTCGTGTATCGTGTATTACTTGTACTTGAATGCAAATCATTCTTGATCCTCCTCTCATCTTTCCATAAAGCGTATCAAAATAATAGTTGGTAAACAGCAGAAGTAGCTCTGTAGTGCAGTAGTGCCAACCTTACTCCTGGTTGGGTGATCAGAGATACAGCAGAGGCAGGTCGAAGTCAAAGACGTTCCAGTATCAGAAGATTTAGGGTGTAGAGGTTGGTTACGGCCAACTAGTTCGACCATCCCCTCCACCGGGACCCAATAAGACCTCCGGGTGCCCGCCATATTCTAGGATTTCTACGGAAGACGGGTAGGTGAGCAGACGTGCCATCAGTGCGTCTGTCTCGGTGTTCACAGAAAGAAAAGTATTTCAGCATTTGAACTGACCCTTTTTTATTTCCAGCTTCAGATTATGTAGGGAAACGAATGTACGCAATGATTACTTTCTCATTTATTTCGGAAACTTTGTGTGGAAACAGAATAGGCTCCCATCCTTTCTACAAAGCCACGTGGTCTCGTAAGCTACAAGTCTCATCAATAGTTCCAACGTATAAATTCTATCGCGCAAATCGAGTGCAACGAAGTATATCCAAACGCGATTGATTTAGTTTGGTCAAAAACTGAACCGTAAAACCGTTTGTTTGTGCGAAGGGGGTCTTAGAACATGTGGTTGGCCCCATGCAATGGTGAACGTGGTTGGTCATTCGATAGCCATATTATAGCATCGAAGGGTCACTCCGTAATTCGCCGCCTCACGGCATAGGTAAACTGATTCATTTATAGAAGGAAAAGAGTTATAAACTAAAAAACTATATATAACGCAAGGAGCCACACATCAGCATATGAGTCCTTCCGCCCCTTGCTTAGTAACGTGCAAAATAGGACAAGCTCTGTTCTCTAGGTAGCGCTCTCAAGTATCCTTCCCCAATAATCCGTTGCGCCATTTCCATTCAGGGCTAGTTGCAATGACTACCTCTTTTATTAATGCCGATGTCAGGTGTCGAGTTCCGCCTGGTTGTGGACCAGTATAGAAACAATAACGTCAACAAAAACCACGAGGGCAGCGTAAAGCAGAAATACGAGCGTTGCCAGACGGTTTTAAGAAAGTACAGGCAATAGCATAGTTTTCCCTCCTCCGCAACAATACGGTTAACTTTCATCTTGCGTCCTCTGCTAGGTTTATTGTAAGAAAGTTTGTTTGATTCCCACAGTACGTTTATCTTTCAAATTTAGGAAACGTTGATGGCATAGAAATAGGTCTAAAATTACCTATATTATCCTTTTCTCCTTTTTTACAAAGCGGCTTTACTACTGAGTTCTTTAATCGTTGAGGAAACTTACCATTCTTAACGGAAAAATTACAAACATGACTAAATACAGAGCTAACATGTGCCGCACAGTACTCTGATATTCTGCTAGGCACTCCATCATAACCACAAGAGCCCTTAGTCTTTAGTGACTTAATTATTGACTCACTCCCCCCTTGTCAGTATCACAGAGGAGTATTTCAGACATCAATCTCGGAAAGGTATTTGACAAGAAAGCTACATAATTCCCCGTAGAAACCGAATTTTTATGTAATTTACCAGCAATGGTCACAAAATGCTTGTTAAATAATGTGTATACATCTGAATTATCAGTAACAGAAATATTTTTTCTACAAAGGGACTTTTCATCGTCGACCTTGTGCTTCTGAGAAGGTTTAAAAAACTCTTTATTGCCCTTCGATTAAATTTCCTACATAGCTGATAATTATATGTGGCATTTGTTAGAGTACAAAAGCCTTTTAGTGTTAAAATTTGTGCATCATGTGCTGAAAGGCCATTCACCCTTTCGCTAACTGAATACCCATCTAGTAATGAAGAATGAATAAAACCCTTAATCAGTCCATACTTTCCACTTCCCGGAACCACTGTCACTCTCCAACTCAGCCTTGTTTCGACATTTTACTGGAAAATGTGTGAATCTGTCGAAATTAAGAATCACAACAACCATTTCAAGGTTGCTAATGAGGAGAAAATGATAAGTGCCATAACCCGATTTACCAGGAATTTCGCTCAGTGGAAGAGAGGTAAATACAGATTCTATGGTGAATGAATTGAAAGAAGACAATAAATAAAAGGGAATATTACTGGAAACTGTTTTTGGTGCAATGCCTGTGGTATATGTTGATTCATAATCAACTGGCAGCGCCAATTTTTGGAAAGGTCATCCGTTATGTGCGGTTTGACAAGAAATTATTGCCAACGCGTGAAATCTTCAGCCATATCAATGAAGTTCTTTTTCTGAGTGAGATTTATACGAGGAAATATCACTGTGGCAAGCGTGCCTGTGTGTAACACTCGTGGTATTCGGATTTTCTAGGTTTCGAATGTTTCTGTAATCGGCATCATCCAAGGGAATCTACTAAAAGTTCCTAAAGAATGAAGTTAAGAATAAAATATAAGCATTAAGAACTGATATTAGAATGAAGTATAAGTACACGAGAATTTAAAAAGATTGTAAACCCTGAAAATATCATAAGACATATATTATGTAATAAGTACACTCCTGGAAATTGAAATAAGAACACCGTGAATTCATTGTCCCAGGAAGGGGAAACTTTATTGACACATTCCTGGGGTCAGATACATCACATGATCACACTGACAGAACCACAGGCACATAGACACAGGCAACAGAGCATGCACAATGTCGGCACTAGTACAGTGTATATCCACCTATCGCAGCAATGCAGGCTGCTATTCTCCCATGGAGACGATCGTAGAGATGCTGGATGTAGTCCTGTGGAACGGCTTGCCATGCCATTTCCACCTGGCGCCTCAGTTGGACCAGCGTTCGTGCTGGACGTGCAGACCGCGTGAGACGACACTTCATCCAGTGCCAAACATGCTCAATTGGGGGACAGATCCGGAGATCTTGCTGGCCAGGGTAGTTAACTTACACCTTCTAGAGCTCGTTGGGTGGCACGGGATACATGCGGACGCGCATTGTCCTGTTGGAACAGCAAGTTCCCTTGCCGGTCTAGGAATGGTAGAACGATGGGTTCGATGACGGTTGGGATGTACCGTGCACTATTCAGTGTCCCCTCGACGATCACCAGTGGTGTACGGCCAGTGTAGGAGATCGCTCCCCACACCATGATGCCGGGTGTTGGCCCTGTGTGCCTCGGTCGTATGCAGTCCTGATTGTGGCGCTCACCTGCACGGCGCCAAACACGCATACGACCATCATTGGCACCAAGGCAGAAGCGACTCTCATCGCTGAAGACGACACGTCTCCATTCGTCCCTCCATTCACGCCTGTCGCGAAACCACTGGAGGCGGGCTGCACGATGTTGGGGCGTGAGCGGAAGACGGCCTAACGGTGTGCGGGACAGTAGCCCAGCTTCATGGAGACGGTTGCGAATGGTTCTCGCCGATACCCCAGGAGCAACAGTGTCCCTAATTTGCTGGGAAGTGGCGGTGCGGTCCCCTACGGCACAGTGTAGGATCCTACGGTCTTGGCGTGCATCCGTGCGTCGCTGCGGTCCGGTCCCAGGTCGACGGGCACGTGCACCTTCCGCCGACCACTGGCGACAACATCGATGTACTGTGGAGACCTCACGCCCCACGTGTTGAGCAATTCGGCGGTACGTCCACCCGGCCTCCCGCATGCCCACTATACGCCCTCGCTCAAAGTCCGTCAACTGCACATACGGTTCACGTCCACGCTGTCGCGGCATGCTACCAGTGTTAAAGACTGCGATGGAGCTCCGTATGCCACGGCAAACTGGCTGACACAGACGGCGGCGGTGCACAAATGCTGCGCTGCTAGCGCCATTCGACGGCCAACACCGCGGTTCCTGGTGTGTCCGCTGTGCCGTGCGTGTGATCATTGCTTGTACAGCCCTCTCGCAGTGTCCGGAGCAAGTATGGTGGGTCTGACACACCGGTGTCAATGTGTTCTTTTTTCCATTTCCAGGAGTGTATTTGATACTTGTTGTGAAATCCAGTTGTTCTTTTACAATTAATATAACGGCCTTCTATCCCGTAACTTGATAACAAACGTTCATGTAGTAACTTTCTACGGACATGGGTGGATAAACGAAAAAAAATAAGAAAATAAATGAAACCAATAATCGGGTTTCGAACACGAGAAGCAAAAGCGAGAGACCACGATGACTGCCAATGTGCCACGAGTTGGGCTGAGCTTATCTGGCGCTAAAAGCTGTCTCAGCTACGTAAAAACATTTCATAGGCCAACACGTGTGCTCTCTTATTTCGACTCCTCTGCCACTGAGCGAAGTTTCTGGGAAATGCGGTTATGGCACTTGCCGTGTTCTCATCGGCAGACCAGTGGAGTAAACTACGGCAAAGGATAACTGTAAAGGTACCCTCACACCGAAAACCAACTCCAACAAACTCGGCAGACAATTGTTTTGAACTCGAAGTTTGACTTAGTTTTCAACTGTTGTCAATAGTTGTTTGAAGTCGCTAGTCTGAACAACTAGTTGAGGGAAGTTTTGTCTCGAGTTTGTAGTTTATGGTCAGTGAGCAAACACATGGCAGAGTCGTGTGATTTGCGCATGGGCATTTTGCCGTGTCGTCTGCTTTGTTTCTTCCGACAAGGGCTACTCACGAGTTGTCAACAGATCCAACAATTCAGTTTTTGTTACAACTTGAGATGCGGAAACGTCCCGACTCTGCATATAAAGACAGATATAAAAGTAAAGATTTTTGAAAGAAGTTTCGGATAAAATTGGTAAATCGCTTGTGGAGTGTGAAAGGAAATAGATAAATATCAAAGCACAGTACAATTATCAGCATTGTAAAATGGTCAAAACTAAACTGGGACAACTGAGATCTAATTTCCGAAACTGATATTTTACGAGCATATGAAGTGTTTGGAAGGCGTGAACAAACCAGGGAGAAAAATATTTACAATCGTTAGTAAACTATTATCCACTAGCGTAACTGAAGCTGTCGGATCTATGGTCGGAAATTTTGTAATTACAACTGTATTTCCACCGGAAATTTATCAATTTCTCTTGTCATATCATTTTGTCAACATCTGATACAAAGTAGTTAGCTAATCAATGGCTTAAATTGTTAATAACTAAAGCTATAAAGGTTTTATTCGGATCTTTTAATTACATTTGATTTTTCATTCGAAATTTTCGTTCTTCATATTTCTCTTCCATTTCACTTTACCAACATCCGATACTAAGTAGATTGCAAATTCATTCCTTATATTGTTTGTGGGTCTTCCTGCATTGCCTCCCTTTCTCTAAAGACATTTATTTTGCTGAGACGTCCTCCAACTGCCATCCGAAACCCTGCCTGTTTCTGGATCTTCCACATAAAAACTGCCAGGTGGTAAGTAAACTGCGGCACTTTCTTTATTTCCTCCAAGAAAACTGTGCAAAGTCACAGTGGCACACGATACTAATGTTGAATTTTCTGGGCTTAAGTGAAGAGTTGTTCTAAGACACCGAAAAACTTCTTACCATAGTCCAAAAAAATTCTACACAATTCTTCTAGCGCGAGATATTCGATATTTAAACATTCTTTCCTGGCTGCCTTTCTCTTGCCATCCTGCGTGTGGTTTCTTCACGTACTCTGAAAGACCAAAAGGATCATCTCCCACCATAACAAATGGCATGTTTCCACAGTCAGAATCCATTTCCATTGCGTCTCTGTAACTAAACTTAAAGACGCCGAACGTGTGTTTGCAAGAGTTTGAAACTGTTCTCAACATATTTCAAAAGTTGTGAACTGGTTCAAGTTTCAAAAAAAAATGGTTCAAATGGCTCTGAGCACTATGGGACTTAACTACTGAGGTCATCAGTCCCCTAGAACTGAGAACTACTTAAACCTAACTAACCTAAGGACATCACAGACATCCATGCCCGAGGCAGGATTCGAACCTGCGACCGTAGCGGTCACGCGATTCCAACCTGACGCGCTTAGAACCGCACGGCCACACCGGCCGGCGGTTCATGTTTGCCACACTCACAACCGTTATACGTTTTTACCCTACTGGCCATTAAAATTGCTACACCAAGAAGAAATGAAGATGATAAACGGATATTCATTGGACAAATATATTATACTAGAACTTACATGTGATAATATTTTCACGCAATTTGGGTGCAATGATCCTGAGAAATCAGTGCCCAGAACAACAACGTCCTTGATACGCCTGGGCAGTGAGTCAAAGAGAGCTTGGATGGCTTGTACAGGTACAGCTGCCCATGCAGCTTCAACACGATACCGCACATCATGAAGAGTAGTGACTGGCGTATTGTGACGAGCCAGTTGCTCGGTCACCATTGACCAGACGTTTTCAATTGGTGAGAGATCTGGAGAATGTGCTGGCCAGGGCAGCAGTGGAACATTTTCTGTATCCAGAAAGGCCCGTACAGGACCTGCAACATGCAGTCGTGCATTAAGCTGCTGAAATGTATGGTTTCGCAGGGATCGAATGAAGGGTAGAGCCACGGATCGTAACACATCTGAAATATAACGGCCACTGTTCAAAGTGCCGTCAATGCGAACAGGAAGTGACCGAGACGTGTAACCAATGGCATCCCATACCATTACGCCGGGTGATACGCCAGTAGGCGATGACGAATACACGCTGCCAAAGAGCGTTCATCGCGATGTCGCCAAACACGGATGCGACCATCATGATGCTATAAACAGAACCTGGACTCATCCAAAAAACTGACGTTTTGCCTTTCGTGCACCCAGATTCGTCGTTTAGTACACCGTCGCAAGCGCTCATGTGAAAGATGCGGCGTCAAGGGTAACCGCAGCCATGGTCTCCGAGCTGATAGTCCGTGCTGCTGCAAACGTCGTCGAGCTGTTCGTGCAGATGGTTGTTGTCTTGCAAACGTGCCCATCTGTTGTGTCAGGGATCGAGACGTGGTTAAACGATCCGTTACAGTCATGCGGATAAGATGTATGTCATCTCAACTGGTAGTGATACGAGGCCGTCGGGATCCATCACGGCGTTCCGTATTACCCTCCTGGACCCACCGATTCCATATTCTGTTAACAGTGACTGGATCTCGACCAACGCGAGCAGCAATGTCGCGATACGATAAACCGCAACCGCGATAGGCTACAATCCGACCTTTATCAAAGTCGGGAACGTGATAGTACGCATTTCTCCTCCATACACGAGGCACCACAACAACGTTTCACGAGGCAACGCCGGGCAACTGCTGTTTGTGTACGAGAAATCGGTTGGTAACTTTCCTCATGTCAGCACGTTGTAGATGTCGCCACCGGCGTCTACCTTGTGTGAATGCTCTGTAAAGCTAATCATTTGCATATCACATCCTCTCGGCTAAATTTCGCGTCTGTAGCACGTCATCTTCGTGGTGTAGCAGTTTTAATGGCCTGTAGTGTATTTGCTGGAGTTGGTTTTCGGTGTGAAGGCACTTTGAGACGTATTGTCTAGGGAGGGAGCGAGGGTTCAGCTTCAACCTACGCGACAGTCTGCCAATGCCCCGCGGCAGGCGAGAGGCGGCGACCCGCCCGGGTGACGGCTCGAACCCCTGGCGATGTCACCGGCTGCGCTGTGGCTGCGGCGGCGCCGACGCCGGCCGCTGTCCCCAGCGCGGCTGCCCCCGGTTCCGCCCGCCGCAGCCGCCCCCGGCCGCCCGCGCAGTCGCTACCGCAACACGGCTCCGTCCGCCCCCTCGCCGTGCCATCGATTGTCCGCCGTCTCTCAGCTGCGGGCAACGTCCGCTGCTGCCGAGGACACCAAGTGTCGCTGTGTGCTGTGCAGCAGCCAACTCAGCTCCGCATACAATGCTTCAAGCGCGGCCCGACGTCAACTCAGGGCGTTAAAACTGTATCTTCATGCAGTGGATTACCAGCTGCCTCATTCTACCTTCCTTAGCACCGTAAAATGTTTTTGCAAAAAACTTTGACAGGCGAACATACTTACGCTCTTTCTAACATGCAACTCACTCCCAAAAGGCTTTCACGACCGGATGGTAATTCTTCCGGGTTATATGGCCGTGGTCCATGGCAGTCGGCAGTCGGCAGGACTCAACAGGACCAGCCATACCTCTGAGGGTGTCCAACGTAGTATTGGACAAAACGTTAGGAATAGAAGTATTCCATGGACCACGGCCATATAACTCGGAAGATTTATCACTTCAAAAAGCTCTCCAAACTCTACCTCGCTCACAGCCACTTGTAAGTCGCCCGTACCCATCTACTCATGCTTGCCCATTCGCACTCATTTGGTCCAGTTCATTGCTGTTATCTCTCTATGCCTCTGGGTCACTTTCTCGTCCCACAGCCTTTTTCGTTGTGTCCTGCTACTATTATGTCCTCTCACTCTTGCTGTCTCCCTCATTGCTACTATCTCATTCATTCGTTCCCACTGTTGCTGCCTTTATCACTACCACACTCTCTCTCTTCCTCATTGTCGTTGCCTCTGTCTTTCATTATCACTGGCTCTCACCAACATCCCGTCTGAGCCGTCGCAAAAATTGACGTTTTGAAGAGCGCGCTGCAGCGCGCAGTGTGAAGCAGTCGCCCTCCGTTCTGGCGGTGGTGCCGCTGAGGCAATCGCAGCTTTGGTGTCTCCCTCTGGAGGGAAAGGGAAAAAGTTGCCCGTTCACTTGCATTTAAGGGGTGCTATGAGCTCGGCAGTTGGTCAGTCTGTCAGTCTCGGCGAGTCGATCAGTCGGAGTGAGGCTAGGTCAGTCTCGCGTCACCAGTTGCTGGTCTGTCTCTCGTTCGCATTTGTGCGGCAGTTACTGTCTGTCTGTCGTAGGAGTGCGAGTATGTCTGTCGTTTCGATCAAACTTTAAGCCAGAAAATGAGAGTCTTGCCACTCCGCCAGTAACAGAAGTCAGATAGTGGTCGCCCGGTCGGGGCTTAGCTCCTGCATCTGAGTCTGCGCGTTAATCCGCCAGTCTGCTCGAGTTGCTCGGGCAACGGTCAATGGCGGTTGGATCGGTCGGCTGGTCAGTCGCGCACTGAGACACGAGAAGACTTGTCCGCGTTGAGCGTCGGCCCATGTGAGGTCCCCATGTGAATCCAGTGGGCCGCGCCGTATAGAAAGTGGTAGTGGCTGCGCGGTTGACACGAGAGCAACAGGAGTCAAACCACGACATCGGGTTGGCCGGGGCGAGCTGCAATGCCGTGAGACGGGAGATCGGCGCGCCTTCCTGCGTTCGTTGAAGCGGCTGGCAGCGGACGGTTCGGGAGAGCGTTCGGGGTGCTGCGCCAGGTCTTCGCCAGAAATCGCAGTTTATTAGAAGTTAAGTGACTGGTGATATTTTGTTTCATTTACTTGTTAAATTCTACTTGTTTTATTGGTGAGGTCACTAGCCGCCTAGATTTGATGTCGTCCCACCATTCTTCTCCGTTTGCCCACCCGCGGGAAGATGGTTATTTGTGAAGTGGGTGGTCCGTTTTTCCCTTGTGGTGTTGAGGAGGGTTAGAGCAATCTGCGGTTCTGATTGTTCAGTAATGCCACCCTTCCACCGTAAGAGTCATTTTAAAAACAAATTGCACTTTCGGTGGCAAATAATTTCTTAGTGTGAGTGTTTGTACCATTCCCATCCCTCTTACGGGGTGCATAGTTAATGTGTTTGGTGAGTTGTTAAAAATTTTATTTTAAAGTAATCTGGTGTGTTGCAGATTTGCACCAGTGTAGTCTTTCAGAGGTTGTTGTGAGCGGTCGTGACTACGGCCGTGTTGAAAGGGAGCGGCAAGCTTCTCAGCCTGAAGGCTCATACTGACAATATTGTTCTTTCTGCCTCTAAATAAAATTGTAACTTGATATTTCGAGGGTGCTTTTCTGTTTATAAATTTTAAATCTATTTTTGAAAAGGCTTTTATGAATAAAATTCCCATTTGTTAAAGGTAATTTCATTTTCATAAGTTACTCCCTGGCAACTACTTCCACGCTCAAAAAGTGTGATTAAATGTGTGAATGCACTTGATGAATCACTAGTAAATAAACTAAATTCTTTAAGAAAAGATTTTGAAAGTAAATTCACGGTTCACCGTCTTTCCTTCTCTTTATTCCTCCCTCACTGGCAATCTCTCCCTCACTCTTTTGCTAGCACTGTTCTGCCACTGCAAACTATGCTCGACTGCCATTGTCCCATTCTCTTACCGTCACACTGCCATTGTCTCCATCACTCTGCCCATTCCACCATCACTGTCTACCTTCTTTCAGTATCTATAATTTTTTCGTCTCTTTCCCACTACCACTGCCTCCTTCTCTGTCCGCATAAAAAAGAGCGAAAGAGGAGCATATTCGCGTTTCTTCTACTCCAATTGGGGCATTTTTCGCATATTCACTTTCCCCTGGTACAGCATGGCATGCCATTCATATGAAAATAGCTTTATGGGCCAATTAAATTTAGATAGTTTACTTGCGTGAAATTGAAATAATGCAACACCATATACACTGAAGAGCCAAAAAGACTGGTACACCTGCCTAATGCTGGCCGTTGCGGCCGAGCGGCTCTAGGCGCTTCAGTCCGGAACGGCGCGACTGCTACGGTCGAAAGTTCGAATCCTGCCTCGGGCATGGAAGTGTGTGATGTCCTTAGGTTTGTTATATTTAAGTAGTTCGAAGTTATAGGGGACTGATGACCTCAGGAGCTAAGTCCCATAGTGCTCAGAGCCATTTGAACCATTTTTGAACCTGCCTAATATCGTGTGCGGCCCCCGCGGGCATGCAGAAGTGCTGCAGTACGACGTGGCATGGACGCGGCTAATGTCTGAAGTAGTGCTGAAGGGAAGTGACATCACGAATCCTGCAGGGCTGTCCATAAATGTGTAGGAGTACGAGGGACTGGAGATCTCTTCTGAACAGCACTTGCAAGGCCTTCCAGATATGCTCAATAAAGTTCATGTCCGGAGAGTTTGGTTCCGAAAGGAAGTAATTAAACTCAGAAGGGTGGTCCTGGAGCCACTCTGTAGCAATTCTGTAAGTGTGGGGTGTCGCGTTGTCCTGTTGTAATTGCCCACGTCCGTCGGAATGGACAAGGGATATGAAAGGATACTGGTGATCACACAGGATGCTTACATACGTGTCACCTGTCAGAGACGTATCTAGACCTATCAGGGATCCCATATCACTCCAACTCCACAGGCCTCGCACTATTACAGGGCCTCCACTAGCTTGAACATTCCCCCGTTGACATGCAGGGTCCATGGCTTCATGAGGTTGTCTCGATACCCGTGAGCCGTAGTAAAAATTGCTGTTTTGAAAGGAAGTGAAAAGTGTGTAGCAGTCGCCCTCCGTTTCTGGTGGTGGCGCCGATGTGGCAATCGCCGCTTTGGTGTCTCCCTCTGGAGGGAAAGGGGAAAGGTTGCCTGTTCACGTGCATTTAAGGGGCGCTATGAACTCGCCAGTGGTCAGTCTCTCGTCCCCAGCTTGCTAGTCTGTCCCTCGTCCGCATTTGTTAGGCAGTTAGTGTCTGTCTGTCGTCGGAGTGCTAGCATGTCTGTCGTTTGGATCAAACTTTAAGCCAGAAAATGAGAGTCTTGCCACTTCGCCAGTAACAGAACTCAGATAGTGGTCGCCCGGTCGGGGCTGAGTTCCTCCATCTAATTCTGAGCGCTAGGCCGCCAGTCTGCTCGAGTTGCTCGGGCAACGGTCATTGGCCGTTGGATCGGTCAGTTGGTCAGTCGCGCACTGAGACACAAAATGTCTTGTCCGCCTTGAGCGTCAGCGCATGTGTGGTCGCCACGTGAGTCCAGTGGGCCGTGGCGCATAGCGAGGGGTGGTGACTTCGCGGTCGACACGGGAGCAACAGGAGCCAACCCACGACATCTGTCTGGCCGGTGCGAGCTGCGACCCCGTGAGACGGGAGATCGGCGTGCCTTCCTGCGCCAGTTGTAGCGGCTGGCAGCGGGCGGTTCGGGAGAGCTATTTGGGGGCGCTGCGCCAGGTCTTCTCGAAAAATCGCAGTTTATTAGAAGTTAAGTGATTATGTTGTTTCATTTACTCTTGTTAAATTCTACTTGTTTTCTTGGTGAGGTCACCAGCCTTTTTTCTTTGGGGTCGTCTCACCATTCTTCTCCGTTTGCCCACATGTGGGAAGGTGGTTGATTATAAATTGGGTGGTCCGTCTTTCCCTTGTGGAGTAGGGGCGGGTTAGAGCAACCTGCGGTTCGGGTTGTTCGGTAATCACCCTATCGTTCTACCGTACCTTAGTACGTTAGTGTCATGTTTGTCGGATTTGGTGTGTTAACGAATTTGTTGCTTGGAGTGTAACCGCCTAATACCTGAAATATGTTTTGATCTCACCTATCATCTTGAGAGGCGGTATCTGTGTACTGTAGAGCACCTTAACTTGTTTGGCCAACCTTGTAAAATTTCATGTAAGATTGCATTTCATGGGCTTTTATTTAAATGATCATTTTAGTATACAAAGTTGCCATCCTTTCACCGTAAGACTTTTCTTAGAAGTTAAAATCAAGTTGCACCTTCGGTGGCAAATTTAATATTTTAATTGTTAGTGTTTTGTACCATTTCCATCCCTCCTACGGGGTGTATAGTTTGTGTGCTTCTGTAAATTGTTAAAACTTTTAGTTTACAGTAATCTGGTGTGTTGCAGATTTGCACCAGTGTAGTCTTCCATAGGCTGTTGTGAGCGGTCATGACTACGGTCGTGTCAAAAGGGAGCTGCAAGGTTCTCTGCCCGAAAGCTCATATAGTCAGAACTTGTTTCTTTCTGCCTCTGAATAAATTGTAACTTTGATATTTTAGACGGTGTTTTCTGATTATAATTTTAAATATGTTTGTTTAAAATGCTTTTATGCATAATCAAAGTGAATTAAATTCCCATTTGTGAAAAGGAATTTGGTTATGATTTCATCAGTTACTCCCTGGCAACTACTTCCATCCTTACATAGTGTGATTAAAGGTGTTAAAGTTTTTAATGAATCGCTAGTAAATAAAATAAATTCTTAAGAATATTCTTTGAAAAAAAAATCACGTTTCAACCCGTATAAGCCCATCCATTCGATACAATTTGAAAAGAGACTCGTCCGAACAGGCAACATGTTTCCAGTCATCAACAGTCTAATGTCGGTGTTGACGGGCCCGGGCGATGCGTAAAGCTTTTTGTCGCGCACTCATGAAGGGTACATGAGTGGACCTTCGACTCCGAAAGCCCATATCGATTATGTTCCGTTGAATGAATCGCACGCTGACACTTGTTTATGGCCAAGAACTGCGATCTCCAGCGATTTGCGGAATGGTTGCACTCTTGTCACGTTGAATGATACTCTAGAGTCGTCGTTAGTCCAGTTTTTGTAGGATCTTTTTCCGGCCGCAGTGATGTCGCAAATTGGATGTTATACCTGATTCCTGGTATTCACGGTACACTCGTGAAACTGTCGTACGAGAAAATCCCCACTTCTTCACTATCTCGGAGATGCTGTGTCCCATCGCTGGTGTGTCGACTATAACACCACGTTCAAACTCACTTAAATCCTGATAACCTGCCATTGTAGCAGCGGTAACCGATGTGACAACTGCGCCAGACATTTGTTGTCTTATATATGCGTCGCCCACCTCAGCGCCGTATTCTGCCTCTTTAAATATCTCCGTATTTGAATACGCAGCCCTGTACCAGATTCTTTGGCGCTTTAGTTTAACTTTAGACCACAGACAACATTTTATGCGTACAAAAAGTTGGCATGTGCTTCAGTGCTGTATCAGCATGGGGTTCTCAGATCCTTTCCAACGATAATGGAAACATTTTTTAAGTATATTTCTCCATGCTGCGTCACTTTATGAAATGTGTTTACGCCTCACACCACATTCTATGTGAATATTTCATCCGTTCAAGTAGGGTAAATTTAAAAGTTTGTATGCGGAAGAAGGCTGAAGAAATGAAGAAAATTTTCCAGGATTCTCTATATCTGGGTTTAATGAATATATCATAAAAATTTTAGCCATTTGCTGTGCTTAGACTTCTTGGAATCCGCTGCTAACTTTTGAAACCCAAAAGCCACGTTTTCCGGTCTTTCTCAGGATCTGCACGTGAACTAAATGGTACCATCATAAGTCCCCCGAGGCGCACCTCTCATTTCTTGTACGTAGCGCATATTACTCGTCCTTCCCTATTGCATACTCCTTCTCAGAATTTCGAACATCTTGTACCAGTTTATATTTTCAGTTGCTTCCTCTACCTGTTCACATTCCATCAACATTTCACAATTGCAATGTCAAGTGCTACTTCAGAACTGCCCAGCGGAACTCTTAACCTTTCAATAAACCAAACCGTGATCTAACAGACTCTCAATTTTTAGTTCCATCCTTTTGTATATTAATCTTGTTAATGTGCCGTGTAGAGATGCACGGCCAGTTATCGCGCCTCCGGAGAGTTATTGGTATGGAACGTCATGATGTGGCCACAAGAGGGAAGACAGCTTGGACAATTAGTATGGGCAGAGGTCATTATTGGCAACCGGAATAAAATAATAATTGGATCCTTTTACCGACCTCCCAGTTCAGATGATACAGTTGCTGAAAGGTTCAAAGAAAACTTGAGTTTGGTTTCCAACACGTACCCGACTCATACGATAATAGTTGGTGGTGACTTTAATTTACCCTCAGTATGTTGGCGAAAAGACATGTTTAATTCCGGAGGTACGCATAAAATATCATCCGAAATTGTGCTAAAGGCATTCTCTGAAAATTATTTCGAGCAGTTAGTTCAAATGGCTCTGAGCACTATGGGACTTAACATCTGAGGTCATCAGTCCCTAGAACTTAGAACTACTTAAACCTAACTAACCTAAGGACATCACACACATCCATGCCCGAGGCAGGATTCGAACCTGCGAACCATAGCGGTCGCGCGGTTCCAGACTGTAGCGCCTAGAAATGCTCGGCCACTCTGGCCGGCTAGCAGTTAGTTCTACATCTACATCTACATTGATACTCCGCAAGCCACCCAACAGTGTGTGGCGGAGGGCACTTTACGTGCCACTGTCATTACCTCCCTTTCCTGTTCCAGTCGCGTATGGTTCGCGGGAAGAACGACTGTCTGAAAGCCTCCGTGCGCGCTCTAATCTCTCTAATTTTACATTCGTGATCTCCTCGGAAGGTATAAGTAGGGGGAAGCAATATATTCGATACCTCATCCAGAAACGCACCCTCTCGAAACCTGGCGAGCAAGCTACAACGCGATGCAGAGCGCCTCTCTTGCAGAGTCTGCCACTTGAGTTTATTAAACATCTCCGTAACGCTATCACGGTTACCAAATAACCCTGTGACGAAACGCGCCGCTCTTCTTTGGATCTTCTCTATCTCCTCCGTCAGACCGATCTGGTACGGATCCCACACTGATGAGCAATACTCAAGTATAGGTCGAACGAGTGTTTTGTAAGCCACCTCCTTTGTTGATGGACTACATTTTCTAAGCACTCTCCCAATGAATCTCAACCTGGTACCCGCCTTACCAACAATTAATTTTATATGATCATTCCACTTCAAATCGTTCCGCACGCATACTCCCAGATATTTTACAGAAGTAACTGCTACCAGTGTTTGTTCCGCTATCATATAATCATACAATAAAGGATCCTTCTTTCTATGTATTCGCAATACTTTACATTTGTCTATGTTAAGGATCAGTTGCCACTCCCTGCACCAAGTGTCTATCCGCTGCAGATCTTCCTGCATTTCGCTACAATTTTCTAATGCTGCAACTTCTCTGTATACTACAGCATCATCCGCGAAAAGCCGCATGGAACTTCCGACACTATCTACTAAGTCATTTATATATATTGTGAAAAGCAATGGTCCCATAACACTCCCTTGTGGCACGCCAGAGGTTACTTTAACGTCTGTAGACGTCTCTCCATTGGTAACAACATGCTGTGTTCTGTTTGCTAAAAACTCTTCAATCCAGCCACACAGCTGGTCTGATATTCCGTAGGCTCTTACTTTGTTTATCAGGCGACAGTGCGGAACTGTATCGAACGCCTTCCGGAAGTCAAGAAAAATAGCATCTACCTGGAAGCCTGTATCTAATATTTTCTGGGTCTCATGAACAAATAAGGCGAGTTGGGTCCCACACGATCGCTGTTTCCGGAATCCATGTTGATTCCTACATAGTAGATTCTGGGTTTCCAGAAATGACATGATACGCGAGCAAAAAACATGTTCTAAAATTCTACAAGAGATCGACGTAAGAGATATAGGTCTATAGTTTTGCGCATCTGCTCGACGACCCTTCTTGAAGACTGGGACTATCTGTGCTCTTTTCCAATCATTTGGAACCCTCCGTTCCTCTAGAGACTTGCGGTACACGGCTGTTAGAAGGGGGGCAAGTTCTTTCGCGTACTCTGTGTAGAATCGAATTGGTATCCCGTCAGGTCCAGTGGACATTCCTCTATTGAGTGATTCCAGTTGCTTTTCTATTCCTTGGACACTTATTTCGATGTCAGCCATTTTTTCGTTTGTGCGAGGATTTAGAGAAGGAACTGCAGTGCGGTCTTCCTCTGTGAAACAGCTTTGGAAAAAGGTGTTTAGTATTTCAGCTTTACGCGTGTCATCCTCTGTTTCAATGCCATCATCATCCCGTAGTGTCTGGATATGCTGTTTCGAGCCACTTACTGATTTAACGTAAGACCAGAACTTCCTAGGATTTTCTGTCAAGTCGGTACATAGAATTTTACTTTCGAATTCAATGAACGCTTCTCGCATAGCCCTCCTTACGCTAACTTTGACATCGTTTAGCTTCTGTTTGTCTGAGAGATTTTGGCTGCGTTTAAACTTGGAGTGAAGCTCTCTTTGCTTTCGCAGTAGCTTCCTAACTTTGTTGTTGTACCACGGTGGGTTTTTCCCGTCCCTCACAGTTTTACTCGGCACGTACCTGTCTAAAACGCATTTTACGATTGCCTTGAACTTTTTCCATAAACACTCAACATTGTCAGTGTCGGAACAGAAATTTTCGTTTTGATCTGTTAGGTAGTCTAAAATCTGCCTTCTATTACTCTTGCTAAACAGATAAACCTTCCTCCCTTTTTTTATATTCCTATTAACTTCCATATTCAGGGATGCTGCAACGGCCTTATGATCACTGATTCCCTGTTCTGTACATACAGAGTCGAAAAGTTCGGGTCTGTTTGTTATCAGTAGATCCAAGATGTTATCTCCACGTGTCGGTTCTCTGTTTAATTGCTCGAGGTAATTTTCGGATAGTGCACTCAGTATAATGTCACTCGATGCTCTGTCCCTACCACCCGTCATAAACATCTGAGTGTCCCAGTCTATATCTGGTAAATGGAAATCTCCACCTAAGACTATAACATGCTGAGAAAATTAATGTGAAATGTATTCCAAATTTTCTCTCAGTTGTTCTGCCACTAATGCTGCTGAGTCGGGAGGTCGGTAAAAGGAGTCAATTATTAACCTAGTTCGGTTGTTTAGTGTAACCTCCACCCATAATAATTCACAGAAACTACCCACTTCTACTTCACTACAGGATAAACTACTACTAACAGCGACGAACACTCCACCACCGGTTGCATGCAATCTATCCTTTCTAAACACCGTCTGTACCTTTGTAAAAATTTCGGCAGAATTTATCTCTGGCTTAAGTCAGCATTCTGTACCTATAACAATTTCAGCTTCGGTGCTTTCTATCAGCGCTTGAAGTTCCGGTACTTTACCAACGCAGCTTCGACAGTTGACAATTACAATACCGATTGCTGCTTGGTCCCCGCATGTCCTGACTTTGCCCCGCACCCTTTGAGGCTGTTGCCCTTTCTGTACTTGCCCAAGGCCATCTAACCTAAAAAACCGCCCAGCCCACGCCACACAACCCCTGCTACCCGTGTAGCCGCTTGTTGCGTGTAGTGGACTCCTGATCTATCCAGCGGAACCCGAAACCCCACCACCCTATGGCGCAAGTCGAGGAATCTGCAGCCCACACGGTCGGAGAACCGTCTCAGCCTCTGATTCAGACCCTCCACTCGGCTCTGTACCAAAGGTCCGCAGTCAGTCCTGTCGACGATGCTGCAGATGGTGAGCTCTGCTTTCATCCCGCTAGCGAGACTGGCAGTCTTCACCAAATCAGATAGCCGCCGGAAGCCAGAGGGGATTTCCTCCGATCCATAGCGACACACATCATTGGTGCCGACATGAGCGACCACCTGCAGATGGGTGCACCCTGTACCCTTCATGGCATCCGGAAGGACCCTTTCCCCATCTGGAATGACTCCCCCCGGTATGCACACGGAGTGCACATTGGTTTTCTTCCCCTCTCTTGCTGCCATTTCCCTAAGGGGCCCCATTACACGCCTGACGTTGGAGCTCCCAACTACCAGTAAGCCCACCCTCTGCAACTGCCCGGATCTTGCAGACTGAGGGGCAACAGGACAAGCAGCCGTGTTAGGCCGAAGATCACTATCAGCCTGAGACAGAGCCTGAAACCGGTTCGTCAGACAAACTGGAGAGGCTTTCCGTTCAGCCCTCTGGAATGTCTTTCGCCCCCTGCCACACCTTGAAACGACCTCCCACTCTACCACAGGTGAGGGATCAGCCTCAATGCGGGCAGTATCCCGGGCAACCACAGTCGTAGTCCGATCAGGGGATGCGTGGGACGAGCTGGCCGTCCCCGACAAACCCCCATCCGGACCCCCACAGTGATGCCCATTGGCAACAGCCTCAAGCTGTGTGACCGAAGCCAACACTGCCTGAAGCTGGGAGCGAAGGGATGCCAACTCAGCCTGCATCCGAACACAGCAGTTGCAGTCCCTATCCATGCTAAAAACTGTTTTGCAAAGAACGTCTGAACTAATCTACAGAGAGCGCAAACAAATCGACAAAATTTAAACGGTTATTAAAATACAAGATTGCCTAGTAAATGCAGTAATGCTGCTACTTGCGCACTGCTGACACTGCTCGGCGGCGGAAGGAGACTAAGCGAAATTACACTATTCAGGTACTAAAACGCGATGCTACACTCTCAAATACTATAATACGCCCGAAATTTATGAATTAAACAATGCAAGTACCAAAAACACGCAAAGAAATTAAGAATTAAACTATGTAACAAATGAGTGAGCTAGGAGTATACGACTTGCTGCTGCAGCTGCTTATCCAACGGCGGCAGGGAGCACACTGACTGTGACCAACCGACACTGGCCGTTCAAAACAAAAACAGTAGACAAACGACTACGCGAATTTACACTATTCAGGTACTAAAACGCGATGCTACAACTCTCAAATACTATAATACGCCCGAAATTTATGAATTAAACAATGCAAGTACCAAAAACACGCAAAGAAATTAAGAATTAAACTATGTAACAAATGAGTGAGCTAGGAATATACGACTTGCTGCTGCAGCTGCTTATCCAACGGCGGCAGGGAGCCAAGCGAATAGTAAACGGTTGTGAAAACACAGTTGGCCTCTTAGCAACAAATAATCCTGAGTTAATAACCAGCGTAAAAACCGATATAGGGATTAGTGAACACAGGGTTGTCGTAGCCAGATTGAATATTGTAATCCCCAAATCCTAGAAAAATTAGCGAAAAATATACTTATTCAAGAAAGCAGATAAAAATTCACTATACGCCTTCCTGGGAGACAATCACCACTCATTCCAAATTAATAATATAAGTGTAGATCCGACGCGGCTTAAATTCAAAGAAATGGTATCGGCAGCAATTGAGAGGTTTATACCAAATAAACTAACAAACGACGGAGCTGATCCTCCTTGGTACACAAAACGGGTTAGAAAACTGTTGCAGAAACAACGAAACAAACATGCCAGATTTAAACAGACACAAAATACCCAAGATTGGCAATCCTTTGCAGAAGCTCAAAATTTAGCGTGGACTTCAATGGGAGACGCCTATAACAGTTTCCAGACGAAACTATGTCTCGAAACCTGGCAGAAAATCCAAAGAGATTCTGCTCGTATGTGAAGTAAGCGGCAAGAAACAATCAATGCTTTCTCTGCGCGATAGCAATGGAGGTACTATCGAAGACGGTGCTGGCAAAGCAGATTTACTAAACACAGTCTTCCGAAATGCCTTCACAAAAGAAGACGAACTAAATATTCCAGAATTAGAATCGAGAACAGCTGCCAACATGAGTAACATAGAAGTAAATATCCTCGTCGTAGTGAAGCAACTCAAATAACTTAATAAAAGCAAGTCTTCTGGTCCAGGCTGTATATCAATTGGGTTCCTTTCCGAGTACGCTGATGCATTAGCTCCATACTTAACGGTCAGATACAACCGTTCGCTCGTCGAAATATCCGTATCCAAAGACTCGAAAGTTGCACAGGTCACACCAATATTCAAGAAAGGTAGTAGGAGTAATCCACTAAATTACAGGCCCATATCGATAACGTGGATACGCAGCAGGATTTTAGACATATATTGTGTTCGAACATTATGAATTACCTCGAAGGAAACGGTCTATTGACATACAGCCAACATGGGTTTCGAAAACATCGTTCCTGTGAAACACAAGTAGCTCTTTATTCAAAAGAAGAGCTGAGTGCTATAGACAAGAGATTTCAGATCGATTCCGTATTCCAGGATTTCCGTAAAGCTTTTGACACTGTACTACACAAGCGGTTCGTAGTTAAATTGCGTGCTTATGAAATATCGTCTCAGTTATGTGACTGGATTTGCGATTTCCTGTCAGAGAGGTCACAGTTCGTAGCAACTGACGGAAAGTCATCGAGTAAAACAGAAGTGATTTCAGGCCTTCCCAAAGGTAATGTTATAGGCCCTTTGCTGTTCCTTATCTATATAATTTGGGAGACAATCTGAGCAGCCGTCTTCGGTTGTTTGCAGATGACGCTGTCGTTTATCGATTAATAAAGTCATCAGAAGATCAAAACAAACTGCAGAACGATTTAGAAAAAATGTCTGAATGGTGCGAAAAGTGGCAGTTGACCCTAAATAGCCGGCCGAAGTGGCCGTGCGGTTAAAGGCGCTGCAGTCTGGAACCGCAAGACCGCTACGGTCGCAGGTTCGAATCCTGCCTCGGGCATGGATGTTTGTGATGTCCTTAGGTTAGTTAGGTTTAACTAGTTCTAAGTTCTAGGGAACTAATGACCTCAGCAGTTGAGTCCCATAGTGCTCAGAGCCATTTGAACCATCTGACCCTAAATAAGGAAAAGAGTGAGGTCATCCACATGAGTGCTAAAAGGAACTCGTTAAACTTCGGTTACACGATAAATCAGTCTAATCTAAGAGCCATAAATTCAACTAAAATCATAGGTATTACAATTACGAACAACATAAATTGGAAAGAACACTTAAATAATGTCATGGGGAAGGCTAACCAAAGACTGCGTTTTATTGGCAGGACACTTAGAAAATGTAACAGACCTAATAAGGAGACTGCCTACACTACGGTTGTCCGTCCTAAGGCTAACCAAAGACCGTTTTATTGGCAGGTCACTTAGAAAATGTAACAGACCTTATAAGGAGACTGCCTACACTACACTTGTCCGTCCCCTTTTGGAATACTGCTGCACAGTGGGGGATCCTTACCAGATAGAACTGATAGAGTACATCGAAAAAGTTCAAAGAAAGGCAGCACGTTTTGTATTATCGCGAAATATAGGAGAGAATGACACAGAAAAGATACAGGGTCTGGGCTGGAAATCATTAAAATAAAGGCGTTTTTCGTTGCGACGGAATCTTCTCACGAAATTCCAATCACCAACTTTCTCCTCCGAATGCGAAAATATTATGTGGACACCGACCTACATAGGGAGGAACTATCACAAAGATAAAATAAGGGAAGTCAGAGCTCTTACGGAAAGATATAGGTGTTCATTCTTTCCGCACGCTATACGAGATTGGAATAATAGAGAATTGTGAAGGTGGTTCAATGAACGCTCTGCCAGGCATTTGAATATGATCTGCAGAGTATCCATGTAGATGTAGATGTAGACTAGTGATAGCCGCAAGCACCGCGGGCACGGACGGCGGTTGCGTCAGTCTGTGGTAACAAGTGGAACAAGCAACATCTTAGAAATGTCAGTGCTATCGCTACCGTAGGACCTGTGAACAGGCCCGTGGCGCACTGTGTGGGCCCGATTAGCGTGGTCACCGAGGTGTCCATAAAACAGCCCATTTACGGGCCGACAAGTCCGCCACTCACCCCCTGGTGGTTCTGCTCCAACGGATCCACGAAAACTGAGCCCAGTGAAATTTGCGCCCAACCAGAAATGTGAGGAATCTGCTCACAATACCCTTCTCCCTTTGTGTCACGGCTTACCTGCTCCCGGACCGTCGTAATTACTGCGAACTACCTGTTCCCCAGACACTGGCGATTTGCGACCTGGTAGACCACATACATGGAAGAACCCTGGAGATACTAAAAGGTATCAGATAGATTATATAATGGTACGACAGAGATTTAGGAACCAGGTTTTAAATTGGAAGACATTTCCAGGGGCAGATGTGGACTCTGAGCTCAATCTATTGGTTATGACCTGTAGATTAAAACTGAAGAAACTGCAAAAAGGTGGGAATATAAGGAGATGGTACCTGGATAAAATGAAAGAACCAGAGGTTGTACAGAGTTTCAGGGAGAGCATAAGGGAACAATTGGAAGGAATGGGGGAAAGAAACACAGCAGAAGAAGAATGGGTAGCTTTGAGGGATGAAGTAGCGAAGGCAGCAGAGGATCAAGTAGGTAAAAAGACGAGGGCTAGTAGAAATCCTTGGGTAACAAAAAAAATATTGAATTTAATTGATGAAAGGAGAAAATATAAAAATGCAGTAAATGAAGCAGGCAAAAAGGAATACAAACGTCTCAAAAATGAGATTGACAGGAAGTGCAAAATGGCTAAGCAGGGATGGCTAGAGGACAAATGTAAGGATGTAGAGGCTTATCTCACTAGAGGTAAGATAGATACTGCCTACAGGAAAATTAAAGAGACCTTTGGAGATAAGAGAACGACTTGTATGAATATCAAGAGATCAGATGGAAACCCAGTTCCAAGCAAAGAAGGGAAAGCAGAAAGGTGGAAGGAGTATATAGAGGGTCTATACAAGGGCGATGTACTTGAGGACAATATTATGGAAATGGAAGAGGATGTAGATGAAGATGAAATGGGAGATATGATACTGCGTGAAGAGTTTGACAGAGCACTGAAAGACCTGAGTCGAAACAAGGCCCCCGGAGTAGACAACATTCCATTGGAACTACTGACAGCCTTGGGAGAGCCAGTCCTGACAAAACTCTACCATCTGGTGAACAAGATGTATGAAACAGGCGAAATACCGTCAGACCTCAAGAAGAATATAATAATTCCAATCCCAAAGCAAGCAGGTGTTGACAGATGTGAAAAATACTGAACTATCAGTTTAATAAGTCACAGCTGCAAAATACTAACACGAATTCTTTACAGACGAATGGAAAAACTAGTAGAAGCCAACCTCGGGGAAGATCAGTTTGGATTCCATAGAAACACTGGAACACGTGAGGCAGTACTGACCTTACGACTTATCTTAGAAGAAAGATTAAGGAAAGGCAAACCTACGTTTCTAGCATTTGTAGACTTACAGAAAGCTTTTGACAATGTTGACTGGAAAACTCTCTTTCAAATTCTAAAGGTGGCAGGGGTAAAATACAGGGAGCGAAAGGCTATTTACAATTTGTACAGAAACCAGATGGCAGTTATAAGAGTCGAGGGACATGAAAGAGAAGCAGTGGTTGGGAAGGGAGTAAGACAGGGTTGTAGCCTCTCCCCGAAGTTTTTCAATCTGTATATTGAGCAAGCAGTAACGGAAACAAAAGGAAAATTCGGAGTAGGTATTAAAATTCATGGAGAAGAAATAAAAACTTTGAGGTTCGCCGATGACATTGTAATTCTGTCAGAAATAGCAACGGACTTGGAAGAGCAGTTGAATGGAATGGACAGTGTCTTGAAAGGAGGATATAAGATGAACATCAACAAAAGCAAAACAAGGATAATGGAATGTAGTCTAATTAAGTCGGGTGATGCTGAGGGAATTAGATTAGGAAATGAGACACTTAAAGTAGTAAAGGAGTTTTCCAGTTTGGGGAGCAAAATAACTGCTGATGGTCGAAGTAGAGAGGATATAAAATGTAGACTGGCAATTTCAAGGAAAGAGTTTCTGAAGAAGAGAAATTTGTTAACATCGAGTATAGATTTAAGTGTCAGGAAGTCATTTCTGAAAGTACTTGTATGGAGTGTAGCCATGTATGGAAGTGAAACATGGACGATAAATAGTTTGGACAAGAATAGAATAGAAGCTTTCGAAATGTTGTGCTACAGAAGAATGCTGAAGATTAGATGGGTAGATCACATAACTAATGAGGAAGTATTGAATAGGATTGGGGAGAAGAGAAGTTTGTGGCAAAACTTGACCAGAAAGAGGGATCGGTTGGTAGGACACGTTCTGAGGCATCAAGGGATCACCAATTTAGTATTGGAGGGCAGCGTGGAATGGGAGTTTAAAAAGCTTGCACAGGATAGAGTAGCATGGAGAGCTGCATCAAACCAGTCTCAGCACTGAAGACCACAACAACAACAACAGACCACCTCTATCACAGTAGGCAACTGTCTGAATACATAGGCTTAGTTCTGATCTAGCTGTCGCAGAGTTCATATCGTGCGAATTGTGTACTTTTGTCAAAATAGTTGTGGTATGGAAGTTTTAAATACTCTACTGGCCATTATAATTGCTACACCACGAAGATGACGTGCTACAGACGCCAAATTTAAGCGACAGGAAGAAGATGCTGTGATATGCAAATGATTAGCCTTTCAGAGCATTCACACAAAGTTGGCGCCGGTGGCGACACCTACAACCTGCTGACATGAGGAAAGTTTCTAACCGATTTCTCATAGACAAACAGCATTTGACCGGCGTTGCTTGGAGAAACGTTGTTGCGATGCCTCGTGTAAGGAGGAGAAATGCGTACCATCACATTTCCGACTTTGATAAAGGACAGATTGTAGCCTATCGCGATTGGGATTTATCGTATCGCGACATTGCTGCTCGCGTTGGTCGAGATCCAATGACTGTTAACAGAATATGGAATCGGTGGGTTCAGGAGTGTAATACGGAACGCCGTGCTGGATCCCAACGGCCTCGCATCACTAGCAGTCGAGATGACAGGCATCGTATCCACATGGCTGTAACGGATCGTGCACGCACGTCTCGATCAATGAGTCTACAGATGGGGACGTTTGCAAGACAACAACCATCTGCACGAACAGTTCGACGACGTTTGCAGCAGCATGGACTATCAGCTCGGAGACCACGGTTGCGGTTACCCTTGACGATGCACCACAGACAGGTGCGTGTGCGATGGTGTACTCAATGACGAACCTGGGTGCACGAATGGGAAAGCGTCATTTTTCCGGAAGAATCCGAATTCTGTTTACAGCGGACGTTACATTTCAGATGTGTTACGACCCGTGGCTCTACCCTCCATTCGATCCCTGCGACACCCTACATTTCAGCAGGATAATGTACGACCGCATGATGCAGGTCCTGTACGAGCCTTTCTGGATACAGAAAATGTTCGTCTGCTG
Organism: Schistocerca serialis cubense; assembly: GCF_023864345.2. NCBI lineage: Eukaryota > Metazoa > Arthropoda > Insecta > Orthoptera > Acrididae > Schistocerca > Schistocerca serialis. The sequence continues at coordinate 22,810,061 of NC_064646.1, forward strand.
CCCTGGCCAGCACATTCTCCAGATCTCTCCCCAACTAAAAACGTCTGGTCAATGGTGGCCGAGCAACTGGCCCGTCACAAAACGCCAGCCACTACTCTTGATGAACTGTGGTATCGTGTTGAAACTGCATAGGCAGCTGTACCTGTACACGCCATCCAATCTCTGTTTGACTCAATGCCCTGGCGTATCAAGGCCGTTATTACGGCCAGAGGTGGTTGTTCTGGGTACTGATTTCTCAGGAGCTTTGCATTCAAATTGCGTGAAAATGTAATCACATGTCAATTCTTGTATAATATATTTGTCTAATGAATACCCGTTTATCATCGGCATTTCCTCTTGGTGTAGCAATTTTAATCGCTGAAACCATGTTACCACTATGAAGGTTTTTCACATGGTGAAGCGAACAAAAGAAGACGAGACGTGACGTACTTCAAGACAGAGGCAAACCACTGCCGAGGAATACTTAAAACCAAGTATTCGACGGTGCTTTCTTTACTCTAGCATCAATGTGGTGGTATGGATAACACTTTGTAAGAATTAAGGAAGACTGAACCAAGTAAAGGAAAGGAAACGAGAGGGAGAGACTTCTATTTCCAAAATTTATTATGAGGAGCAGCTCTGCCAGCATTATCGAGGTTGTGATTTTGTCACTGAAACGCTAGAGCAGCAAGCAACGAAAAGAACTTTATACCATAAGCATGCAAAATCGCAGGTTAATTAGAAAGATTCACAGACAACAGATGAAATTGATCTCAAAGCAGAATTACTAACTATGAATGATGGCAGCAGTTTTCTGTCACGCGATGACAAATTAGGAGAATGGATAATAGTTTTTAGTGAAAGAGTAGGGAGAGGGAGGTGAAAGAAGTAATCAAAACTTTTTTATCTATGGCGCGTTCAACCGCTGAAGCAAATAGTTTTCGCAAAAATACACGATTCACTCCGATTTTGAGAGTACTGGTAATGAGGCAAGCATCTATCAGGTGGCCTTTGCATTATTGCCAAACGAAAGAAAACAGACATACATCCGTAATTTCTGAAATTTGGTGGAAAATATTCCAGAACGGAAACCTGCAAACGTGATGGTAGATCTCGAATCAGCAGCAGTTTTCTGCGGCTGAAGTTGTACTACCGACAGCCGAAGTGCATGGATGCTATTTCCGCATGAGAAAGTCTATTTGGAGAAAAGTGCAAGCTCTAGAACTTTCTCATGAATACAAAGAAAATTAAGAAGCTGGACAACAAAGTCGCATGTGCGCTTCGCTGGCATTTCTACGGCCCGAACATGTGCATGATTGCTGGCTCGAGATATATTCTTTGATTCATAGAGGCTTTTCTTGTCTGGTTTGAGAATGTCGAAGAACCAAAAAATAACGACAAGTAATGATAATAGTATGTGATCGTTTATACAAACTTTGCATACTTGACAATGGCTTTTTGCATAAGGTCCGTTCATTGTAAGTTTGACCGTGAGTGATTTTCCTGAAAATACTTCTTTATCGGACACAGTGGAGTGGTCCGCAGCTCGTGGTCTTGCTGTACCGTTCTCGCTTCCCACGCACAGGGTCCCGGGTTCGATTCTTGCCTCGAGATGTCTGGGTATTGTTGTCATCATCATCATTCATCCCCTTTACAGTCGGAGGATGGCAATGGCAAACCACCTCCACTAGGACTTTGCCTAGTACAGCGGTGTGAGTCTCCCGCATCGTCCCCTACGCTCCCCGTAGTATAGGATCTCATCATCAACATCATCATCATCAGTAGAGTGAATAATTCCAAAGCTTTCGTTCGTACTGGACCTTTGATATAATTAGAAACATGTAACCTTTAGATCTGTCCAGAAGCCGTTTAATTGGAACAATAGCTCGCAACATAAATGAAGCACAAGATTAAATAATATCACTTTATTCACAAAATAATATACTAAATTAAATTTCATAGACACATTAAATCTGTTGTTGTGTACAAGTATGAGTACGCCTAGTGAGATTGCGTCTCATAGAATAATGGCGGTGTGCCAAATAATTATTTGCAGCGATGGTAGATATGTATCCCATCAGGACGGCTTCCAGAAGAAAAACGTGCCAAAATCGATAAAACTCCTTGTACTAATTAATATCTTAAGTAATTATTTATTTATATTCTGAACTTATATCTACGTTTTTGCTATATATTCACGCCCATCCGGCAAATGTGCCTTTAAAATTCACATGCACTGGATATCTCCGACCTTTCTGACATTTTGACTACTTAGTAGATAGATGGTTTGGAAAATGAAGAAAACCTTGTCAACCGTTGGATTAACGCTCTAAAAGGTTGGCTCCACAAAATTAACAACATGCTTGCTAAACTAAATCCTAAAATCAGTGTTCTAATGCGGTTAATTAGATGTATGAAAAGAGAAGCAGAAAATTCAGCGTGCGCGTAAATGAGACGAGAGCTGAGTATGGAAGGTAAACGATAAAAAAAAAGTCTAAACGGAGCGGGATGAAAAGCTGGAAAAAATATCAAAAAAGTACAAAGAGGATTCCTTTAAAGCTATCTCCTACGTACAAAAACTCTATTAATTTCATGAGAAGCGGTATTCAGACAGAAAAATGTACAAAATGTAAATTGAAATTTACAAACCATTAAAAAAGACATAGTTAACATATTATTAAACAAGCAGAACAAATAACTGAAGATCTCCTTCGTGACAGATGACTAGAATGTGGCTTAGAATTGCTTCCTTCCTTTCTGGCTGAAATTTTGAAATTGCCTCATCAGTACAGATACCTTTTGTTAACTAATTTCTTATTGATTAACTGCTAAATTAGTCACTCGTGTTTGACTCAGAATGGACCCAAGATATTTGTTAATCAATTCTATTTTTGAAAAAAAGAATTCTCTTACAAAATGCTGTCGAAACACCGGAAGCTTGGAAAAATCTTAGCGCCAAAATAAAGCTGGGAACAGTTTACGGAAAAATTTTAGTCCGCAGATTTGTGCACGGATACTATCTTCAGGAGTCTCATGATAACTGTCATTAGATTGTTGTATAATCGCGAGAAGTTTCGTTTCTGAAGCTTTAATCAAGTTACTAGGATCTGAAACAGCATACGTTCCACGGTTTTGCAGTGTGTATCTATATCTTGTAGAAATCTGTAGATAAACTCTTAACACCGACCTTCTCAGATCGCAGCATGCTGTGTAATATGACTTGACAATGGGAGATCGAAACCCACTAGGTAGCGTCCCTCAACACCTCTTCCTGCTGGACAAGGGGATTAGTGGAACCTTCCCCCACCCATTCTGGACGCAAATTTCACTTGGCACAGATTTCAGTTGGCACAGTTTTCAGTACACCATCTCCATCACGTTCTCGGTTTTGTGTGTTATTTTACAGTGGTCGGCCGCATAGTCAGGGCTAGTTCAATCCACCAGCTCACTGCTACCTGCCAGCCGCGACTGCTGCCTGCCACCCCACACTCCTCGCTTTTTGCGTCTCTTTTGGCATGGTAAGAGCTGCCGCATGACTGGACGCAGGTAGGATCCAGTACACCGTCGCAATGCACCCACACACATTCGGCGGTTCGAAAGCCCACTCAGCAGTGAGTAGGGATATGTGGGACGGAGGTTTGAGCGACTGATCGGCTGGTGAATGGGCTGCACTTGAAGGAGACAAACAAGCAAGTTCTGGGCAGCGTCAAGAGCGAGGGCCTATAATAACTGGTGTTCAGCGGTACTGTCAGCCAGACCTTATTACGTTTTGCATACGATGTGACCACAATGTGAAAACAACAGCCTGGTGGAGCGGCTGGCTAGACAGGCAGGAGTCCTAGAGGACACAGAGAAAGAAGTGCTATCTGAATGGTTTTTCACCTGACAGTTTCACGATGATGACTGGTACAGTGCACTGGTGCACTCGGTGTGTGATGTATTATGTTTGCTAGCCACAGTTTTTGGATGGAAGTCTGTGGCTGTTGAATGAGAAGCCAAAGATCAACACTTCAGCCAACAGTCGGCACTACATTGAATGTCTGAGTTTGTAGCGTTAATTCTGACTGATACTTTAGTATGAATTAGTGGACTGGCCGACACATTTGACGAATAACTATGTAATTTGTAGTCTGCCTCTGTTGCGTAGCGGTAGCATTACCGCCTACCATGAAGGGGGCCCTGGTTCGATTCCCAGCAGAGGACTGGGCGTTGTGTGTCCCTCATCATCATTTTCACCATCATTGACTCGCAAGTCGCCTTTGGTGCGTCAATTAAAGAGGACTTGCAATTGGGAGGCTGAACTCCCCCGCATGGGGCCTCCCAGCCAACAATGCCATACGATCATTTCCATTTTGTATTACTGTGTGACCAACAGTGATTTTATGGACTTTATCATCAGATGCTATTAATTTTATGTCTCCTGGTGTGATATCAATCGTTTTATGATCCTTATGATAGTCCATGGACCGAAACTGCCTGTTCAATTTCATCAGCAGCAATAAATGTATATCATGTGTACTTCACATGTTTATGAATTTTCTGATAGAACTTTCTAAAAATAAAGCGAATCTGATTTTAAGGAGGATGTAGGGAATGGTTTGCAGCACAGTGTCAATATTGTTTTGCGTCTACTTCAAAGAAATGGTGGAGGAATGAAATAAATTTTTGAAACAGAAAATAAGTTTAAGGGAAAGAGATCTAGACCGAAGCGAGTTACTCATAATACACTCCTGGAAATGGAAAAAAGAACACATTGACACCGGTGTGTCAGACCCACCATACTTTCTCCGGACACTGCGAGAGGGCTGTACAAGCAATGATCACACGCACGGCACAGCGGACACACCAGGAACCGCGGTGTTGGCCGTCGAATGGCGCTAGCTGCGCAGCATTTGTGCACCGCCGCCGTCAGTGTCAGCCAGTTTGCCGTGGCATACGGAGCTCCATCGCAGTCTTTAACACTGGTAGCATGCCGCGACAGTGTGGACGTGAACCGTATGTGCAGTTGACGGACTTTGAGCGAGGGCGTATAGTGGGCATGCGGGAGGCCGGGTGGACGTACCGCCGAATTGCTCAACACGTGGGGCGTGAGGTCTCCACAGTACATCGATTTTGTCGCCACTGGTCGGCGGAAGGTGCACGTGCCCGTCGACCTTGGACCGGACCGCAGCGACGCACGGATGCACGCCAAGACCGTAGGATCCTACGCAGTGCCGTAGGGGACCGCACCGCCACTTCCCAGCAAATTAGGGACACTGTTGCTCCTGGGGTATCGGCGAGGACCATTCGCAACCGTCTCCATGAAGCTGGGCTACGGTCTCGCACACCGTTAGGCCGTCTTCCGCTCACGCCCCAACATCGTGCAGCCCGCCTCCAGTGGTGTCGCGACAGGCGTGAATGGAGGGACGAAAGGAGACGTGTCGTCTTCAGCGATGAGAGTCGCTTCTGCCTTGGTGCCAATGATGGTCGTATGCGTGTTTGGCGCCGTGCAGGTGAGCGCCACAATCAGGACTGCATACGACCGAGGCACACAGGGCCAACACCCGGCATCATGGTGTGGGGAGCGATCTCCTACACTGGCCGTACACCACTGGTGATCGTCGAGGGGACACTGAATAGTGCACGGTACATCCAAACCGTCATCGAACCCATCGTTCTACCATTCCTAGACCGGCAAGGGAACTTGCTGTTCCAACAGGACAATGCACGTCCGCATGTATCCCGTGCCACCCAACGTGCTCTAGAAGGTGTAAGTCAACTACCCTGGCCAGCAAGATCTCCGGTTCTGTCCCCCATTGAGCATGTTTGGGACTGGATGAAGCGTCGTCTCACGCGGTCTGCACGTCCAGCACGAACGCTGGTCCAACTGAGGCGCCAGGTGGAAATGGCATGGCAAGCCGCTCCACAGGACTACATCCAGCATTCTACGATCGTCTCCATGGGAGAGTAGCAGCCTGCATTGCTGCGAAAGGTGGATATACACTGTACTAGTGCCGACATTGTGCATGCTCTGTTGCCTGTGTCTATGTGCCTGTGGTTCTGTCAGTGTGATCATGTGATGTATCTAACCCCATGAATGTGTCAATAAAGTTTCCCCTTCCTGGGACAATGAATTCACGGTGTTCTTATTTCAATTTCCAGGAGTGTAGATGCAGGTAAAAGTGGCATAGAAGATTTGTTCAAAGGAATAGAATACATACTCAGTGCAGAATATGGTTAAGGGATAAACTCTGAAAAGATTAAGGAGATGAGAAGTAGAAAGGAGAAAATTGGCTTGTTTAACATCAAAACTGCGAATGGCACATTGGTGGAAGAGATAAAAGTCTTCTCACATCTTCTAAGCAAGGTTGCACTGGATAGTTACAGAACGGAAGATCTCAGAATTGCATTGCCTCAGGCGAAGGAAGTCTCCTTCAGTAAAATATCAGACGCTGAAGAAGTTCCTGAAGGAGTAAATCTATAGTACTGAAACGTACAGAAATGAAACGTGTTCCATAAAAAGCCTGGAGACGAACAATTTCGACACATTTAGAACGTGAATGTCAGACTGAACAAATAGACCCAAATGCATAAGTACTAAAGAAACATGAGCATAGGGGTCTGTTTAAAACAATATAAGAAGGGATAGATTTAATGAGACATCTGCTACAACATCCATAAACAATTAATCAACCCTTGATAAGAGCTGTTGTGGGAAAAATAGGAGTCCCAGACGATGATTATGCTATGAAAAACATATTGTAAACGATTTTGAATGTAATATCTACACAGAGATTAAAAGATTAACCAGTTACAGGAAAACATGTAGTACACCGTCAAACTATTTGGAACTGATGACCTGCAATTAAAGATAAATGCGATTAAAGCTCTGACAAAGAGCGAATTCGGCTATGAGATGAATACACGGTTTAGCTAGGGATATGGCATAAATGCACAGAACGTTCTACAACCACCCTGTATAACCTCTTTTCCTATAGGGGAGTCAAATGAAAACGAGATGAATGGAGAAAAAGTAAGCGTATTGTTAATTCCAAACAGAGTCTCAATGACACATTTGCTCCACTGCAAGCCAAAGCAGTCAATGCTTTCATGGAAAAATGTTTGCGGTTGCCTGTGGGACCATAATCCTACCCAGACATGGACCTTTTCGCCTGAATCAAACAACAGCCATGGATGTCTTCCTTCAGGGCTAAAAAAAATATGGAAATCGCATGGGGAGAGATGAGGACTGTATGGAGGATGTACAATGGGTTTTCAGCAAAACTTCTGCTGCGTACTCGATACAACCTTGCAGCACTGAGCGGGTCCTCAGTAATTATCGGATTTTTGTTGGAGACTTAAAGATCGGTTTGTTCTAGTGTGTTTTCTGCAGGAGACTTATCCTTCCTAGAACAGGAAAGATAAAGTTTACTGCAACTCTTGCTTGAGATCGTATCATTTATTTGGTGAACGTTGCTATCGTCGTTCCTGAAGGCCTTACGTTGATGGCTGAACCTGCACATGGGCGAGTTATAGGCGCCTGATACCGTTATTGCCCTTCTGTCCCATCGCACTCACCATTAGTTCAGCGACATAAAAGCTAGCGAAGTACTTGCCTAATCAACTCGCTCCGCATGTGGGCCACAATGAGTATCAATTTCAGAGTATTATATGAGCAGAGTTGGAAGAGTTTTCGAGTTACTGCGTGTGGTCAGTCTTGATATGGTGACTCTTTTTACCAATCTGTCTACAAAAGACACTTTGCGTTCTTTGAAAGTGACATGGTCGAGATTTTTTGACATACTCGTATGTGTACACAGCTCGTGATATAGTGCTTAGCGTTGCTGCCTCTGGATCACGGGATCCCCGATTCGATTCCCGGGCGGGTTGAGGATTTTCTCTGCATGGGGACTGGGTGTTTGTGTTGTCCTCGTCATTTTATCATCATAATCATTCGTGAGAATAGTTAGATTGAACTGTGTAAAAAAATTGGGCTGTGTCAAAATTGGTAATTTGTGCGGGCCTTGTTAACCGCGCAATTGAGCGCCCCGCAAAGTAAACATCATCATCATCATAATCACATCCGTATGTCATGTTTTCTGTAAAAACCCCAGTATTATGATCAGACAGAAGAGGTTGTGGTGGGAAGCCTGTTAGCTCAAGTTGCTGGAAACGTCTTTACAGATAATTTCGAGATTATTGCCTTAGACAAAGTCCTATTAAAGCTTAGGTGTTCCTTCCGGTGAGTTGACGGCACGTTCGTTGTTTGCGCCAACGGACGGGCACCATAGCGAGGCAGCTCGGAATGCGCGGCTAAGGTCGAAGGAAGACCGCACACGGCAGAGGCAGAGCAAAGGCACGACACAGGAGCAGAGCATCTGTAATCCTGTTAAAGCTACTTCACAATTCACACTTCACGAGTTGCAGCTTGTTTCCCACAATGAGAACGCTCAATGTCACGGCCTGTAACACGCCAAGGGGTACAAATGGCGGGGTCCCTTAACTGGTATAAATGCTTGCTACTTCTTGACCGGGCGCCCTGTCCACACCACATACTTGATAATCTCGCGGCAGTCGCACTGTTCTGCTCCACACGGCGCGGATGATTGTTGATGATGCGGAAACCTGTAACTAACCTGTTTCTACGGGTTATTACATTAAGATTACGGTCGCCACCGACTCCAACCGTACAACTAATAAAAGATTTGGCAGAGTCGGAAAATAAATTAATTTGATCACAGACCAAAAACTCATAAAAATGCATCCGTTGTGATATCGCTCATAGGGCAAGCGATGTAATTAATAGTACTGCCCATGCACTGTTCACGAGAATCAAACATTTAAAATAAAATAGAAAATGCATGAACACTGTCCAGAAGATCATCTCCCAGCAACACACCTAAAAATAAAACTTAATCTAAAGAATTTGTTTTAAAATAAAAGGGGAAACTAATCGCTGGACCGGTGGGTAAGGAAACGCGTTGGATGTGCTAACGGGAAAACTACGAGGTGAGTGGCTTATGTGCAAAAACATAACCTCGGAATACAAGAGAGAATTGTGGATAAAATCATTTATTCCTAAGACATGGATGTGAGGCATTTACACTTCCTGATAACATTAATTCCTAAAACATTAAAGAAAAGCATCGATACGTTCACCGTTATAATCTACACCTAAAATCATTCATACAACTGCGGTTGTCTGATCACTGACTGCAATAACTCGTGAAACGGTACACGTTTCGCAGTACACCTGCATCCCCACGTGGTTTATCGAGACACAATTTCTAGGTATCGTGGCCAAGTTGCAACAATATCACATTACTCAATCATGAAAAGTTAACATTCTTTAAAACACACATGAGATCGGACAGTTAGTGATGACGGTAGCCCAACAAACTCTAATGTTCAACCACGTGGTTGACTCCCCAATTACGAAAGATACATAAAGGAAGGAAAATTTACGAGAAGGCAAAGCTATTAATATTTAGAAAAGTAAAAGCGTATACATGCACAGTTGAAGGCAAACAGACATTCATACAGAAGCGAGTGCTCACTTCTTATCGACACCTTTGTGTGGCGCTCTTCCGGCGGATCCAAGTCTGCTACAGAAATTTACTAAAAGAAAAATTAGCCAAAGTTTTGCATTCCTTGCTGCGACAAGGCGAAGCTATCTTTCAGAGTTGAAAAGCGAGACCAAAAGATAACACATCTCCTCTCGCCAAGTAACATCGCGCTACGCGGTCAGTCCAACTCACCCTTCTTCGACTGGAGCACAGCTGTGGACGCTTCCGTACCGCCGGCAGACTGCCTCCCTTTTGTTTCCTACAGCCTCTACCACGCTCCGCGTGGCCCGGAAAACCCAAAGATGCCATTTCTGCCACCATCCTAACGCAGCTAGATTTCTCACAAGTAGCACAAACCTCTTTGCTTACTTGACCACTTTGAGAGTTGGCTATTCTGTACAACTGCTGCTGAATCTGTATGACTATCGCAGACTTTCTGCAGCAGACTACGCCACCGTCAAGCAACGTCGCACTTAACCACATTCATTCAATCAGTTATGACGAAACAAGGCAAAGAAAGAGAAATGTTAGTGAAAACGGGCTACCGGGTTAGTGAAAGGTGGCTTCAGGACCCTTTCAAGCGATATGACCGAATTCACGTTCTCACGCTCGCTACAAGACACTGGCATTTGACTGCACTCTTTTATGGTAACTGATTTTTACCCGACTCACATCAGTTCATTCTGAGAGACAGAACACGGCGCGGATGATTGATGCTGTGCGACACGCAACGAGGGGATACACAAATACGTTATCGGCGGCACTGTTCATTTTTAATTACATCATTACACACTTTCCTCCGAATCACTTCCATATTTCATCACCTTACTGTAATAGCACTCGTAGATACACTTCAACTTCCATACCAACAATGCCTCTCACATGCAGAGCTACCCACAGCACAACATAACGGTTCCCTGTCCCGTGCTCGACTCAGCAAAAACGCGGCCGCTCGCAAAGATACTCCGCAACCAAGCCAGCGACATGACAATACGCTTACAGGCCGAACCGATCACTATTGCCATGTAGCAGCAACATTTGGTTAGTTGACTTCCAGTTCCTTGTCCGGAAGTTTTTCTTTATATTTTTGGATCCCAAATCATTGGTATGACACATTTATTTCGTTTTTCGTCAGACGATAACCACACCAGAAACAAAAAGAACTACATACGCTCACACACACATACACACACACGATTTTAATGAAATACAGATACTTCATACACAGTATTAACCATACACTACTGGATACTTAAACACAAGACGCGATTCAACTTCACATATGTTGTTGTTGTTGTGGTCTTCAGCCCTGAGACTGGTTTGATGCAGCTCTCCATGCTATTCTATCCTGCGCAAGCTTCTTCATCTCCCAGTACTTACTGAAACCTACATCCTTCTGAATCTGCTTAGTGTATTCATCTCTTGGTCTCCCTCTACGATTTTTACCCTCCACGCTGCCCTCCAATGCTAAATTTGTGATCCCTTGATGCCTGAGAACATGTCCTACCAACCGGTCTCTTCTTCTTGTCAAGTTGTGCCACAAACTCCTCTTCTCCACAATTCTATTCGAATACCTCCTTCACATATACATTTATCATAATCACAGAAATCAGCATACATTACATAAGCTTTGCATGACATTGCATGAAACCGAATTTTTGAACGCTGCAGTTCATCACTGCGACAGGTTAACCGTTGTCATAAATACTACTGCTGGTTCAAATCTCTTGAAATGCAGCGATTTTTTAATTTCTAAATCTAATCAAAAGAGTTTGATTATTTCTTTATTCATTTAATTGGTTTAAATATGTTTTTTTGTTTTCGATTCTTTACCGCTTCATTTTCATCATCGCTTTAACTTTTTTATTTTCTCTTATTTTTCTTCGTATCATTTTCCTGTGTCGCCTATAATGTGCTACCAAGTGGCAACGAGGACTGCTCATCGGGTGATAACGTTGCAGCTCATGTAGCCAGCGTGAAGTTAGTTTCAGGCAACCAGCGACAGAGAGAAACTGAAGTCTGATTTTAGCGTTGAAACTCAAGTTTTTCTGCCTCGAGTTTGGTTGTAGAGGTTGGCTCTAAGCGCTGTGGACAAAATGATCGCTAATTTTGCAGTGCCGCAGATTGTTGACCGTCGTTCTCTAGGAAACATTGCACGTCACGAGATTGTGGTTAGCTTAGGACATGAGTTTAAATTCATGGCTACAAAACACGTTGTCTGCTGCAGTTCAGCCATTGGTCACGTAAAAGCAGCTATTGACAGAGCACCTCGCATTTGCGACGTACTTCGCGGCAGCCGCTTCCAACTAGCATTGCTCAGCATTACACATTAACAGCATTTGTGAAGTGAGCCGCGTTGTTTGTGTGTCAGCTATAACCGAGTGGCAGCCGGCAGCCGATGTGGCAACACTGTAGTGGTACGTGACAGACGTCAACTGCCAAGCAATTTCAATCGAACTGTTGGAGTTACGCACGTCCTGCGTTTCCGTGGAAACCTGTCATTTAGCTGGATTCAGATTCTGGATCTGATTCGGAACGTGTGTTTTCTACCGAAGTTTGAAATCGTCTATTCAGTGAGAGCTTCCAACGAAACAGACGACAGTTCGAAGATATTCACACGCTTATAGAGGAAGACATATATGGGAAATTGACATATGACACCCTGTACCTTCTTAAGAGAAGATAGTGTTATCTTTAAGGTAAGGATCAGATTTATTTTTCTCTCCATACATACTACAAATAAGGATAACAAATTTTATTGTAAATTGTAGATTTCATCGAAACTACATGTATCTGACTTATTTAATCATGAAGGCGGAGCAGTTTGTTAATACGAAACTCACCCCACGGTATGTTAGCTGCATGCTCAGGCGACGTCACGGAAACTTCAGCACAAGGATATGTACCCTGAAGAGAGAACAATTCCTGCGAGTACTAACCTTCAATCACTATCTGGGAGCTCAGTTAGTCTAGTATCTTCAGAGTTAAAACCACCGAATCAATTTCGCTATCTACGTCACCTGAACGTATTATTATTTTATCTATTCCACTGTTCAAAGAGACTTCTCGCTGCAGCCCGCTGTATTTCTTTTTAATGTGACCACACAACGGAATCCGATTTTCTTTAGTCGTTGAATTAAATTTCTCATCAGACAAATGTTTCGCAGATATTGCGTTACAGAGAACGTTCCGAGAAGCTGACGAACCATTCACAATATACGAAATACTTCCAGTGGACATAATTCACGGCGGGAGGGGGGAAGGCTAAAGCGACGTGACCAACAATTTGTAGAATCTTATCGACGGAATAGTCCACGGTCCTTGACTTGGTTCTACGAGCACGCTCATATAGAACAGGTTACAGCATGTCATCCAAGATTGAGTTATGATCCTTCGTTAGCCACTTTCTGACATCATCTTTAATAGAATTATACATTAGAGTTTTTTTTATTTTACCATTTTGATATGGAGCATTGTCGAGAATTAGTACAAATTTAGGTTTTAAACTGTGAATCACATTTTCTGTTGACTCTTTTTCATAATTTGTTGCATCATAAGTTAGTGGTAATCTGTCATTGCCTAATTTGATTTCTACAAGACAAGCGCATTTGCGATAAAGACTTGTATTAGGCGTTGTCCCTTTGATAGTAGTTTGAGGAGACCATGAACTGTATTATCTCTCCGTGATTTGCACTTACATGCGATGATAAAATGAAAGTTTCAACATTAACAAGGTCTCTGTTCTACCCTTTAATTTTTTTATTGCTTCAAATACGCAATTCTTTTTTCTCTGAAGTCGCTTCTCTCTAACTATATGAGCCTGCTGGAATTTTATTATTATTTTTTTTTTAGCGGGAACTTCCTCAATAATCGCCTTACACTAGTGCTGCAGTGTTAATGCCTTGAAAGTCTGTAGCTTCTTCCGACTTCTAATTCCTTCCACTGAATGCACTCTTTTTCGTCAATGTCCATAACAGTTTCGTATTTATGTTTTTCGTTGGAGTTATAAAATGCCTTCCGTCGCCAGAACCTGATAGCTCGTTTTCAGTTTTAATTTTCTTTGTTACTGCTACGCGAACGCCTGTTGTCTCTTAAAATGCTATGTACAACATCCCAACAACATTATTCAGTTTTCCGCCTTTCAATTTTGAAGTACGAAGGTCACTCCAAAAGAAATGCACACTACCTTTTTATTAAGTCCATCTTTAATTCTACATGTTTGAAAGTTTTACAATGTGTAGATACATCCTTTAGGAACAATATTTTCATTTCTCCACATAATTTTCATCCCTCTCAACTGCTTTACGCCATCCTGGAACCAGCATCTGTATACCCGCACAGTAAAATTCTGGACCAACATGTTGGAGCCACTGTTTGGCAGCGTGCACAAGGGAGTCCTCATCTTCAAACCTTGTTCCACGAAGAGAGTCTTACAGTTTCCCAAAGAGATGATAGTCACATGGAGCCAGGTCAGGACTGTAAGGCGTGTGTTTCAGTATTGTCCATCCGAGTTCTGTGATCGCTTCCATGGTTTTTTTGACTGTCATGTTGCCGTGAATTGTCGTGCAACAGCAAAACATCCTGCTTTTGCCGATGTGGTCGAACACGACTCAGTCGAGCTTGAGTTTCTCCAGTGTCGTCACATATGCACCAGAATTTATGTTGGTTCCACTTGGCATGATGTCCACAAGCCAGAGTCCTTCGGAATCGAAAAACACCGTAGCTATAACTTTTTCTGCAGAAGGTGTGGTTTTGAATTTTTTTTTCTTGGGTGAATTTGCATGATGCCACTCCACTCAATGCCTCTTCGGCTATGGTGAAAAATGATGGAGCCATGTTTCATCACCTGTCACAATTCTTCCAAGAAATTCATCTCCACCATTCTGGTACTGTTCCAAAAGTTCGCTTCATACCGTTTTTCTTGTTTCTTTATTAGCCACTGTCAACATCCTGGGAACTAACCTGGCACAAACTTTTTCTAACGCCAACACTTCCATTGTTCTGCAAACATTTTCTTCCCCTGTCCCAATGTAGCGTGACAATTCGTTCACTGTGAGGCATCTGTCAGCAGTCACCAATTCGTTAACTCTCTGCACATTGTCTGGAGTGTGTGCAGTATGAGGCCTGCCGCTGCGAGGACAATCCTCACTATTACCTTGCCCGTTTTTATAACGTAACCTGCTTGCCCACCGACTAACTGCACTGCGATCGAGAGCAGCATCTCCATACACCTTTTTCAACCTCTTGCGGATGTTTCCCACTGTCTAGTTTTTACAGCACAGGAATTCTATGACAGCACGTTGCTTCTGACGAACGTCAAGTGTAGCAGCCACTTTGAAGATATGCTGTGACGGCGCCACTCAAGGGACAGTTTGAAATAAGTTTGAAAACAAGCGGGAATGATGTATCTACACATTGTAAGACTTTCACACAAGCGGAATGAAAACTGTGTTGCTGTTGTGGTCTTCAGTCCTGAGACTGGTTTGATGCAGCTCTCCATGCTACTCTATCCTGTGCAAGTTTCTTCATCTCCCAGTACCTACTGCAACCTACATCCTTCTGAATCTGCTTAGTGTATTCATCTCTTGGTCTCCCTCTACGATTTTTACCCTCCACGCTGCCCTCCAATGCTAAATTTGTGATCCCTTGATGCCTCAAAACATGTCCTACCAACCGATCCCTTCTTCTAGTCAAGTTGTGCCACAAACTTCTCTTCTCCCCAGTCCTATTCAATACCTCCTCATTAGTTACGTGATCTACCCACCTTATCTTCAGCATTCTTCTGTAGCACCACAATTCGAGAGCTTCTATTCTCCTCTTGTCCAAACTAGTTATCGTCCATGTTTCACTTCCATACATGGCTACACTCCATACAAATACTTTCAGAAACGACTTCCTGACACTTAAATCTATACTCGATGATAACAAATTTCTCTTCTTCAGAAACGATTTCCTTGCCATTGCCAGTCTACATTTCATATTCTCTCTACTTCGACCATCATCAGTTATTTTACTCCCTAAATAGCAAAACTCCTTTACTACTTTAAGTGTCTCATTTCCTAATCTAATTCCCTTAGCATCACCCGATTTAATTTGACTACATTCCATTATTCTCGTTTTGCTGTTGCTGATATTCATCTTATATCGTCCTTTCAAGACACTATCCATTCCGTTCAACTCCTCTTCCAAGTCCTTTGCTGTCTCTGACAGAATTACAATGTCATCGGCGAACCTCAAAGTTTTTACTTCTTCTCCATGAATTTTAATACCTACTCCAAATTTTTCTTTTGTTTCCTTTACTGCTTGCTCAATATACAGATTGAATAACATCGGGGAGCGGCTACAACCCTGTCTCACTCCGTTCCCAACCACTGCTTCCCTTTTATGCCCGTCAACTCTTATAACTGCCTTTTGGTTTCTGTACAAATTGTAAATAGCCTTTGGTTCCCTGTATTTTACACCTTCCACCTTCTGATTCTGAAAGAGAATATTCCAGTCAACATTGTCAAAAGCTTTCTCTAAGTCTACAAATGCTAGAAAAGTAGGTTTGCCTTTCCTTAATCTAGCTTCCAAGATAAGTCGTAGGGTCAGTAATGCCTCACGTGTTCCAACGTTTCTACGGAATCCAAACTGACCTCCCCAGAGGTCGGCTTCTACCAGTTTTTCCATTCGTCTGTAAAGCATTCGCGTTAGTATTTTGCAGCCGTGACTTATTAAACTGATAGTTCGGTAATTTCCCATCTGTCAACACCTGCTTTCTTTGGTATTGGAATTATTATATTCTTCTTGAGGTCTGAATGTATTTCGCCCGTCTCATACATCATGCTCACCAGATGGTAGAGTTTTGTCATGACTGGCTCACCCAATGCCATCAGTAGTTCTAATGGAATGTTGTCTACTCCTGGGGCCTTGTTTCGACTCAGGTCTTTCAATGCTCTGTCAAACTCTTCACGCAGTATCTGATCTCCAATTTCGTCTTCATCTACATCCTCTTCCATTTCCATAATATTATCCTCAAGTACATCGCACTTGTATAAACCCTCTATATACTCCTTCCACCTTTCTGCCTGCCCTTCTTTGCTTAGAACTGGGTTTCCATCTGAGCTCTTGATATTCATACAAGTGGTTCTATTCTCTCCAAAGGTCTCTTTAATTTTTCTGTAGGCAGTATCTATCTTACCCCTAGTGAGACAAGCCTCTACATCCTTACTTTTGTCCTCTAGCCATCCCTGCTTAGCCATTTTGCACTTCCTGTCGATCTCATTTTTGAGACGTTTGTATTCCTTTTTGCCTGCTTCATTTACTGTATTTTTATATTTTCTCCTTTCATCAATTAAATTCAATATTTCTTCTGTTACCCAAGGATTTCTATTAGCCGTCGACTTTTTACTTACTTGATCCTCTGCTGCCTTCACTACTTCATCCCTCAGAGCTACCCATTCTTCTTCTACTATATTTCTTTCCCCCATTCCTGTCAATTCTTCCCTTATGCTCTCCCTGAAACTCTGTACAACCTTTTTAGGGCATTTGAAGCGATTTAAGGAATTCTCGGAAAACCTAAATCGTTATGGCCTGATGCTGGTTTGAACAGTCGTCTTCCCGAATGCGACTCCAGTTACCAACTGCGTATTAGAATACCATTCTGTGTCTCATCTCACTCCGCGCTAGATATCTGAAAGCTTAGCGATCGTTACAATGCAACTGCCGGGTGGCAACTGCGTATGCGCAGAGACACACATTACAGCGTTGGCACAGTTGGCGTTTCTCAGCTTGCACCGTGTATCCGTAGTGTGTTCATCCGTGTACGTACTACTAGTGCACAGTGACTTCAGGGTGAAATTACGTTGCCTGTTAATACGAGGGTCACTCCAAAGGAAATGCACACAATTTTTGTAAATATACAGTTTTCATATATATTTACAAAAATAGTGTGCATTTCCTTTGGAGTGACCCTCGTATTAATATACAGTTTTCATCCCCCCCATGAACCATGGACCTTGCCGTTGGTGGGGAGGCTTGCGTGCCTCAGCGATACAGATGGCCGTACCGTAGGTGCAACCACAACGGAGGGGCATCTGTTGAGAGGACAGACAAACATGTGGTTCCTGAAGAGGGGCAGCAGCCTTTTCAATAGTTGCAGGGGCAACAGTCTGAATGATTGACTGATCTGACCTTGTAACATTAACCAAAACGGCCTTGCTGTGCTGGTACTGCGAACGGCTGAAAGCAAGGGGAAACTACAGCCGTAATTTTTCCCAAGGACATGCAGTTTTACTGTATGATTAAATGATGATGGCTTCCTCTTGGGTAAAATATTCCGGAGGTAAAATAGTCGGCCGTAGATTAGAAAATTTAAAAAGGGAAATGGATAGGTTAAAGTTAGATATAGTGGGAATTAGTAAAGTTCGGTGGCAGGAGGAACAAGACTTTTGGTCAGGTGATTACAAGGTTATAAATACAGAATCAAATAGTTGTAATGCAGGAGTAGGTTTAATAATGAATAAAAAATTAGGAGTGCGGGTTAGCTACTACAAACAGCATAGTGAACGCATTATTGTGGCCAAGATAGACACAAAGCCCATGCCTACTACAGTAGTACAAGTTTATATGCCAACTAGCTCTGCGGATGATGAAGAAATTGATGAAATGTAAGACGAGATAAAAGAAATTATTCAGGTAGTGAAACTGAAAGAACCAGAGGTTGTACAGAGTTTCAGGGAGAGCATAAGGGAAGAATTGACAGGAATGGGGGAAAGAAATATGGTAGAAGAAGAATGGGTAGCTCTGAGGGATGAAGTAGTGAAGGCAGCAGAGGATCAAGTAAGTAAAAAGTCGACGGCTAATAGAAATCCTTGGGTAACAGAAGAAATATTGAATTTAATTGATGAAAGGAGAAAATATAAAAATACAGTAAATGAAGCAGGCAAAAAGGAATACAAACGTCTCAAAAATGAGATCGACAGGAAGTGCAAAATGGCTAAGCAGGGATGGCTAGAGGACAAAAGTAAGGATGTAGAGGCTTGTCTCACTAGGGGTAAGATAGATACTGCCTACAGAAAAATTAAAGAGACCTTTGGAGAGAATAGAACCACTTGTATGAATATCAAGAGCTCAGATGGAAACCCAGTTCTAAGCAAAGAAGGGCAGGCAGAAAGGTGGAAGGAGTATATAGAGGGTCTATACAAGGGCGATGTATTTGAGGACAATATTATGGAAATGGAACAGGATGTACATGAAGATGAAATGGGAGATATGATACTGCGGGAAGAGTTTGACAGAGCACTGATAGACCTGAATTGAAATAAGGCCCCGGGAGTAGATAACATTCCATTAGAACTACTGACAGCCTTGGGAGAGTCAGTCCTGACAAATCTCTACCATCTGGTGAGCAAGATATATGAGACAGGCGAAATACGTTCAGACTTCAAGAAGAATATAATAATTCCAATCCCAAAGAAAGCAGGTGTTGACGGATGTGAAAATTACCGAACTATCAGTTTAATAAGTCACGGCTGCAAAATTCTAACGCGAATGCTTTACAGACGAATGGAAAAACTAGTAGAAGCCGACCTCTGGGAAGATCACTTTGGATTCCGTAGAAATGTTGGAACACGTGAGGCAATACTGACCCTACGACTTATCTTGGAAGCTAGATTAAGGAAAGGCAAACCTACTTTTCCAGCATTTGTAGTCTTAGAGAAAGCTTTTGACAATGTTGACTGGAGTATTCTCTTTCAGATTCAGAAGGTGACAGGTGTAAAATACAGGGAGCGAAAGGCTATTTACAATTTGTACGGAAACCAAAAGGCAGTTATAAGAGTTGAGGGGCATGAAAGGGAAGCAGTGGCTGGGAAGGGAGTGAGACAGGGTTGTACCCTCTCCCCGATGTTATTCAATCTGTATATTGAGCAAGCGGTGAAGGAAACAAAAGAAAATTTCGGAGTAGGGATCAAATTCCATGGAGAAGAAATAAAGGCCTTGAGGTTCGCCGATGACATTGTACTTCTGTCAGAGACAGCAAAGGACTTGGAAGAGCAGTTGAACGGAATGGATAGCGTCTTGAAAGGAGGATATAAGATGAACATCAACAAAAGCAAAACGAGGATAACGGAATGTAGTCGAATTAAGTCGGGAGATGCTGAGGGAATTACACTCCTGGAAATTGAAATAAGAACACCGTGAATTCATTGTCCCAGGAAGGGGAAACTTTATTGACACATTCCTGGGGTCAGATACATCACATGATCATACTGACAGAACCACGGGCACATAGACACAGGCAACAGAGCATGCACAATGTCGGCACTAGTACAGTGTATATCCACCTTTCGCAGCAATGCAGGCTGCTATTCTCACACGGAGACGATCGTAGAGATGCTGGATGTAGTCCTGTGGAACGGCTTGCCATGCCATTTTCACCTGGCGCCTCAGTTGGACCAGCGTTCGTGCTGGACGTGCAGACAGCGTGAGACGACGCTTCATCCAGTCCCAAACATGCTCAGTGGGGGACAGATCAGGAGATCTTGCTGGCCAGGGTAGTTGACTTACACCTTCTAGAGCACGTTGGGTGGCACGGGATACATGCGGACGTGCATTGTCCTGTTGGAACAGCAAGTTCCCTTGCCGGTCTAGGAATGGTAGAACGCTGGGTTCGATGACGGTTTGGATGTACCGTGCACTATTCAGTGTCCCCTCGACGATCACCAGTGGTGTACGGCCAGTGTAGGAGATCGCTCCCCACACCATGATGCCGGGTGTTGGCCCTGTGTGCCTCGGTTGTATGCAGTCCTGATTGTGGCGCTCACCTGCACGGCGCCAAACACGCATACGACCATCATTGGCACCAAGGCAGAAGCGACTCTCATCGCCGAAGACGACACGTCTCCTTTCGTCCCTCCATTCACGCCTGTCGCGATACCACTGGAGGCGGGCTGCACGATGTTGGGACGTGAGCGAAAGACGGCCTAACGGTGTGCGGGACCGACCGTAGCCCAGCTTCATGGAGACGGTTGCGAATGGTCCTCGCCGATACCCCGGGAGCAACAGTGTCCCTAATTTGCTGGGAAGTGGCGGTGCAGTCCCCTACGGCACTGCGTAGGATCCTACGGTCTTGGCGTGCATCCGTGCGTCGCTGCTGTCCGGTCCCAGGTCGACGGGCACGTGCACCTTCCGCCGACCACTGGCGACAACATCGATGTACTGTGGAGACCTCACGCCCCACGTGTTGAGCAATTCGGCGGTACGTCCACCCAGCCTCCCGCATGCCCACTATACACCCTCGCTCAAAGTCCGTCAACTGCACATACGGTTCACGTCCACGCTGTCGCGGCATGCTACCAGTGTTAAAGACTGCGATGGAGCTCCGTATGCCACGGCAAACTGGCTGACACTGACGGCGGCGGTACACAAATGCTGCGCAGCTAGCGCCATTCGACGGCCAACACCGCGGTTCCTGGTGTGTCCGCTGTGCCGTGCGTGTGATCATTGCTTGTATAGCCCTCTCGCAGTGTCCGGTGCAAGTATGGTGGGTCTGACACACCGGTGTCAATGTGTTCTTTTTTCCATTTCCAGGAGTGTAGATTAAGAAATGAGACACTTAAAGTAGTAAAGGAGTTTTGCTATTTGGGGAGCAAAATAACTGATGATGGTCGAAGTAGAGAGGATATAAAATGTAGATTGGCAATGGCAAGGAAAGCGTTTCTGAAGAAGAGAAATTTTGTTAATATCGAGTATTGATTTAAGTATCAGGAAGTCATTTCTGAAAGTATTTGTATGGAGTGTAGCCATGTATGGAAGTGAAACATGGACGATAAATAGTTTGGACAAGAAGGGAATAGAAGCTTTCTAAATGTGGTGCTACAGAAGAATGCTGAAGATTAGATGGGTAGATCGCGTTACTAATAAGGATGTATTGAATAGGCTTGGGGACAAGAGAAGTTTGTGGCACAACTTGACTAGAAGAAGGGATCGATTGGTAGGAAATGTTCTGAGGCTTCAAGGGATCACCAATTTAGCATTGGAGGGCAGCGTGGAGGGTAAAAATCGTAGAGGGAGACCAAGAGATGAATACACCAAGCAGATTCAGAAGGATGTATGTTGCAGTAGGTACTGTGAGATGAAGAAGCTTGCACAGGGTAGAGTAGCATGGAGAGCTGCATCAAACCAGTCTCAGGAATGAAGACCACAACAACAACAACATGACATAAGCGTATGAAAATATGCAAAGTAGACTACTTTTCGTGTTGAACTGTCACTTATTTCAGATACTGTTCTAATGGTAAATAAAGCAGCATTTAGTTTCTGAACTAGATCCTGAACATGGGCTTTCCACAACAGCTTACTATCTATCCGAACACCTAGGAACTTGAACTGATCCGTTTCGCTTATAATATGCCCATTCTGCCTGATCAAAATATCGGTTCTTGTTGAATTGTGAGTTAGAAACTGTAAAAACTGAGTCTTACTGTGATTTAGCATCAAATTATTTTCCACAAGCTATGAACTTATTTCATGAACTACATTGTTTGATACTGTTTCAATATTACACACAATATCCTTCACTACCAAGCTGGTGTTATCAGCAAACAGAAATATTTTTGAATCACCTGTAATACTAGAAGGCATATCATTTGTATAAATAAGAAACACCAGCGGCCCCAGCACCGACCCTTGGGGAATGCCCCGCTTAACAGTGCCCCATTGGGACTGAACATCATTACCACTTTCAATATTGCGGAGAATTACCTTCTGCTTTCTGTTCTTAAGGTAAGAGGCGAACCAATTGTAAGCTACTCCCCTCACTCCATAATGGTCCAACTTCTGCAGTAATTTTTGTGGTCAACCCAGTCAAAAGCCTTTGTTAAATCAAAGAAAACACCTAACGTTCGCAACCTTTTATTTAATCCGTCCAAAACCTCACAGAGAAAAGAGAATACAGCATTTTCAGTTGTTAAGCCATTTCTAAAACGGAACTGTACATTTGACAGCAAATTATGTGGATTAAAATGCTCCAGTAACCTTGTATATACAACCCTCTCGATAACTTTAGCAAACACCGATGGCATAGAAATAGGTCTATAATTGTCAACATTATCCCTTTATTCTGCTAGAGATATCATATCCATGAGAGTTCTTGGTCCTGGTGATTTAGTTATTAACCCAATCTTCCTCTTGTCAGTATCATGGCGAAGCATTTCAGGTAACAGTCTCGGAACACTTTTTCTACGAGCGCTATATGATTAGCTCTTGGGACTAGATTTCTATTTAGTTCAGCTGCTATATTCAGAAAGTGATTATTAAATATTGTACATATATGCGACGTATCAGCAACACGGACATTCCCACTATGCACTGATTCTATATCCTCGACCTGTCTGCAGACTAGCCACTTCCTTTACGACTGACCATATGGTTTTAATTTTATCCTGAGACTTAGCTATTCTATATGCATACGAAATACTTTTTGCCTTCATTATAACTTTTTTAAGCACCTTACAATACTGTTTGTAATGGGCTGCTGCATTTATATTGTGACTGTTTCTAACGTTTTGATATCATTGCCACTTTGATCTACAAGATATTCTTATCCCTTTAGTCAGCCACTCAGGCTGCCTGTTTGTGCTAGTACCCTGTTTTGAACGTTCTAACGGAAAGCAACTTTCAGAGAGCACGAGAAAAGTCTTGAGGAAAGCATTATATTTATCGTCTACCCTATCAGCACTATAAATATTTTGCCACTCTTGTTCCTTGATAAGGTTTACAAAGGTCTCTACAGCAACTGGATCAGCTTTCCTAAAAAGTTGATAACTGTATTTAACATGTGTTACAGCAAAAAAATCTTTTAGAGCTAAATTTGAGCATCATGATCTGAAAGGCCATTCATCTTTTTGCTAACAGAATGCTCTTCTAGTAATGAGAAATGAACAAAAATATTGTCTATGGTTGTTCTACTGTTCCCTTGCACTCTCGTTGGAAAGAATACGGTTTGCATAAGATTATATGAATGATGGAGGTCTACCAGCATCCTAGCACAACCAAGAACCTGCTCTACCTTTAACAAAAATGTTGTGAAATCGGAGTCTGGGGATCTATAAATAACAACAGTAAGAAGTATAGCTCCACTAAATTCAACCACACCTGCACAATATTCAAACACCTTTTCAGTGCAGTACTTTCAAACATCAATTGACTGAAATGGGGTACCGTTTTTCACATACGTGGGTACTCCCCTACACCTCAAAGAACTCCTAGAAAAGCTGCCAGCCAACCTGTATTCTGGTGAAGGAAGTCTCTGAATTATCTCCCTATTTAAGAAGTGTTCAGATATACCAATAATTTCAGAGTCAACATCTATAAGCAGTTCACTAACTTTATCTCTAATACCTTGTATACTTTGATGAAATATACTAATTGCCTCATTAATCGGATAACTAAGCTTTGTCGAAAGTGGTTTCTTTGTTAGCGAGACTTCTCTTAAGCAGGAATACCTATCAGATGACTTCAATCTAAAAAAGGTACAGCTCTAACACCTACAACTACCGGAATTTTCCCATGAGTGATCCCACCACCCCCACCTATGCTGTCACCTATAAGCTTTGCCAACCTCCCCTTTCCATACCTGTTGAGGTGCTGGCCATGTCTAGTGAAACCCGTCCTGCTGATAGACTCCACCGACACCACTGAAATGTGACTCATGCCTTCTGTCATCAGCGCACCCCTAAGTCTCATGTTATTACGCCTGACGGCTGTACTAAGATGAGGCCGATCGTGACGCTCAAACAGTCCCACGAAATGCACATTCGTGTTGCCAGTCTGAGTGGCTATCTTTTCCAAGTCATCATCTATGTCATACTCCCCATCCCTCTCATTACTATTACCATCCCCACCCAAAATCACTACCTGATCCTCTTTAGCAAAATCCCTACGTAACCCCCCCCCCCCCCCCCCATGTTAACAGTCACCTGAGCCAATCCTGCATTAGGCTTCACAATGCTGGGTACCTGGTACTCACTCCCCAACACTTCCTGCAACTGCTGGCCTACACCTCTAGCATGAGAACTACCTAACAACAGAACCTTCTTCTTTCTCTTAGACTTTGCAACTGTCCTAGCCACCGTAACTCCTGAGGTCTGCTGCATACTTCCTACATCTACAGCTACTAGAGATTCCTCTCCACTAGCCTCTGACAGTTGGTCATATCTATTGCAAACACCAGTAGTAAAGGTATCTGAAAATCTCCTTCTCCTTGGAGATCTCTTGCCCACAGCCAGCTCCCATTCCCCAGCCCCCTTCTCCCATCTCATCCTATCTAGCTCCTCCTGTGCGTTTTTCAATTGCACCTGAAGGGCACAGATCTTACGCTCCTGCTCCTCTATCAACTTACTCTTGCTACATAACCTTCAGTTCCAGGAGAGGATCTCACCAGAATGCCCACTGGCTTCCCCACTGCATTCCCCCCAGTGAAAATACTTCAAACAAGTCTGACGAACCTACAGCAAAGCCCACACTTCTCACTCATGGTAAAATTTTACAATTATTGAAGCAAGAAAACAACTTTATCTAAGTTCCGCTACTACAATAAGAAGATGTTAAAAACTGACTACAATAATCTCAAACTTGCTCTACAACGGAAGTAACTAATATTATTGACAGTATTAATCAACAACAAATGCGAATATAACAAAAGACTAACACAGAAAGAAAATCAAACGTCTAATGACACAGTAACGAAACTGAAAGCAGTTACCAAAAATTTCTTCTGAAATTATTTCACCAGAAAACATAAAGTACACCGGTTGAAGACTACTAAAGTTCCTAAATAAACCACTATACACAAACAATTAATTAGTACTTAGCTTTCGATACGCCGCTACAGCTGCAACTGGACAGAGCAGAATGTAAACACGTGTAAGAGGCTAAGTTGCATGACACGAAACACTCACAAATATCAGGTCAGAACACAAGAAAGGCAGAGGTGAATGAAGAAACCACTAATAAGTCACTTATAGAGTATATATTATCACAAAAACCGTTAAAACATATATCTGAAACAAAAAAATACACTCCTGGAAATAGAAAAAAGAACACATTGACACCGGTGTGTCAGACCCACCATACTTGCTCCGGACACTGCGAGAGGGCTGTACAAGCAATGATCACATGCACGGCACAGCGGACACACCAGGAACCGCGGTGTTGGCCGTCGAATGGCGCTAGCTGCGCAGCATTTGTGCACCGCCGCCGTCAATGTCAGCCAGTTTGCCGTGGCATACGGAGCTCCATCGCAGTCTTTAACACTGGTAGCATGCCGCGACAGCGTGGACGTGAACCGTATGTGCAGTTGACGGACTTTGAGCGAGGGCGTATAGTGGGCATGCGGGAGGCCGGGTGGACGTACCGCCGAATTGCTCAACACGTGGGGCGTGAGGTCTCCACAGTACATCGATGTTGTCGCCAGTGGTCGGCGGATGGTGCACGTGCCCGTCGACCTGGGACCGGACCGCTGCGACGCACGGATGCACGCCAAGACCGTAGGATCCTACGCAGTGCCGTAGGGTACCGCACCGCCACTTCCCAGCAAATTAGGGGCACTGTTGCTCCCGGGGTATCGGCGAGGACCATTCGCAACCGTCTCCATGAAGCTGGGCTACGGTCGGTCCCGCACACCGTTAGGACGTCTTCCGCTCACGCCCCAACATCGTGCAGCCCGCCTCCAGTGGTGTCGCGACAGGCGTGAATGCAGGGACGAATGGAGACGTGTCGTCTTCAGCGATGAGAGTCGCTTCTGCCTTGGTGCCAATGATGGTCGTATGCGTGTTTGAGGCCGTGCAGGTGAGCGCCACAATCAGGACTGCATACGACCGAGACACACAGGGCCAACACCCGGCATCATGGTTTGGGGAGCGATCTCCTACACTGGCCGTACACCACTGGTGATCGTCGAGGGGACACTGAATAGTGCACGGTACATCCAAACCGTCATCGAACCCATCGTTCTACCAATCCTAGACCGGCAAGGGAACTTGCTGTTCCAACAGGACAATGCACGTCCGCATGTATCCCGTGCCGCCCAACGTGCTCTAGAAGGTGTAAGTCAACTACCCTGGCCAGCAAGATCTCCGGATCTGTCCCCCATTGAGCATGTTTGGGACTGGATGAAGCATCGTCTCACGCGGTCTGCACGTCCAGCACGAACGCTGATCCAACTGAGGCGCCAGGTGGAAATGGCATGGCAAGCCGTTCCACAGGACTACATCCAGCATCTCTACGATCGTCTCCATGGGAGAATAGCAGCCTGCATTGCTGCGAAACGTGGATATACACTGTACTAGTGCCGACATTGTGCATGCTCTGTTGCCTGTGTCTATGTGCCTGTGGTTCTGTCAGTGTGATCATGTGATGTATCTGACCCCAGGAATGTGTCAATAAAGTTTCCCCTTCCTGGGAAAATGAATTCACGGTGTTCTTATTTCAATTTCCAGGAGTGTATATGGAAACCTAGAGAGCGATCTCACACGCAGTCACGCGCTTATGACGTCACACCAAAGACGATCTTTTCGTACTGGCGGAACCATCTCCCTAAATTTCAGTCATCAACTTTTTCCTCCGAATGCAAAAATATTCTGTTGACGCCGACCTGCATGGGCAGAAACGATCATAATCATAAAATAAGGCAAATCGGAGCTCGCACGAATTTAGGTGTTCGTTTTTTCTGTGCGCTATGCGGGGTTGGAATGATAGAGAATTAGTGTGAAGCTCGTTCGATGAACCCTTTGCCAGGCAATTAAAAGTTATTTGCAGAGTATCCATGTAGGTTTAAAATCTCAATATAACTTAACAACAATTAAGAAATTATTGTTTAATTTTTAAGTGCAGACATAAAATATCTTCTCCTTTCAAACGCGCGTTTTCAAAAACGCCTTAATATTGTGAGGTTTAATTGCATTCGCACTTAAGTGTCCCTTTGATGCTACGGTCGCAGGTTCGAATCCTGCCTCGGGCATGGATGTGTGTGATGTCCTTAGGTTAGTTAGGTTTAAATAGTTCTAAGTTCTAGGAGACTGATGAAATCAGAAGTTAAGTCGCATAGCGCTCAGAGACATTTGAACCATTTGTCCCTTTTATTAGCTCCCTCGTCGCACCTGTACAAGGCGCCTGCTTTTCTTCTCTGTAAGAACGACTGTTGTTGTTCGTACAGTATTTCATTACATTGTATTGCTGTGAACTCATTGTCTCTCTCACAATTGTAGTGCTCGTGTATAGTCATAAGTTTCATTTATATTTATTGGTATTTTTCTGTTTGTCGTATTTGAAATTAAAAATTGATTTTGTATGTCCATGGGCGGACTAAGGTTTCTGCTTGCAGTAACTGATACAATTGCTCTGCTATCTACCTACACATTTCTTTCTTCAACTTTTCCTCACGTACTGTGGATCACTGTAATCATAAAGCACTCGGTTGTCCTGAACTGTATGAATCAGGTACTCCATCATTAAAGACTTCTTACACGAACAGCGAAAGTGACCTTTGGCTGCAGACGCGCCTACTGCTGTCGAAAGCCCAGCAGTACTGGCAGAGAGCAGCCTGAAGTAACGGCTGACACATTCAACAGTTGCGGCAGAGGTAGTGATGGGACACCCGATTGTTTTTAACAATCAGTTGGTCAACAGATTGTTTTTCCGCTCAGTCGGCTTTTTCAGTGGAATGAAACAACTGAATATAACTAGTCTGTGTCCACCAGGTTTAAGAGTTGTCGCTCAGTGCGAGACAACCAACTGAAACAAATCTCCGCCGACTGCAGCCGTTATATCAATGTTTTCACTCACTGAGCGGGTTTGAATGGTTTCATTCTGCGCAAAACAATCGATTGACACAACTGTCTGTCGGTTTCGATCCTTATACAAATGTTTTCAGTCAGTCTCCAGTTTTGAATGATTTTATTTACATTTTCTTTCACCCTTTTCCTTTATAGATGAAAGATATCTAGGATCGACAACATGTTATTTGAAGGAGATGTGAGATGGTTCCACATCTGCCAACCCAAATCAACCTCCAGAAAGAAATTTTCACTCTGCAGCGTAGTGTGCGCTGATATGAAAATTCCTGGCAGATTAAAACTGTGTGCCGGACCGAGACTCGATCTCGGGACCTTTGCGTTTCGCGGGTAAGTACACTGCCATCTGAGCTACCCAAGCACGACCCGTCCTAACTGCTTCAATTCTGCCAGTATCTCGTCTCCTAGACTCCAAACTTCACAGAAGCTCTTCTGGAAACCTTGCAGAGCTAGCATCCTGGAAGTAAGGATATGTAGTTAAATGTCACAAAGTGGAAGCAAATGTCCCTTGACGGGGGTATAGTGTTCATTTTTTTGAAACTGATTGCAATCGATACAGTACGATTTCTGTTCTGTTCTTCACAGTTCTCGGAACGCAACTGTAATTCGGTGACTGATGGAGGAAGGCTGGGCAGAAATTTATTGAGCGAAGTTCATACGCCGTTGGGCCCTTGTCATCCATTATCCAAAAAGTTGGTGAATTTTGTCGTATCTGAACGGCAAGTTGGAGCATGTGTGCGTGCATGCCCTTGGCTCTTCAGAGACTTGAGGAGGATCGATACAAGGCGTGCACTGTATGTGACTGGATGTGTAAAC
This sequence comes from Schistocerca serialis cubense, assembly GCF_023864345.2. Classification (NCBI taxonomy): domain Eukaryota; kingdom Metazoa; phylum Arthropoda; class Insecta; order Orthoptera; family Acrididae; genus Schistocerca; species Schistocerca serialis. The sequence continues at coordinate 22,839,234 of NC_064646.1, forward strand.
AGACTGCATCCAGTTGAACGTTATTGGTTTGAGAGGAAATTTCACAGCGCAATGGAACAATGTGTAAACATCACGTTCTGCTACAAATTCGGAAAGATTGCAACGTAGACACATGGAATGTTGGTGCATGCGTACCTGAAGGAAACGTTTAGCAGAAACTGGGTTTATGAAATGTTTAAACGCTTCCATGAAGAGAAGGATACAACTGGGGATCAGTCACGTTCAGGTCGCCCATCGACAAGCAGAATCCCAGAAAAGATCGAGAAAGTGCGACAAATGCTGGCGCAAGATCGGCGACGGACACTCAAATTGATTGCGGAGGAACTGGGCATTAGCAAGGACGCGGCGCACACCATCCTCTGCGATCACTTGGGTAAGCCGAAGATCTGCTCCCGATTTGTGCCGAACAACCTCACAGACGAGCAGAAAGCAAAACGGATGGAAACTTCAGGTGATTTCACTTCCACGTATGACCTGGATCCACCGCTCCTGGACACCATCGTGATGGAGATGAGACTTGGTGCTACCAGTTTGATCCGGAATCCAAACGGCAATTAATGTCATGGTACACACCATCTTACCCGCTACCGAAAAAAAAGTCCGTCTGCATAAATCCGGGGTCAAAACACTATTGATCGCCTTCTTCGACAACAACGGCATCATCCACAAGTAATTTTTTCCTGCAGGTCAAACCATTAATGCTGCATTTTACCAGTCCGTTTTGAACCAACTGCTACAGCGTATCCGCCGGGTTTGGCCAGAGGTGCACAGGACCGGAAAATGGATGTCGCTCCATGGCAATTGCCGGCAGCGGTGGCCGAGCGGTTCTAGGCGCTCAGTCCGGAGCGCGCGACTGCTACGGTCGCAGGTTCGAATCCTGCCTCGGGCATGGATGTGTGTGATGTCCTTAGGTTAGTTAGGTTTAAGTAGTTCTAAGTTCTAGGGGACTGATGACCGCAGATGTTAAGTCCCATAGAGCTCAGAGCCATTTCAACCATCCGTGGCAATTCCCCTGCACACTGCGCGATCCGTGTTTGCGCCAATTCCTGGCGCAAAAGGTGGTAACTGTGCTTGAACAGCCTCTGTACTCCCCTGATCTGGCTCCCGCGGAATTCTTCCTGGTTCCCCACTTGAAGGTGGCCATAAAAGATGAAAATTATGCGGACTTGAACGCCATGAAAGGTCATGTAACAGGTGTTCTGCGATCGTTTCCACAGGAGGCCTTCACTGATAGTTTCCAGAAGCTATACGAATGTTGTCAAAAGTGCGTTGTTCGGGTGGCGACTATTTTGAAGGGCAATAAAGAACATTTGTTTGTATCTTTTGTTTTGTTTTCTGTATGATAGCATTCACCGAACCACACACACACCCACACACCCACACACCCACCCACCCACCCACCCACCCACCCACCCCCCCCCCCCCCCACACTCACACAAACAAAATATATTAACCGCAGAATTTGGACATTTTACGTGCAGCGAAAGCTTATAGCTGGAACATGGAGCTTGCCTGTCCTCTTTAAGCTTGATATAAAATTTTTGGACCCTTCTCTTGTGAAAAACTGGCATTACAGCATCGTTTAGGCGAGGGTTTCTAATTTTCACCTTCAGCTTTTATATATATATATATATATATATATATATATATATATATATATATATATATAACTTTTAGTTTATCAGCATGATTCTTTCTCTCAAGGATATTATCTTTTCTCATCACATTTACTTGCGTGCATAAGTAAATATGAGACGGGTTCTTGAAGGGCCGCTGTTATTCATGTACTAACTTTATATTTTGAACGGGATGACTAAAATACAGTTGCTGTTAACTGAATTGAATGTAATTTTGTTAATTTCTATTTATTGATTGCAAGGCAAGGCTCGAGAGAGTTTCGGTTGTTGCCGTCGAGCGGCCAAGATAAAACTCACTGAACTCATGGAATCTGTATAATTAGAAAAATGAACTTTAACGTTAAATTAATTATCTGTAGCAATTTAGAAAGGTTCTTGCAACGAAATCTCTCGCATTTACAGTTACTGTTAACACTTTGAAAACTAAATTAATACTTGGGCGCCTAATGGCCGATCGGAGACTGCATCGGAAGATGAGCTTCCTGCAGCGCAAATTACTGAAAAAATGCTTATTAAAAATAATTAGCAGCTGCGATCATTTGAGATGACAACTATTACAATGAATTTCATTTTGCGATAACAATAATTAGTTTATTTTAGCAGAATACAGAATAACTTACATAAGATATGTGTAGGCACTCAATGGCTGCCTTCTGTATCGCGAAACAAAACAGTTTGTGTACCATAAAGTACGTCCGTCCTCCTCGGCCGTACAATTGCGTCTCTTAGCGATCCTTTTTTATTTTCATAAGCATGATTTAAATAAAGATGCTTCTTTTAAATTATTTATCAGTATTTTTTCAAGAACATTAACTGTATCTTTTTTACTAATTATGTTCATAAAATATGTTAAATGTTTACAAATAATTTTTAGTTCACTCTTAACACTTCCCAATATTGTTCGCTGCTTACAACTGATAAAAATGTCAATATTTATGTGACGTACCGTCACAAGCTTTTAACATGTGCAGCAGAAGTGAGGAGGTCCAAAATGCAGACTGAGACTTCCCTTGACAAATTTTGCATAATTTGGCCTTTTTCCCCCTAACCAAACTTTACATCACTAGAATGTTAACCCCAACATTTATATACGTTTTTGCCAGCAGAATGAGATCCTTTTGGTGAAAAGCTTTTAACGTGTTGCCGGGTACTTCACCTTGTTTCTCTGTTGACATCCTAAAAGAGCTTCAGTCACGAACTGAAGTGCTAGTACTATACTACATGATTTCTGTAAAATTTTTCCTACCGCAACCAAACACGTCAGTAAGTGCCTTCTAGCATTAAATAGTGCGGTTACCCTTTAGCAACATGTCAATATGAGAGGTGGCATGCCTTTACGATGCACACAGTGACTTGTCCCCTTGCATATTTATATCTTACTTTGAGTAATTCGATTTGGTGAAGTATAGCTGAGTGTGGTCATTACAAGGCTAGTATTGAGAACTCAGAAGATATGAATATTTTCCTCTCTATTTGCATGCCATGAAAAGTTGCTATTCCTTCTCACGAGGACTTCCCACGCAGCGTCTCTCATCACCTGGGTGGTCCGGTGACAGGCGGGTTCTGCTGATCTTGAAAGGGTTATGCCGACGGGTGCGAGGGAGCCGAGTGGATGCTGTCCAGACGCCGACATTGTCATAAGAACAGGGGCGACACGCCCACAGGGGCCTGAAGGAGCGGCTGGGGTCAGAGATTCCGTTACTTCGCAGAAACTTAGAGAAAACACTTTCTGACGGGCTACCAGCGAGGCGTGGGAATGAATTGTGTTCCCAGGCAGTCTTGGCGCACAAATTCCAGCGTTTTTTGCAAAATCATAACCGTGATTGGCTTGCTCAGGGGACAGCTCCGTGACATAGCAAAATCGGCGCAGAAATTGGCGCCATTTATCTCCATTGGTGGAATAGGAGTGCTTCGGCAATAGAGTGGAATTTTCGAGTTGCTGATTGGCACGTTTAACCACGGCCACTGTCGTGGGGCAGGAATGTTCTGTGTTTGGCTTCTTCAGGTGCTCATAAAGGAGTCGGCTCTCGCCTTCTAGTAAGAGTAGGTTACAAGACTGAGTCCTCGCTGCTCTGGACAGCCTGCCTTCGGTTGGCTGTCTAATATACTTTCATTTAATTGTAACAGTTTGACGAAGTTGTTGAAGTTTCGACTTCAACGTAAGTTTTCGAGTACAGTTGGCAATTGAACCTTCTGCGTACAATCGGCCTATATTGTTCGTCTTGAGCAGTTTTGACTAATGTTGACTGTATCGGAGTTACTGTGTGACTTCGCTTGTTAAAATCAATCACTGTACCATCAGTGATTGTGTGGCGAGCCTTCTTCGTTTCCCTCAGAGGCACATTTGTGTTGCTTGGAAGTCTTTAGTCTGGAACAACCAGACGAGGATAATTTGTTTCGGGCTATACTCGCAACATTATCATCACCACGACGGGACATCGAAGGAATCAGCCATCGTCTCTGGTACGCCAGATCGTGTCCTTGCAGTTAAGAAGACACCTTGGTATAATGTACGTCCTCTGCACCGGCAGGTTAGGGAATTTTGCTATGTGATAACCAGAGCTCAGGAGAGAGCGCCTGTTCCCATCTTTTGTAACGTGTTTCTGTCTTGGGTGTTCATTGTCTGAGTTCTCACTACTGCAGCAGCAGTTAATGTTGTGTTGGCTGGGTGTTTCTCTTATGATCAGAGTTGCAAGGAATTAGATCCACATACCACTTGGTCATAAATGTCACAAGCTAGTTTATGGACAACTTCACTGGTCAGCATTTATTTGAGTATCCGATTTGATGTATTGTAAATGTTTCATGTGTTTCGTTTATTATTTTGAGTTTAGTCATAATAAATCAAATCGTTATTTTGGACAGAACTTTCATTCTGTAGATTGGTAGAGCAACCCTTTCATTTCTCAATACGTTAATGAAACTTTCTTTTATCAAATTAATTTCTATCAAACTAAATTATTGGAGGTGCTAGACTCTTTTCTGCTCCACTTGCAGGGTCGATTACAGTTAGTTCGCGTTTCTTCTTAATGCATGTGCAACAGCAAAAGTCGGAGTTAGAAAAGGGGAGGCTTAGAGAATCATTTGCATATGAGGATTCTAGAAGAACTTAGTGTTAAATACACTGCTAGCCCTGGCACCTCGCAAATGTGCTTAACTACATTTTGGATATTTCGTGACTGGGGTACTTTCAGGATGAGGCGATTCATTTGGCGTAAGTTGTCTGAACTGTAGACTTTTTCGCAAGTTTCCGCTTCGAGATTGACTTTAAATGTCTACATTGCAAGTGGACACACAATACGAAACCATTTTTTCACTACCTTGCGATATGGCTCTGGTTTGACTCCTTTCAGCACTACTACCTCTGCTTCATGACCTTACAGGCAACTACTAATTTTATGTCACTGCGTTTTTCAAGTACAGAACGATCGATGTAGGTATTGTTGGAGAATTAATCGGAACGTTTATACTGAAATCATAACCCAAAATTCGCCCCATGTCCTTCTTAAGTAAAGAGACACGTACAGCTTCAAGTGTTGATGGGAAAACCCCATGCTGTAAAATGAGGGAAAATGTAGACGCATACAATGATTAGTTTTTTCCTAGAAAACACTAACTTTCCTGCACAATCTTCAGACACTTTGTCGTTTCAATGTTTTAGTGGATCAACTCCTGTAAGTGATACATTAGACTTAGTACGAATGTCCACTGTAGGTTCTGCAACGAACTTCTTGCATATCTAGGAAGCCTTAGTATTTCTTCATTCTGACGTAAATCATTCTCTGTTACACAAATAATATTAGTGTCAAGGTTTAGAACAAATCATCTAAATTATCTTTACTTCCCTACGATTTTAATGTAATAGTCTTACTGTGTCCTCTAATCTACATTCCTCATTTATTAAACATATTTTCAGCATTAAAGGAACCTTCCTCATGCAAATATATGTCCTACATGGCACAACTCTAAGAAAAACGTCTAGCCTCTTTACATGTAATTAGCTGAATCTGGCCTTGAGTAAGCCCAGATCTATCTACTTGTCACCTATAAGCTTCACCAAACACCCATTCCGAATGCTATTCAGATGAAGGACGTGTCTGATATAGACTCATCTATGAAGACTATCGGCTGACACCACCGAAATTTGAGCAGTCAGCAGCATCCTCTCAAGCCCCTTATTTTAAGGAGAGTTGGATTTTTATCTGATTATAAAATTTGCAATTTTCCAAATAAAATATATAATCTCACATGCAAAGTATTTTACTTTTTTCTTAGTGTAATCTGCACCGGTTGTAAATTTAAAAATTTTTAAGTGCATCACTTCAAGATGTAATACAGTCGTTTATTTTTATATTGTGGGCTGTGGTTTACTGTGTTATAAAGGTTAAAATACGTTTTTGTATTAGCAGCACTGTCAAAAACAATATCGTATCGTTTCATAGTATAAGCAAGCACTGTATGTCGAAGTGCTAACGTTTTTCCGAGGAAAAGTGACGAATAGATTGGAAAATCTCTAAAAAACTAAAGAATGCATCCAAAACTAAGTGTTTTAAGAGAACTGGGTTTCATGGTAATAGATTATCGAATAAAGGGAAACATTGTGTTCTATATGTAGCGTGTGAACTTAGAGACAATGAAACACAGGAAAACTCGTCAGTGTCTAGAGAAACACCCATCAGTGCTTCGAAGATTAAAATAAAACTTTGTGATCACACAGTTTCCTCAAAACGAAAGTGATGTAAATGGTATGTTAGATTATATTCTGATAGATTTAAACATCCTGACAGCGGTGTTACATGAATGTGTGTATCGTAAAATATGTGCAGGGCCAGTTAGTTTACATGAAGACAGTGAGGTATCGACTGGACTAGCGAGAATACTTGTCATTAATTGTGCCAGTGGTAAATATACACATTCATTTTGGAATTCTGATAAGTGTAGGGATAATTATTTTGACGTAAATGTTACGTGGTTTTATGGACAGAGCTATTGACAAAGGACACACTGCAGTGGAAACAATGTGTGCCGTGATGAATATGCCACGCCGACCTTGTAAAGTCGAGAAGTATGCAGGATTTATTGGAGCTGCTGTGGTTCAAAAAATGGCTCTGAGCACTACGGGACTTAACATCTATGGTCATCAGTCCCCTAGAACTTAGAACTACTTAAACCTAACTAACCTAAGGACATCACACGCATCCATGCCCGAGGCAGGATTCGAACCTGCGACCGTAGCAGTCGCGCGGCTCCAGACTGAGCGCCAAGAACTGCTAGACCACCGCGGCCGGCGGAGCTGCTGTGGAATCTGTTCCATGTGAGTCAATGAAGTGTGCTGCGAACAAAGCTGTTGAAATAAATGATGGTATGACTGACATACCAGAAGCTTTTGATGACACTTGGCAGAAGCGCGGCTAAAGTTCTAAGAATTCTGTTGCTATGGTGACCAGTGTGGATACTGGTGAGGTAATAGATTTCCAGATTTTAACCAAACATTCTTATAAGTGTAAATCAAGGAATGCAGAAGGGTATATCTGCGACAGAAATTGTGAATCAACAAGAGCTCGTGTGGAGGCCTCTGCAGCTACTGAAATTTTTAATCGATCTGTGAAGGAGACGGGAGTGTGTTACACTAAGGTCTTAGGTGATGGAAACTCAAAAGCATATAACAATGTAGTAGCCGCTCAGCCTTAAGGTGAGAAGATTATCACAAAACTGGAATGTGTTGGTCATGTCCAGAAGAGGGTGGGCACCAAGTTGAGGAAGCTGAAACAAAGTTTGGGAGTCAAGAAACTTTCTGATAGTAAAACCATAAGATGCAGGCTGACAGACAAAATGGTTGATGAACTACAGCAGAATTATGGGATGGCCATTAAAATAATACTGAGGATTTGTTGAAAATGAAGCAGGCAGCATGTGCTACCTTCTTCCACAAAGTGTCAACTGATGAAAATCCAGTACACCACCTTTGCCCTCCTGGACCTCATTCATGGTGGAATTACTGCAATGCCCAGTACTCAAACAGTTCATATAACCATAAACATTACATCTCAGCAGCAGTCACAGGTATCATAAAACCCATTTACAGAGACCTGTCAGATCCTGAATTACTGGAGAAGTGTCTGTGTAGTCAGACTCAAAATCCCAATAAGTCGTTCAATAATGTTACATTGACTCGCTTACCAAAAAATGTTTTTGTTGGAATGTAGACACTAAAGTGGGGGGTCAGTAATGCTGTTAATGCTTTTAATGATGGCAACATTGTTAGGCTGAAAGTGCTACAGCATATGGGAATTAATCCTGGAACAAACTGCTTCAGAGAACTTAAACCGATGCACAAGGTTTGTATTGATAAAGCAGAGTACGTAGCACAGTTGGCCACTAAGGAGTCCAGAAAGAAGGAAAGGTGAAAAAACTTGGAGAAAGATCAAGATAATGATATACACTATGATGCAGGGTACTTACGAGTGACTAAAAATGAAAGAAATAAGCATATATTAAGTGAGTTACAGTCTTTTGTAACTTTGGAAGCCGTCCCTGAAAATTTACATTTTCTGTTGCATTTTTCCCTAAATCTCAGAAACCACTTTGAGTAGAGTATTCACATTTTCAGGCGGTAATAAGATACATTTCCTGAGTCTATTGAACTTAAGGATGAACGTAATGTTACGTATAATTACAATTATTTAGGATAACGTACAAAAAAGTACACAAAATTTTAACCATGTGGTCAAAAAATTGTATTCTGAGAGCAGTGGCTGAAATGCAGTTATTGTAGTTCAATAGACTCATAATATACAGTTTAACGTCCTGATAAGTTTCATGTCAATGGCTACAGTGGTTTCTGAAATACAGGGAAGCCCAGTCACTAAATTTAACATTGTCGGGACAGGGCATTCCAATTCCCTTCAAGAGACCTCAGTAGTCTCAGTATGGGGTTGACCATGACATCGGAACAGCTGTATGTATTGCCAATTTGTGGACTAATTTGACCAGCTACCATGTCAAGGTCACCATCTGTATCATACGACCAGTCCCTTCCAAGATTGTGCCCATATCTCCCACTATTACAATCTGATTCCCTTCAGGAAAAAAAAAATCCTTTCAGTAAGCCTTCTAAATCTTGCCATCTTATTGAGCTCCCCACGTGGTATAAAAGTACTGGTGACTTGGTACCCCTTACCTTGCATCTCCTGTAGTTCTGGGCCCATATTGCGTCCTTCACTTCTACATAGAAATAGAATCATTTTCTCCTTCATTTTGCTGTCCAACTAAGGTTTCCTGACATGGCAAGACTGTGCCACATCTTACCTGCACATGCAACTAGCGGAAGCTCCTCTGCACAAGACCAATCTATTAGAGTGAGACGTTCTTCAACATCATCTTATAAGCTGTTTCAGTTGTGCAGTTATGAGGGCCACAGTGACAAATTAATTTCCAAAATTTCACAAGATGTTGACGTTTACACTACAAATGTGTCACAAGCAGTAACAAAACTAGTGGGGAGCCCAATTTTGAAGGCTGTGATATCGCATCCACAAGTCCACCACCTAAGATTAGTCCACAGAGAAATACAGAAATGAAATGAAAGGAACCCTATCACGATTACACACGGAGTAAACAAAATATAGTGTTAACAGTGTTGCTGCAAATGAGTTCACAAATGAAAAGGTTTACAACTCAGCACAGAGCATAATAACATCTGGCATATACATCATAGAAAATTAAGTGTTCTGATATCAAGAAGTGCATCGTAGAACCCCCAGTATGTCTGACAAAGTGATACATACTAGAGAGATGTGTTGCAACAGTAATGAATTAAATCGATTAAACCAATGTCTTAACCGCAACATTGCCATCACATTAAATAAATATAATTTTAAAGATCATATAGAGCACACCGAGACACTCTGACTTAGGAACCGAAGCTAATACAGCTTTTTCACACATCTTGCCAACACAGTCATTCTGAAACAGCATTCCACAGATCCTCCAAATACTACTTCTTATCAGCAAATACACGAAACGTGGCCTTCTTGAAGAAACTAAAATCCTTGTCAACAGCATCTGACTACCCACATAGTGAACATACAGAATCGAGAAACAAATTCTTCCTTCAGAATTTCGAAGCGTTTCATTCAATCAGGCACACCCAATTCACACCGCCCCCCCTCCCCCCTACCGTATCTGCCTGTTTACATCTTAACTACACTGATGCTAGCGCAAATAACCTACCACAGAATAAGCACTGTACTGTAAGACAAGGTGTCCAAGATTTCTACTGTTGAAATGATTTACCTTTAGCTGCTGTAACGAGAATCTGGTTTTACTAATATTGCAGATGCTGTTAATGTAAAGGTTGAAATACGCAAGCAGTTCGTTTAAAGCTCTCTTCTTATTGTTTTAAATGTAAGGTTCGTGTACATATAAAGATCTCTAGTTCCCTGTAAATATCGTAACTTTATTTTATATATTTTTGGGCATTCTTGTCAACGCCAGTTTTGATTAAAGTATTTGCCCATAAACCGACTGTATTACATCCAAACAAAAACAAATAATGTCTCTGATCAAAGTATTTGACGTCTTCCTATGAAGATATGTATAACAAGCACTAGTTGTACAGCATATGCTGGCAAAGATTCGTCCTGTGATGTTATGTGCTACCGGCTGTTAATCACAATGGAATAAGATAGATGGATAATAATAACAAATCCGCTCATACGGTCGAAAGGAAGACAGAATAAATTTTTTGATCCAAACGGTCATATCAACTGTACTCATGGCGATACACTGAAGTATGTTCCATCTTGTTGCCACAGGTTCAGCAACCAGCATTATGCTATGCAATAGTCACATAATATCCTGTGCATCATATGAAGATGAGCTTGGAAACGTTCGGAAACCGATTTATGGAATAAACAAATATTTCAGAGAGGTGACTGAATGCAACTTTCTGTTTTGATACTGAATAAAGAGTCAAGGATTCATAAATATCCATAATGGACAAGCTTAATATAAGGATTGATTGATTGTGCAGCTAATTGTTGTTTAATAGTATCACAGATATATTGAAGAAATGGTTACTAATCAATTCAGTTAACTCAAGGGTGTACCTGTTCTTAAATTCACCTGTATTTACTTTTACAGTTGAATTCAATAAATTCTTTTATGAAGAAATATGTAAATAACTTTACAAAATAGTTTTCTATTTCTCATTTAGCAGATTTTTTTCTGCTCAAAGAGCTAAAAATTTACATCCACAGCTCTTACTCACCGCATCTTATTCTCAGTGAACAAGTGGAGCTTGCAAACAAATCCTAGCCCCTTACATTTCATGAAATATAAAAAAAAACTCACTGTCCTCTTATATCTAATAACAAAGTAGTATGCTATGCAAATCTGAAGTAGCAGTCATACAACAGTCCAAGTGTCATTATTGTAATTTGTAAAAGCCATATTGTAAACATAAGCTTTAACTAATATTTTTGTAATTTTCATGTGTATAACATCGTTGTACTTCCTAGATCTAAGTTCTCTGACAACAGTGTGGCTCAAAACAGTTGTCTCATTTTGGTACTGTGGATAAAAAAATTCATATGGTGGATCAAAAGATTTCGCAATTTATAATAGCTTTTTAAGTTTCTGTGTTTGCAACGTCCTTGCACTTCCTACAGCTAAGTTCTTTCACCATAACCTACATGTTTCTGTATCAGCAACATCTTTGCACTCCCTGCGTCTAAGTTCTTTGACCATAGCCTACATATTTGTATGTGTACCACGAGTGCACGACAAAATAGTGGAATATGGAGCTAAATAAAAAAAAACTGAAAAATGGACGTGTAAATGATAACAAATGTGCAACTGAATGGAAAAACTGTCACCACAGCGTAATTATAATGAGGATGGCTCATATTTATGTAAGTACAGAATTAATTTCGACAAACGCTGCCTTACCACTTACAACTGTTTCACTTGTATCTGTTTAGTCACCAGTAGATAACTTTCTTTGTATTTAAACTGTGGTCTCCAGCAATATAAACATGTACATGAACGTATAAACACCTGAAGATCGGCACAAGCTCGAAACCAGTCGTGTAGGAAGTTGTTCACTTGCGACCTTCTATAGACTGATCATGCTGCACTCCTCACTGTTTTCACCACATTTATCGGGGAAATAACAGGGAACATGGTATGTTGACTAAACTTGAATTTTAAAAACACTTTTGCCAAACAAGAATGGGCAGCAAAGCATAGTTTCTTAGTTGGCGGAACTATTACAATAGCTGACATTCAGTTTTCTCACAGACAGGACGGTGTTCACAAGAACTAAGGTACTGTTTAATTTCAGGGAGTTCTCAAAAAAAATACTTGCAAAAATACGTTGTCATCTCTACTGCATGATCCTCCTAGGACAACTAGGGTCAATATGACGCCCAAGCACGCTGCAAATACGTGTATCTAATTTATTTTCGAAATTATTACTTTCAACAATTATGACTTTCTCCTACTGATTCAGTTCTATCCAATGACGTTTCTTTCATTTTTATAATTACGGCGTATTCAAATGTATTAATGATTTCTGCATTGAATGCCAAGGTCAGTATAACTCCAATTTAAATTGCTTCTGTCCTGAACGTAACGTTTATAAAAAGTTACACCTTTAAACATAGCTGTGTGCAGCAAACGTGAAAATAGTTTTGATAGTAAAGACGGCCCACTGGTTGCAATGGATTTTATAGTCGAATTGGCCATGGTTTCGACTCCTAAACTAAGGGAGTCTTCATCAGAATTTATATTACCTAAATAAGGGGGATACAAAGTTAGTCATGAATAAGAAAAATACAAGACAGTAATAATTAATATTCATATATGAAGATGTACTTACATAGTAAGAAATTGAGTGTAACAGCTCTCGTCGTACAATTTTAACGCCAAAAAGGCCACGTCACACAATAAAACATCGTACGTAAAAGTCTTACAGTTATTTCTAGTTAAAAATTAAAGAGTGCCGCTAAGGGCGGCTTGTGTATACTGAAACAGGTGGCTTCAGACTGGGTGGAGCGTGCGCCGGCTATACTACGATGTTGACATGAGGTGTCACGCCATCTAGTGATGAAAATTGGAAACATCCGCTTCACGTGATAGATAGGTTACAGCAGTTTGTATAGCAGATGTGTCTAAAACTTTTAAACATTTTATAGCATGAAGACATGTTATAATTTAAAAGCAGTAAGAAAATTTTTTTTCAGTAATTTGTTACAGTAAAATACAGTAAGTGATTAAACTGCAATTAGAGTATGGGGTGGAAAACAACACTTCAGAAAAAAAAACACGAGGAAAAATTGACATAGATGAAGAATATCTTTTAAGGATCCTTCAGTAAAGGTTTGAATCCATTGAAAAAATTCTTGTTACGTAATTGTAACTGTTCAGTAAGAATAAGGTTATCATTGAGAGAGAAGTGTTTGAATATTTCCATTTCTTCAAGAACATCAAGTCTACGACTTTTTTCTCTGTGTGCAGAACATTAATTTCATTAATTTCCTTAGTTTTGTGGCCTGTGATCAGCAAATGATCAGCGAAAGAAAAATTATGAATGTTAGTGCCTTTTTTCCCCAATAGATGCTCTTTATATCTGACTGAAAAAGCTCGCCCTGTGTGTCCTATATAATATGAAGGACATGTGTCACAAAATTTATGAAAAGAGAGTGATGGCCGTTCCGTAGAACAGCTCTTACACGAAACACCTGCGACAGTGTAAATAATATTTCTGGCTTATTTTTGTGCACATTGTCTGGATTTCATGCCTCAGATGTTATTGTAACCTTCCTAGTATCGCTGAGGACAATGTACCGCCATAAGCAAATGTGAAATATATATACCATTTGTTCTCAAAAGTATTACTTTCAAAATGTATGACTTTCTCCGTATGAGTCAATTGTATCCAGTGATGTTTCTTACACTTACCATAAATATAAAAATTTTTATTGGTTTCTTTCACTGAATCCGACTTGGGTCATATGACACCAGTATAAATTTATTTTTATTTCTTGAATGTAATGTTTGTGGAAACAGGATGACGACTGTTACATTGAGCAATTGTAAAGTATACTTTTAATTTAGTACATTAAAATACTGTCAATATACCCCATGGGTACTCAGTGAAAGAAGCAAATTGTGTTAGTATAAGGGTTAATGTGCCTACATTTCTGAGCGATACTTAGAAGTCTTTATGAAGCCTGAATGTGCAACAATGGCTGTAAATTACTAAACAGATAAAACAGTATTTCTGAAGAGCTATACTAAAACCTAATATCGACCGTTACGAACTTTCTGATTACACAGAGAATGAGACACCCAGAGCAAATAAAATGGTTGCTGTAGGGGATAATGTTGTTTCATGTGGCTTCGTTACGACGTGATATTACCACAAGAGAGCTCTATTCTCATCATACCATGGAGTGAAACTAAAAATTTTCTTACGATATACGTGTTATGTCTTTCCAGTTGGGACTGCGGCCGATTCCAGCTCCACCTCTCGCCACCCACATAACCCTCACACACACACACAGGTTCAGTCTTTGCCGTTAACTACCCACTCCAATCCCTGCAGCACTGTCGCGTGAATAACGACCGTATTCTCTGGGGTAATAAGGACGCACGGAGTCCGCCATTAACGGCGAGACACACGGTGACAAAACTAGCGGTTTTGCCACCAATTTTGCTGCAGGGATGGGGAGGTAGGTGGAAAAATGGGACTATTGTGCGGAGGATAATTACTGCCCATGTTATCTTGATGTAGCCCCGCGAGTAGCGAATTAGTGCGCTACGCATAAAAAGACGTCATACCTCAGAATTAGCGGGCAGAAGTTATCGCACATGCGAATGCTGCTGGTACTGTAGTCCTTGTCTGCATATTTATTGTTCTTGCAGCAGTATAATGCTACCGTGTCAGCACCAAAACACAGGTGTCCTAAAATTCATTAAGCCTGATATAAATGTATCTCTAGTATTTTTTGTGAAACTGCTGTTCGTGAATTAACACTATTTTCAGTTTGCATACTTGCTTTTTACTTTGTTTTTCCTTCTTGAAGACGTGATATAATAGCACAGGAAACTTTGAATTTTATAAGAAAACTTCTCGCGTCGGTATCTATTGCAGACTGTTTTCGGGAAACACATGATGGACGTACCTTAGCATCTATCTCTTTTAGTATATAGTTATCTTTTGCATAAGCATCTTGCACCTTACTGCCGAATTTAGTATCTTCCTGCGAGTGTCCCTTATTCCTAAGTGCTCTAAAAGGCAGTTCCCATGCTTCATTAACACTCCCTTCGTATGTATCAGAAATTTGATGTAGTGTTATGTTACCTATATCAACTGGTATCAAATCGTCGTGCTGCGCTGGTCTAGAAACTTTTCACAAACACATACTATTCTTAAACCATTTCCTTTAATGTTAGTCAGTTCATTCGCATTAGGAATAGCATCAAAGATTGCTTTGACAAGGGACTTGCTTCGCTGTGACTACCAGGAAGACAACGCTGTGTTACTTCTGCGATGTCAGTTTTTATAAAAGGGTTAGTTATTCCAGCTTGAACAGATTCCTCATGAAAGTCTTATAATAAATCATTTTCAATCTGTTTCCAGCTAAAGTAGTTTTGTACAGTTGCAATTACGTTCACAGTTAGATTCATGGCGTCATCAATCTCTACATTCTCAGCTGATTTTTTCGAGCAGTCCATCAATATTAAATCAAAGCACTTAACGATACAGCTAACAGGTTCCTTGCCATCATTATTATTGCAACCCCCTTCTTCCATTAATTCCTCCTCTTCAAAACCTAGCAAAACTGACTACCTCTACCACAACTTTAGTCTTCAGATTGCCATTATCGTCGAATGTGTGTGTCATTATTTCATCTCTGTCCCTATCAGATTCACTTCGGTAATTTCTTCGTCCCTATTACCTATAGCGTGTTCTTACTCTTCCTTGATCCACTTTTCCAAAGTGTCCAAAAAGCTGGTTTAGCACATCACTGGTACTGTCTGTTCCTATTTAATTGTCCCTCTTACCTGTTTACGTGTTCTGACTGACTGTGATTCGTATTTTTTTTTTAGTGGCTGTGTTACTGTTTACGCCTTCTGTTCTGAGACAGGAATTAGTTTCCGACTCACGGCCTGTTGTGTTCATTTGACACAAAATGAGATAGTGTAGCAACATGCTTTCCGTCTTGTTTCAACGGCACATTATTTACCTTTCTACTTTGTTACAGAAAAATGCTGAAGATTAGATGGGTAGATCACATAACTAATGAGGTAGTATTGAATAGGATTGGGGAGAAGAGAAGTTTGTGGCACAACTTGACTAGAAGAAGGGATCGGTTGGTAGGACGTGTTCTAGGCATCAAGGGATCACCAGTTTAGTATTGGACGGCAACGGGGAAGGTAAAAATCGTAGAGGGAGACCAAGAGATGAATACACTAAGCAGATTCAGAAGGATGTAGGTTGCAGTAGGTACTGGGAGATGAAGAAGCTTGCACAGGATAGAGTAGCATGGAGAGCTGCATCAAACCAGTCTCAGGCCTGAAGACCACAACAACAACAACTTTTGTCACAAAATTATTCCGAATGCGTGATGTCTGTCTATCCCCTCCGCCTCTACCACGGTCTCGACTACGATAATTAGATCTTGTATTCTGAATCTCCACACTTCTAACATTCACGTTCCCACTGCCATTATTTCTGTTACGTGATTGTTTGAAGCTCTATTATTATTTTGCACATGTTCCTCGGCGGCAGTCACTCTTTCCACTCGTTATAAATATTCAGTGAACCTACCCTTATTATCTCTAGGTGCGGAATACTTTTCTATCAGTAACAAGGCAGCTTAAATTCTAGTCCCATGATAATCGTTTCCGATTTCATCTTTTCTGTCAGATGTGACAGCCATGAGATCCACTTTCTAAACAACTCTTTTAGTAGAATGAAATTTTCACTCTACAGCGGAGTGTGCGCTGATTTGAAACTTCCTGGCAGATTAAAACTGTGTGCCGGACCGAGACTCGAACTCTGGACCTTTGCCTTTCGCGGGCAAGTGCTCTACCGACTGAGCTACCCAAGCACGACTCACGCCCCGTCCTCACAGCTGCCGGAATTAAAGCTCTGAGGACGGGACGTGAGTCGTGATTGGGTAGCTCAGTCGGTAGAGCACTTGCCCGCGAAAGGCAAAGGCCCCGAGTTCGAGTCTCGGTCCGGCACACAGTTTTAATCCGCCAGGAAGTTTCAACTCTTTTACTGGCTCACGTCGTGGAGCAAACTTTTTACCACACCAAAACGCTCTCAAAACATCGTAACATTTGTTGTGTGACCAGTACTCGATAACAAATGCAGTTTTAAATCCGGAAAGAGTTTTGCATCTTATCATTACATCGGCTGACCACCGCAAAGCATCTTCTGACAAACGACTTTTTATGAAGGAAATTTTCGTTCACTCTGACTGGGGACTGGGCACCGGTGAAAGCGCGTAGTAGCTTTACCTGGATCGCAGGTCCACGCCGCTCCTTGATGATACACCGTCTTCTTCTAACCTCAGCGCCGGTGGCAGTCGCGATGTAGTGTCGTCCTCTTCCTTCACGATCAAGGTCAGTCACTGTGACTGACGTCCACAGCTTAGTTTCCGCACTCGCCATCAAATCTAAGCGCTGTTATCGCACTGGTGTCTGTATATTTCACTTCGGTATCCAGTTAGAGCCTTCCGAGTTCGCTGTTTTGCATCGATCGCATTAACTTTTCATTTTCCCCTGACGATACTCACCACATGTGGGTCGGCGGATGGATAGTTATATGAGAAAAATATGATATGTGGGAGAATTCGCCGTCTTTTACGAGATCCTGAAAACTGTTCTTATGATCAGCCGTAAAGTGTTGGATAACATACTGACCACAGTTTTCAGTCTGCAAGTCCACATCCTTCTTTGGTTCACTGAAAGAAATGTTTGTACCCTCTCTTTACTCTGCGGGATGGGAAACTAAAAGATAAAATAAAAGTTTTGAGTTCTTACCCATTCAATTACATTTAAGAAAATTTCACACGCACAACATAGTAATATTCCTGATAATAATAATAATAATAATGATTTCTCTATCCTGAACACCACTATCAGCAGTTCAGAGGCGACCTCTACGGAAAGTTCCCACTATATGGTCCTTCGCTCTGACTCCCGATAATCAAAGTTAATTGCTCACCACAAAACTGGAAAACAGTGCCGCCACTTGCCATGCGGTTTTGTTGACATTACGGGCGGCACACAAACAGTTACATTCGCGATATCCAAGCGATCCAGGACAGTGTACAGTCCTCGCGAGGTCATTTCCTAGTTGTACCGAAAATATGCGTTTACTTGGAGCCAGGATGTGACGTCATCTGGGGCAGCGCGTAAGCAGGCGTTTGACTGTCGCGGACAGAGTGATAGTTCGGTGCGAAGTGAAGTCGACACTGCGTCTCAGGCCGTATTGATATATGGCCGCAGCGGATCCCCGAGGGAACACCTGCCATCATCCACTCTGTCCCCAATTAACAGCATCGAAGTGGCCGCTTCCTTGAACTCATGTCATTTTATAACACTTGTGATACAATTTAAAATCTTCGTATTTTTATTTAAAGTGGTGCTAGTTTGTCTTTTACCATGGAAAAAGTCTTAGCACGCCAGCCGGCCGGGGTGGCAGAGCGGTTTTAGCCGCTATAGTCTGAAACCGCGCGACCGCTACGGTCACAGGTTCGAATCCTGCCTCTGGCATGGATGTGTTTGATGTCCTTAGGTTAGTTAGGTTTAAGTAGTTCTAAGTTCTAGGGGACTGATGACCTCACAAGTTAAGTCCCATAGTGCTCAGAGACATTTGAACAATTTCTTTTAGCACGCCTGCAATTAAACGTTTGTATCGAGAAATTTTAGAACGGAACTGACAGTAGAACATGACCTCTCAACTACATCTTTAAGAAACTTTGTATTGTTTGTTATTTACATCAAAATCTTGAAACTTGGTATACCTTCATTATGTAATGGGCGTTATTAAGTGGTGTATTCACAACTTTCTGTCATTAATATAAATGTTTCTTGATGTATTACAAATAAGGACGTTCTTGTTCCCAATTTAGTTTTCAGGAACTCACTCGAAAACTGTTGGAGGAAGCTTAATGGGTCACATAGTTAATGCTTTTTTATATAGAACTCTAGCTTCATACGAATTTTCATATTTATAACTTAAATGTTTAGTGTCTTAAATTTCTCATAAAAACGCATATTTTGGCCAAAATATTATTCTGAGTAAGTTGAAACATGTAACGGTTTATTTTGACATACATTTGGACATTCTGACAAAATTTTTGGCTTTTTAGCTTTATTATTTAGTACCACTTTTTTTTCTTAAAATGATGTGGTTAGGGAAAAATATTCAACTGATCACCCTGAGATTTGACAGCTTCAATATTAATATACTGAACGTGTGGTTCCTGAAGAGGGGCAGCAACCTTTTCAGTAGTTGCAGGGGCTACAGTCTGGATGATTGACTGATCTGGCCTTGTAACACTAACCAAAATGGCCTTGCTGTTCCGGTACTGCGAATGGCTGAAAGCAAAGGGAAACTACAGCCGCAATTTATCCCGAGGGCATGCAGCTTTACTCTATGATTAAATGATGATGGCGTCCTTTTGGGTAAAATATTCCGGAGGTAAAATAGTCCCCCATTTGGATCTCCGGGGGGGACTACTCAAGAGGACGTCGTTATCAGGAGAAAGAAAACAGGCGTTCTACGGATTGGAGCATGGAATGTCAGATCCCTTAATCGAGCAGGTATGTTAGAAAATTTAAAAAGGGAAATATATACGTTAAAGTTAGATATAGTGGGAATTAGTGACGTTTGGTGGCAGGAGGAACAAGACTTTATCTCAGGTGAATACAGGGTTATAAATACAAAATCAAATATGGGTAATGCAGGTGTTGACTGGTACTTAAGTAAATAAATTAGTGAAATCAAAGTTAAGTAGAAATTAGGATATAAATGAAAAACTTGGTTTAGTTTAGAGTGTTACATACTGGCAAACTGCGGGCAGAACAGCACAGCAGAACAGACAATGACCGTGAAGTCAGCAAGTTCCACATAAGCGGGCGCTGTCGATTCAGCCG
Organism: Schistocerca serialis cubense; assembly: GCF_023864345.2. Taxonomy (NCBI): domain Eukaryota; kingdom Metazoa; phylum Arthropoda; class Insecta; order Orthoptera; family Acrididae; genus Schistocerca; species Schistocerca serialis. Next base: position 22,859,054 of record NC_064646.1, read on the forward strand.
TCAGGGCATCGCCCGACCGGCTCACGTGTTTCTCAGTTGTCGCATGTGAGCAAAGGCCCTCACCTACATTCCAAGAGCCAATGACCGACGTTAAGAAGATTCTTCGAGAAACTTCTCAACGTGACAGAAGAGGCAATGACCGTGAAGTCGTTCACATCCAATAAACTGAAGTGAATAAATACACATGACGCAGTGGGCCCAACAGAGGAGGGATGAAGAAGACGAAGAAGTGATGAAGCGTAGCACTAGTTTTCAGTCAGTTTCGGTGCTGAAGACCGTCATGCAAGAAGAGACTGTATCATGCACAGACGCACCAAGTCCGCCGCTGTAATGGAATAGTAAGCAGCAGCCACGGCGCCAGAAGACAGAAGTTAAAAGGTATTTGAAGTCTGATTTTTACGTACCCGGGTGACTCGTGAGGACGGGAAGGAGACGGCCTCACATGAGCAGTCACCTGTGAGCTGGAATGAAGATCTGACAGCCGAAGACTGGCAAGCGGGAGTCCGTTGTTCGAGTCCAGGACACTGGCCTTCCCCCGCAGCGCCGCTCCGCTGGCCGACGCACAACACACGCGGCAGCTTAGAGAAGAGAAACACTCGGACGCCACATCCAAGGTATCACCATCTGATGCACGACTTCGCTCGCAATAATTAAACGGGCCACCTCGCGCTGCGCGTCTCCAGTCAGCTGGGCGAGACGGCGACACGAGATACACACCGCTATGCGTAATCAGACGCCGCCGCCGCCGCTGCTGCAGCAGAAGACTTCGCAAACGACACAGCTGCCGCTCTCTGAGACAGAACATCGAGTAAGAAACAGTTGTACAAATCTTCAATAAAAGTTATCTTACGTAAAAATGATGTTTCATTCGATCTCATACCCGAGCCAAGGAAGAACCCACACTGCACACATGTTGTTAAGAGAGAAAAATAATTTTAATTTAGTATGTTTACCCTGACATAATGCTTTAGAATGCTCATCCTGACAATTGACTAGCTTCAAAAAAGAAAACCCAGTTACTTTTAGTATCAGAACTGTTACATTTGGTGTCAGAGGAAAACCCTTGGATCAATATGAGGTGTGAATGACAGTCACTGAAGTTCCACAGTTAGTATTGTTTAATGTGGGAAAGGATAGAGGTGTACATAGCAGTCGTAATATTTTCTTTACTTAGAAGTGTATTTTCTCTCTTAATTTTAAGAGTTTTCGAAAATATTTAAACATTTTTTTAATTCAGTGTAGTCAGATTCCATATTCTTTAACTAACAGTTTGTAAAATGATGACATGAAATCGTAAAAAGTCAGAGCGAGCACGACAAGCGGTTTCTACTGAGGAAGCTATTCAGAGCTTAGTTAATCAAATAGTACAGCTTATAAATGATAATAATACATTATTTAAAGAGTTGAGTGAGGTTAGGCAAACCAGTTCAATCCCTCCCACTCTAGATTCCTCAGCAGCAGCCTTGGTAACTTCTTTTTCAGGTAAACCTGGCGAGGACATAACAGCCTTTTTTGTTGATTTAGTAGCAGCTGCAAAGTTAGGATCATGGTCAGATGAACAGCTATTACAAATGACAAAGTTAAGATTGCTAGGAGAGGCTGAAGCACACGTATTACACCATGAAGAATTACGGAATGCTCCAACATTTGAGGAATTGAAGAAAGGATTACTTAAACGTTTTCAAAAACAGAACAGCTGTAGATTTTATAGGGAAGAATTAAACACTATCACTCAGAGGCAAAACGAGTCGTTAGAAAGCTTTGTAGATAGGGTTAGAAAAGTTAATATTAACACCTATCAGTTGACAACTTGTGATGAAGCAAATAAAGTTATTTTACAAGAGGCAGAAAATAGAGCTCTGGATACATTTTTACGTGGGTTACCTCCTGAAACGTCCCGTAGTGTCAGAGCAGAGTTTCCTAAAAATTTAGCAGAAGCTGTATCTGTGGCGACGGCTTTCGAAGAAATAGACATTGCCACCAGATACAAGGGGAAGCGAAATGTATTTTCAGCAGGAGTACGATGTTTTAGGTGCGATCGACAGGGCCATATAGCAAAAAATTGCAGACAACCTAAATGCACTAATTGTCAAAGAATAGGTCACACATTCAAGGAATGCAGGTCTAAGAAAGTTTTTGGAAAGAGAAATCAGTTAAACTGAAACGGGAATGTCGTAGCCGCCGCCAGGCGTTCCCAATAAAATTTCATGCCATTAAGGCGAATGTGAAGGCGGAATGCTGGTTATCTGCTACCATACAGGATAAAGAGGCAAGGATACTAGTGGATACAGGCGCAAACGTATCAATAGTAAGTAATGAATGTATTGGAGAAAAGAAATATGACCCTCCAAGGTATAGATATAGTGGAGTAGGAGGAGGTACAGTGAAGTCATTAGGATGTCCATCACTGATTTTCTATATTCATGGCGTACAATTTCAGGAAGATGTAGAAGTGGTAACAAAGGTAACTGACGGGTACGACGCGATCCCAGGATTGGATATCCTGAATAAACATCACGCTAAAATTGACCTCAGACAGCAAACTGTAGAACTTAGCGGAATAGTGTTTCAGCTAGGTGACACCGCTGGAAAGGGCCCACTGCCGCAAGATTTCCCCAACTGGAAGGCGAAATCAACTACACTGCGTGCAACGTCCTTGAAGGTTGATTCGCAGGATCAGATACCATCTGGCTCAGGAAAACGTTTCTGGATGACCGTTGACCCCGAAGTACCTACAGATACAGTGTATCTAATAGCGCCTTTAGAGGAACATGAGGAATTAGATGTATCACATTGTTTTGTACGTAGGAGTGTTGTACGGGTTCAAGACGTTGAGGGAGAAAGAAAAGTATCGGTACATATTGACAATTTCGGAGTGGAGGACAGAGAGTTGCATAAGGGAATGTTAGTAGCTACAGTCAGTACTTTTGAAGAAGAAGATTTCATTTGGTCAGATATTACTGATGGTCAGACACCAGACGCCTATAATACCGCATTACGCCAGAAGATTTAGCATTTGAAAGGAAATGATAGAGACACGATAGAAGCCGTTTTAGTTGAGTTCCAAGATTTATTTAATGCAGAAGTTCCACTGCCAGCAACAGATATCACACAGCATAGGATCCCAACAGGAAATAGACCCTAGTTTGTAGGAAGCCTTATAGAGTTCCGCATCACTTACAGCCAGTACTGGATGAATTTTTAGAACAGCATCTAAAAGATAGAATTATAGAATATTCTGATTCACCTTATAATTCAAATATCGTAATTATTCCAAAGAAGTCTCCCGACAGTACGAAACGATATAGATTTTGTTGTGACTACAGACACTTTAACAAACAAACTATCTCAGATGTTTATCCTCTTCCAAACATTACAGATATCATTGGCAGTTTGGGTAACAGTAAATACTTTTCAACAATCGATCTATGTAGCGGATATCATCAATTGGAAGTTGCACCTGAAGATAGGCATAAAACAGCATTTTCTACCCCTGGAGGCCACTGGCAATTTAAAAGAATGCCTTTCGGTTTGAAAAATGCACCAGCAACTTTTCAAAGACTACTCGATGGAGTATTGCGAGGACTCAAAACTCAACAATGTTGTGTATATCTAGACTATATTATTGTATTCTCCAAAGACATTAATGAACATGCTGTGCATCTGCGTGATGTTTTTCAGAGACTTAGAAAAGCTAAATTAACATTAAATACGGAAAAATGTAGTGTTGCATTGACAGAGGTTACATACCTTTGGCATGTCATTAGTGAAAAAGTAATTAAAACAGATCCTCGATTAATTTCGGCAGTTAAGGACTTCCCAACACCACAACGCGTTAAGGAGGTACAAAGTTTCATTGGTCTCGCATCGTATTATCGAAAATATGTTCAAAATTTTGCTGAGATTGCCTGACCCTTAACCCAATTATTGAAAAAGGGTGCAAAATTTCATTGGTCTGAAGATTGTGAATCAGCATTTCAAACCCTTAAAGATAAGTTAACACACAGTCCAGTATTAGCCTACCCAGATTATAATAAAGAATTTATTTTATCCTGTGACGCAAGTGGTCATTCAGTAGAAGTTGTTTTGAGTCAGAATATTAATGGCGCAGAGCACCCCATAGCCTACGCTTCGAGACAGCTAACAACGGCAGAAAGAAATTATTCCACAACGGAGAAAGAATTGTTAAGTGTTATTTATGGCATCAATTACTTTAAATGCTACTTGTATGGTAGGAAATTCAAGGTTATTACAGACCACGCAGCTTTAAAATGGTTGCTTGGATTAAAGGATCCATCTAGTCGTCTTACCCGTTGGGCCCTATGTCTTTCCGAAATGGATTTCGAAGTTATCCATAAACCAGGCAAAAAACACACGAATGCAGATTGCCTAAGTCGGAAAATAGTACTTTAGGAAGCAACAGGCCGAGATACTGAGGACTGGAGAAAGGCACAAGATGAGTATACAGAATGCAAAAAATACACAACTAAAAACAATTTTGCTTTGAAGATGGTGTATTATGCCGTAAAACAAAACTTGGACCACGAATTGTTGTTCCCCAACACCTTAGACAAGAAATAATGGCAGAGGCCCACGATCATATCCTTGCAGGACATGGTGGACAGCGGACAACCGAAAGACGTGTAGCAGAGCGATTTTGGTGGCAAACCAGAAAGCAGGATGTGGCGCAATACGTTCGTAATTGCATTGCGTGCGCACAACGAGCTGAACTTTCTCGTTCAAAAATACCCTTACAGAGGCTCCCCGAGGCTTCATGAACATTTGAAAACTGTGGACTGGATCTCTACGGGCCATTTCATAAAACACCTGCTGGTAATAAGTATGTTCTTACAATTATAGATCACTTTTCACACTACCTAGCTATGGTGAGTCTCCCAGATCAGCAAGCAAATACAGTTGCAAAAGCTTTAGTTAACAATTGGATACTTAAATTTGGCGTACCTGAAGCTATTATCACAGATCAGGGATCTAATTTTATGTCTGAATTAATGAAACAATTATCCCACTTACTAAAAATACATAAATCACGCACAACTCCATTACACCCTCAGTGCACCGGACGCACAGAAAGAGTTCATCGAACAATTGGCAAGATGCTTAGTTATTATATTAATGAACAACATTCTAATTGGGATACGTATTTACCAATAATCGTGTCGGTATACAACGCCAAAACGCATGAAGCAACTGGCATGTCACCTTATGAAGTGGTCTATGGGAGAAAAATGACGTCCCCTTTTTGATGTAATCAGGCAGAAAAACGGAAAAGTCGGAGAAACAGTAAGAGATTTCAGTTGAATGATGAAGGATGTATGGAAAAAGGTTCAAAAATCTAATACAAAGGCTTTGGAACGACAGGAAAGATTAGGTAACGCCCAAGCAAAATATCCAAATTACAAAATCGGTCAGTGGGTGATGCTGTCAACCCCATACATTGCGAAAGGAAAAACGAAGAAATTTGTAACAAACTACAGAGGTCCTTATCAAATTATTGAGATCACGTCACCAGTCAACATTAAACTGCAACTGCCCACCCGAAATACTATTGTCCATGCAAGTCGTTTAAAACCTTTTAAGGGCGCTCCAGATGTAATTACTTCAACAATAGTGTCTGCTTTTCCGAAGGGTGGAGAAAGTACCCGGAAAGGAAAAAGAGTGGCCACGCCAGCACAACATACAGACATGGCACCATACAATCTTCGACCAAGGGTGCGAATGTCCTAGTGGAATCTTAGTAGACTGTGGATAATATACAAATGTAAATAATTAATACATGATAATGGTTTAATTTTTCAGAAAGAAAATTTGAACATAGAAACATGTAGATCTTGTAGTTAACAATGTATTCCTTCTTTTCTTTGTTTTTGTTTTTACTAGGTTGGTAGGTCCATAAACATGTTGTTTGCTTTTTTCAGGAAACGCCATGGAAGCATTTCCTACACAAAACCTGTCCTACCTCAATGACTCCCTTGACAGTTCCCTTCTAAAGTCAGCAGATATGTTCATAAACTCGTAGCAAGGCAAAATTAATGCCAATGTGTCTTAAAATAAACAGGTGAACACAAAACTAAAATTATAATGCTAGGAACGGGTATATCTGGAACCTTTGTGTTGGTGTTTCTGCTTTGTACAGTTTTCCTTTATATAAGACGAAAATATAAGCCAAATAATAATATACCACTTCATCAAATCCCTGTTAATTGGATACCACACTCTTAACTGGTGTACTTCAGTGGTTACTTTTGAGCATTAGAGTATTAATTTTGTGTATTGTACTTCACTCTTTACTAAACAGTCTTATGTTAAAGTAAACAATACCTTAGAATAGATATTCTTGCATTAATATAGAATAGATTAAACAGGTGTTGCTATGTAATTTTCTAAGTGAATAATCTATTTTTGTTTATTCATTGTCATCAAGATTTGTTACACTTATTACAACGATTTATGTGTACACTATGTGATTCATGACTGTACAGTGCTTTAGTAAAGTGATAAAGTATTTTCAACATACTTAATGTGAAGCGTGTGTAATCTTCTAAGTCGAGAGTTTTCATTGCTTGTGATAGTGCTTTTGCCGTGTGCAGAGTGGAGGAATGTTGAGTGGTAAATTCGAGGGCGAAATTTTCCAAAGGGTGGAGGAATGTTAAGTGGTACTTAAGTAAATAAATTAGTGAAATCAAAGTTAAGTAGAAATTAGAATATAAATGAAAAACTTGGTTTAGTTTAGAGAGTTACATACTGGCAAACAGTGGGCAGAACAGCAGAGCAGAACAGACAATGACCGTGAAGTCAGCAAGTTCCACATAAGCGGGCGCTGTCGATTCAGCCGTCAGGGCATCGCCCAACCGGCTCACGTGTTTCTCAGTTGTCGCATGTGAGCAAAGGCCCTCGCCTACATTCCAAGAGCCAATGACCGACGTTAAGAAGATTCTTCAAGAAGCTTCTCAACGCGACAGAAGAGGCAATGACCGTGAAGTCGTTGACATCCAGTAAACTGAAGTGAATAAATACGCGTGACGCAGTGGGCCCGACAGAGTAGGGATGAAGAAGACGAAGAAGTGAAGAAGCGTAGCACTAGTTTTCAGTCAGTTTCGGTGCTGAGGACCGTCATGCAAGAAGAGACTGCATCATGCACAGACGCACCAAGTCCGCCGCTGTAATGGAATAGTAAGCAGCAGCCGCGGCGCCAGAAGACAGAAGTTAAAAGGTATTTGAAGTCTGATTTTTACGTACCCGGGTGACTCGTGAGGACGGGAAGGAAACAGCCTCACATGAGCAGGCACCTGTGGGCTGGGATGAAGATCTGACAGCTGAAGACTGGCAAGTGGGAGTCCGTTGTTCGAGTCCAGGACACTGGCCTTCCCCCGCAGCGCCGCTCCGCTGGCCGATGCACAACACACGCGGCAGCTTAGAGAAGAGAAACACTTGGACGCCACATCCAAGGTATCACCATCCGATGCACGACTTCGCTCGCAATAATTAAACGGGCCACTTCGCACTGCGCGTCTCCAGTCAGCTGGGCGAGACGGCGACATGAGATATACACTGCCACGCGCAATCAGACGCCGCCGCCGCCGCTGCCACAGCAGAAGACTTTGCAAACGACACAGCTGCCGCTCTCCGAGCCAAAACATCGAGTAAGAAACAGTTGTACATATCTTCAGTAAAAGTTATCTTATGTAAAAATGATGTTTCATTCGACCTCATACCCGAGCCTAGGAAGAACCCACCCTGCCCACATGTTGTTAAGAGAGAAAAATTAATTGATTTAGTATTTTGACCCCGACATAATGCTTTAGAATGCTCATCCTGACAATTGACTGGCATCAAAAGAGAAAACCCAGTTACATTTAGTATCAGAACTGTTACACAGGAGTAGGTTTAATATTGAATAAAAAACTAGGCGTATGGGTAAGCGACTACAAAAAGCATAGTGAACGCATTATTGTGGCCAAGACAGACACAAAGACCACGTCTACTACAGTAGTACAAGCTTATATACCAACTAGCTATGCACATGACGAAGAAATTGATGACATGTATGAGGAGATAAAAGAAATTATTCAGGTAGTGAAGGGAGACGAAAATTTAATAGTCATGGGTGACTGGAATTCGAGAGTAGGAAAAGGGAGAGAAGGAAACATAGTAAGTGAAAATGGATTGGGGCTAAGAAATGAAAGAGGAGGCCGCTTGGTAGAATTTTGCGCAGAGCATAACTTAATCATAGCAAACACTTGGTTCAAGAATCATGAAAAAAGGTTGTATACATGGAAGAACCCTGGAGATACTGACAGGTTTCAGATAGATTATACAATGGTAAGACAGAGATTTATGAACCAGGTTTTAAATTGTAAGACATTTCCAGGGGCAGACGAGGACTCTGACCACAATCTATTGGTTATGAACTGTGGATTAAAACTGAAGAAACTGCAAAAAGGTGGGAATTTAAGGAGATGGGACCTGTATAAACTGACTAAACCACAGGTTGTACAGAGTTTCAGGGAGAGCATATGGGAACAATTGACAGGAATGAGGGGAAGATATACAGTAGAAGAAGAATGGGTAGTTTTGAGGGATGAAATAGTGAAGGCAGCAGAGGATCAAATAGGTAAAAGGACGAGGGCTAGTAGAAATCCTTTGGTAACAGAAGAAATATTGAATTTAACTGATGAAAGGAGAAAATATAAAACTGCAATAAATGAAGCAGGCAAAAAAGAATACAGACGTCTCAAAAATGAGATCGACAGGAAGTGCAAAATGGCTAAGCAGGAATGGCTAGAGGACAAATATAAGGATGTAGAGGCTTATCTCACTAGGGGTAAGATAGATACTGCCTACAGGAAAGTTAGGGAGACCTTTGGAGAAATGAGAACCACTAGCAAGAATATCATGAGCTTTGATGGAAACCCAGTTCGAAGCAAAGAAGGGAAAGCAGAAAGGAGGAAGGAGTATATAGAGGGACTATACAAGGGCGATGTACATGCGGTCAATATTATGGAAATGGAAGAGGATGTAGATGAAGATGAAATGGGAGATATGATACTGCGTGAAGAGTTTGACAGAGCAATGAAAGACCTGAGTCGAAACAAGGCCTCGGGAGTAGACAACATTCCATTAGAAATACTGACGGCCTTGGGAGAGCCAGTCCTGACAAAACTCTACCATCTGGTGAGCAAGATGTATGTGACAGACGAAATTCCCGCAGACTTCAAGAAGAATATAATAATTCCAATCCCAAAAAGCAGGTGTTGACAGATGTGAAAATTACCGAACAATCAGTTTAATAAGTCACTGCTGCAAAATACTAACGCGAATTCTTTACAGACGAATGGAAAAACTGATAGAAGCCGACCTTCGGGAAGATCAGTTTGGATTCCGTAGAAATGTTGGACAACGCGAGGCAATACTGAACCTACGACTCATCTTAGATGAAAGATTAAGGAAAGGCATACCTACGTTTCTAGTATTTGTAGACTTAGAGAATGCTTTTGACAATGTTGATTGGAATACTCTCTTTCAAATTCTGAAGGTGGTAGGGGTAGAATACAGGGAGCGAAATGCTATTTACAATTTGTACAGAAACCAGATGGCAGTTATAAGAGTCGAGGGGTATGAAAGGGAAGCAGTGTTTGGGAAGGGAGTGAGACAGGGTTGTAGCCTATCCCTGATGTTATTCAATTTGTATATTGAGCAAGCAATAAAGGAAACAAAATAAAAGTTCGGAGTAGGTATTAAAATCCATGGAGAGGAAATAAAAACTTTGAGGTTCGCCGGTGACATTGTAATTCTGTCAGAGACAGCAAAGCACTTGGAAGAGCAGCTGAACGGAATGGACAGTGTCTTGAAAGGAGGGTACAAGATGAACATCAACAAAAGCAAAACGAGGATAAGTGAATGTGGTCGAATTAAATCGGGTGATGCTGAGGGAATTAGATTAGGAAATGAGACACTTAAAGTAGTAAAGGAGTTTTGCTATTCGGGGAGAAAAATAACTGATGATGGTCGAATTAGAGAGGATGTAAAATGTAGAATGGCAATGGCAAGGAAAGCGTTTCTGAAGAAGAGAAAATTGTTAACATCGAGTATAGATTTAAATGTCAGGAAGTCGTTTCTGAAAGTATTTGTATGGAGTGTAGCCATGTATGGAAGTTAAACACGTACGATAAGTAGTACAGACAAGTAGAGAATAGAAGCTTTCGAAATGTGGTGCTACAGAAGATTGCCTAAGATTAGATGGGTAGTCAGGTAACTAATGAGGAGGTATTGAATAGAATTGAGACGTGATCTGAGACATCGATGGAATACCAATTAAGTATTGGAGGGCAGTGCGAAGGATAAAAATCGTAGAGGGAGACCAAGAGGTGAATACATTAAGCAGATTCAGAAGGATGTAGGCTGCAGTAGGTACTGGGAGATGAAGAAGCTTGCACAGCATAGAGTAGCATGGAGAGCTGCTTCAAACCAGTCTCAGGACTGTAGACCACAACAACGACATATTGAAGCATATGTTGACAAAGTTTGGAAAAGGTTATTTAATTTTTTATTTCATTCTTAATTTATGACGCAATACTCATGGCCTACGCAGAGCCACGTTATGATTATGTGGCGCTAGTAGCAGTGAATTGGGTTAAGTCCAGGCACACTCGCTCGGCTTTGTATCTCTTAAATGATACAGCACTTGTTTCGACACAACTTGCCAGGCCGACTCATTCCAATTGTCTTGCAGATTTTTATTCAAAATTAAACTATTTCTTAGAAATCGGATGATTTTTTTCGAAGAAACACACATGTGCTAACGAATGTTCTCATAAAGGCGAAGAATGAAAATGGACAACTTGAGTGTCTGATGAGAAGTACAAAAGACTCAGCCTATGGTCTAGGGTCATCGAAACTGGTATGTACATAATAAAGGGAAGTATATCCCGTCTTCTGTCTCTAAGCTGGCCGTATGTTGTGTTCCAAAAATGAACAGCGTAGAGACAGAAGTAGTGACACGTACTGCAGGACCCGACCATCATTTTGCAGGACAATGCTCAAGCACGTACAGTGGAAGCTGTTACTGACTCGTTTGACTAATGGGGATGCCAAGTGCTATACCACCTACTGCACTCCCCTGACTGAAGCCCTCGTGAGTTCAACTCCATTTCTAAACTGAAGGAAACACTTCACGGCATTCGCTTCAGGACTGCTAGAAATTCGTCGGACAATAGACCGCGCCGCTCGAACTGTCAACACAACTGGCACTGCTTAGAGTTTCCTACGATTTCCACATCGCTGGCAACGGGTTGTACACAATGCTGGTGACTACTTTGAAGGTCAGTAAGACTTTGAAACACTTATCTATTTTGTTCGAGCTGTAAATAAATAGTTGCCACTGTTAAACGACACTCGTATTTACCAAAAGTTGTGTTTGCCTTTTACACATTTGCGTTTTACTATTTGTAGAAATTCTACATGTTTAGGTGCTCTTCGAACCTATTGAAATGCAAAGAGGAAGATAAATGTTTTTCAGAACTACTAATACAATTAGAGTGCATACATCGTACAAATCCGTATTAGAGAATTCCACACACACACAAACTACCTGTTTACTTTAACGCAAGCACTTTTTATTAACTAATAAAAAGAACATTTTCTCTGTTAAAGCATTGATTTTTTAGTTTTGCGATCGTCGTTCTTCTGACTGGTTTGATGCTGTCGACCACAGATTTCTCTTTTGCAACCAGACTGTTCGTCTCGGAGTAGTACTTGCACCCCACGCACTCAGTCATTTGTGGGGTGTACTCCAATATCGGTCTTTCTCTACAAATTTTATCCGCTACAGCTCCCCCTAGTACTATGGCAACGCGACAGATTGTCTGAGCGGATTCGCTTACGAAAATCGATATCAAAATGCAGGGATTAGTGATTGGTTGGCTTTTGGGCTACGCACGGCTCTGTTCAGAAAATGTGGCTCGACGTTGTGACAGGGTCGAGCTGTGGACGTGTGCTTTCATGCTCATTAACTATCATAGCTGAATTAACTCTTACAGATTGTGATCCTCCGATGAGATAGCTGACGCACTGGCAAGAAAAGCTAGATGTTAAATAAATACAAACTGCAATTAAACAGTAATAAATGGTAATACGGATATATTAGCTATTGATGCTAAATTGATGTAGACGACAGGTTAAATCTATGTTGGGTAAAACGATAATTTGTTCGATCAGTCACGAGAAAGAATATCTAGAAATGGTGGTACTGCAATAATTCTGGTTGAAAGATACTTATTGATAAATACTCAGTTGCAGTTAACATTGCGTTAATTTGCTTAGACAGAATCGTAGTAGACTCTATAGAAATTAGTAAATCATCACTAGTACGCCAAATAAGAGTCACATGCGTATTCACGTCTGCTAGCCGCCCAATGATCATCACTTTTCCGCACTAACTGCCCTGAAACGTTCAGTGCCACCTCTCTACAATCACGACACCAACTCTTCCCTCTGTATCACATCTCGACACAAAATGCTTAACTCCCTACCTTTCCCAGAAATCCCACCTTGCTCTCAAGAGCCACTCCGCAAATCAGAATATCTGAAAATTTCACCGCTCGCGCCAGTAATAAACATTCGCTCCCAAATTAAATAGCGTGGTTTAGTACCATCTATAATGAATCACCATTTGTATAGTATAAAGTTACGAATTAGGTATATGGCTTTAAGCGAGGAAAATTTTGTTTCCTCTTCTTTAGAGACCACACACGATGTTGTACATGTAGAAGCATAGAACAGTTAATTAAACATGACCTACTGCATAGGCGCTTGTAATAAAGAATACTCATTACGACTATGAAGTATAAGTTTGGTCTGCTGAATTGATACACCTTTTCGCGTTCGATCTACTTCTGCTATTATGTCCTGCGGATCGTTTACCGCTTTTAAGTTACAAAGGTTTGAATTCTGGCCAGCATTCAGTTATCATTCAGAAACAGTTAATAATCGAGACAAGCGTAGTATGGTTATGTATGGCTAGACGTGAGAACTGCCGTAAACCTTTCATATACTGTTTATCTGCGGAGGATACTGTGATCTGACACGTTTACATAACAAAAAGATATAAAACGCAATATTTCAATAAATAAAACATGTATCAGTGTGTGATTATCAGGGATGGTAACTAGAGTCATGAACTATCAGCCAGTATTATGTTCATAAAGATCGCATGATGCGTTCAGAAGTTCTTAATTATCACATTTACATTTGTAAATGGCATCCTACTGACTTTTACAAAAATGGTTCAAATGGCTCTGAGCACTATGGGACTTAACATCTGAGGTGATCATTCCCCTAGAACTTAGGACTACTTAAACCTAAATAACCTAAGGAAACCACACACAGCCATGCCCGAGGCAGGATTCGAACCTGCGACTGCAGCGGTCGCGCGGTTCCAGACTGAAGCGCCTAGAGCCCCTCGGCCACTCCGGCCTGCTGACTCTTACAGCTATGACATTTATGATACGAAAGTGTTAATAAAAGTGCCTCTGTGCGTCAAGCACCCTGATATATATGGATTTGTCATTCTGTGAAACATAAAAATTTTATAGAATTGTGACATATTTGATATTGTAGGAAAAGCCACCATTATGTCAGACACTCACCGTAACCCACGCTGAAAATTCGTCGCTTGCTGCCTACTAAAGCGCGCGTCAGTTATGACGGCGGCCGAGTTTAGGTTCGTTCTGCGCATCTGACGTCACAAGACACAGTCAGCCAATGAACAGAGAACGACGTTGCCAGAGCTCGACTGCAGTGCAGAGCACGGACGAGTGCCTTCAGTTCTAGAAACGTTCAGTCATAAATAAAGTAATTGAACAAAAGCAATGTCTTGATAGCAGATTTTCTTTTATAGAAAGTTTGGAAAAAGCATTCTTTATACCAATTGCTTCATATTCTATTAATTAATTAAACCAAACAAGAAATTAGCCTCCTAATACAGGTGATAGCAAGGAAAGGTGTTTGAATCATTCTCACTAACCGCTTTTTCGCAATAAAGAACAGCTGTAATTGTTTATTTCCTATTGTACTTCGACGAAACGTGAGTAATTCATAGTCATAACAACAGTGTTTGTCGGTATTCTGCGTGAGATTTTAAAGTCCTCTGTGAGATGTGCTGAATGACAAGCTGCGTTAGTGTAGTGGTAAAAGTGTATTGCTGCTAAGCGGAAGGTTCTGAGTTCAAACCTTGATCGGTGTCTACCGTATCTTCCTTCGCCGTCGGCGTTGTCGTGGTTACCGTGAGACACCGTTATACCAAGAGGAAAGGCGCGTCGATCTTAGAGCATGAGATATGATGACCTTAAGCCATTGACAACACACAACGGTCACGGTAGCACCTGATTCCAGAATAACTGCAGTAGTTAAGATCTACGAACTATCCCCTGTTGACCAGGTCCCCAAAACTTAACTCGTAACGAGATCCCTTCAAAGCAAATTGTCATAACGATCGTCTATAAAAGCTTCGTACAACGAGAATAAATGTTACGGTTTATGGAATAATAACAGATACGACCAAACTGTCTTGTCTCTTCTGCTTTATTTAACATAACTTCGTTCACAGTTTCATTTCGCATTCACCACTCATTCACCGAAACCCTTTGATGAACAGTTTTGGTTGCTTAACACCAAAAGTCAATGATAATGATACAGCTTTTCTCCTTTTTATAAATTGAAGCCCGCTCTCCATGATATAATTAAAAACAAAAAACCGGTCTCAATACCGCGTCCCTCATGAGATGCGAATAGACGTGTCCATTTGTTAGTCTGATTATACACTGTAGCTATTTAAAATTCGCCCCTATATTTTTCACAACGCACAATTAGCACGTCGTTACTTGTTTTTTTCTTTTTTCTTCTAAGAGTAAACGGAAAAAAAAGACGCCGTATCATCGGCTTAGTCGATATAAAGCAAAACACCTTAATATGCCCAATTCTACCTCTTCTTATAGGATCGGCTATCTTACTCATTAATTTATTACATATTATTTCCAATAACGCTAAACAGGTATCGCCGTTATATTTTAATTGTATTCAAAAGCATGTTACTACTATTATGACCGACCAAATCGTAACAAATCGCGCGGCGTGCGTTTTTAACGATAACCTCACGCTATTCAAGTTCCGTTACAGCTATCTTGACTGATAATGTTACAGGTGCTTAATATTTTCTTGATTTAAAAACAATATCGAAGTGTCTTACTTCATGAATTTTATTCGTTTGAATATGTTATGAAATTTGTAGTGGCAACTGAAATCGACCATACAGAAAGTATATGCTATGGACTCTTATCTCTGCAAACTCATCAAAATTTCGTGCAATGGTTCAGTACATCTAATGCTGCACACTAACTGCGTTGAACATCGAAACAAAATTAAGTCATTTGTGGGGGGAAGGTATCAGTCAAGAAGATGTGTAAAAATAAAATTTTTGGGCCAAATAGTTTTTGTGAAATCGAATGATAAATTGTGTCAAAGCAGGCGAAACACCATGTGTCCACACAGGCGAGCAGTGCAGTGATGACAAAATCGCGCCCATCGCGGAATGCGGGGAGCACGTCTCTGTAGCAGCGAAAGGGTTAATGCGGCCGTGGTGGCTTTACTTCATAAAGTGCGCGCTCCCCCCCTAAACGTAAGTTTGCGAACTATTCCATGGCGCTGCTTCTCTTGGCGCGCACAACTGGCAACGCAGCAATCTCCCGCGTCTGGGCGGGCATGCGCGAACCGCCAAGATAAAAGAATTGAACTATAATAAGATAGAACCCTACTATCGCACTCGGCTGCTCGGTCCTTTGTCGACTCTTGTGGCGCATCCGGAAAGCCACTACAGCCACACACCAACCCCATGAAAAATTTTGAATCTTCTCTCCGGACAATTTTTCGAGAGTGTGCGTTACGTTGAACCACTTATTCTCTGTTGTTTTGATGTATGTCCTGTCATCCTACAATGTCATGTTACTGGTTTTTCGTAAGTTCCTTTTTCGCCGATTCTGTGTAGAATCTTCTTAGTCCTCATCTACTCACTGTTTCAGGACATTTAAATGAAAGCATCGCGGACACCTCGAAGAAGCGGCACATCAACCAGACATCAGAAACGAAGTGCCTGCTGCCCGAAGCATACGGTGTGCAAAAAAGAGGTGACAGTGTTTTATAGACAACGGCAAGCAGTTACATCAAGCTATGTGACGATGAGGAGTACATCTGACAACGTTCGCTCCCCTTGGGTACTTTATACAAGAAGATGTGTATCGTCATACCGTACGCAGGACTGGAACTCGTCAAAAAATACAACGTGGTGCCACTTCTGCGTCAAGTATTGTAACTGAGCCCATCACTGTCACAACAAAATTTCCAGTGTTAATAGTCCGGACCTCGTCACACTGCCCGTGCGGATGCTTCTGTAGCTGCAAGCAAGCACTTGCCTTACCGAGCACGACATGGATGAACGATCCTGCACTGCTGCGCGAACAATGTTCCTGTCGGCGCTAGTCGCGTGGAGGACTTTGAGATTCTCTATGGTGGCAGCCCTCGTGATTCCATACTCAAATGACAGAAGTTGAACCTCATACCAAAGTGAGCAGCAGCATCTCTGTAGGCTACATCGCAGTCACTATAGGCTGGGATGCTGCTACTGTCTGATTCAGACTCACGATGGTGGATGTTTCCCCGAGGGATAACAAGATCTTGCGACAAAAACAGCGTTCGAAAGTGATATTTGAATGAGGAAGTCGCTACGATATCTAGCTTTGCCTACAAAATTTTGATGACACTACTCCTACAAACATTTTTCGGATGCTCTGAAGTGCTGATCGTTTCAAAATCCAAACATGTACTTCACTTCATCCCAGTTAGAGGTTTTTCTGCGAGCAACTTTCATGTTCTTATAATTTTAGTGGCCAGCTGTGTATTTTGCTACTCGAGTGCTTCTTGTGAGCGGTAGCAGCCAAGAGGAGTCAGATAAGATGGCTACGCGTACTTTGGCTCCTACAAATAGAAATAAGCATTTACATGAATTTGAACAAACCTCCCAACAAACTGTAAGAATGTATAGTTGATCGAGTTTAGTAGTTCATTAGAACTGTTCATCTGTCACTAAAAAATGGTGAAGAACATGATTCATTCTGCTGTTAAGAGTTTCAGACTGGCATAACCTTCTACCTGCTGCGTGTGACATTCACACCCAGCAGTAGTGAAACCCTACTCTGTGTTCGCTTGTACTCAGTAGTTTGCTGTCAAAACTACTAGATTTTTGTACCATAAAATATATTTGGATATCAACCGTTACATGTCTAACTATCCTACTGTTAATGTCAAGAAAACATTAATTTAAACAGTCACAATCTAGAATAACATGAAATTAACGTGACTATACCTGTTATTTACTGCACTGAATCCAGCAAAAGTTTTGCTTTTTATTAGCGATAAAGTTCCTCTTTTGTGACGACGAGCATTATTACATTGGATTTACGGACCGCCTGTTAATTTGCTTCTAATAACTGCTAGCATTCCGATGTTTTAATCCGTAATTAATTATTAGTTATTAATGTATTCTTTTCGAATGATACAATGGCATGGAGATCATTACTGGTAACGAGTTCCACAATACTGTATAGCGGCTTATTTCACAACTACGGTAATTAGAATTGTTATCCCTCCTGCTAATATTTACAGCAGATGTGAGTCGACGCTAGCACAGATAACATCACGCGTCATCTAGTTTTTATAATCTCAAATTGGTTTTCGGTCTGCGGAATGGCCTAGAACTTTGCAAACTGCAAGGCAAACGGCCTATCCTGAGAGCATGAATACAAATTTTAACAGGTAATCGCATGAAGTAATGTGTCATTCACAAGGAGGGTCAATGATCCTCATCGCCACGTTTTATGTCACTTTGGGTACTTTTTAATTAAATATGAGTGCAAGGTTTCTCTCGAGACGAAGTAGAAAGCAGTACACAAAATTTTTTTTAGAACATAGGTTAGAGAAACCATTTCTTCTCCATCAGCTTCCGATTATGGTAACTACAAAATACTAAACAATATAAAAGGTGTGTAATACCCTTCCTATTTTATCTCGAAATATAATAGCTTTTCATTTTTTCTCGTTATTTATTTCTATCAATGTTTTCTTTTCCTCATTAGTAATAAGAAATTAGTACATTGCAGCAGAAGACAGCAAAGATAGGCCTTTAAAATTATCTTTGTAACAAAAGAACGATGTCAGGAAAATATTCAGTTTTTTCAACAGCTTTTGTTTCAGTTTCGAATGAGAGTACTTATGTTTTAGATCCGACGCAAAAAACACGTGTAATTTTTACTCGTGCATCAGCAATGTGGGTAGTAAATGATATGTCTGATTAAAATGCAAGAAAATACATATATTAAGAGTTATCACAGACGCAAGAATATTTTTATTTATTACGCCAATGTTCGTTCACAATCATGAAAAGAGGCAGTAATTTCTTCACTCCTGTAAGAGATCTTAAAATGTTTATGTGCTAATCATCAAGATTTCAGGGATGGACTGTATGATTGGCAACCACCGAAAATTAGAGGTACATTAATGACGTCAGCGGAACTTAATAGTGGTTTTCTGTGTGTGTGTGTGTTTGTGTGTGTGTGTGTAATAATCGAACAATTGACTTGTTAAGCACCAAATTTGCTGCAAAATACGATTTGTGTGACTTCAATATTGTTACGTCTCATTGTATTTTTCATACTTTGCCAGGAAGACTGTTTATTGCACCAATCCAGTTTCAACAAGAATTCATGCTTTAATTCCAGTACTGCAAGTAGCAGTTATCTCTCATGACGTGAAATTCATGCCGATTCATACTCTTTGTGTTAGCTGTTGGGCTACCTCCCAACACTGCTATTCCAAAATCTACCAACAAACCTAACACAGAGGTTACTAAATCAGTCTCTGTTCTCTGATCTATGTTCAGCCTCAAGAGTGACAGTCAGTGATTAGGTTTACTAATACGTATCATGGTGAGACACTCAATCGGTAATCAGTTAATGGTATTTATCTTTCCGTAAAATGGTTCCTTGTAACATCAACAGTTTGATTACTGCTGAAAGCTTAATAAAAATTGAACACGTTAAAGAACTCTACGAAGAGGAGGCAAAAAGTATGGAAGACAAGGACGACGCTCTCGGATTAAGAAGGGTGTGAGACAGGAATGCAGCCTTTCGCCTCTATCGTTTAACCTATATATCGAAGAAGCAGTGAACAGGGAAGCAGGAAATAAAAGAAAGGTGACACAATGGAAATAATATTCAAGGTGAAAGAATAACAATAACGAGATTCGCTGATAGCATTGCTACCCTCAACGAAAGAAGAATGGTGGCAGTCTAATTTCACCAGAGAAAATTGATGAGCAGCGACAGCAGTGAGTTTAGCGATTAGTAGAAGTACACAATGTGAAGGAATTATGACGCCTAGCAAGCAAAATACATGACGGAAACAGCAAGGAGGACATACGACTGCGTGCTTAAAAGCAATGCCTCGAATTTTGTTATGTGAAAAATTTTAAGCTCCTTAATTAAAACAAACGTTATTAACATTCTACATCTTTATTCTTTATGTCTACATATTTGCAGTCCTCTGTTACAACAGGGCTCCAAATTGTAACGTATAACATGGCGACGCGTAACGTAACAACGTCGGTGCGAGGAAGATATCGTTCTCTAAACGGATTTCGAATGCGAAGAGTTCGCCCACGCTTGGAGTACCCTCTTCTTTAGTACGACAATGACAGACCACACAGACCGCAGCTCGTGGTCTAGTGACTAGCGTTGCTGTCTATGGGTCACGGGGTCCCGAGTTCGATTCCCAGATGGGTCGTGGATTTTTCTCCATCCGGAGACTGGGTGTGTGTCTTGACCTCTCTCATCATAATTCGGAGAGACTGGGAACTTGTACGAGCGCTGATGACCACGGTGTCGAGCTCCCCACAAACCAACATCATCGTCAGCATCCAGACCAACGTCGAGCGCTGCTACGTTTGCAACAGTCCAACGCCGAGGTTCACTGTCATCGATCATCCACATGAAGTCCCTACTAGTATCCACCTGATTCAGCTTAAAGAACATAGAGGGAGCACTTCGATAGCGATGAAAAGGTGCAAGGAAAGATGAGGTTGTGGCTTCGTCAACAAAGCCAAACGTTCTACAGCGACGGTATCAACCAACTGGTCTCATTGGGAGAAATATATTCGTCGCCAGAATAACTATGTTGAGGAATAAATACGAAGACATACAGAATAAATATTTTGAATGTTAATAAAGTTTGCTTTATTTAAAAATCTTTAAGAGTTTTCGAGTTTTCACATAAAGAATTCGGAGACATTAGTTTTCGGCACGCTTCGTAATTATCACACTAACACAGGCATGAGAATATTTCCTAGCCAAGAGAGGTCTCTAGTGCAGTGTTGTTTTCTGTATACGGATCATTGGCTGTGGAAAAATCGGAAAAAAAGGGAATCCACGCGTTTGAGACGGGGCGCTATAAAAGGATCAAAATCTGATAATCTGTGGCCTGTGCATTTCTGACCTACATCGTCATATAGGGTTCAGTGCACTCTTGTTTGGTTCCTGTGTAACGAGGAGCACATATTTAATTGATACACAATTGAACAACCACGGAACAAGTTAGAGTTCACAAGCGACTGAACTATCTGAGTCAGCGTCAGTAAACTAACGTCATGAGTGGAGAATGATACAACGAAATAAGTCTATCCAACAGCATATCTACGATGACTCCAGAACACAATTTATATATTTATGACGCCACGTGACCGAGGTCATTGACCTAGCTAAATCATCATTGTTATCAGTGACGTCATCAAGCTACAGCCTCCTCCTTACTCCCCGTCCCCATCTCACCGTCCCCACCCTCCTTTTCTTGTGCCCCCTGTTCTTTCCAACGTATTACAATGTATTACTGTAAATGGAAGAATCAGTCAAATATCCCTGATGGTGGAACAAAGTCAATTGCTTTAACGGATAATTAAATACCCTGTACTTTCCTTCCCTTCCCGTCTTCTTCAACGAGTCACAGTGATGTGTTTAAATGATGCGTAAAAATGGTGTCAAGCTATATTATTTACCTACGCATGTGCGACTCTGGCTTAGTATTAACGAGACTTCAAGGTCAAAGACATGCAGTATTTAAGGAAAACAGTGTACATACACATAACTCTGGTATAATATTAAAATGACTCCAGTGCTGAGGAATGTTTTATATAGATATCCTAAATTGTATATACACATACAAAAACACCCACACAAACAACGTAATGTACCACCTCTGAAAATACACCCACTAGTGCAATGCTGTCAGTAGCTCATAACAATCCACTCTCACTTGCCCATTCTCACTCTCTCATTTAGTCCACCTCATTCTCTTTGTCTTCATAACTGCCAGTGTCTCCTGTCTCATAACCACAGTGTCCTTTCTTCTGTCCTACTATTACACTACTGTCTCCCCTCATCGTCACCCTCTCCCTCCCGCTCTGTCTTACTGCTACTATCTCATTCACTTCTTCACAGTGCCCCTGTCTCTTCACACAGTCACTGTTGCTCTCTTACTCGTTACCATTGTCGTAGCCTCCATTTCTCATTATATCTGCGTGCAACCCACTTCCAATTTCTCTTTCTCTTTAACGTCTCCCTCTGGTAAGTGTCTTTCATTATTTTCTTAGACTCTTCTGCCCCTGTCAACTACGTTCCAGCGCCGCTGTGTACCTGTTTTTCATCTCACCTTATTACTGTCTCCTTCACTTATTGTATACCATAACCACAGACTGTGTTCTGTCTTTCAGTATTTATTACTTTACTGTCTCTTTTCCTCCGACACTGCCGCCTTCTCTCTCTCAGCGTAAGAAATTTCAAATACGTAGGCCTGCCAAAATTTTTGAGAAAATTTTTAAAGGTGTTAGGGAAGATAAAATGGGCCAGCTGGTACTACCGATTTTCAATCAGAGGTTTTTAAAAAGAAGCGTACTCGCCTCTTCTGTGTTCCGATAGGAGCATTTTTCCGCTGGTTTCCTTATTTTCCGTGTCACAGCAGGAAGTGTCAGTGACATGAAAAGACATTTTGATAGTTTATCTATGAGAGACTGAAACAGAGCAAAACTCATGTTACGCCTCAGACAGCATTCTATGTACACAAAAATTTGCATGTGCTTCAGCACAACATAGGCATCACAGTACCATTCAGATGATAACGGACACCTTTTACAGCAGCACGTTTCTGAATGCTGTGTCACTTTTTTACAAGTAGCGTAAGTTTGAACCTCTGTCACTCGGAAACGGATAACAATAACAACAAAATTTGCGAAGATGTTCGAGATTGTGATCTTAGGAACATATGGTCAAAATTTAAACCAATTTCTGTGCATAGCCGTCCTGGTATCGGCTCCTCGGTTTTGCTACAAAAAATGGTAGAAAAAACCTTTTCGGGAGTTTTCTAAGAAACCACCCATGTACTAATTGTGCCTCCACCAGCACCCTGTAGGCCACATCAAATGCAAACAGAAGCAAACGAAGTGCTCCATTTTCCTATGCAGGAGGAAGTGTGTAATATTCATACACTACTGGCCACTAAAATTGCTACACCACGAAGATGACGTGCAACAGACGCGAAATTTAACCGACAGGAAGAAGATGCTGTGATATGCAAATCGTTAGCTTTTCGGAGTATTCACACAAGATTGGCGCCGGTCGCTACACCTACAACTTGCTGATACGAGGAAAGTTTCCAACCGATTTCTCACACAAAAACAGCAGTTGACCGGCGTTGGCTGGTGAAACGCTGTTGTGATGCCTCGTGTAAGGAGGAAAAATGCGTACAATCTCCGTTTGTATCCTATAGCGATTGCGGTTTATCGTATCGCGGCATTGCCGCTCGCGTTGGTCGAGATCCAATGACTGTTAGCAGAATATGGAATCGGTGGGTTCAGGAAGGTAATACGGAACACCTCGTATCACTAGCAGTCGAGATGACAGGCATCTTATCCGCATGGCTGTAACGGATCGAGAAGCCACGTCTCGATCCCTGAGTCAACGGATGGGGACGTTTGCAAGATAACAACCATCTGCACGAACAGTTGGACGACATTTGCAGCAGCATGGACTATCAGCTCGGAGACCATGGCTGCGGTTACCCTCGACGCTGCATCACAGACAGGAGCACCTGCGATGTTGTACTCAACTACGAACCTGGGTCCACGAATGGCAAAACGTCATGTTTTCGGATGAATCCAGGTTCTGTTTACAGCATCATGATGGTAGCATCCGTGTTTGGCGACATCGCGGTGAACGCACATTGGAAGCGCGTATTCGTCATCGTTACATTTCAGATGTGTTACGACCCGTGGTTCTACCCTTCATTCGATCCCTGCAAAATCGTACATTTCAGCAGGGTAATGCATGACCGCATGTTACATGTCTTATACGGGCCTTCCTGGATACAGAAATTGTTCTACTGCTGCCCAGGCCAGCATATTCTCCGGATCTCTCACCAATTGAAAACGTCTGCTCAATGGTGGCCAAGCAACTGGCTCTTCACAGTACGCCAGTCACTACTCTTGATGAACTGTGGTATCGTGTTGAAGCTGCATGGGCAGCTGTACCTGTACACGCCATACAAGCTCTGTTTGGCTCAATGCCCAGGCGCATCAAGGCCGTTGTTACGGCCAGACGTGGTTGTTCTGGGTAATGATTTCTCAGGATCTATGCACCGAAATTGCGTGAAAATGTAATCACACGTTAGTTCTAGTATAATATATTTGTCCAATGAATACCCGTTTATCATCTGCATTTCTTCTTGGTGTAGCAATTTTAATGGCGAGCAGTGTAATTTGACCCTGTGCTCTACTATAGTGACATTAAGATGATCCTTCTGTCGTGTATAGAAAAGGCCCCTAGCCCAAGGCCTGTCCAAAACACTTGAGCCCACCTTTCTATCACCGACAGAACCCGAGGTATGAGCCCCGGAACAATTCCTTTCTACGCGTGGTGTTTTGTAACAAATAAGATAGCGCATGCGGTACTGACAATCAGCAACAGGCCAGCAGCGAAATTGTCAAATTCGTGTCATTGGGGTCCTGACGCAGCAAGGAGTCAGATGCTTGGAGGAGTCCAGTGCCACCAGATTGTGCCCCCACCCCCCTCCCCACCACCCTCCTCGTGGAAACAAAAGAGCGTCGTTAGCGGTCGCACGCCCGAGACTTGCAGCGGCGTCTAATGAACCCGCAAGAGATTATTAAAACTTAATTATCGGAATTACTAATGGACTGGAGCGAAAGGGCGCCATTCGGCGGTACCAGACTCTGGGCTCTGTCGCCTAAGGCCGCGCCAAGTTGCGGCAGGCACAGCTGCAAGAAGTCGTGGGCCTCACCCAGCCACTGATAGTCCTCAGTCACTTCATCAACTCGCTAACTTAATTTAACATCACTTAATAGCCAAATTTCCTGTATTAGAATGAGGGAGCGACAAGGCGAGACCGGAAAGTGTCTGCCCCACTCTGAACCGAAACGGACGAAAAGGAAAAAAAAATTAGTAAAGGAAATCGTTGCTACCAGCCCGCCACCACCATAACAGGTGACCTGACAGGCTTATCCATCCCTTACTCTGTATGCAAATGGAATTTGTCTTTCTGGTGCTCTTTATTAGTTTCAGAGCTTAAATCATTTCGTTGAACCGTCCCGAAGAGGAAGGTTAAGACGAAACTTCTCAAAACCAGGAAACGAGGGAAGAAAAAACGAATTCTGGGCTTGGAAGAGGGGCAGGTCGGAGTTTACGGCCTCGTTACTCCAAGTTGCGGGGGCGTTTTTTCTTTCGTGAAGTTGAATAATGAATTGTGCGTTCCGCGGCCCTCCGTCTGATGAGGGCAGGGACTTCAGGAGCAGGAACCATGAGCTCGAGATTTTAATTAAATCCGAACGAGTTATGCATCCAAGAGGTGCTTTTTTATAAATATGTATTCGGGCAAGGCTGACACGGTATCCTAAACGAATTGCACCGTCTAGAAAAAGCCACGCTTCCCTGGTTCAGTCCTAGCAGGACGCATGTAAAAATATAGGCAACTTTGTGATACAGACGCTATTATTTAATATTCTTCTCGTTTATTCGTCATGCCCGACAGCTTTTAATTTTCCTTCGCTTGTACTGTAATAAAGGGAACGTTGCCTTCCTAGTCTCCCCTGTTTATTCACATTGCAGAATATTCCGTTACTTAGAACTGTAGCACCCAATTATAATCCTTTTCACACCGATTCATAGACGTATTAAACAATCATGTGTTGTGTAAAGCAGCTGCAGTGAAAATTAATTATGTGTAAAAAACGACTGATGTTTCAAGCCGTTCCAGCTTACTACGTAACAGGTGTATTAATACCTATTGATAGCAACGACGCTTTGTCTTTAATTTCTAATATTCTTGCCTATTATTGGTACCTAGTGAAATTTAAAGTATTACCATGCGATTGTATCAAGTCCTACACCGTGCGGTGCGTTTAATAAGACTTTTAAGTCTGCTTACTATAATTGTTTAAACTAATAAGTTTGCGTATACGATGGGTACAAATGCAAATAGGTTTGTTCATTGGAGAACAGGACCCCCATATTTCTGTCAATACCATATCCAGCAACGATGGGAGGAACGTTATTTAATCGTTGGTATAACGAACAATGGCACACAGGGTGAGACAAATATGGGCCGCTAGAAATAAATTCAAAACTACTAAACGCACTCTAAGAGAAGAAATAAAAAATAAAAGATGCACCATGATGTAGTTATGGAAATTGGGCAGAAACTGATATTAATGCATGAACCATAGACCTTGCCGTCGTTGGCCTGGCTTGCGTCTCTCAGCAACACAGACAGCCGTACCGTAGGTGCATCCATAACGGAGGGGTATCTGTTGAGAGGCGAGACAAACGTGTGGTTCCTGAAGAGGGAAGTTGCCTTTTCAGTAGTTACAGTAGCAACAGTCTGGATGATTGACTCATCTGACCTTGTAACATCAGTCAAAACGGCGTTGCTGCACTGGTACTGCGAACTACTGAAAGCAAGGGGAAACTGAAGCCGTAATTATTCCCGAGGGCATGCAGCGTTTCTGTATGGATATATGATGATGGCGTCCTCTTGGGTAAAATATTCCGGAGGTAAAATAGTCCCCCATTCGGATCTCCGGGCGGGGATTACTCAGGAGGATGTTGCCATCAGGAGAAACGAAACTGGCGTTCTATGGATCGGAGCGTGGAATGTTAGATCCTTTAATTGGGCAGGTAGGTCAGAAAATTTGAAAAGGGAAATCGATAGATTGAAGTTACATACAATGGGGATTAGTGCAGTTCGGTGGCACGAGTAACTGGACTTCTTGCCAGGTGAACACAGTATTCTAAATAAAAGGTCAAATAAAGGCAATGTTGGAGTGGATTTAATAATGAATAAGAAAATAGAAATGCTGTAAGCTACCCTAATCAGTTTAGTGAACACACATCATAGCCAAGATAGACACGAAGCCCACGTCTACCATAGTAGTACAAGTTTACTTGCCAGTTAGCTCCGCACGTGAGGAGATTGAAGAAATGTATGACGAGGTAAAATAACATATTCAGATAGTTAAAGGAGATGAAAATTTAATAGAGTTGGAGTCTGGAATTCGATAGCAGGAAAAGGAAGACAAGGGAAAGTAGCAGGTGAATATGTACTGGGAGAAAAGAATGAAACAGGAAGAAACCTATTAGAGTTTTGCGCAAAATGTAATTTAATCATCGCTAACACTTGATTTAATAATCATAACAGAAGGATGTACACGTGGAATACACCTGGAGACATGGGAAGGTTTCACATTGATTATATAATGGTTAGATAGAGGTTTAGGAACCAGATTTAAAATTGTAAGACATTTCCAGGGATAGATGTCGGCTCTAGGGAGGCTTTATTGGCTATGAAATGCAGATTAAAACTGGAGAAATCGGTAAAAGGTAGGAACTTAAGGAGATGGGACTAGGATACGTTGAATGAACCAGAGGCTGTTGACAGCTTCGGAGGGAGCATGAGGCATCAGTTGACTAAAACAGGGGAAAGGAATACAGTAGAAGACGAAAGGCTAGATATAAGAGATGAAAGAGTGAAGTCATCAGGGCCTGAAATAGATAAAAAGACAAGACTAATACAAATACATGTATAACACAAAATCTATTCGAAACAAGGCCCAAGGGGTAGATGACATTATGCGAGAATTACCGATAGCCTTGGGAGAGCCAGCCATAACAAAACACATCATCTGGTGTGCATGGTGGATGAGACAGGCAAAATACCCTCAGAATCCAACAAGAATCGGGTAATTTCTGTTTCAAAGAAAGTAGTTACTGATAGGCGTGAAAATTACCGAACTATCAGTTTAACAAATCATGGCTGCAAAGTATTAACACTAATTCTTTACAGAAGAAAGGAAAAACTGGTAGCAGGAGACCTCAGGGAAGATCAGTATGGGTTCGGAAGAAAGGTAGGAACAGGCGAGACACTACTGACTTTACGACTTACCTTAGAAAACCTACATATATAGCATTTTTATAGTTGGTTAAAGCTTTTGACAATGCTGGCTGGAATACTCTCTTTGAAATTCTGGAGGTAGCAGTGGTAAAATACAAGGAGCGAAAGGCTATTTACAACTTGTACAGAAACCAGACGGCAGTTACTAGAGTCAGAGGGCATGAAAGGGAAGCAGTGGTTGAGAAGGGAGTGAGACGGGGTTGTAGCCTATCGCTGATGTTATTCAGTTTATGCACAGAGCATGCGGTAGAGGAAACCAAAGAAAAGTACGAAATCGGGGTTAAAGTCCAGGAAGAAGAAATAAAAGTTTCAGGTTTGCCGATGACACTGTAATTCAGTCAGAGACAGCAAAGGATTTGGAAGAGAAGTTGAACGGAATGGAAAGTGTCTTGAAAGGAGGATGCAAGATGAACATCAACAACAGGAAAACGAGGGTAATGAAATGTAGTCGAATTAAATCAGGTGAGGGTAAGGGAATCAGATTAGGAAACGAGACACTTACAGTAGTAACTGAGTTTTGCTATTTGGGCAGCAAAATAACTGATGATGGCAGAAGTGTAAAGATATAAAATGTAGACTGGCTATGGCAAGAAAAGAATTTCTGAAGAAGAGAGATCTCGAATATCGAATGAAGAGTAGCGAAGTCTTTTCTGAAAGTGTTTGACCGGAGTGTAGCCATGTATGGAAGTGAAACATAGATGATAAACAGTTTAGTTAACGAGGGAATAGAAGCTTCCGAAATGTGGCGCTACAGAAGAGTGCTGAAGATCATATTGGTCGATCACGTAACCAATGAGGAAGTACTGAACACAATTGGAGAGAGAAGAAATTTGTGGCCCAACTTGACCAAAAGAAAGGATCGGATGATAGGACACATTCTGAGACATCAATACAGTAAGCAGAGTGAGGAAGATGGTGGGTGCAGTAGTTATTCGGCGACGAAGAGGCTCGCACACGATAGAGCACCATCGAGAGCTAGGACAGTACACATGGAAAATGTCGATACCAGAGCAAATCATTCAGTATACCCAGAAGCACAGTAACTTTACCTCACAGACAGGTGCGTGAACCAACTACACAGATATCAGCATCTGAGAGAGGACGAGCAGTTGGGCTGAAAGACACCAGTTGGAGTAATCAGCGAAACGCTCGGTATCTGATCAGGAGCGGTGCCATTATCGCAGGAAAGTAACGACCATGGCCGGAGACAGCATCAAGAATTAAGTGGTCGGCCTAGAGAGAAGACAGAACGTGGGGACTCAGCAGTCTCGCACCTACAGCCCCGGATTCAGTATCATCATCGACCCGACGTCCAACTGATGCTTCAGTGACCGCAAATCCCATTAATAGGCGGCTGAACTCCCGGCACCCCTTACGCCTTCGACCATTAATCACAGTACACCAAAAAACGATTCTGCAGTGGTGTCGGGGACATTGCATTGACTGGAGCAAAATTGTCTTCAGTAATGAGCCCCATGTGGAACTGAGCAGTGATAGCCAGACGGCGGGCCGTACAAACCTGAGTGTCGCTCGCCGTATGTCCCGACAACCAGGAACAATGGTCACGGGTGCCATTTCCATTCACAGCTGGACACCTTTGTTTGTCATCCACAGTTCCCTTACAGCACTGTGATACTTCGATGGTGTCCTACGCCCTGTTTTGATGCCCTTTATGGCAAGTCATCCTCGACTTACATTTCAGCAAAGTAATGCCCGCCCACACACGCCAAAATTTCTGCTGCTTGTCTTCGTTCTTGCCAAACCCGATCTTGGCCAGCAATGACTTCGGATCTCTCGGCAATTCAGAACATTTTTTAGCAGTATGGACATGGCCTTCCAGCCAGCTGGGGTTTTGACGATCCAATGAGCGAACTGACAGAATTTGGCACGGTATCCCTCAGGAGGACGTCCAGTAACTCTAGTAGTCAGCGCCACGTGGAATACCTGCTAGCATAAGGGCTACAGGTGGACCAACAAATTGGTTTGTTGCTCAATTTCTGAATAAAGTAACCACTTTTCCGATATTGTAATAATTTGTTTGCTTCCACATGTACATCACATCTACCATTTTCATTTGGATAATTCCTTCTTGTTGCGAAAGTTCTCTTTTTTGTCTTAGAGTATTTGTCCAAGTATAATATTTGCAATAGAAAATGTGGATAAATATTATTTTTGACAGATGCCGAATTATCACAACGACTTTTTTTAAGGGAACCAGAGTTTATACATTTTAAAGGGCACTGAGCTCTAACATAATGTTAATCAGAATCAAACACTAACAAGGTAACAGCGCCCCAAACGACGATGCCATGCAGAGGAAGACACTAACGCCTATCCTACGCTATTGGCCATTACAATCGCTACACGACGAAGATGACGTGCTACAGACGCGACATTTAACCGACAAGAAGAAGATGCTGTCATATGCAAATGATTAGCTTTTCAGAGCAATCACACAAGGTTGGCGCCGGTGGCGACACCTACAACGTGCTGACATGAGGAAAGCTTCCAACCGATTTCTCATACACCAACAGCAGTTGACCGGCGTTGCCTGGTGAAACGTTGTTGTGATGCCTCGTGTAAGGAGGAGAAATGCGTACCATCACGTTGCGGATAAAGGTCGGATTGTAGCCTATCGCGATTGCGGTTTATCGTATCGCGACATTTCTGCTCGCGTTCGACGAGATCCAATGACTGTTAGCAGAATACGGAATCGGCGGGTTCAGGAGGGTAATACGGAACGCCGTGCTCGATCCCAACGGCCTCGTATCACTAGCAGTCGAGATGACAGGCATCTTATCCGCATGGCTGTAACGGATCGTGCAGCCACGTCTCGATCCCTGAGTCAACAGATGGGGACGTTAGCAAGACAACAACCATCTGCACGAACAGTTGGACGACGTTTGCAGCAGCATGGACTATCAGCTCGGAGACCATGGCTGCTGTTACCCTTGACGCTGCATCACAGACAGGAGCGCCTGCTATGGTGTACTCAACGACGGACCTGGGTGCACGAATGGCAAAACGTCATTTTCTCGGATGAATCCAGGTTCTGTTTACAGCATCATGATGGTCGCATCCGTGTTTGGCAACATCGCGGTGAACACACATTGGAAGCGTGTATTCGTCATCGCCACACTGGCGTATCACTCGGCATGATGGCATGGGGTGCCATTGGTTACACGTCTTGATCACCTCTTGTTCGCATTGACGACACTTTTAACAGTGGACGATACATTTCAGATGTGTTACGACCAGTGGCTTTACCCTTCATTCGATCCCTACCAAACCCTACATCCAGCAGGATAATGCACAAGCGCATGTTGGAGGTCCTGTACGGACCTTTCTGGATACAGAAAATGTTCGATTGCTGCCCTGGCCAGCACATTCTCCAGATCTCTCACCAACTGAAAACGTCTGGTCAATGGTGTCCGAGCAACTGGCTCGTCCCAGTCACTATTCTTAATGAACTGTGTTATCGTGTTGAAGCTGCATGGGCAGCTGTACATGTACACGCCATCCAAGCTCTGTTCGATTCAATGCCCAGGCGTTTAAAGGCCGTTATTACGGCCAGAGGTGGTGTGTTCTGGGTACTGATTTTTCAGGATCTATGCACCTAAACTGCGTGAAAATGTAATCACATGTTAGTTCTAGTATAATATATTTGTCCAATGAATAACCGTTTATCATCTGCATTTCTTCTTGCTGTAGGAATTTTATGGCCAGTAGTGTCGTATACTTATAGAACCTCTGACACTCCACTCCTTTTTTCTGTCGTCAGACATCAGCAAAAACACCCTATGAGTGCGTTAGCGTCTGTAGAACAAATGATTGGGATTAACAGTGGACCTTATTCTATGACAGAGCACAACGACGTTTAGCTGTATACAAATTGTTTTTAATTCAACATTATTGTCAAAGAAGTACGCGATGTTACATAGGTTGTAACATGTGAAACGTCCCCTTTGAACAAATATGCATGACTGTGCTTAAACTGACACATAATATTTTTTAGCGCAACGCAATCTGACTTTCAAAAATGTCTACAAAAGAATGGCCCTGACTAACATTAACCTATAACTTTCACAAATCACTTACCTCACAAAAATCTTCGTTACACGAACTACTGCAATACAGCGAGCGCCGCTACTGCCAGCTAAATAAAAGATTCAAACTACTGAAGTCACTAACTACTGATAGGCACAGTTAGCAAATGAAAGATTTTGATAGCGAACAAACAATGTATTTACCTTAATAGTCATAATACATATAGCAGTTCATGACATCCAGTCTTACAAATTTCAAAACTCCCCCATCTCTCTCCCCTCATCCACCACTGCTGGCGGCTCACCTCCAACTGCGCAACGCTACGCGCTGTTCACATCCATCTGCCCAACACTACAATGGCAGACAACAATGCAAACTAGCCACAGACTGCACACAGCAAAGCCAGTGATTTTTCATACAGAGCGCTACGTGGCGTTACCAATAAGAAAACCTAAACAGCCTACTTACACATGACAATGTTAGAACAGTTGTCAACATAACACATTACATGCTGTTTAATCGAAATAGCTCTGAACACAACACTCCCAATTTTTAACGACAAGGTTCTCTACAAAATTATTCTTACTAATACAATTCTGAAGTAGGCCAATATTACGACAAATCATCCGAGTCCAGTTCCAAGTTCCTTACTATTTAAGATGACAATCAATTCTAAAGAGGATGGTTATTTTTTGAGGCACGCTGAACAAGGAGATTACTCAAGGTTGCTCGAGTTCACAGTGGACGCAAGCTGGTGAACCAACAAGTTTACGCCTCTGTTAGCGGTATTTACCTTAGCTGCGATGAGCTGTTAGCTGTACGGCTGCTCTCGCCCTCTGAAAGTCGTGTAAAAGCTAATCAAAATATTTGCTGATTTTTTCAGCAGAAACAGTCCTATGTTTTTCGTTAGGCGAGAAAACATGCACTCATCCATAGTCCTGAAATATGGCGATATGCACGTGCATGGATGGAGCAGCATTTATATGACAGTGCCCTCTCAGTTCTAGCAAGAACAATTAACTACGTGGCTGTTTTGTATCTCCACTGTTGGAGCTTAACGGCGTTGCAGCTAATATCTAGCTGTTCACACTAAATTCCACCTTTGCGTCGTACATAGCGTGCTGCGCCCCATTCTGCACTTGATGCTAGTTCAGAGGAGAGTCCCCAAAATTTTCGGTCTTGTGTCTCTCGTAGCAAAATTGTCCTCCACCTGTGCTTTACGTCACGGCTTTTTCTAACCAATAGGAGCATTCCTTTCATCTTGTGGAAATTATATCTGACAATCGCAACGGGAATACCATCAAACTGCATCAAAATTTCAGCACTTTACTCCTTCCTAGTTCATTTTAGCCAATTGGACATTTTGTGCCCGCTACAGACGCCTACAACTTACATTCATACATAACCTGCGTGCTACGTACGGTTCACGTGATCGATTGCGTCGGTGGTCTGTATGTATGCATCTGGAAATTCCCCAACGCAGTTTTCTAAAGATTCTCTCTGTACCACGCCACTGGCTCGCTACCTGTTCTGCTCAATAAGCCACCTGGCAAGTCCAATGTCCCCAGTCACAGGTCGCTTTAAATGCGTTCCGTTGTACTCGGGCTGTGACGTCGCAACCCCCATCTGCTCCGAAACTAACGTTTCCTCCAGCACCTTTTCTCTTCTCTTGCTCATTGACGTGCAAGATTTAGGTTCGTTGCAGTAATACCGTCGACTGAGTGTCACCCCTCTGCATTGGATACTGTACATTGTAATAGGCAAACCTGCTCATTATCGCCGAAGTACGTCAAGTGACATATGCACCTTCCTGTTACAATGGATAAAATCTCTCATGTAAGGTGCGAACTTGACCCTCATTTAATCTGCCAACTTACATATTCTCCTTCTTCTATTTTCAATTTTGCACTGAGTCAATCAATGGATGAGTAATTGATTGATCAGTGTAAAATTGTTTTCAACCGCGGACTGTAACAACTGACATATTTTGGTTGACCAACTTCCTATTTTAATATTGCATAATCAGAGAGTGCTTCTGTTAAGAGTCCTTATCGTTATTTTGCACTGCTGTTGTTTTCCTATATAATATTGTTCGGAGCACTACAGTAATGCTTTTTACAGATTTTAACATGTTCCTTTTAATTTTCTGATTTAATAACGATATTCAATTAATTTGAAGACTTTTTATTTTATTGTTGTCTATGTTTTAAACTTAAATTCGTACAAATCAGAGCTTCTTTTATTGGACTCTGGATACTTAATGCAACTAATTTTTCTTCTGGAGTTGATATTTGTTGTTTTACCCTTTATGCCATTTTATGTGACTCACATGGTGCAAGCCCCATGTTTTTCCTGATCTTCAGTTAATCAATTCGACTCTATTATCATGGACCACTTTACTTACTTCCATACGGTTTTTGTATATTGAAAACAACTTGTACTTTTAAGTTTTTTCTTGCTAGAGAGATTGTGGGCTTTTACCAGTACCTTTTGTCCTAGTGAAAATACTCGTGAAGTAGTCGTCTTGTCCGCTCGGTTTTTTTCTGTTTAAGGCTGAAGTCTTCAAATTGCTCAGTGCCAAATTTACTAGATGTAGATGTTATACTCTGGGTACTGGTGGAAATTTAATTGTTTCTCAGGTTTTATCTGATGCCAGCTTATTTTTCAGAACAGTGATTGCAGGTAATAACATACTGCTATGTGGCACTTCGTTTATAACACCTTGGAAGTAACACAAGTGTCTGTCCCACGTATTACGCTGCTTGCTACAATACAGACGACAGAGGGACCCAAATCCTTCATCTTTCATTCAGCTGCCTTAGCGCTTGGCATATATTTGGAAATGTAAATAGGTCTGATTTTATGCCGGCGCAGCGTGTTGTGCCGTTGTACTGAATGATTTTGTGTCCCATTTTCTGACAGCCTTTTATCGACCGAACCAACTTGTTGAAGGAAATCTTGTGTAAGCGCTTTGCTTATATTGCTCCCCGTTGCTTTCTTCAAGTGAGTAAACGTCACGTATTTAGACGTTAATTCTAAGAGCACAAAAATAAATACATGACATCTGTGTACGAATTAATGGACCCATGATATCTGTTGCTGCTATGTGTCTCAATTTCTCCGGAATGATTGGGAGCATTGGTGGTCTCTTTTGAAAGGTTACATGTTTAGCTCTCTGGCATCTCTTCCACTTAGCCAGAAACTGTGTGATTCTTTGCTCCGTATTTGCGAAGTGACAAGACATCTTTAACTTTAAAAATCATTTCTTAGGACCAAAATGACTGTTACTCAACTGAGTGTACCAAACGTACTTATTTATCAGTTCCTGTGGTATACATGGGACCCATAAACTTGTATCTGTATTACGTCTATAGAATAAGACCTGGTCCTTTATTGTCTAATGTCCCTTGATTCACGGTTGTTCCACTTAATTTAACCTTGGAGAGATCTGGGTCTTTATCATGTTCCCTGCCTAACTGTTTAAAGATACTGGTGACGTAATTTTCAAAAGGCACATTTTTCAAGTAACGCATGGCTACTTGCTCTTCTTCTGTATTACTCACTCTGATTTCGGTAGCGCCTTCCTGCAATCGGGTAAGGATATCAGCTATGATATTTGATGGCCCAGGCACAGAGGTGATTCGAAAATCATATTCCTGCAGCGTTAACATCCACCGAACTATTCCTCCTGGCAATAGTTTTGCACTTAACATAATTTATTGTGCCTTATGGTAAGTAAACACATTTGGTATCGACCAAACAAGATGTATCTGAATCTACGAAACCCCCATACTACTGCCAAGGCTTTTAACTCTGCGATCGAATAATTTTTTTCACATTTAGTAAGTACTCGACTAACGAAAGCTGACGTCTTCCTTATCCCTTTCTGTCCTCTTCGTATTGTTCAAAGAGTACCACACCTGACCCTGTTTTAGAATTGTTTGTTACCATACAGAATTCCTTCGTCAAATTGGGATGCGCTAAAACTGGTGCCTTTACCAGTGACGTTCTTAGTTGCTGGAACTCCTGTTCTGCTTGGGCATCCCACACCCAGGGCATCTTTTTACTAGTTAACGCACATAACCGTGGGGTAGCAACGGATTCAGTCCAAATTAACCTTCAGTAGAAGTTAATGAGTCCTAAGAAGGCATTTAACGTCCTTCTATTGCATGGAGTGCGTATGTTCTGTATTGCTTGCAGTTTGCTGGGGTTAGGCAAAATTCCCAGTTTAGTGGTAATATGGCCTAAATCCTCAACCTCTTTATTCCCAAAACTGGCTTTAATTATGTTAAAATTTACTACATATTTCTTTTAATCTTCTTAGCAATTATCGAGTACCTCATTATGAAGTTTCCATGATGGTTCAGCTACTAATATGTCATCTATATAACAGGTGAGACGCTGTTGGAGCTCTTTATCCAATACAGTTCCTAAACCTCTTATAAAGGCAGCAGAGGATATGTTCAGTCCGAAAGGGCGCCTTTCGAACTGATAACTTCGTCCAAATGAGATAAAAGCTTTATACTTTTTACATTCAGGTGTAAGTCCTATTTGCCAAAAAGTAGCCCTCAAATAAAAGGAGAGAAAATCTTAAACCCAAAGAACTTTTGTAAAAGCTCTTCAAATTTTTCTTGGCGATCCGTCTCAGGAATGATAATGGAATTTATTTGTCTTGCCTCAATGACTAACCTAATACTTCCATCCTTCTTATCTACAGTTCGCAATTCGTGTTGTATGTTGAGGTTGAAGTTTCAATAATGTCATCATCTAGCATCTTTGTAATTCTGAAAATACTTGTCTTTGGTAACACAGTGGAATAGTGTAAGGCGGTACTTGTAATCTTTAACCTTGAATTCGTATTGAAAATTTTTAGTGGCATGTCGCCATTTTGCCGTAATACTCCTAATTCGGCTTTGTCTGTATCTGAAATATCCCTTACATGTCGCAACTTATTATCTATTTCTTGATGAATTTCCACCATTACTTCGTCATCTGCAGGTATTGTTCCTTTAGCCCACCTATACCATGGCAGTCCCTCCTCCGACTGATACAGATCCAGTTGCACAGTCAGTTGTTTGTAAGCACCTTGCATCTCTTCATATCTGAGTTTTTCTTCAAAAGTAAGACGTAGCTTCCCGAGCATCATATAGCCTTCGTCCATATTGAGTGTAACACGATTTTGACACATGAAATCGGCTCCAGTGATTATGGGCACAGATACTTTCGGCAAAATTACCATGGTCGGTTCTATTTCAAACTCCTGACATGAAAAAGTTACACGCGTTTGCCTAGTAATCACCGATGACGCACTCATAATCGGTCCTTCGACTTTAACACGTTTTGTCTGTGACATTGGTAGCGCCGGTTCAGCGTTACATTTCTCAATAAGTTCTTCGGAAATCGCAATCGTTTCGCTTCCCGTATCAAGGATGGCGTCTATAAGCACGCCACCTACCTCAACCTTAATGACCAGTTGAACCACATGAGGAACTTTCGTTTCTTTTTCTTGCATTAATGCCTCATCTATTGAGTCATACGTTAACCTGTCAATATGTTGAGCCTGCCTGTCTCATTGGTTCTCTACCGTCTCTTTACTCTACTCATTAGTTTTAACACCTGTCATCTGAATGCTCTGGGGTGGGGGTGGGTGGGGGGGGTGGAAGTTATTTGCCCATTACCTTTATCAAATGTGTCTATTACTTCCTCATACTTTCCTGTCCTATATATATATATATATATCATATGAGTTGGGTATCAATACTGGTGTTGCCAATGGTGCATTATCCGAATTTCGTTGATCTAAATAAAGTCTATTTACATTTTTCATTATAAAATCAACCTCATGTGGCGATTGTATCGCTTGTGACTGGTCTTCGAATGGTCCATCTCATCAATTCTGTCATTTACCAGAATGGAATGGACAATGTCTTGAAAAGAGGATATAAGATGATCATCAACAAAAGCAAAACGAGGATAGTGGAATGTAGTCGAATTAAGTCTGGTGATGCTGAGGGAATTAGATTAGGAAATGAGACACTTAAAATAGTAGAGGAGTTTTGCTATTTAGGGAGCAAAATAACTGATCATGGTCGAAGTAGAGAGGATATAAAGTGAAGACTGACAATGGCAAGGAAAGCGTTTCTGCAGAAGAGAAATTTGTTAACATCATGTTTAGATTTAACAGTCAGGAAGTCGTTTCTGAAAGTATTTGTATGGAGTGTAGCCATGTATGGAAGTGAAACGGGGACGACGAATAGTTTAGACAAGAAGAGAATTGAAGCTCTCGAAATCTGGTGCTACAGAAGAATGCTGAATATTAGATGGGTAGATCACATAAGTAATGAGGAGGTATTGAATAGACTTGGAGAGAAGAGAAATTTGTGATACAGCTTGACTAGAAGAAGGGATCCCTTGGTAGGGCATATTCTGAGGCATCAAGGGATCACCAATTTAGTATTGGAGGGCAGCGTGGAGGGTAAAAATCGCAGAGGGAGACCAAGAGATGAATACACTAAACAGATTCAGAAGGATGTAAGTTGCAGTAGGTACTGGGAGATGAAGAAGCTTGTACAGGATAGAGTAGCATGGAGAGCTGCATCAAACCAGTCTCTGGACTGAAGACCACAACAACAAGGTTTATTTCGCGGGTGTTGTCCTGCTGGAGTCTGATTCTCCCTACATTTCTGCTTTTTGGCATCCCAGCTCTACCCGGATAACTTTGGTTTTGAGATGGAAAGCCTCTAAGCCTTCCTGCTTCGTTTGCGTGGTGATCATGTCGCAATTTGTAGTTACCACCATAGTTTCTAGGACCAAAGCTGTTATTGTATTTCCACGGCTCAAGAAAACCAAACTTGTTTTTTGACTTCTGTGCGTGACCTAAACCGTAGCTATTATTATCCAATGGGCAATTACTTCTCTTTCCAATACGGTTACCTTTCCCAACATTATTATCGCCATTGTAAGCTTTAAGAAAAGGCCCATCAGTTGCGTTTACACCCCCTACTAGTGGTTTCCCCCACTGCCCGTTGTTTCTTCGCGTCATCTTCACTGAAGATGAATTCAAGTTCTCTTGGCACTCCTTTAAATTCCTGTATATTGTCTTCCCTGCCAACCAACGATTGCTGACAAAGCAACGGTAACTTTGTTGTGCACATACGTATCAGCTTCCCATCACTGTACGTATCGTCTAAACACTGATTCTTTGTTTGTTTTTTTCATATCTTCAGAAAAACTAACTGGCTTCTTTTCTCCCAAATTTTCGAATGACTGCTTCTGTAACAATTCATATTTTATCGTATTTTGGGTTCCCGTTGACCAGTATCGCTCCAAGAATGCTGACGTCAATTGTTCATACGACTTACTGTTTTCTGTGACTTTTTGCATGGTTTACGCTATTGCGCTTTCCATATGACCACAAATGAAGCCAAGTTTATAGCTAAGTGACCAATGCTCTTTTAAACCGATCTGGAATTGACGAATAAACGTGCGGGAGTGTAAGAAGTTCCCGCTTTCTTTGCAATGTTGGAATTTTCTGACTCTCAAAAAGTGATCTTTGTCAAATATTTCTATTGGACCATATGGCGTTTGTGTTTTCGCAACATTTTCGGTTCTCTTCGAGTGCGTCACGGTTTCCTTTATTCATCCTACCACATTTGGATCCTGAGATGACAAATTTGAGTCCCATTTAGCATCGCATCTACGCAGTGCCGTGCAATTATCTTAACCCTACCGTCCCTTGTGTATCGGACTGAAAGATACGTTTAAGTGTCTCGTTACTGGATCAGTGTTTTGTCTTTTTACCCGATTCGTATTGACCTGCGGTATATGTCCTGTTGTACTATAGATTGTAAACTGGAGACTCTGGTGCATGGGTCGCCGAAACTTGCCCTGTTATAGCGTCATTCGCTGCCGCTGGGTTGGTATGCTTGCAGTTACCGCTTCTCGCACCATTGCGAATGCACATTACCTGCTTCGTTCACCTGTCTCAGCTCTACTGCTCACATTTGCTTGTGTTTAGGATCAGAAAACAATGACTCAACCTCTTGTGGACATACTTGTGGAACCTCATGACTTTTTTGTGTCTCCGCAGCTGCCGCGGAAGATAGCATAACTGACTAGGTTACATCTGGATTTTTTTGCACCACTATGTGCGATGATACTACCGATTCGGTCGCCTGATTACTGCTTTCTGTTCGGTTATCAATACACTGCTTCAGTTCTGTACGAAGCTGTTCATACTGCTGCTGACTTTTCGCGACGGTGTTTACAATGCGTGTATCAAATCTTTTAACGCATCTCACGTGACACGTCTTCTGACATTGAGCTCTTCCACGATTTTTTGCTCCTTACCAGACGCCGTACATGCTGAATTATCAATTCTTTGGTTGATATTAAACACTGCATTCTGCACCTTGGCAATGTAAGTACGCATCTATCTCTCGTCAGCCATACGCGACTGAATTAGTTCGCGAGAGTCTCTCGGCTCTTTCCGGATTTCAGTAAACTGTTCATTAACTTCCGTTCGCAACTTTTGCTGAACTTTGCGGACTTTTTCGAATCCAGCATTGGTTTCAGATTTGAGACCATTTAAAGCAGCACTTGGGGCCGATAAACCTCCACTTGTTTCTGTTTTTAAGTCTGCTAACCCTGCATTTGTTTCTGTTTTTATATTCGATGTTACGGTTCTTAATTTTGCTAACCCTGCATTTGTTTGACTGACAACAATAGTGAGTTGCTTCAATATTAAGAACACACCATCTGACTCTTCACCACAGTCACCTGTCACCATTTGGTGTCTTCAAAGGAGGATATAAGATGAACATCAACAAAAGCAAAACAAGGATAATGGAATGTAGTCGAATTAGATCGGGTGATGCTGAGTGAATCAGATTAGGAATTCAGACACTTAAAGTAGTAAAGGAGTTTTGCCATTTGGGGAGCAAACGGCGTCTTGTAACATTTACCAATTCATATTTGGCCTATGGAAAGAATGTGTGTAAGTGCACTATGCACAGACGTCTTCTGCAGCACCACATTTCGGAAGCTTCTATTCTCTTCTTGTCCAAACTATTTATCGTCCATGTTTCACTTCCATACATGGCTACACTGCATACAAATACTTTCAGGAACGACTTCCTGACACTTAAACCTATTCTCGATGTTAACAAATTTCTCTGTTTCAGAAACGCTTTCCTTGCCATTGCAAGTCTACATTTAATATCCTCTCTACTTCGACCATCATCAGTTATTTTGCTCCCCAAATAGCAAAACTCCTTTACTACTTTAAGTGTCGGATTTTCTAATCTAATTCCCTTAGCATCACCCGACTTAATTCGACTACATTCCATTATCCTTGTTTTGCTTTTGTTGATGTTCATCTTATATCCTCCTTTCAAGACACTATCCATTCCGTTCAACTGCTCTTCCAAGTCCTTTGCTGACTCTGACAGAATTACAATGTCATCGGCGAAGCTCAAAGTTTTTATTTCTTCTCCATGGATTTTAATACCTACTCCGAATTTTTCTTTTGTTTCCTTCACTGCTTGCTCAATATACAGATTGAATAACATCGGGGAGGGGCTACAACCCTGTCTCACTCCCTACCTAACCACTGCTTCCCTTTCATGTCCCTCGACTCTTATAACTGCCATTTGGTTTCTGTACAAATTGTAAATAGCGTTTCGCTCCCTATATTTTACCCCTGCCACCTTCAGAATCTGAAAGAGAGTATTCCAGTCAACATTGTAAAAAGCTGTTTCTAAGTCTAAAAATGCTAGAACGTAGGTTTGCCTTTCCTTAATCTAGCTTCTAAGATAAGTCGTAGGGTCAGTAATGCCTCACGTGTTCCGATGTTTCTACGGAATGCAAAGTGATCTGCGCCGAGGTCGGCTTATACTAGTTTTTCCATTCGTCTGTAAAGCATACGCGTTAGTATTTTGCAGCCGTGACTTATTAAACTGATAGTTCGATAATTTTCGTATCTGTCAACACCTGCTTTCTTTGGGATTGGAATTATTATATTCCTCTTCAAGTCTGAGGGTGTTTAGCCTGTCTCATACATCTTGCTCATCAGATGGTAGAGTTTTGTCAGGACTCTTTGTATCCACCTGGAAACTTTCCAACGTAGTTTCCTGAAGATTCTCTCTGTACCACGCCACTGGCTCGCTACCTGCTCTGCTCAATGAGTCACGCGACATGTTCGTCGTCCCTCGCCACGTGTCGATTTTAGAGCGTTCCGTTGTACTCGGGCCGTGACGTCGCTAGTCGCATCTCCTCCCGAAATAACATCTCCTCCAGCACCTTTTTTCTTCTCTTGCTCATTGTCGTGCAGCATTTAAGTTCGGTGCATTAATATCGCTGACTGAGTGTCACCACCTTCCATTGCATGCAGTACATTTTAATAGGCAAATCTGTTAATTTTCGCCTAATGTATGTCAGGTGACATATCGTCCTCCCTGTTCCAATGTTGTGGCGGCTTTTGTGTATCATCAACATCGACAAGTGCAATGAATATGTATGATACGATACCCTATGGTATTCTGCGATTTGAATTCACTCAGCTTTTTTTTTAGCAGTTGCATTGATTTGAGTTTGTAAATGATACTTCCCCCATGAACCATGGACCTTGCCGTTGGTGGGGAGGCTTGAGTGCCTCAGCGATACAGATGGCCGTACCGTAGGTGCAACCACAACGGAGAGGTATCTGTTGAGAGGCCAGACAAACATGTGGTTCCTGAAGAGGGGCAGCAGCCTTTTCAGTAGTTGCAGGGCCAACAGTCTGGATGATTGACTGATCTGGCCTTGTAACATTAACCAAAACGGCCTTGCTGTGCTGGTACTGCGAACGGCTGAAAGCAAGGGGAACTACAGCCGTAATTTTTCCCGAGGAAATGCAGCTTTACTGTATGATTAAATGATGATGGCGACCTCTTGGGTAAAATATTCCGGAGGTAAAATAGTCCCCCATTCGGATCTCCGGGCGGGGACTACTCAAGAGGACGTCGTTATCAGGAGAAAGAAAACTGGCGTTCTACGGATCGGAGCGTGGAATGTCAAATCTCTTAATCGGACAGGTAGGTTAGAAAATTTAAAAAGGGAAATGGATAGGTTAAAGTTAGATATAGTGGGAATTAGTGAAGTTCGGTGGCAGGAGGAACAAGACTTTTGGTCGGGTGATTACAGGGTTATAAATGCAAAATCAAATAGGGGTAATGCAGGAGTAGGTTTAATAATGAATAAAAAACAGGAGTGCGGGTTAGTTACTACAAACAGCATAGTGAACGCATTATTGCGGCCAAGATAGGGACAAAGCCCATGCCTACTACAGTAGTACAAGTTTATATGCCAACTAGCTCTGCAGATGATGAAGAAATACATGAAATGTATGACGAGATAAAAGAAATTATTCAGGTAGTGAAGGGAGACAAAATTTAATAGTCCTGGGTGACTGGAATTCGTCAGTAGGAAAAGGGAGAGAAGGAAACATAGTAGGTGAATATGGATTGGGGGGAAGAAATGAAAGAGGAAGCCGCCTTGTAGAAATTTGCACAGAGCATAACTTAATCATAGCTAACACTTGGTTCAAGAATCATAAAAGAAGGTTGTATACCTGGAAGAATTCTGGAGATACTTAAAGGTATCAGATAGATTAGATAATGGTAAGACAGAGATTTAGGAACCAGGTTTTAAACTGTAAGACATTTCCAGGGGTAGATGTGGATTCTGACCACAATCTATTGGTTATGAACAGCCGATTGAAACTGAAGACACTGCAAAAAGGTGGGAATTTAGGGAGATGGGACCTGGATAAACTGAAAGAACCAGAGGTTGTAGAGAGTTTCAGAGAGAGCATAAGTGAACAATTGACAGGAATGGGGGAAAGAAATACAGTAGAAGAAGAATGGGTAGCTCTGAAGGATGAAGTGGTGAACCTAGCAGAGAATCCAGTAGGTTAAAAGACGAGGGCTAATAGAAATCCTTGGGTAACAGAAGAAATATTGATATTAATTGATGAAAGGAGAAAATATAAAAATGCAGTAAATGAAGCAGGTAAAAAGGAATACAAACGTCTCAAAAATGAGATCGACAGAAAGTGCAAAATGGCTAAACAGGGATGGCTAGAGGACAAATGTGAGGATGTAGAGGCTTGTCTCACTAGGGGTAAGATAGATACTGCCTACAGGAAAATCAGAGAGTCCTTTGGAGAGAAGAGAACCACTTGTATGAATATCAAGAGCTCACATGGCAACCCAGTTCTAAGCAAAGAAGGGAAGGCAGAAAGGTGGAACGAGTATATAGAGGGTTCATACAAGGGCGATGTACTTGAGGACAATATTATGGAAATGGAAAAGACTGTAGATGAAGACGAAATGGGAGATAAGATACTGCG
This sequence comes from Schistocerca serialis cubense, assembly GCF_023864345.2. NCBI lineage: Eukaryota > Metazoa > Arthropoda > Insecta > Orthoptera > Acrididae > Schistocerca > Schistocerca serialis. The sequence continues at coordinate 22,903,116 of NC_064646.1, forward strand.
TGAAGAGTTTGATAGAGCACTGAAAGACTTGATTCAAAACAAGGCCCCGGGAGTAGACAACATTCCATTAGAACTACTGATGGTCTTGGGAGAGCCAGTCATGACAAAACTCTACCATCCGGTGAGCAAGATGTATGAGACACGCGAAATACCCTCAGACTTCAAGAAGAATATAATAATTCCAATCCCAAAGAAAGCAGGTGTTGACAGATGTGAAAATTACCGAACTATCAGTTTAATAAGTCACAGCTGCAAAATACTAACGCGAATTCTTTACAGACGAATGGAAAAACTGGTAGAAGCGGACCTCGGGGAAGATCAGTTTGGATTCCGTAGAAACGTTGGAACACGTGAGGCAATATTAGCTTTATGACTTATCTTAGAAGAAAAATTAAGAAAAGGCAAACCTAAGTTTCTAGCATTTGTAGACTTAGAGAAAGCTTTCGACAATGTTAACTGGAATACTCTCTTTCAAATTCTGAAGGTGGCAGGGGTAAAATACAGGGAGCGAAAGGCTATTTACAATTTGTACAGAAACCATATAGCAGTTATAAGAGTCGAGGGGCATGAAAGGGAAGCAGTGGTTGTGAAAGGAGTGAGGCAGGGTTGTAGCCTCTCCCCGATGTTATTCAATCTGTATATTGAGCAAGCAGTAAAGGAAACAAAAGAAAAATTTGGAGTAGGTATTAAAATTAATGGAGAAGGAGTAAAAACTTTGAGATTCGCCGATGACATTGTAATTCTGTCAGAGACAGCAAAGGACTTGGAAGAGAAGTTGAACGGAATGGACAGTGTCTTGAAAGGAGGATATAAGATGAACATCAACAAAAGCAGAACGAGAATAATGGAATGTAATCAAATTAAATCGGGTGATGCTGAGGGAATTAGATTAGGAAATGAGACACTTAAAGTAGTAAAGGAGTTTTGCTATTTATGGAGTAAAATAACTGATGATGGTCGAAGTAGAGAGGATATAAAATGTAGAGTGGCAATGGCAAGGAAATCGTTTCTGAAGAAGGGAAATTTGTTGACATCGAGTATAGATTTAAGTGTCTGGAAGTCGTTTTTGAAAGTATTTGCATGCAGTGTAGCCATGTATGGAAGTGAAACATGGACGATAACTAGTTTGGACTAGAAGAGAATAGAAGCTTTCGAAATGTGGTGCTACTGAAGAATGCTGAAGATAAGGTGGGTAGATCACGTACTAATGAGAAGGTATTTAATAGGATTGGGGAGAAGAGAAGTTTGTGGCACAACTTGACTAGGTGAAGGGATCGGTTGGTTGGACATGTTTTGATTCATCAAGGGATCACAAATTTAGCATTGGAGGGCAGCGTGGAGGGTAAAAATCGTAGAGGGAGACCAAGAGATGAATACACTAAGCAGATTCAGAAAGATGTAGGTTGCAGTAGGTACTGGGAGATGAAGAAGCTTGCACAGGATAGAGTAGCGTGGAGAGCTGCATCATACCAGTCTCAGAACTGAAGACCACAACAACAACAACAGTGCATTATTCAAACTAAAACTTCTCTCAGATTATTATTTTGTTCAAATTGCACAAGAATTCCACCTGACGTAGTGTAATAATGTTGACTGTAGGCTGTGTTGATATCACTAAAATTACATATCATACATCAGAGCTTTTATAATATTTTTTTGTCTTCGATGGTTTTAATTAATCTTAGCAAATTGATCATGAAAAGGAACCACAGGATACCACCTGCACACAACACTGACATATGCTACCAAAAAATGTTTTGTCCTTGATTCGTCCGTAGTTTAATTTTGGACTCATACACCAGCAATGAAATCTTGTTCAACAATAAATACCATCAGCACTAGTCTTAGAAAATGCACTCTTATTCGATTAATTTTTATTTATTTTAAAAATAGATTTCAGTACCACTGGTGCAGTTTCAAGTAATTTAAATTTTCCACTGTAATAAAAGTTAAGATGGCGGCCAGCAAAAGAAAGAGGATTTCTTTTTTAATTAAGAGTTTCCTTTTCCCAATAAATAGTTGAACAGCAAATTGATGTACCCAATAAAAATAAATTATTAAATATTATGCAAATTAGTTTAACACAAACCCATGCTATTTTCAACTAGAAGTACAGACGAAGTTGCTATATAATCGCAACTAACAATGGCTGCGCTTCTTGCGACTATGATAAGACAATTAATACAAAACTATAATTAAAAGAGGAAGTGAATTTACAATAATTTATCATAAATAGTTTTAAAGCATTTGGCTCTATTTGTTTTTCTCAGCAAACGAACATAAAAGTAGAATAATTTTACATTAAATGTTTTTCATTTAACAGACCTCAAATCGATTCGGGTCTTGCGTCAGCGATGTACATCAGAAGAAGACGACAAAAGGGTAAAAAACAAAAGAAAAGAATGACATAGATTAACAAAGAATGTGAGACAAATATTGTCTCTGTTTCACATAATTATCATCTTTTTAAGAAATAATTACATAATAGAATGAATATTATCCACACATTCATATTCCACTCGTAATAAAAAATATATATATATCGTGGATGTTATAATGTAAGGTGCTAACTTGACATTCATTTAACCTACCACTTTACAAAAAATATAACTAAGGCACCGTTTGTATGGTTTTCTGTGTGCTTGAAGTTCATCTGTCTGTGAATTGCTGCTGTTCTTGTGATCAGAATAGTTTCCCTTGAAGTTAATAACTCTTGAAAAATGTACAGATAAGTCGAACATGTTTGGAATGTGTGTTCTTATAGGACAAGTATCCAAGGATTTCCACCAAATAATATCCAAACAGCAGACTCTGTACGCAATTTATTAAATTGCCAATACTAAACTCTTTTAAGTAACAACAAATTCATATAAATTACAGAACTTAACAAATGGTTAAAAGAATGAGCTTTAAAAACAGTAACAGCGGCTTGCCACCATAAAATCAAAGAACCTTTTACAATAGTGCTTTTAGAGTTTACCCAAGAGACAAAATCCAATAATAAATTAACTCGGCAATACAGTGTTTACTCCACAGACGAAGATGCAATAATAAGTTAACTTGGCATTACAATTTATAATCATTTATATAAAAAAAAACCTTGAGAACGATAATGGCACTTGTCACTATAAAATCAAAGAAGCGCAACACATAACCAATAAATATAATAACAAAATAATAATTTGAAACAAGCAAAGGGCAAGGGCAACTCCCAACGCAATCACGGACTAGCGTGCTCTCTACACTTCGGAGCCTTCCCACTGGAAACGGTCCCCGAAATAAACCGCTGAGAGCTCCCCGACATGCCTCCCACAACTGCTCATCACTGACGCACCTTGGTTATGTTCTGTAACACAGGACAGATAATACCAACACAAGATAATATTTAAATATCAAATAACAATATAAAATCCCGACATCACATTATAACCCCGGCGCCATTAACTCGGGCGCTCTTAACAAGTGCCGGAAGCCAACACACACAAATCTTAATAAACAATTCTCGCTTCTTAAAACAAAACAATAAAAGCAAAGCGGACATGAATAGTCAAACCACAGTCTTAGAAGTGCCTTAACGACACCAAACACGACTATTCCACCAAGTTAATAATAACACAGTGAGATAAAAATACAGAACATACCACTTAATGCCGTTACACAAACAAGCGTCTAATTTAGGGCGTGTAATACGACACGTGCGGTTCAACCCCTAGACGAGTTTGAACCAAGACATTTCGACGAAGATGAACCGCATGTGAGCCCGAACATCTTTTGGGATGTTGGCTCGCAAATTCTCATGTGCAAGCGAACTCATGACATGTGGGAGAGCTTACTCCCGAATGTAATACTTTTTGGGAACAAGGTAACTGGGATGAAACTTATGGAGCGAGAAAAAACTGATGCACACATAAGAATGATGGCTTATATTACATGCATTTTCTCACTCTTAGGAAGTTTAAAATTTTCCTAAATGTTGGTATCGCAACTCACTCAATGGAGCGACTAAAATAATTTGATTTTCGTCTTCCACCTACATGACATATTGGCCGTCAATTATAGCTTACGTGCAGTTACCATGAGGGTGAAAAAGCTACATAAATGAAACTTCCTGGCAGATTAAAACTGTGTGCCCGACCGAGACTCGAACTCGGGACCTTTGCCTTTCGCGGGCAAGTGCTCTACCATCTGAGCTACTCTGAGGTACTCACAGCCTTACTTCTGCCAGTACCTCTCTCCTACCTTCCACACTTTACAGAAGCTCTCCTGCGAACCTACAGAACTAACACTCCTGAAAGAGAGGAGCTACAAAAATGCTTTCATTAGCTTGAGAATGACTAACTTATGGTGATTATTACCACACGTTCTTCTCAGCTTACTGATCAATGAAGATACATGATGGCACTAAGCACTGCACACTATGATTGAGAGCGCTCAACAATCGGCCTTCTCAAGTCCTGCATGCTTTTTCGGATACATGGTGCACAAGAACCAATTCCTTACACTCCCTCAGAATTGATATGAGTTTATTTGACTAAGCTGCCGGTACAGTCAAGACATATAGTTTTGGCTGGTCATCGAAGAGGCGATATACAAACATTTAGAGATTGGTTGCAGAAACTTGAAGTTGATAATGATGAACGATCCATGAATAGAAATATGATAATATCCACCATAATTACAGGCCACAGGGCGATTACCCACATTGCTAGCATTTGAGGGAGAAATTTAATAGGAACCGCGAAGGCAATAGGTATGCAATGAGACACCAGCTGTACCGTGCAAACAATTGGCATTCCAAAGGTAATTTCCACAATTGCGCAAGTTACCGAGGTAGAAATAGAGAACACGGTCTGTAGAACCGAAGAAATTACGCAAATGAAAACAATTTTAGCCGCAAGAATTACGAAGATCCAAACAGAATTAGCGAGATCGAAGTATGTTTAGCCCTTAGCATAATGCTAACATCGCTGAGAGTAGGCCACCAGTACGACGTAATAATCTGAGATGAGACAGAGCATCACATCAGTGATACGAGGCGCAGTCAACGAACGACGAAGGAAACTTTAAGGACTCCTAAGACACGAGGTCTCCAAAGTGTGTCTAACATAGAACTACTAATTGAAAGACTCTAAGTATAAATGAAAATAACTGCGAAACTTTATTTGGACTTGTCGAAGAAGAATGTGGTGACTAGAAATGTATATATGGGCTAAAGTTTGATAAATATTTATTCCAGTCTGTAAAGAGATATGACATATTTAATACTTACGCGTTTGATTATGGTACTTTCTGCTGTTCATTGACTTGTGTATTTTTCTTTTACCATTGTTGTCACAATATGTGCATGCTATAACATTTTTCTTATCAGATTATTAGCTACATATGTGGAATTCTGTTAATTACTAATATCTGTATTAATCGTAATTCTATCTGGCAATATATGTCGTAAAAAACATGATTTGCTAAGGGCGATGTTTGATTAGGAGTTTATGGTGAACTATTCCATGCTATTTCAGTAGAGCACGCTGTCTATGCATTACATACATTGTATTAATAAATTTCAGACTACATATCAGTGGTTGTTAACCTAGAATCCTATTGTCACAATCCTAAGGACACTGGCATTCTTGCTTTGGCTGTATTGTGATAGCAACCGAATATGACAAAGAAAAGAAAATACAGTATATCAACGTGAAAGAATTGAAAGAATATAGAAGTGTGATGTATGGTGTATGAGACCTGAGGACCTTTTGAGGGGGAGAATCTTTTATCTTTATCAGACGCGGTAAGAGGCTTGATTTTTGTTGTGTTTAGAAAGATAGATGCAAAAAAGAAAGATGGAAATATTTGTTAAAGAGAACAGAGTTTTGGGTAAAAGTAAAAAAAAAATTATTATGTTATGGAGCAGAGTAATGAGAGTCTATGTCGCGATGTATATGGTATGAGTATTGGTATTTTATGTAAAAGATATTAATCAAGATTAAGAGCGCAGAATTGAATCTTGGAAATCAAAGAAAATATTGTGGAAATTTTATTTATTTATTTGTATGGCTCACATGCTGTTCTAAATTAAAAGTACATAACATTACTAATATTATATATAACAAGAATATGAAAATACGAAACTACTTATAAAACTAACTAAATGTCAATATCTAGGCCGGTGTGCCCGAGCAGTTCTACGCGCTACAGTCTGGAACCACGCGAGCGCTACGGTCGTAGGTTCGAATCCTGCCTCGGGCATGGATGTATGTGATGTCCTTAGGTGAGTTAGGTTTAAATATTTCTAAATTCTAGGGGACTGATGACCTCAGCATTTAAGTCCCATAATGTTCAGTCCCATTTGAACCTAATCCATATAAAAGTGGTATCATTAGCTTTCGTGAGATTGCTCCAACTCCCCTGGCAGGAACACATGTGGAATTCATCTCTAATGTCCTTGATTGTCTCGTTTGGAGCCCCAGAGACACAAACTGGAGACTCTGTACACCCCATTTGTAAAGAATGTCTGTGTATCGTCCATGCGCAGTGTGAGCTCTGATCAGTTTCACCCATAGTTCCCTGTCGATTCTGTGCAGGTAGTATCTCAGTTATACCTTCGGACACACTACGTAAGGCACTGGGAATGCTCATTTCAGGTATAATGAGATCATGGTAACCGTAAGGACAGGTAATCTTTTTTGCTCTTTTGATCCACTAGTGCTTCAAAAAGAGACGTTAAAGCAACAATACTTTCTTTCATAATCTTTGGAAACATGGTTGGAATTTGACAGCGATCTTATAGATAGTTATAATACTAACCAGTCTTGATCAACCGATTGATCTTGATCAAGACTGATTAGTATTTTAATATTTTCTTTAGTATTTTATTATGGTCAGCAATTAACAATAACTTTCCAGGAAGTGATGACCTCGCTATTCTCACGCAGTTAAAGGTACGTACAGTTTAGAGTTTTTCTTGACATATAATAAGATGATATAATATCAGAGCAGTGAGATAGTAATAAATTATGGTTACGTTCTTGCTAATGACTGACTGACATATTTCTTCAACTATGATTTTGTACTGATAGTGTGCACACATATTAGTTATCAAAACCATGATGATCATCTTTCTGTTTCTATAAGACTGTGTTATACAGGGTGAGTCACCTAACATTACCGCTGGATATATTTCGTAAACCACATCAAATACTGACGAATCGATTCTACAGACCGAACGTGAGGAGAGGGGCTAGTGTAACTGGTTAATACAAACCATAAAAAAATGCACAGAAGTATGTATTTTAACACAAACCTACGTTTTTTTTAAATGGAGCCCCGTTAGTTTTGTTAGCACATATGAACATATAAACAAATACGTAATCAGTGCCGTTTGTTTCATTGTAAAATGTTAATTACATCCGGAGATATTGTAACCTAAAGTTGACGCTTGAGTACCACTCCTCCGCTGTTCGATCGTGTGTATCGGAGAGCACCGAATTACGTAGGGATCCAGAGGGAACGGTGATGGACCTTAGGTACAGAAGAGACTGGAACAGCACATTACGTCCACATGCTAACACGTTTTTATTGGTCATTTTCACTGACGCACGTGTACATTACCATGAGGGGTGAGGTATACGTACACACGTGGTTTCCGTTTTCAATTACGAAGTGGAATAGAGTGTGTCCCGACATGTCAGGCCAATAGATGTTCAATTTGGTGGCCATCATTTGCTGCACACAGTTGCAATCTCTGGCGTAATGAATGTCGTACACGCCGCAGTACATCTGGTGTAATGTCGCCGCAGGCTGCCACAATACGTTGCTTCAGAGGTGTAAGATCAGGAGAACGGTCGTCATCGTAAATACACTCCTGGAAATGGAAAAAAGAACACATTGACACCGGTGTGTCAGACCCACCATACTTGCTCCGGACACTGCGAGAGGGCTGTACAAGCAATGATCACACGCACGGCACAGTGGACACACCAGGAACCGCGGTGTTGGCCGTCGAATGGCGCTAGCTGCGCAGCATTTGTGCACCGCCGCCGTCAGTGTCAGCCAGTTTGCCGTGGCATACGGAGCTCCATCGCAGTCTTTAACACTGGTAGCATGCCGCGACAGCGTGGACGTGAACCGTATGTGCAGTTGACGGACTTTGAGCGAGGGCGTATAGTGGGCATGGGGGAGGCCGGGTGAACGTACCGCCGAATTGCTCAACACGTGGGGCGTGAGGTCTCCACAGTACATCGATGTTGTCGCCAGTGGTCGGCGGAAGGTGCACGGGCGCGTCGACCTGGGACCGGACCGCAGCGACGCACGGATGCGCGCCAAGACCGTAGGATCCTACGCAGTGCCGTAGGGGACCGCACCGCCACTTCCCAGCAAATTAGGGACACTGTTGCTCCTGGGGTATCGGCGAGGACCATTCGCAACCTTCTCCATGAAGCTGGGCTACGGTCCCGCACACCGTTAGGCCGTCTTCCGCTCACGCCCCAACATCGTGCACCCCGCCTCCAGTGGTATCGCGACGGGCGTGAATGGAGGGACGAATGGAGACGTGTCGTCTTCAGCGATGAGAGTCGCTTCTGCCTTGGTGCCAATGATGGTCGTATCCGTGTTTGGCGCCTTGCAGGTGAGCGCCACAATCAGGACTGCATACGACCGAGGCACACAGGGCCAACACCCAGCATCATGGTGTGGGGAGCGATCTCCTACACTGGCCGTACACCACTGGTGATCGTCGAGGGGACACTGAATAGTGCACGGTACATCCAAACTGTCATCGAACCCATCGTTCTACCATTCCTAGACCGGCAAGGGAACTTGCTGTTCCAACAGGACAATGCACGTCCGCATGTATCCCGTGCCACCCAACGTGCTCTAGAAGGTGTAAGTCAACTACCCTGGCCAGCAAGATCTCCGGATCTGTCCCCCATTGAGCATGTTTGGGACTGGATGAAGCGTCGTCTCACGCGGTCTGCACGCCCAGCACGAACGCTGGTCCAACTGAGGCGCCAGGTGGAAATGGCATGGCAAGCCGTTCCACAGGACTACATCCAGCATCTCTACGATCGTCTCCATGGGAGAATAGCAGCTTGCATTGCTGCGAAAGGTGGATATACACTGTACTAGTGCCGACATTGTGCATGCTCTGTTGCCTGTGTCTATGTGCCTGTGGTTCTGTCAGTGTGATCATGTGATGTATCTGACCCCAGGAATGTGTCAATAAAGTTTCCCCTTCCTGGGACAATGAATTGACGGTGTTCTTATTTCAATTTCCAGGAGTGTATGTCCCTGCAGATGCCGCTCGCCTACCGTGGCCCGTGTTTGTTACAACACGCAACTGAACGTCGGAGGTTTCAAGCGTCAAATTTAGGTTACAATATCTCCGGAAGTAATAAACATTTTACAATGCAACAGACGGCACTGATTACGTTTTTGTTTATATGTTCAGATGAGCTAACAAAACAAACGTAGTTTCGTTTAAAAAACGCAGGTTTGTGTTAAAAAACATACTTCTGTGCATTTTGTTATGGTTCGTATTAAACAATTACACTAGCCCCTCTCCTGACGTTCGGTCTGTGCAATCGGTTCGTCAGTATTTGATGTGGTTTACGAAATATATCCAGCGGTAATGTTAGGTGACTCACCCTGTATATGTGTTGTAGTTTCATGATGTAGTTTAGGTTGCCTGTATAATTACATGTACTGAGTAGAAGGATACCCTGTACATCGTAGGTTTTCTCTCCTCTTTTTTGATTATTTGTCAAAGGAGACCCCATCGAAATGTTAATAGTGTATTAGCACATATCTTGCTACATGTAGCCACGTTCAGATTACATTCTACCTTTTTTGGGCTGCTTTGATGCAAATTTCAGATATCACTATAGCAGATACATTTCACTACAGATAGGTACAATGGTCATATGCAAGTAATATGTATAACGCTCAACGTTTCATAAAAGTGCCTTATGATAAGTGGGTTTGCTTGATGATGGACTTTGTTCCATTAGATTTAACTCTATACGTACATGTATCCTATTAATCTTATATTCCAGCTTGGAATGTAAGAGTACTTAATATAATGGCCAATCTATATTACTTCGTACTTCTTGTATTCTAGACAGGAATTCTAGGTGCAGATTAGTGTAAAGATTGCACATACCCATAGCACTGAGAAGATCCCTTACATGGATTAAGCTATTACTGAGGTGCCCATTGCCACTTCACTTAATGGAGGACCAGAGACATTTGGCTATGCACAATGTGAAGTGTCCTACTACGCCTGGATTTTTATCGAAAATAAACTCGATGTAACACAGCTGACAGTTGATGATGGAAGAGCCAACACTGCTGTTGTTCTGTCTACAGTGAATGATCGGGTTATCAGTGAAAGAACTGACTCAACTTTTGTCCACCCTGAGTCTTCCATTATCTACGCTTCTGCTATTTCGTCAACATTTTCGGGTTCACATACATATAATCAAATCCAGTTTTGATTGATTGCTATCACATTCATCAGAAGTATTTTGCACAGTTACGTCCGTGTTTAAAAGTAGGGTAGCAAGGGCGATTCTAGATCAGACATAGTAGTCGGAATTTCTGTGACGTTACTAGAGAGAGCTTTTCGTGCACACAGTTTAAGTCAAAAAGTTCAGAAACTAATCAATTTCACCATCATTACGACCCCATTCAAAAGGCACATGTTGTTCGACAGGAGTACATATTCATCGTTGAGCGTGGTTACACCCTAGTATGAAAAACACTGTTAATATCTAAATTCAACACAAACACCGCCAGCACAGTTAAAACGGAAGATGTACAGACGGGCCTTCTAAGCTCCCTGTCATAGTCGATGACAGTGACAAATCATTCACTACACCACAACCCCTCAATATGCATATGCCACTGAACATTATCCTTAAGATCGTTGCAACTATTTCCGGCAATGTATATTTATCAATGAGAATAAATGGTATGAATCTGAAGTGCAGTTTCTGGGCTATGATCATCGACCAGTGTTTCAAAATACTATTGCTCAGAAAACTAAATAATTACGTCAACCCTTTGCATTAGGTGAAGTGTAATTTTGGCCACTCAGCGCATGGGAAACTCACCGTCTTGTAAATACCAAGGCAGTCTGCGTAATAAGGAGCACCGCATTCTAGCATGAACATGCCAGCACTGTGAGGCGTGCTTGAATATAAAAGAGCGGAAAGTGGACTCTGATTTCGCTCTGGGCATTGTATCATTCCTCAGGCCATCCCAATGACGGAACAGATTTGCCAAACAACGCGTCACAGCGGAATACCGAAATGAAATACGAGGGCTGTCCACAAAGTACATTACGTTTTGGAATTAAAAATAAATAAAGTATTGGAATCTTTTTTTATTATATACAGATGAAAGCCACACTTCAATACTACTTTTCTACAGAGTTGCCATTTAAATTAAGGCATTTATCGTTGGAAATTCCTTCGTCGTAAAATTCGCCCGCCTGCGCCTTCAACCACGTGGTTACCTCTTCTTGAAGCTGTGCGTCGTCATCAAAACGCTGCATAGCCAACCACTTCTTCATTGCTGGGAATAAGTGGAAGTGGCTCGGTGCCAGGTCGGGACTGTACGGCGGATGAGGAAACAACTCCCACTTAAAATATTCGAGAACTTCACGAGTGGCATTTGCCGTGTGGGCCCGGGCTTTGTCATGAATCAGCAAGATCTTTGAGCCCAAATTTCCCATGCGCATGTTTTGTATTGCTCTTCTGATATTGTGCAGAGTTTGGCAATACCTTTGAGAGTTTATTGTAGTGCCTCTTTCCCGGAAATCCACAAAAATCGTATTTCTGCCGGGTTACTGATTAACCACAAGGTTGAAGGCGCAGGCGGCCGAATTTTACGACGTAGGAATTACCAAGCTCGTTCATCGCTACGATAAGGCCTTAATTTAAATGGCAACTATGTAGAAAAGTAGTATTTAAGTGTGGCTTTCATCTGTATATAACAAAAAAATTTCAAATACTTTATTTATTTTTAATTCCAAAACGTAATGTACTTTGTGGATAGCCCTCGTAACTAGTGACAACTGCCAACCTGACAACCAGGATTTCATATGGGGTCCTGTACTTGATTCTTTGCGCATAGTGACAACCCAGAGAGGGCAAGCAGACAACTGCACCTCTTCAACATCCACCGAAGTACATGAGAATGGATTTAGAAAGGCTTACCTAGAAATCGCCCAGTGATACAGAATAATCTGCTTGATTAAGGGAGCCTTCAATGCATCATTTAGTAATTGAGAGAAGATAATGCCAAATTAACTTGTAAGCTGTAGTTAACTAATGCAGGTAATGTACGATCCGCTAATTTGCCTGACCACCCAGATATAGCTGCACATCGTAATTGATGGAAATAGCTGAAGTAGATCTTTCTCCGACAGTGAAAGTAAAATTTTTGTTTGTAACCAAAAATTTTAGGTTACTGAGTTCCTTTTTTCTCAAAATGAAAGAGGACGTGTAAGAGCATTAAAGCAGAGCACGCAAAATATTTCTTTTCACCACAGCTGCTGTTCGGAATCGTTTCTATCGACCAAAGATGACGTAAAAAATTCTCGACAGTAGTTTACATGTACAATGTATAAAGACTAGATTCTTAAATCCAGTGAAGCAGTTGGTCGGATCTGTCTGTGATACCTAAAAATGATCTAACAAATTACAAACAGAAACGGCTTTCGATTTAAAAATCATGTTCAAAAAATGGCTCATTGCACTATGGGACTTAACATCTATGGTCATGAGTCCCCTAGAACTTAGAACTACTTAAACCTAACTAACCTAAGGACAACACACAACACCCAGTCATCACGAGGCAGAGAAAATCCCTGACCCCGACGGGAATCGAACCCGGGAACCCGGGCATGGGAAGCGAGAACGCTACCGCACGACCACGAGCTGCGGACTTAAAAATCATGTCTTTCAGTCCGTGTACAGGGGTGGGGCATTGAAAAAGTCAGTAATTTATACATGCTCTGATGTACGGATGCTTCTTCGGATACAATTTGGCCTAAAAATTAATAGTTTATTTAGGAGTTCAGCTGTCTTCCTGAATAAATATGCTGCAACACCAAGAAGATGTCATGCAAGCGAGTGGTCATATTAGTATCAAATGTGCTACATGACTGGATAAGCAAATGATCGTCGTCCCAGCGGAAAATCACAGATTATATGAGTGAAAAACTGTCTATATATCGCATACTGGGTGTTTCCGTAATGATGTTACGACTTTCGGGGATGATGAAGAATGTTAAATGTATTAATTTGAGGGAGATGATATTGGCCCAGAAACTATGGAGCTGAAAATTATAGGCTACGTACCTTAAGAGGAATGAACACCCGTTCACCCTCGCGATTGAATAACAGATCTCTTTCACTAAACAAGTACCCACAGCACCTTAGATATGAATCTTTCAGAACCCATATTTACTGGTTATTTTTTTTTTTCGGTCCATACTACCAACTTTGAAGGTTGCCCATCCTGAAGTCAGCAAAAACAGTACCGATACATCAATTTCGCTGACTTAGGTAGCAGAACGGTTTTTGATTATGAGTTTTGGCTCGGTCGTTTACGGACCATGGTCCTTAACTAATATTGATACATTTACCCTTCTGCACGATCCCTGAAAGTCTGTAACATCACCATGGAATCATCCTGCATAAAGAAAGATTATACAGCAGTTGCCTCATTTGTTTACTGCGTTGGCGAATATTGGGTATTTGTGCGGAGATTATCTAATGCATAATGTAAGAAGAAGAAGCGTCCACCAGCATGCGTGGACAGTGATAGTAGGATCGTGGCCTATTATTCCAACATAGTAATGTTCACGTTGGTCGTGATCCCACGGCTGTACCGCAAGTACGATAACTAGGGGTTCAGCACAACAACACACAACACCTTACATCATCTCAGATTCAGCATGTTACTAGCGTCCGAGATGACAAAGCACTGTTGACTTGGCTCTACAAGATTGGACAGCCAGTTACGTATGTTGAATAAGAAGTCAGCTTCTTTGCAGCATGACAAAACCCTCAAGTTTCTGAAGGTGGTGTTTCAAGTCAAGACGTGTGCTGGCATTGGAGTTGTCATTGAGCCACTGTGCATCAATGTGCCTAGGGTACAGTATTAATCTTGTTAGGGTTTCGATGATTTCGTCCGTTATTGCCCAATGCTGGTCCGCTGGATTAAATGCACTGGACCGTATGTGAACAAAGACAGCACCAAGTGGTCGCAAGATATAGAAGACAAAGCGCCTTCAAAAAGCGTGCCAGACAGCCCAGACATCCGGGGCATTTCGGCTGTAGGCTCTCTGGTTGCACGTTCACCGACGACATCGTCGTCAGCGAACAGGTGCGGTTTCCCCACCGCCCACTCCCGGCAGCTATCGGACCAGGGTGAGCCATCTACGTCCCGCTTGATGGATGTCAGATGGAGAGCCCCGCCACCACTCTGGCATCGCGGCACAATCTCCATGCTGCTCCGGCTCCAGACATTGTCTTAGGTGCTGTTCCCATTAAGCAAGATGACAGCAGCTCCACCAAACAGCCTGCACTGCTTCTTCGGCCGCTCAAAAACTTACTACAGCAGCTCCCAAAGATATAACTCACAGAGCCCACTGTGGTCCTTGAGGTTGGTACTTCAGAACGACTGCGTAACTAGGTGCATCATTAAATCCTGTGCCCACCCGGGACATAAGACATCAGCTGTACCAACGGCCAACACTTTGTTAGCCAGGGATAAAACTCCACCGCAGCAGACAAAGGATGACCCGTTTCGCACAATCCACCTGTCAGGACAAATTCTTGCAGCGGTGTACCGTACGTCTCTAGAAGAGCGTAGCGTTCCAAAAGATAGGAAAAGGGCAGAGGTCATTCCCATTTTCAAGAAGGGACGTCGAACAGATGTGCAGAAGTATAGACCTGTATCTCTAACGCCGATCAGTTGTAGAACTTCGGAACACGTATTATGTTCGTGTATAACTACTTTTCTGGAGACTAGAAATCTACTGTGTAGGAATCAGCATGGGTTTCGAAATAGACGATCGTTTGAAACCCATATCGCGCTATTCGTCCACGAGACTCAGAGGACCATAGACACGGGTTCCCAGGTAGATGGCGTGTTTCTCGACTTCCGCAAGGCATTTGATACAGTTCCCCACAGTCGCTTAATGAACAAATTAAGAGCATATGGATTATGAGACCAATTGTGTGATTGGATTGAAGAGTTCCTAGATAATAGAACGCAGCATGTCATTACCAATGGAGAGAAGTCTTCCGAAGTAAGAGTGATTTCAGGTGTGCCTCAGGGGAGTGTCGCAGGACCGTTGCCATTCACAATATATATAAATGACCTTGTGAATAACATCGGAAGTTCACTGAGGCTATTTACAGAAGACGCTGTAGTATATCGAGAGGTTGTAACAATGGAAAATTGTACTGAAATGTCCGCAGCTCGTGGTCGTGTGGTAGCGTTCTCGCTTCCCACGCCCGGGTTCCCGGGTTCGATTCCCGGCAGGGTCAGGGATTTTCTCTGCCTCGTGATGACTGGGTGTTGTGTGCTGTCTTTAGGTTAGTTAGGTTTAAGTAGTTCTAAGTTCTAGGGGACTGATGACCATAGATGTTAAGTCCCATAGTGCTCAGAACCATTTGAACCATTTTTTTGTACTGAAATGCAGGAGGATCTGCAACGAATTGACGCATGGTGCAGGGAATGTCTATTGAATCTCAATGTAGACAAGTGTAATGTGCTGCGAATACATAGAAAGATAGATCCTTCATCATTTAGCTACAATATAGCAGGTCAGCAACTGGAAGCAGTTAATTCCATAAATTATCTGGGAGTACGCATTAGGAGTGATTTAAAATGGAATGACCATCTAAAATTAATCATCGGTAAAGCAGATGCCAGACTGAGATTCATTGGAAGAAACCCTAAGGAAATGCAGTCCGAAAACGAAGGAAGAAGGTTACAGTACGCTTGTCCGCCCACTGCTTGAATACTGCCCACGGGTGGGGGATCCGTACAAGATAGGTTTGATAGCAGAGATAGAGAAGATCCAACAGAGAGCAGCGCGCTTCGTTACAGGATCATTTAGTAATCGTGAAAGCGTTACGGAGATGATAGATAAACTCCAAGATAGATAAACTGCAAGAGAGACGCTCAGTAGCTCGGTACGGGCTTTTGCTGAAGTTTCGAGAACATACCTTCACCGAGGAGTCAAGCACTATATTCCTCCCTCCTACGTATATCTCGCAAAGAGACCATGAGGATAAAATCAGAGAGATTGGAGCCCAGACAGAGGCATACCGACAACCTTTCTTTCCGCGAACAATACGAGACTGGAATAGAAGGGAGAACCGATAGAGGTATTGAAGGTACCCTCCGCCACACACTGTCAGGTGGCTTGCGGAGTATGGATGTAGATGTAGATGTAGAATTGAGGTCAATGGAACCATGATCTTACAGGACTAGTACTGAATTGCTTACCTGCTCCACTCCAAGTTTATGGAGGTCCATTTCCAGCTTCAGCATCTAAGACTACAGACTCTGATGGTGAAAGCGGCCTTTCATGAGGAAGGGGCGGAGAACTTGGACTATAAGGTAAAGATATACAGTGAAGTGACAAAAGCCGTGGAATGGCGATATGCTTGCATACTGATGGCAGTACACAAGATATAAGTGGACAGTACATTGTCGGAGCTGTTATTTGTATTCAGGTGATTCATGTGAAAATGTTTCCGACGTGATTATGGCCGCACGACGAGAATTAACAGACACTGAGCGCAGAATGATAGTCGGAGCTGGATGCATGGGACACTCCGTTTTGGAATGCCTGCGGAATTCAATATTGAGAGACCGACAATGTCAAAAGTGCGTCGAGAATACCAAATTTCTGGCATTACCTCAGAACACGGACACCGCTGTGTCTGAAGGCCTTCACCTAACGACCACCATCAGTGACGTTTGCGTAGAGTTGACAGTGCTAATAGACAAGCAACACCGTGCGAAATAACCGCAGAAATCAATATGGGACGTACAACGGTGTATCTGTTAGGACAGTGTGGCGAAATTTGCATTAATGGGCTATGGCAGTAGGTTACACCGACGCGACGGCTTTTTGCTAATAGCACATCACCTGCAACGCCTTTCTTGGGCTCTTGACCATATCGGTTCGACGCTAGACGACTCCTAAATCGTGGCCTGGTCAGATGAGTCCTGATTTTTCGTAACAGCTGATAGTAGGATTCGCGTGTGGCGCAAATCCCACGCACGAATCCATGATCCCATGTAGTTGGGGGGGGGGGGGGGCGGGGGTTGGGTTGTTGGGGGAAGGAGACCAGACAGCGAGGTCATCGGTCTCATCGGATTACGGAGGGAAGTCGGCCGTGCCCTGTGAAAGGAACCATCCCGGCCTTTGCCTGGAGCCATTTAGGGAAATCACGGAAAACCTAGATCAGGATGGCCGGAGGCAGGATTGAACCGTCGTCCTCCCGAATGCGAGTCCAGTGTCTAACCACTGCGCCACATCGCTCGGTTTCCCAGGTTGTCAACAAGGTATTGTGCAAGCTGCTTGTTGCTCTATAATAGCGTGAACTGTGTGTAATGGAATCGACTATGTTCTCTGGTGGAAATAAACCGATTACTGATTGGAATTGGCTAAAGTGGTTCAAATGGCTCTGAGCACTATGGGACTTAACATCTATGGTCATCAGTCCCCTAGAACTTGGAACTAGTTAAACCTAACTAACCTAAGTACATCACACAACACCCAGCCATCACGAGGCAGAGAAAATCCCTGACCCCGCCGGGAATCGAACCCGGGAACCCGGGCGTGGGAAGCGAGCACGCTACCGCACGACCACGAGCTGCGGGCTGATTGGAATTAGTAATGTCTGGCTACTTGGAGACCATTTGCATCCACTCATTGACTTCGTGTTCCCAAACAACGATGTAGGTGTCATGGATGACAATGCGCCGTGTCACCTGGCCGCAATCGTTCGGGATTGGTCTGAAGAACATTCTGGATAATTCGAGCTAATGATTTGTCTACACAAATCGCCCGACCTGAATCCCACCGAACTTTTATTGGAAATAACCGAGAGGTCAGCTAGTGCATAAAATCCTTCACTGGCAACAACTCAGCAATTATGGACTGCTACAGGGGCAGCATTACTCAGTATTCCTGCAGGGGACTTCCAACGTCTTGTTGAGTCCATGACATGTCGAGTTCCTTTACCAAAGAAAAGTAGGTCCGAAACGATATTAGGAAGTATCCCCTGACTTTTATCACTTAAGTGTATGATACCATCCCCAAAAAATTCACTATGGTTTCAAAAACCTTTTAGAATCGTGCACTGTTTACTATCATTAACGCAAAGTACACTACTGGCCATTAAAATTGCTACACCACGAAGATGACGTGCTACAGACGCGAAATTTAACTGACAGGAAGAAGATGCTGTCATATGCAAATAATTAGCTTTTCAGAGCATTCACACAAGGCTTGCGCCGGTGGCGACACCTACAACCGCTGACATGAGGAAAGTTTCCAACCGATTTCTCATACACAAACAGCAGTTGACCGGCGTTGCCTGGTGAAACGTTGTTGTGATGCCTCGTGTAAGGAGGAGAAATGCGTACCGTCACGTTTCCGACTTTGATAAGGGTCTGATTGTAGCATATCGCGATTGCGGTTTATCGTATGACGACATTGCTGCTCGCGTAGGTCGAGATCCAATGACTTAGCATAATATGGAATCGGTGGGTTCAGCAGGGTAATACGGAACGCCGTGCTGGATCCCAACGGCCTCGAATCACTAGCAGTCGAGATGACAGGCATCTTATCCGCATGGCTGCAACGGGTCGTGCAGCCACGTCTCGATTCCTGAATCATCGGATGGGGACGTTTGCATGACAACAACCATCTACACGAACAGTTCGACGTTTGCAGCAGCATGGACTATCAGCTCGGAGACCGTGGCTGCGGTTACCCTTGACGCTGCATCACAGACAGGAGCGCCTGCGATGGTGTACTCAACGACGAACCTGGGTGCACGAATGGCAAAACGTCATCTTTTCGAATGAATCCAGGTTCTGTTTACAGCATCATGATGGTCGCATCCATGTTTGGCGTCATCGCGGTGAACGCATATTATAAGCGTGTATTCGTCATCGCCATACTGGCGTATCATCCGGCGTGATAGTATGGGGTGCCATCGGTTACACGTCTCGGTCACTTCTTGTTCTCACTGACGGCACTTTGAACAGTGGACGTTACATTTCAGATGTGTTACGACCCGTCTCCAGGTCACCAATTAAAAACGTCTGGTCAATGGTGGCCGATCAACTGGCTCGTTACAATACGCTAGTCACTACTTTTGATGAACTGTGGTATCGTGTAGAATCTGCATGGGCAGCTGTACCTGTACACGCCATCCAAGCTCTGTTCGACTCAATGCCCAGGCGTATCAAGGCCGTTATTACGGCCAGAGATGTTTGTTCTGGGTACTGATTTATCAGGATGTAGGCACCCATATTGCGTGAAAATGTTATACCATGTCAGTTCTAGTATAATACACTTGTCCAATGAATACCCGTTTATCATCTGCATTTCTTCTTGATGTAGCAATTTTAATGGCCAGTAGAGTAGCTAATACTAGTGTAGCTCACTTAACTTTCAATATGTGCTCGGATCTTAAGGCGTTAAGGAGCATTGTTATTGTAGTGTATTGTAGCAACTTAATTACTTCAGGAGGTGGTCGAGCAGATACAGGGACAAATTATTAGTAACTTAATAAAACTTGAACATGGTAAATACTTTGAAAAGAATTAGCGTCCACACAGACTGCATGTAAATGATGATAACGGTGACAGTTGTTTGCTGCAGAATGATCGTTTCATATGAGAGTGCAATTGCTTTTAACGCGACTTAAAAATAAGAATAATTGTTCTGTTGGTACGCAGCCGGATCTGTGCTCAAACGATACTATCATCGTTGGCCATGGCTGCAATTTCTCGCTGATTACATAAGGACTGGGCAATTACATAGAGCCCGGCAGATTAGACAGAGACTGGGCTGAGCGGCAGTGCGCTTTCTGATGAGCCTCCTTCGCGAAAGCGGCCCGTCAGACGAACGTATGCAGGTGGTCTAAACCTCGCCCAAACGTCCGATCGGCGCTAGCGCAGACCACTCGTTACGAATTATGTCACTTTATCGCCCACTAAGCAACCCAGCGCGCTCTCCAGGAAAGACACCAAGTCGTAAAACTATTCTGCCCCACGGCAGCAGCGCGATGGTTTCGTGCGAAAGCAAACTGCTGGGCTGCAATCCTGCCACGGGCCAGCTCTGCACGCTGCCAATCAGTTTAATGACATGCCGGATGTAGCCACTTTGGAAGATCTTCGGCCGAGTCCTCCAGTAGTGCCGTCTCCTCCTCCTACGCCCGTAATCATAAAATGGGCGGAGACATAAAAGACGCTGCGACTCAAGCTTAACTAATACGCTGTCATTCTCGATTTATGCCACTGGCGACGACCTCTACCAGATCACCCTGCATGCCGCTGAAGATTACTGGAAGATTATGACACTTATCGGCTATCAGAAGCTCCATTGCTCCACTCACTCCAAAGACCCTCAAGCTTCTGAATGTGGTGTTTCACCACCATCCCATGAAGATGGACCTGATCACATTAAGGTATAACTAGAGGACCTCATCTTCGGCGTCTGGTCCCCCCCCCCGCTCTCCCCCCTCCCCCCCCCTCCCCCCCCCCCCCTCCCCCCCGGATCCGGTCACTGTGGAATCAGTATCCATGCCTGTTCTCATTGCGATTGTCGTTGAAAACGTCGAGCATCGCAAAAATCTTTCAAATCAAGAACATTGTGACAGAAAGGTTGGCATCGAGTCGCTCCAGGCCAAGGGCCGGAGGGCTGAGTGTTACTCTTTCAAGGGTTTCGACCACACCGCGCGTTATTGCTCAATGCCGGCCACTACGTTATATGTGCAGGATTATATGTGCCGGACCACATCCGAGCAAACAGCCTCAAGAGAAAAGAGACTCGCACGTCGGGAGTTACGGGGGATGCAGTACCTTCAAGAGTGGCACCAGAGAGCGCATTTCAGGGCGTGTGCTGCATGGTTACAGTTTGGCCGAGAACATGTCTACGAGGCATCGCCCGAGCGGACGGCTGTGTTCCCTTGCCTCTCCTCTCTCCGGCCTTCAGACCAGGGCGGCCCGACGGCGTCTTGTATAAGCAGATGGCAGATGGAGCACCCTGCTCCCACTCAGCTGCCGCGTCGCCACCTCCGCACCGCCCCGGCTCCAGAAGTGGTCTTCTACGCTGCTCTTACCCAGCAAGTGATTCCAGCACTACAAAGGTGCTCGTATTCGATCACGCTAGGGTTTCCTACACCAGTTTCCAGAGATACAACGCAAAGCACTCTCTGCTGCCCTCCAGGTCGGTGTCGCTGCGTGTTAGGTCCTTCTAGATTAAACGCTTCAGAACCACTCTGCGCGTTTCCTACGACGACGAGATGGTGCATCCAACACCTCCACCCATCCAGGACCTTAGTCCTCCGATGTACCACCGGTTGACACTTCGTTGGCCAGGCATGCTGCGTGGATAATAGTCCACAGCAGCAAATCAGCAAACAAAGGATTACCGGTCTCCCACATAATCTCAAACCTCTCCACCTGTCAGACGACATCAACCTTCAACCAGCCAGGATCCAGCAGGAATAGCACTGAATAGCTTTACCTGCACTGCCCTCGGCTTATAAGGATCCACTTTCAGCGTCAGTATCTGTTGCCCTAGTCTCTCTATTCACTAGGAGAAAGACATAATGGACCCGGTAATAACAGGTGAAGAAATACGATATCTGTGTTTACAGGGCCGAAATGTATTGCATAATTTTCTAACTTTTTGTGGAGATGAAACGGCCTGGTCGCATACCTCTTGTACTCGAGTTGCAGATATCGATCCGGTCGGCAGTACGTGTTTGTCAGTGCGTGCGTGCCCCTCCAGCAGGCATCTGCAATGATGGCTGCGGAGCAGGGAGATTGTCGGCTGCAATTAGGCGTGGCCAGGTCTGGACGGAGGCCGAGTCTGGAGCGCGCAGTGTCCGGGACACGGGGCGGGGGGTGGCTGTTCTTCAGATTTCCCCGCGGAGCCGTCTCAGCTGGCGACGCCTTCGAGATTAGCGCCGTCTTCAGCAATAGCGGCGTCGGCGCCTCTCCCTGTTGACAACCGCGACCGCCCGTGACTAACATACGCTTCTGCCTTGTGGGCAATAGCGCAGGCAAATGAGAACAGTGATCTAGTCTCTATAGACGGTTTAATTGGTCTCAATGAATAAGAAGCGCAGAATGGCTGAGGAGTAGTGACAGATGGGGGTGGTAGTGGGGGGGAGGGGGGCGCATCCGGGCTCCCTCTACCACTCTCATTGTTATGTCCATTAAGTACTTTGCCGACCACGTCAAGATGCGTGATAGTTACTGAAAAAGTAGAACAAGAACTTGAGATTTGATACGGACAGTGAATAATGAAGCGTGCCCTGAGTTACAGTGTTTTGTGCCCTAGAAACTCGATGTAGAATCTCGTGATACAGAAACTTACCTACTTATTGGACAAGTTCCATTTTCTGTTGCAAACATATTTTCACGAAGATCTGGTAGCAGAGGCACTCCGTCTGCAGGCCACAAGTAGCCCATCGGGACCATCCGACCGCCGTGTCAGCCTAGGTTGAGGATGCGGATAGGAGGGGCATGTGGTCAGCACACCGCTCTCCCGGTCGTTATGATGGTTTTCTCTGACCGGAGCCGCTACTATTCGGTCGAGCAGCTCCTCAATTTTCACCAAGAGGCTGAGTGCACCCCGAAAAATGGCAACAGCGCATGGTGGCTGGATGGTCACCCATCCAAGTGCCGGTCGCGCCCAACAGTGCTAAACTTTGCTGATCTCACGGGAACCGGTGTATCCCCTGCGGCAAGGCCGTTGCCCTTGGTAGCAAAGCGTAACACCCAAATAGTTACCTCAGCGAGACAAAATAATGAATCACATGCGGTTATAAATCGTATGCCGAATCAAAGAGTGTGGGATTTGGTCTAGAGCCACCGTTTTCCGTAGTAGCTTAGACAAATTCCCGGAATACGATCAGCATCACCAGCCCTGAATCGCAGCTGAAACACGTTCTCAAATTATATAAAGTTTAGACGGTAGAGGGAGTCATATTTTATATGAATTCTTCCCATATCCCCTCCTCCCACACCC
The DNA here is from genome assembly GCF_023864345.2 of Schistocerca serialis cubense. NCBI lineage: Eukaryota > Metazoa > Arthropoda > Insecta > Orthoptera > Acrididae > Schistocerca > Schistocerca serialis. Next base: position 22,926,421 of record NC_064646.1, read on the forward strand.
TCTCTTTCAGTAATTGTTGAAACGCATGATGAATACAATGCTGTCTTGTATATCAACTTATTCATGACTTGTTTCAGTCACTATTTGCACAGTGGTATAGTATCATTTATAAAGACAAACATCACACGGTACTCATGGTTTTATATGACATGTAGAAGTCTGAGTGAGTTGAAAAACGTAACAAACACAGGTCAGACTTGTAACCGGGATTATCAGTAATCTAGTTGTTGCAAGAGCTAGCGCTTCATTCCAGAGTACCTAGGTTTTTAACGTTCTTCAAGTCAATCATTGTTCATCAGCTCACATGAAACAAGAATGTCGTCTTATATTGTCCTTGTGAATGATATTTTTCCACTGTGAAGATGGTTGAGTGAGAGAAACGGGCCATGAAAATTTGCAAATTTGTGGTAAAGACTATGGGACCAAACTTCTGAGGTCATCGGTCCCTAGGCTTACCCATCATTTAATCTAATTTACCGAGCGAGGTGGCGCAGTGGTTACACACTGGACTCGCATTCGGTAGGACGACGGTTCAATCCCGCGTCCGGCCATCCTGATTTAGGTTTTCCTTGATTTCCCTAAATCACTCCTGGCAAATGCCGGGATGGTTCTTCTGAAAGGGCACGGCCGACTTCCTTCCCCATCCTTCCCTAATCCGATGAGACCGATGACCACGCTGTCTGGTCTCCTTCCCCAAACCAACCAACCAACCAACCAATCTAATTTAAAATAACTTACGCTAAGGATAACACACACATCGATGCCGAGGAAGAACTCGAACCTCAGACGGGAGGAGCCGAGCGAACCGTGACAAGAAGCCTTAGGCCGCACGGTTACCCCTCGCGCCGAAACGGGCCACGAATATATTTATATGCAACTCACCGTTGTGTTCATCATGCATCTGTTAACAGTTTATTGAAGAATATGTTTTTCATTAATTGATTACTACGGCTTCAGCAAGAATAAAAAGGTAAAAAAGGAAAAGAAAAGTTGATAAAAGGCGAATTAAGAGTGGGAGAATTCTCACTCAACGCCACAAACACCGAAGAAGAAAGGAGATATCTCCAGAAGATGAAGTGCTGTTTGGATATAGTTACGCGTTTGTCAAAGGCTAGAACGCGCCTTGTATTGCAGGTCGAAGTTAAACTGTTTCCAGGATTGTCTGTTAAGGCACAGCTCTTTATAAATTACTCTACGAGAACATGAGGATTTGTTGTGCCATTAATGAATTCTGGGTAAGATCTATACCGAGTAAGGAAAGGATAGCAATGAATTCTTAATGCATCATAATTATTGGATGCGTGTATAAGTGGCAGAAATATTCTTGTGGCCCCAGGGAGGAATGAATTTCGTTGCACTTTGCATTTCAACGTAAGAAGCGATATCCACTCACATGTAAATGAAGCCTCCTAAATGGAGTCAGTGAAGAATTGAATGTGATTAACATACATGTCAATTGCATCTCAAAAATCATGCAATCAAATGTAGGCATATGTAAGACCGCGAGTGGATGGCCACTACACTGAATGCAGGAACTGAGTTGTTACTTTCACAAAATCGGTAGCTCACTGTCCTCTGATGCATCAACGTAAAATATTTGTATTAGTACTTGAAAGTGAACCTGTATGGACGTCGATAAAGCAGCACCGCGTGGCAAGCAGTTTTCCCGCACTGCAGAGTAAAGGCTGTCCTGGTGCACTGGACGAAGCGTGCCGATGAACGCCGAATCACGCCATCGTCCCAGCGAGGAGGGGACGGCTCATAGCAGCATCAGTACCCGCCGACACGAGCAGATGCAGGCAGCAAGGATTGTGCCTACACAAGTCATGTCGGTTGAGTGGTTACCCATCCCTGGGTTCAAATGGGCCACCTCCAGGTTAGGAAGTTGGCAACAGCTGAAGAAGGCCCGTCGGTTAGAACACTGGACTTGGTGCAAGCAGAAGGACCATAGCTTTAGCGGCAGAGTCTGGAGTTGGTGACTTGTTGATCCATGTACACTCAAAGATTCGTACACCACCGTAGGTCGCCTCCTTGGGACTCTGGCTGGCAGACTAGAAATGGCAAGTATTTATGCTGCCTTGGCCTGTTCTAGCTTTGCATTGGTTTAGTCACGTAAGACTCAACAAAACTTGGCTCGAAACCTGAACCAAGTGTTTTTTGTGTATCCACCCTTCTGATAGAAGGTTTGAAGGGCTTCGGTAGTTCATTTATGTAATAAAATGGAACACCTTCAGCCGTCCTTTCGGTAACATTAACAGCTGCAGGTGTTCCATTTCATTACGTAAATGAACTACTTCTCGTACTAGTTGATGGCTATAGACATAACATATGTTACAGTCTACAGAACGTGTTTGCCACTGATGGGACCGTGGTTAGGATTGGAGTTCTACTCCTTAGCATCAGTTAAGGCTCAAGATGGCTTACTGAATCGCCAAAACTGATATCTATATAACAAATACCATCATAAGGACGTCTGCAGGCGTTCCATTTTATTACTGAAGCAACTAGGTCATGCAGGCGGTAGCGGCTTGGTCTTGCTGCTGCCTCTGTTGCCTCCACCTGGTTGCAGCTTCTAATAATGGATCAGTTGCCTCGGAGCCAGTACTGGCCACATTGGCAGGTTACCCCTGTTGTACCTCTGACTGTGTGGCTACAATTTAATGCGCTTCCATGGCCGCTTGCATTAGTTGTGGCTGGGGCTATACTCAGCCATACCAACAAATAATGGTGGCGCTCCATCTCCCTGTGTGCTTGACATGCCGCTGGTTAAAGACGAAACCAGTCAAGGAAAGTTATCTGTGAGTGTGTCTGCGCGTATTCAAAATCAAGGCGCCATTTTTACTTCAAAAGAAAGGAAGGAAGATTGCTTCGACATCGAGGATATTAGAGACGGAGCGCAAGCTCGGATTGTTTTGAGGATGGGGAAGGAGTTCGGTCGTGCTCCTTTGGAGGAACCATCTGGGCGTTTGCCTGGAGTTATTTGTTGTTGTTGTTGTGGTCTTCAGTCTTGTGAGTGGTTTGATGCAGCTCTCCATGCTACCCTATCCTGGGCAAGCTTCCTCATCTCCCAGTACTTACTGGAACCTACGTCCATCTGAATCTGCTTAGTGTATTCATCTCTTGGTCTCCCTCTACGATTTTTACCCTCCACGCTGCCCTCCAATGCTTAATTCGTGATCCCTTGATACCTCAGAACATGTCCTACCAACCCGGTCCCTCCTTCTTGTCACGTTGTGCCACAAATTCCTCTTCTCCCCAATTCTATTCAATACTTCCTCATTAGTTTTGTGATCTATCCATCTAATCTTCAGCATTCTTCTGTAGCACCATATTTCGAAAGCTTCTATTCCCTTCTTGTCCAAACTATTTATCGTCCATGTTTCACTTCCATACATGGCTACGCTCCATACAATTACTTTCCGAAACGACTTCCTGACACTTAAATCTATACTCGATGTTAACAAATTTCTCTTCTTCAGAAACGCTTTCCTTGCCACTGCCAGTCCACATTTTATATCTTCTCTACTTCGACCATCATCAGTTATTTTGCTCCCCAAATAGCAAAACTCCTTTACTACTTTAAGTGTCTCATTTCCTAATCTAATTCCCTCAGCATCACCCGAGTTAATTCGGCTCCATTCCATTATCCTCGTTTCGCTTTTGTTAATGTTCATCTTATATTCTCCTTTCAAGACACTGTCCATTCCGTTCAACTGCTCTTCCAAGTCCTTTGCTGTCTCTGACAGAATTACAATGTCATCGGCGAACCTCAAAGTTTTTTATTTCTTCTCCATGGACTTCAATGCCTATTTCGAATTTTTCTTTTGTTTCCTTTACTGCTTGCTCAATATATAGATTGAATAACATCGGGGAGAGGCTACAGCTCTGTCTCACTCCCTTCCCAACCACTGCTTCCCTTTCATGCCCCTCGACTGTTATAACTGCTATCTGGTTTCTGTACAAATTGTAAATAGCCTTTCGCTCCTCCGTATTTTACCCCTGCCACCTTTAGAATTTGAAAGAGAATATTCCAGTCAACATTGTAAAAACCTTTTTCTAAGTCTACAGATGGTCGGAACGTAGGTTTGCCTTTCCTTAATCTTTCTTCTAAGATAAGACGCGTTCTAGCCTTTGACAAACGCGTAACTATATCCAAACAGCACTTCATCTTCTGGAGATATCTCCTTTCTTCTTAGGTGTTTGTGGCGTTGAGTGAGAATTCTCCCACTCTTAATTCGCCTTTTATCAACTTTTCTTTTCCTCTTTTACCTTTTTATTCTTGCTGAAGCCATAGTAATCAATTAATGAAAAACATATTCTTCAATCAACTGTTAACAGATGCTTGATGAACACAACGGTGAGTTGCATACTAAATACTCGTATATTCGTGGCCCGTTTCGGCGCGAGGGGTAACAGTGCGGCCTAAGGCTCACGTGTTCCAATATTTCTACGGAATCCAAACTGATTTTCCCCGAGGTCGGCTTCTACCAGTTTTTCCATTCGTCTGTAAAGAATTCGAGTTAGTATTTTGCAGCTGTGACTTATTATACTGATAGTTCGGTAATTTTCACATTTGTCAACACCTGCTTTTTTTGGGATTGGAATTACTATATTCATCTTGAAGTCTGAGGGTATTTCGCCTGTCTCATACATCTTGCTCACCAGATGGTAGAGTTTTGTCTGGACTGGCTCTCCCAAGGCCGTCAGTAGTTCTAATGGAATGTGGTCTACTCCCGGGGCCTTGTTTCGACTCAGGGCTTTCAGTGCTCTGGAGTTATTTACGGAATCTAAATCTGATGGTCAGACGTTAATTTGAACCGTCGTTCTCCTGAATGCGTGTCCATTGTGCTAACGACAGCGCCACCTTGCTCCGTGTTACGTCAAATTTTTAACGATTTCCTTCCTTCCTCCCGTATTTCCGCGAGTATTACTTTTCTGAGAACGCTGCTACTGCGATCGCTTCCCAATCGTTGCTTCGTTCGTGCTTACTGAAGCATTTAGGACTGTAAGTTTAATCCTGACATAGTGTGACGGTTTGTCACGGTCCGATGCCCTGTAACGAAGTTGAATGGAGATCAAAAATTAAAATAAATTTACAGCAGCTTTGATAAATTATTATATATGTACATACATACAAACACACACACACACACACACACACACACACACACACACACACACACACACACACACAGCCACACACACACAAAGCACATATATAGAACAATATTTCTCTCAACTTACCAGTCCCTGTATTCATATAATATAATAATCGTCACGCGCAACTGTTATGTAAGTAGCGGTAATGCCACGAATCGTTGGCTGTTCTTGCAGACATGTGTACTCGCTTTCATTTTGCGCTGGTAGTGTTCACTTGTATCCGACAACAGATTCAAATGACGTTTTCCGTTCATGGGGTAACGCCGGAGACCTACGAGTCGAGTCTCCGGGCATATGGTGACATGAAGTTCGGAGACGACGTATCATGGCCCGCTGGCGAGTTGAAAGTGAGTATGCAGAGCTCATCTCTACTCCGTACTCACGCATTATCACTATAAATTCAAAGTCATCGCCAGATTGTTGACTATAGGGTTGGGCAATAGTTCTCTTGGCCCTGTGCTGATACCACAGAACCATCAAACTACCAGCAATACTGCTGAGACACATCGGCATCCTTACATGACACGCGTCAAAACCAAGTGAATCTTCAATGTGAATACCTCCACCACACGTTCCTAACCTGTAATTATACAATATTAAAAGTCTTCATTACGAAATTTGGAAATTTGTGGTAAGGTCTTACGGGACCAAACTGCTAAGGTCATCGGTCCCTGAGCTTACACGCTAGTTAATCTAACTTAAACTAACTTACGCTAGGGCGACGTACACACACACATGCCCGAGGGAGGACTGGAACCTCCGACGGGGGAAGCCACGCAGACCGTGACAAGACACCTAAGACCGCTCGGCTACCCCGCGCGGTGATTAGTAAACTTCGTTAAATGGTAACCTCGCTTTTCCTTATCTTGGAAAGCTTATTTCCTGAAGAGAAATAAATTAACAAAAATCCTCAGTATGTTTGCCGCCCCTGATTTAATTTGTGCAGCTTATTTGCATCCATACTTCAGTGCCTACTTTCGGTGACGGTAGATCATTTCGGGCCGACACAAACTCGGACTGACGAAGGAAATAAATAAAGGAATTACCTTAAGAGAAACGAACTGACTTTCGTTTTCTTCTTTTTGACAAGAATATGGACCACGATCCTGCGGAATACGGGTCCAGCGTAGAATTCATGTTGTGAACTACAGCGAAGAAACTAACAAACTGATATACCTGCCTAGTATCGTGAAAGGGACTCCGCAAGCAAGCAGATGTACCACAATATGATGTAACATGGATCCAGTAATGTCTGAAGTAGTCCTGGAGGGAACTGACACCATGAATCCTGCAGAGCTGTCCATAAATCCGTAAGACTACGAGGGGGTGGAGATCACTTCTGAACAGCACTTTGCAAGGCATCCTAGATATGTCTGGGGAGTTTGGTGGGTAGCGGAAGTGTCTAAACTCGTAAGAGTGTTCCTGGAGCCACTCTGTAGCAATTCTGGACGTCTGGGGTGTCGCATTGTCCTGCTGGAAGTGCCCAAATGCATCTGAATGCACAATGGACATGAATGGGTGGAGGTGATCAGACAGGATGCCAACGTAAGTGTCGCCTGTCAGAGTCGTATCTAGACGTATCAGGGGTCACATTTCACTCTTAACTGCACACGCTCCACATCATGACAGAGCCTCCACCAGCTTAAACAGTCCCCTACTGACGTGCAGGGTCCATGGTTCATGAGGTTGTCCCCATATTCGTACACATCCATCCGCTCGACACAATTTGAAACAAGACTCGTCAGACCAGGCTTCTGTTTCCAGTCATCAATAGTCTAGTGTCGATGTTTAGGGGCCCGGGTAACGTAAGTCTTTTTGTCGAGCAGTCATCACACTACACTAGTGTCCCTTCGGCTCCGAAAGCAAATACCGATAAGGTTTCGTTGAATGATTCTTACGCTGACACTTGTTGATGACCCAGCATTGAAATCTACAGCAATTTTAGGGAGAGTTGCACTGCTGTCACCCTGACCGATTGTCTTCAGTCGTCTTTGGTGCCGTTCTTGCACGATCTTTCTCCAGCTGCACCTGTTTCAGAGATTTGATGTTTTACCGGTTTCCTGATTTTCGCAGTACACTCGTGATGTGATCATACGGCAAAATACGCACTTCACCACTACCTCGGATGTGTCTTATGTACGCTTTACCGACCGCAGCGCCGTATTCCGCCTGCTTGCTTGCTTCCGCCTGTTCCCTTGACTTCCGGAAGGCGCTCGATACAGTTCCGCACTGTCGCCTGATAAACAAAGTAAGAGACTACGGAATATCAGACAAGCTGTGTGGCTGGATTGAAGAGTTTTAAGCAAACAGAACACAGCATGTTGTTATCAATGGAGAGACGTCTACAGACATTAAAGTAACCTCCGGCGTACCACAGGGGAGTGTTATGGGACCATTGCTTTTCACAATATATATAAATGACCTAGTAGATAGTGTCGGAAGTTCCATGCGGCTTTTCGCGGATGATGCTGAAGTATACAGAGAAGTTGCAGCATTAGAAAATTGTAGCGAAATGCAGGAAGATCTGCAGCGGATAGGCACTTGGTGCAGGGAGTGGCAACTGACCCTTAACATAGACAAATGTAATGTATTGCGAATACATAGAAAGAAGGATCCTTTATTGTATGGTTATATGATAGCGGAACAAACACTGGTAGCAGTTACTTCTGTAAAATATCTGGGAGTATGCGTTCGGAATGATTTGAAGTCGAATGATCATATAAAATTAATTGTTGGTAAGGCGGGTACCAGGTTGAGATTCATTGGGAGAGTCCTTAGAAAATGTAGTCCATAAACAAATGAGGTGGCTTACAAAACACTCGTTCGACCTATACTTGAATATTGCTCAACAGTGTGGGATCCGTACCAGATCGGATTGACGGAGGAGATAGAGAAGATCCAAAGAAGAGCGGCGCGTTTCGTCACAGGGTTATTTGGTAACCGTGATAGCGTTAAGGAGATGTTTAGCAAACTCAAGTGGCAAACTCTGCAAGAGAGGCACTCTGCATCGCGGTGTAGCATGCTCGCCAGGTTTCGAGAGGGTGCGTTCCTGGATGAGGTATCGAATATATTGCTTCCCCCTACTTATACCTCCCGAGGAGATCACGAATGTAAAATTAGAGAGATTCGAGCGCGCACGGAGGCTTTCAGACAGTCGTTCTTCCCGCAAACCATACGCGACTGGAATAGAAAAGGGAGGTAATAACAGTGGCACGTAAAGTGCCCTCCGCCACACACCGTTGGGTGGCTTGCGGAATATAAATGTAGATGTAGATGTAGATATTTACATATCTGTGTATTTGAATAGGCATGCCTATACCAGTTTCTTTGGCGCTTCAGTGTATCAACGCCCTTCAGTGGCACTTCAGAATATCGTTGAGATTGGAATTGCGGTAAAGACAGTCATTAAGTTTCTTTGCTGAGGTTGATGAACCTTTGGTAACACGTTGATACAGAATTTTGTTAACTGTTGCAGTAGGTCATAGGTCTACAATAACACTACAGGTAGCAGGACGACACTGTTGGGCAGCCAGATTCTGTCCTAAAGTAAAGTTGTCAAAATGTCTATCATTATACCTACGGGAAGACTTGAAAAGCACGTTACAGTTTACTTTAACGGACCAAGTAACTTTTACTGAACACTACACTACCCTTCGAAGCCACACAAGTACACGACAGTATTTTCCAACTCCGTCACACAGTTTCTGTGGATCCATCGTGGACAGGGGACGTAAGCTGGTCAAGTAATTATCACTAAAATTCGCCAACAGCCGATTAATTGAGATGTTATTTTATCTAATTTTGACTACCACTTTCGGCATTCCACTATGCCATCTTCAGGCCCCTGCTTAATACAACAGATTACTTGTAATGTACAGGTGATTATAATTAAAGTTTAACTTTCAAACCTCTGTAGAAATATCATCAATCGCCAGAATGACTTCAAATTGCTACGTAATATTATGGAAGAATGGGGAAAACGTGTGGCAGAAGCAAAAAAATAATGCGAAAATGGATCAATAGACCTCGCTGTATGTGTCAGAACACGTAACTAAAAACACCTGTCATGCGCACCACCCGTTGAAGGTGGTATAAACACGCCGGGTACACAGAATTTTCTCCTTTCGCGTCTGCGACTTTCGCCATGACTGTCTCAATGCAGGATCGCGCCCTGCTTGTAAAGCTGTATTACAAGAATTAATTATAATCACCCTCTACATCCGGGTGTATTAAACACGCTTTTCAGAAGGTTTACCATGAGTATTGGATTAGCTCGCAGATCTTGGTTGTTTACGCAACTATTTGTATTTCGCTTTGTAGCAGTCTATTCCGTTGGTATACAGCACGTTTTCATTACTGACCATTTCCTCGATTTTTTCCTTGTGCGCTGTTTTTATACTTAGGTCAATGATGTTTTTTACTGATTACGTATGGTGTGATAAGGTGTTGTCTGTTGTCAGCATTCCATTTTTAGTCAATTATTTTTGGACACAAACTGGCATATTCCCCAGTTCATTTGTGGGAAATTCGGTACTTCTTGACTGCATATTGCAAGTAACATTAGTTTGTCAGTGTTCCAGCGTTTCCCTTTATTTCTACATACAGCTTATGGGGAATAGTATGATTTTTTTAACAGGCAAAGGTAATGTTGATCAGAACACTGGGAGGAGATGTGGTCTAAATAACAATAGATTTGTCCATTAAATTTCGGGCATGAAGCCACGCAAATGAAATTTCCTCCACTGATAGATTTATTCATTCTTAACATCACAAGACAAAAAAAAAAGGCCAAAGAAACGTCAAACATTTTTATTTGACAAACGCGTTCACTAATATACGGTCTATAGTGAACAATGTGATCAGGTGGGCATCAACACACGACACTAACCAGAACTAATCGCTGTACCTGACTTCATACATCTGAATCCGTGGTATGGCCGAAAAACTACGCTACTGTCAAGCATCTATACGCTACTATTCCATAAAGAAGAATTAGGTTCCCAAGTACATGGTGCTGAGAAGCATATATTGGAGCCCTACGCCGTAGCAACGAATACTTTACCCTTCTGCAGGCCAGGGCGGTACACCACGATGCGCTCAGCGGCTGCAGTCATGGACGGCGGCAATCTGTTATTAACGTTGCGCGCCCGAAAAGAAATTGCAAGTACGCGGTCATGCGTTCGGCTGATTCGGAACGCAGCCTCTGAATCCCCAGTTGATTCCAGTGTGCAGGTGTACCTGTTTTTCTGGTCTACCAAACCAGTTTGACTCCATGACACTACTATGCGTGACGGAATATGTCAAACATTTAGACGGCCTACTCAAAAGGAGTAACTATACCACCAGATTACTCGTTGTGTGCGTGATTCAAGAGGCAGTACCTCTGATGTTTCAGATGGTGGCTGGCACAGGCTGGAAGTGGCACACTAGCAATGGACACAAGTCCCACCGTTCGGGTAAAGACCTGCTATTCTTTACAAGTGAGATGCAACTTTACAGCCTTTTTCCCACGCGTTTATGCTGTCTTTGTTAAAAGCACCACCTGGATGGAACAACAGCCCTCCATAAAAAGATCATCATCTCCCCTGTTGCGTCCGTTTCGAACTTTCCAAAGAACGGCCATAAAGTTGCTAGAAGCCTCGTGCCTTCACAAATATGTTTTGTAGCTGAGTCTGGACGCCTGGGCGCCACTGACCTGTCACACGGAAATTCGCAGAAACTTACAGTCGTCTCATCAGCTCACTTCCTAACAAAGGCCCATCCTCCGCTTTATTGCCGGTCATCAATGCTCTGCCCATAGCAGCAGCGACACCTCGGCACTAGCAAGCCTTCCTGGACACGACCGCCGACCTACCGGCGCCATCCAACGTGTCTGCACAGTGAGACCGAGAAACTGGGCAGTCCGCAAACGTTTTCACTCAGGTTCTGCAGAAAAAACGCTCTCCTTGGCCGTCAGCTGGCATGTGCTTTTGCTGCAGTCGTTTAATTCGGCACCCTCTTCCCTTGAATGTAGGTAAAGCTTACCGCCATTCCTTCACTAGAGCACACAAGCAAGAGCGCTAACTACTGCCATCCACTTCACCATATGAATGAACTCAGATTTTATCTAGGTATAGCAACCAAGTAATAAATATCATCTTCCCTAAGAACAAGCAAACAAGTAATAAAGATCATCTTCCCTAAGAACATAAATTGGCATGACACCACATCAGAAGTGAGAGTGCCGTGCAATCTCTCAGACTTGCCCTAACATTTTCTTTCATTGACTTGCGCTGCTCCTTTACTGGCCATGCTTACCACAGTATTATTAACTCCATGAGTACTTTACATACGATTCCATTTAACAAACCATTTTTTACGCACAATCTGTGCCCCTTTGTTTCACAGGTACGTTACTTATTTAGTGAGCTCAAATTTTGATGTTATGTTGTTCTTCGCAGACTCACCTATTTTCGTAGCTTTCTCCACACCCACTTTTCCTATCGCGACAAAACTCAATATGTGTTTGTTACTGATTAGATGGGTTCATCATTTTGTAGAATGGTCGTTAGGATAATAGCTTGTACTCCCAGGGAAATAGTATGACATTGTCAGCAGAGAACTTGGAGGTATCCCTTTAGATAAGAGGTTTGAGATACCTGTTGGTTTGTTTTACCATGGAAGTGCCAACCGGATAAGCGATATAAAGGACACAATATCACATCTTTTTACTTAGATTTGTTGTATGACATAACCTCACACGATATTTTTGAATATTCTTAGGTCGTCTGCCATTGAGATTTGCGTCAAGCTACATTCTCATGCCGCTACCATTAATTATATCACAAGTTGCGACACTACTTATTCCGTAAATATGCACATTATTGTACTTCATGGATGACAGTGTGATATTTTGCTTTAAATGAGGGTATGTCCTGATATATATTAGGGGTTTCCTAATGTATAAGATTTATATAGGATTTTGCATTTAGAAAAAAAAAAAAAAAAAAGAATTGACGAACTTAGCTCCTAATTGCATGTTGTCTAGTTCTGATCTTTTTAATGTTTCAGTTTGTTCTGGTGTAAATCCGTGATGTTAAATAGTTTCATGACTAACAAATATCTACACATCTTTGTTCTATTGTGATGGATGTACACAGAGATTTGCTTTAACGCTACTTCTTTCGTTTTGTAGCTTCAAGTGCTTCTATGATTACCCGTGATTTTCCATAGAGCTTGTTTTGTATACCTTGATATACACTGCAAGTGTACCATCTGGTATTATGCAGGTGCCTGAGGATAGCATAGTGGATGCCGAAACTGGTAGTCAAACTAAAATAAAATAACATCTCAATTAGATGGCTGTTGGTGAATTCCAGTGATAATTAGCCACCAAGTCTCTGTAAACGACGGTCGGACCATTCTGCGAGTCTACGAACGTCCTCATCGTTGGACTATCTTTCTTCTCAGATGTTCATTAATGATATAGCGTTGTACAATTTCAATGGTTAGGATCATTGTATTATCCCTATTCTTATTTGATTCAATACGTTGAACTGTTTTCCCACTCTTTAGAAATGATTCCTTGCTTGTATATAAGTTGATTAATATGATCATGTCGTAATGTAAGAGACCATACAGATACTTGATGGCATCTGGACCAGGAGCTCAGCTAATTTTCCTTTCACATACGGTTTCATCAGCCTCTGCATCTTATTATCTGTATTATCTGTACTATCCCTATTCTTATTTGTTTCAACACGTTGAAATGTTTTCGCACTCTTTAGAAATGATTCCTTGCTTGTATATAAGTTGATTAATATGGTCATGTAATGTAAGAGACCATACAGATACTTGATGGCATCTGGACCAGGAGCTCAGCTAATTTTCCTTACACTTACGCTTCCATCCGCCTCTGCATACGCTCACAGGTGCTGGTTGCTGTACGAGTATTTTTGTGAGGCTCTTCGAGTTCTTCTCTCAGTTTTCAGAACAAAATTTTCGCTCTGTAGCGGAGTGTGCGCTGATATGAAACTTCCTGGCAGACTGTTTGTGACGATATCAGACGTTCCGTCGTCATCTGAAATCGGAAAAACGGAAGAGAACTACGGCCAGCTCCTTCGGCTTGTAGCCATTAACTCACCTGTCTAGAGAGTGTTGACAGCGGCGGAGAGGAGTGGGTTTGCGAAGTGCTTGAGGGTGGTGCGGGAGGGTGGGAAGGGAAGGAGGCCGGGAGAACGGGAACTTAAGTGGTTTTGTCAGCAATAATTATATAGTATGTATTTCAAATAGCTATTACTAAATCTCCATGAACAACTATTTCCCAGCTGGCTCATCTGACACACCTCAATTGACAGTTTGGTATCATTCATTTAGCAGCGTGTACTTCAATAGTCTCAAATCTCTTTCATGCTAAATTCATTGGCATATTCTTCTCGGTCTCCAAACTTGTTTCCTGTGTAATGTAAATTCTGATCTCTAGGGTGAATAATGATGCTGTTTCGACTTGTTTCTTCATCGGTACATGCTTTTCACTCGCTCCATGGATAGCCTTTGACGATTGGAAGACTCTTCTGTCCCGGCCGGAGTGACCGAGCGGTTCTAGGCGCTTCAGTCTGGAACCGCGCGACCGCTACGGTCGCAGGTTCGAATCCTGCCTCGGTCATGGATGTGTGTGATGTCCTTAGGTTAGTTAGATTTAAGCAGTTCTAAGTTCTAGGGGACTGATGACCTAAGATGTTAAGTCCCATAGTGCTCAGAGCCACTTGAACCACTTGACTTTTCCGCCAACATAGTCTTCCGGATCAGTTAGGAGTGGGGTAACGTGCACTCAATATCAGAAGTGCCCTGTCTGCCTCTGACAAGCTACTGCCCATCTTAAAGAATGAATTCTGTGCTGCTTCCTTATGTACCCTACTTAGGTAGTATATTGGGAAACGATGGTCGTTAGGTATCTTTCCTAAGGTGACCTCTCTGTGTTGAATGTACCTAAAAGCTGACATGCGTGTTACGATCAGGTCTTTGTTGGAGATCACTCACGCCCTGTTTCGGAAGGTAAGTGGCTTTCGAGGCAAATTATGCCCTCAAATCTGCGGCTCCAGAATCTTCCCTTCCAATTGATGGCGTCTATCATCTGGTGTTTCATAGCGGTCAATCACAGTTTTAGGATTTGCATGAACACCTTATTTTATCAACACTTCACAAATGAGATTATGATTTTGCGAAGCGTAGTTATTCTGAGTAAACTTAAACTATAATCTGACGATAAGTTGAAACCTCGTGTTGGCAAAATATTACTGCCACGAATGGGCATATGTATTCCGTTATTAAATGAGCTGAAACAGCAGAGTTAGGAATTTTCCTCATAATCAGATGACGTCCTATTTATGTTCTTCTAACGGCTTATGCAACTAATTTAGCGCCGCCACACTGCACATTGCTTTCAGCTCTGCTGTATTCAACTGCTGTTTGATGGGCGACGAGTGTTAAACTAAAATGATGTGGCCATGTTTTTTATGGTTAGCTGCTATTCGTCCATATACGACTCCATGCTGTTTGCAATGGTGTTATGCATCAAATTAATCTTTTATTTAGCACAATTTTTATTTAATCAAATAAACTACCCTGTTACAGCCGTAAGGTGCACTACATTTAACTGGATCCTACCTAGTAATCCAGAATCAGGAGGGTGAATAAATTCCTCGTCGTATGTCCTACACACACTAGATGTCTCAGTTCCTCTTGTCTAAAACACCCTGAGCATAACTCACTGCCACCGTATATCTGGACAAGACCTACTGCTATTTTCTGCTCCTTAGAGGGTACTTTATTGGCATCTGTTTTCTGTTGACAGTTTCAGCTATCTGTCTGGATATCAACGTCAATCATTTGTCTCTCGCCAAGCATGTGTAAGGGTTACTTAAATTTTGGAGCACGCAGTCTGTTTAATACAGTGATTTACGCTTACTACATGTCAGTGGAATAGTTCCTCTACTTGATCGTTTATTGCGGGTTGAACTATTGATTTCTGTACTTCTCCAATCAGTTGAGTTGACTGTCTGGTAGCACAATAATATTCAGTAGCACAATCCATTCTTTGTGCATAACATCCCCCTCCCCCCGCAACTTTTACATACAAAAAACATACAACATCAGCTTAAAATATCAGATAAACAAACCGACACCGTCCGAAGAGGCAGTGAAAGCCCAACGGTACGACTGACCACCTTGTCATCTTAAGGCCTTAGGCTTCATTGGACGCAGATACGGAGGGGCATGTAGTCAGCACATGCTCTCCCAGCCGTTGTCAGTTTCTCTGACCGATGTCGCTACTTATCAATGAAGGAACTCCTCAATTGGCCTCACAAAGGGTGAGTGCACCCCACCTGCCGACAGTACTTGGCAGATCCGCAGACCCAGACGGTGACCCATCCAGGTCACCTGACAGCGCTTAACTTCGTTGATTTGACAGGAACAGGTGTCACCACTGCAGATCCTTGAAGTTGTTTTCAAAATTTTGGAAACAGATAAAAATCCGACGGGACCAAGTCGGGACTGTATGGATGATCATCGTTGACAGTGAACCTACCATTAACGTGAACCGTAACCAGTTTTACGGCATTAGGAAAACAGTCAACTTATAAACATGCAAGACGTACCATCCTCATTGAAGAAACAACATCAATAAATGACAATAGCGAGATTAAAGAAGTGATTCTTTTTCCTTCGATTACATGACAAAAAGGTTCGCCTAATATGCGTATATATAGAGGGTGAAAATTATTGAACTATATGGGAAAAAAAAGTAAATTAGTACAAACGAAGGCGGGCACACACTTTATTCAACATGTAAACGTCACTACAGAATTCGCACTCGGCATATGACATATTCGATATGTCTGCCATCATTGGCGAGGATGTGGCGCAGATGAACAGCAAAATTCTGCATGAACCGCTGAAGTGTCGGATCATCGATGCTGTCGATGACCTACTGAATGGCTCTTTTCAGATCAGCAGTGGTTTGGGGTTGTTGCTGTACACCTTTTCTTTGATATAGTCCCACAAAAAGGAGTCGCCTGTGTTCAGATCCGGAGAATATCGCGGGCACTCGAGGTCCAAGCCAGTGGCCTCTGGGTACACCAGAGCCAGAATGCGGTCCCCAGAGTGCTCCTCCAGGACGTCAAACACTCTCCTGCTTCGATGCGGTCGAAATACGTCTTGCATGAACCGCGTCTTGTCGAAATCATGGTCACTTCAGACAAAGGCGATGAAATCGTCTTCCAAAACCTTCACGTACAATTTGGTAGTCACCATGCCATCAAATAATATCGCACTCATGAAACTACCTGGAAGATTAAAACTGTGTGCCGGGCCGAGACTCGTACTCGGGTCCTTTGCCTTTTGCGGGCAAGTGCTCTAGCAACTGAGCTACCCAAGCACGGCTCACGCCCCGTCCTCACAGCTTTACTTCTGCCAGTACCTCGTCTCCTACCTTCCAAACTTTACAGAAGTTTCATATCAGCGCACACCCCGCTGCAGAGTGAATATCTCATTCTGGAAATATCCCCCAGGCTGTGGCTAAGCCATGTCTCCGCAATATCCTTTCTTTCAGGAGTGCTATTCGTGCAACGTTCGCAGGAGAGCTTCTGTAAAGTTTGGAAGGTAGGAGACGAGGTACTGGCAGAAGAAAAGCTGTGAGGACGGGGCGTGAGTCGTGCTTTGGTAGCTCAGTTGGTAGAACACTTGTCCGCGAAAGGCAAAGGTCCCGAGTTCGAGTCTCGGTCCGGCACACAGTTTTAATCTGCCAGAAGTTTCATATCAGCACACACTCCGCTGCAGAGTGAAAATCTCATTCTGGGAATATCGCACTGATTATTCCGTAACTGGACATTGCACACCACATAGTCTCTGGTTGTGGGTGAAGAGATGTCTGGATTACGAAATGTGGGTTCTCAGTCCCCATAATGCGCAAATTTTGCTTATTGAGTTGGGTTTATTTGGTGGAGGAGACCGAACTGCGAGGTCATCGGTCTCATCGGATTGAGGGACGATGGGGTAGTAAATCGGCCGTGGCCTTTCAAAGGAAACATCTCAGCATTTACCTTCAGCGATTTAGGGAACTCACGGAAAACCTAAATCGGGATTGCTGGACGCGAGATTGAACCGTCGTCCTCCCGAATGCGAGTCCAATTTGCTAACCACTGCGCCACCTCGCATGGTGCTTATTGGCGAACCAATCCAAATGAAAGTGGGCATTGTCGCAAAACCAAACCATGCATGAGCATATTAATTCCCATCACACCCCTGGCCAAGCGTGCAATATGGACGTCCTAACGCAAACCATTCAGAAGTAATGACGAAATTGTTTCATATAGTTCTGTATATTGCTTGGTCTTGGTTCTGATGAGTTAAGTTTTTTAACAGGAAAGTGAAAGAGATTTATATTTTTAGTAAACATGGATTGTTTCAATACTTATTGTAAACCATGTTCTCTGCTTATCGTAACTTGGGCCTTTCATGTAAATTTATTACATTTTTCAAAGTACTGTTAGTTTCTTTTATCCCTATAGGTTTAAAATCACTGTTCTTAGGGTTCTGTACCTCAGTTAGTAAAAACTAAATCCTTATGGGATCCTTTCGTTTTCTGTCTGTTCAACTATTAAGATCCACTATTTATCAGGGAACGGTATGGATATCAAGCTGAAATTTATGTCACACTTTAAGGTCCACGGTCGCTGGCGTTGTAATATCTTTAGGCTTCCAAGTAATAGGACTCAAAAGATATGGGCAGTTCTTGATACGAACAGACTCATCACAATCTGTGTGGTATTTCCCGTTGTCATAGGCTCATGAAATTTGGTAAGAAGCAAGGTGTCACAGTACAAGCGAAGGAAAATTATGAGAAATTGTTGGTTTGTAATTATATCACATAATTACAAACATACATTGCATTGGTAATCATTCAAAAATCTGAAGAAATACTACAGGGATTTTGATCTGTTGTTCAGTAATAGGTAAAATGAAACACGAGAAAGGTTTCTTTCTCGTGTTTCATTTTCCCTATTACTGAACAACAGATCAAAATCCCTGTAGCATTTCTTCAGATTTTTGAATGATTACCAATGCAATGTATGTTTGTATGATATTAATTGGCTGAGTTACATTGAGGTGAAGCCCCTGAAGCTGTGAAAACGATGCTTTCGCCATCTAGTGATGACAGGTACTCGCGTAAGACCACACGACTGCCCCCCCCCCCCCCCCCCCCACAATAGTGCTAGCACTGAAGGTCTTTTATGGACTGTTCATTCTACGAGCAAACATTACCTGACAGTCTATGTGTACCACACATGGAGATACTAGAAACTTTAGTGTTTTAGAGCGAAGTAATAATGAAATTTTTAATTCAGTAATTCAGTAAAATAGTTCAGTAATTAAAATGCGGAAATAATTTACTTTTATCTTAAAAGGAGACTAGTTTTCATCTCTGTGAGATGATCTTCAGACCAGACGCTCTACGATGATTAGTGGTTTTCGATTGCTATTATTTCCACCACGAACGATACTTCAAAAACTTTAGTATTAGTGGCAACTGACGTTGGTTTGCATATCCACTGTTATGAATAAGGTCCCAGTATCTCATAAAGTATTATTTGAAACAGATCCCTGAACACTTCGACACTGGCGTAACGACAATAGCGTTATGGGAAGTTATATCGTCTCCTTCTTTGGAGACGTCCGTCAAATCTTACCAGTACTTGAGACAGGGACAATAGCGGACAAATTTATCGCATCTGAAATTGCCAAATATCATAGCACGTTAATATAACATCGAAATGAATTGCATGAGTGAAATATTACATTAGCGAAAACGAAATTTTTTAAAAAAAGAAATAATAACTTACGGATGAACATTTTCGGAAGTTTTGAAACTCCCGGGAGCAATATCTTGACAGCACCGTTATCGACAACAGGCAAGATTGGGATTCTTGGGATGGATGAAATATCTGTTATACATATTTAAGTTTGCACGGAACCCTTGGAGCGCGGGTCCTGCTCACAGTTTTCAGGTTTTTATTCATTTCGTTGGAATAGTTAATTGAAGTCGTCTTTTATTTGAGACTGATGCGTCTTTCATGTTTATTAGTTCCATGTTTTGTCATGCCGTAAAACTGATTATCGCTAGTTTCCTGTGATTACTTCCGTTCCTTTCTTATGTCCTACTCAAACATGCAGATGATGCGGTTTTGTCTTACTGTATACACTGACACAATGTCTTTCGATGTCATTAGTATTATTGGTGTGTCATTACATTTTATACGTTATTTTACGTTGTAATATGTATATTCTTGACGACCACATAAGTAAGTTTAACTAAAGCAGTTTTCTGTTTCTGCTTATTCTTTCATATTTGACTAGGGTTGTACGAAGAATAGAAACTGTTTTTTTTTTTGTGGTCTTCAGTCCAGAGACTGGTTTGATGCAGCTCTCCATGCTACTCTATCCTGTGCAAACTTCTTCATCTCCCAGTACCTACTGCAACCTACATCCTCATGAATCTGTTTAGTGTATTCATCTCTTGGTCTCCCTCTGCGATTTTTACCGTCCACGCTGCCCTCCAATACTAAACTGGTGATCCCTTGATGACCCAGAATATGCCCTACCAACCGATCCCTTCTTCTAGTCAAGTTGTGCCACAAATTTCTCTTCTCTCCAATTCTATTTCATACTTCCTCATTAGTTACGTGATCTACCCATCTAATATTCAGCATTCTTCTGTAGCACCACATTTCGAAAGCTTCTATTCTCTTCTTGTCCAAACTATTTATCGTCCATGTTTCACATCTATACATGGCTACACTCCACACAAATACTTTTCAGAAACGACTTCCTGACACTTAAATCTATACTCCATGTTAACAAATGTCACTTCTTCAGAAACGCTTTCCTTGCCGTTGCCAGTCTACATTTTATATCCTCTCTACTTGGACGATCATCAGTTGTTTTGCTCCCCAAATAGCAAAACTCATCTACCACTGTAGCGTCTCATTTCCTAATCTAATTTCTGCAGCATCACCCGATTTAATTCGACTACTTTCCATTATCCTCGTTTTGCTTTTGTTGATGTTCATCTTAAATCCTCCTTTCAAGACACTGTCCATTCCGTTCAGCTGCTCTTCCAGGTCCTTTGCGATCTCTGACAGAATTAAAATGTCATCGGCAGACCTCAAAATTTTTATTTCTTCTCCATGGATTTCAGTTCCTCCTCCGAATTTTTCTTTTGTTTCCTTCACTGCTTGCTCAATATACAGATTGAATAACATCGGGGATAGGCTAAACCCTGTCTCAGTCCCTTCCCAACCACTGCTTCCCTTTCATGCCCCTCGACTCTTATAACTGTCATCTGGTTTCTGTAGAAATTGTAAATAGCCTTTCGTTCCCTGTATTTTACCCCTGCCACCTTCAGAATTTGAAAGAGAGTATTCCGTGAACGTTGTCAAAAGGTTTCTCTAAGTCTACAAATTCTAGAAAAGTAGGTTCTCCTTTCTTTAATCTATTTTCTAAGATAAGTGGTAGGGTCAGTGTTGCCTCACGTGTTTCAACATTTCTACGGAATCCAAACTGATCTTCCCCGAGGTCGGCTTCTATCAGTTTTTCCATTCCTCTGTAAAGAATTCGCGTTAGTATTTTGCAGCCGTGGCTTATTAAACTGAACTAGTTATTATGAAAAGTAGAAACTAGTTGTTATGTTTAATGTTGTATATTGTTTGCGATATAGACAATGAAAGACACTTTCTAAAAAAAAATTGAAACTTTTTAAAATGTTGTTGATGTTTATCTGCACAAGACCGAAAAAGTGCAGAGTAATCAGAAATGGTTCAAATGGCTCTGAGCACTATGGGACTTAACTTCTGATGTCATCAGTCCCCTAGAACTTAGAACTACTTAAACCTAATTAACCATAAGGACTTCACACACATCCATGCCCGAGGCAGGATTGGAACCTGCGACCGCAGCGGTTGCGCGGTTCCAGGCTGTAGCGCCTAGAACCGCTCGGCCACTACGGCCGGGACAGAGTAATCGGCAACATCGAAATGGATAAGGTATTTTCTAATTAAACGTAATTCCAGTTTGTTTTCCCAAGTTATGGATCAGAAGGCTAAAGTCGTCAAACTGTTCACAGCATATCCTGTTGAAGTAATTATGATATAAACGTTATGTCTTTCATCTGTACCAGTTTATCCGAAAAAAATATATTCACTGGTCACATCAAATAATAAAACATAATGGATCAGTCGGTGGTAGTATTTCATAAAACTTAACAGACCACTTGAGGTAGGACGAAGTATTTAGAAAAACAAAAGCTGCTTGGCCGCGCGTGGCATTCATAGACTGCTCGAACCAACCTGTCTCTGCATTCCGCTGGCTGCCAGCTGAGTGTAACTTGCCATGGCGAACGCCTGTGGTTTTAATACGTAAACTTGATTACGGGTTGGAATCCCGTAGGTAGAAATTTTTACCATTCCACAGAGGTATAGGCGGAAGCGTGAAAACTGGACGGAGCGGCAGTATGAGAGTTTAGCTGCGACAAATAGATTACAATCCGCACATTGAATGAAACAATTACTGTGAAGAAAAACACTGCGATGGAGGTACTGTCCAGTGTTGTAGGGAAGGACGCTCACCGACTGGAGGTAATGAAGCTGGCGGAATATACGTCTAGCTGTGTCGAGTGTGTGTGTGTGTGTGTGTATGTGTGTGTTTGTGTGAGAGAGAGAGAGAGAGAGAGAAAGAGAGAAGGCAGAGAGAGAAGAGACAGAGTGTAGGTGGATGTTCTGCCTCGATGGTAGGCGAGACGTGGGGAATACCACGTGGAGCATGGCAATGCGAACTGCCGGGGAACTGCTGTGGAACGGAGAAGACGCCCCCCGCACCTATATGCGTAGGCGAGCTGCTGCTTCCCAGAGGCGTATTCCGGATTAATTAAGGACGTGCTGCATGTAGTCTGCCCCAGACACGTGTAGGAGGACGTGCAAATTCTCCCTCACAGCAGTTGCTAATTGAATCTTCATCTTGCAACGACATGGCTGTAGGCAATCCAGCAGTGTGTCCTTCACGGTCACTGTTTTCTATATTACATCAAATTAACAGTGCCAAACTCTTCCGTGTCAGTTTAAAATCATACAGCAAACTCACCATTTACGACCCCGTTGGCGGCGGGCCTCTAAACCCTAATCTTTCTTCTCTCACATAGCGACTCATAGCTAATCTTTTAGGATGTGCTATTAAATAGCCAGGAGGTCAATATGATTGTCCGGCTGCCAGTTAGCGCTAGTATCAACCTCATAAAACTCCGCGAGATAGAGCTCACAACACTCAGAATAAGAATGAGCTCACAGTATTAGAATCTCTCTGCGATGACCAAACGGAATTTTCCCGTCCATTTTCGGCAAAAGACATAACGAGCGTTCTCAAAGACGTAAAATCGGGAAAAGCACCTGGACTTGATGGAGTCTATCCGGAGTTTCTTCCCAACTGCGGAAAATATGAGAAAAAATTGTTAACAGAATTCTTTACAGGTATTATAACACACGCCAGAGTCCCTCAGCAAAAATAAAACGATCAAGTATCGTTGCTCTCCTAAAGCCAGGGAAGCCGAGTAACGAACCGAAGAGCTATCGCCCAGTCACATTATTGAGCTCTGTCTATAGACTCCTAGAAAGACTTGTCTATAACCGGATTGTCACCAAAATTCTGGAATCAGTTCCCGTGGAGCAAGCCAGGTTACGCCCTGCACGCAGCCGTAGAGACCAGGTTGTATCACTAACTGCATAAATAGAGGTTGGGTACCAAAAGAAATTAAAAAAAAGCTCTTTTTTTTAAAAAAAACAGCTCTTTCCATAGATCTGTTAGCTGCCTATGACACTGTCTGGAAATGTGTCTTATTCTACAAATTTATGCAAACAATACCTTGCTCGAGAACTAGCAGGCTTATAGATGCCATGCTTGCTGCCAGAACATTCCAAGTAGTAACAGGAGAACAGGTAAGAGTCCAAAGAGCCCTGAACAACGGCCTACTACAGGGCTTCGTGTTGGCTCCAATACTGTTCAGCTTATGTATTGCTGATATGCCACATCTTCCAGGAAGTTTGGGCACACAGACGATTGAGTCTTGCCAACACAACCCAAGAAGTCTGAGGTCATGGAAACAACGTTGACATCTGACTTGGAGACATTAAGTACATACTTTCGCAAATGGAGATTACAGTCAAATCCTACAAAAAACGAAACTACATGTTTTCATTTCAATAATAAATCACGAAGCAAACAACTTGACGTTCGTCAGGAGGGAAATCGCCTCCGTTCTAATGAGCATCTAAAGTACATTTCAGTCACTTTGGACAGAGCGCTCACTTATAAAAGACATCTGAAAAATACTGGATCCGAACTAAACACAAGGAATAATATTCTGCAGAAGCTGTGCGGCACTACTTGGGGCTCCTCGGCTGACACGCTACACAGGTCTGCACTGGACTGGTCTCCTTGGCCGCGGAGTACTGCGCTCCGGTCTGTGGATGAACAGTGTTCACAAAATAGAAAAAAAAATCGACGTGCAGCTGAATAGCACGATGCGAATATGCGAATTGTCAGCGGAATCATGAGATCAACGCCAACACACTGGCTGCCAGTTCTGAGCCACATAGCACCTGCAGACCTGTGTCGGAAGAATGCTCTTCTCTGGGAATATAGGAAGATAACCGATAACGCCCAGCTCCATGTACACTGCGACATGCCTGACCTGGAAAGAAACAGACTTCGGTCTAGACATTCAACAATGATAACAACCAAGGAATTGCGAAGTATAAACTTTAATGCAACAAAGACATGGAGGGAACAATGGCGATAGGTGTACTCTGAGCATTGTCAAGCCCATTCCTGGATCAGTGAGAGACCACCCTGACAAGAACTACCGCGTAAAATATGGTCATCCCTTAACAGAATACGTGAAAATCACGGAAGATGTACAGATACTCTTCACAAATGGGGAAAACACCAACCCCCAACTGTGACTGTGGAGCCAACAGACAGACCATCCGCCACATCGTCCAAGAGCGCGACAAAAGGGCATACAGTGGCAAGTTCAGTGATTTCCTGATGGGAACAGACGTTGCTAAAGACTTTATACATAATCTTGATGTTTGTATTTAATTGTATTATCCATATACGAGGCCTGTTCAAAAAGTAAGCTCCGATTGATTGCCAAAATGAAACCACAGTGAACATCAGAAATGTTTTACTTGTAACAATTAGCTACAACTTTCAGCTACTTCTCTACGTAGTCGCCGTTCTGACTTAGACTTTTGTCATAGCGTTGTACCAACTTTTCAATAGCCTCATCATAGAAGGCAGCCGCCAGTGCTTTCCGCCAATTCTCCACGCTGGCCTACACCTCGTTGTCTGTGTCAAAATGTTGTCTTCAAAGACATCGGTTCATGTGACCAGAGATGAAACTCAGGGGGAGACAATTGCGGACTGTATTGTGGGTAATCTAACATTTCCATTCGAAAACGATGCAGGAGCATCTTCATTGTCCCTGCAGAATGCGGCTGAGAATTGTCGTGAAGACGAAACAGCACGACAGTTATGTAATGTTAGTTGCATAGCTTCAGGCGAAATTTCTCACCAGGCCCTCGTACTTGGCGGCAGACACTATTTTCTAGACATCTTTACGCACTCACTGTGAGCTCAGAAATGAGAAGAGCGACGTGATGCTAACTGGGGTTATACTAGAGACACTACCCAACGCATCTGTGCAAAGCTTTATCGGATTTTCATAGTCGTTTCCATTTCGCGACCGATCGGAGCTTACTTTCTGAACGCCCCTCGTATAATCTTGAAGTTTGTATTTAATTGTATTGCCCATTATCTGTATGTTTTAGTCTTCTTATATAGCATATTTTATTGTAGGTTGATTCTTACAAAGAAGAAGACAGCAACCAGGCACTATTAATAATGCTATTTATTAAAGTAAATAGTGACGTAACCGGCTTAGAACTGACAAGTTCGTCATCAGACGACTGTTCGCAAGATTCACAAGATGCACCTTACATAATCGTCAGGTTTCGATTTTTATTCTCCCATCTTGTGAATTTGTGAACAGCCGTCTGATGATGAATTTGTCAGTTCGAAACCGGTTACGGCGCTATTTTCTTAAATAAATAGCAGTATCAGTAGTGGCTGGTTGCTGTCTTCTACTCTGTAAGAATCAAGCTACATTAATTGTACACAACCACTGTCTCACCATGTCAGTTGTAGAAAAAATAGCGTATTATTGTGTTTTTATGTATATATTTGTTTAAACATTTGTAAGAAGCATACAGTAATGTGTACTGCCATATGATAAATAAAATAAATAATAGCTAACCTGTTCATGAAGTTACACAAGCGGGAGGAACGAGTTGTGGGGCTGTGGCTTAAGCCATTCGAATATAAAGGACACAGTCAACTCAAGCAGGAAAAAACTACAGGCTACTTGCTGATGACTGGTTGTGGTTTGTGCACCTACATTCCAGCCCTGTCCGTCTGGAAAACGCTACTGCGCCCTTCTGGTACCCATCTTTATGAGTAAAAGTCAATAGCTATCACTTGAGAACGTCTCGACCGATTTGGCTGTTTTTTTTTTTAGCAATTGTCAGGACAAGATTAGTATGAAAGAAAATTTTTGGACAATCCACCGGAAAAGTCGAAATTTTGGTTGTTGTAGTACGAATATCTTAATGAAGGCTATATGAGGGTTAGTTTGACAGTTCTTTTGGCACACGTTTTCATGACAAAAAGAAATGGAACGTTCAGTTTGACTGTTTGTGTTTAGCATGTTTTCATAACAACAGTAAATTCCGCATTGAATACTGATGTTTATCAAAAACCGTTAAACATTTTTCGACGAAATCTGAACGTGACCCGAAGATGCAAAGTGTACGTACGCTTTTGCAGCTATCCGGCTTTGCGCCCTCGTGTACCGAGATTACAGGGGAGTGCAATATTAACATGCGCGTGAATGAAACGGTAAAGGGTCTCTCTATGATTCACAACCACCCCCCCCCCCCAACTCGGCAACAGTTGACTGTCTCCAACAGGATAACCAGCTGAACGGATATCAGAACCACAAAGAAGGAAATGGTAGTGGGAATAACCACTGTACGAATGGAAGCATAGAAAAACGCCATGATAGGATATACAATCCTGGCTGTGTGCCCAATAATAATACGTACTGGAATAACAATCAGCCACAAATTCGAGCCAATACTGATTTGGAGATCACATCCACCAGTGATTGCCAAAGTCGTACGGGATAGCAATCGTCCAACTGAGTAAGAAACTAACCAACCTCCGTGGCCGAGGACGCTATTGCACGCTTCTGGAAGGGCACTCAGCGTAGCAGTAAGTCGGTTAGAATCCTAGTGATGGAAGTATTTTCACTGCCAGAATTTGGCTGGCATAAGCGAAGAGATATGGTGGCGTAAAGTTCCTGATCAGCAGACTTTGCGCCAATGTCCTGCTGTGCATACCCAACGCCACTGCAGTTTCTCATGAAGAGAGGGCATGTGACCATGTTGACGGTGATCTGTCCGTCGAATGGGGACGTTGAGGTTGACGGCTCCCTTTGTGCTATTCGCGAGGAGTAGGCTATGTGCAGGCACTATACCTCACCTTCTGTCATCATCATCTTCATCTTAATCGTTGTTGTTGTTGTGGCCTTCAGTCCAGGGACTGGTTTGATGCAGCTCTCCATGCTACTCTATTCCATGAAAACTGCTTCATCTCCCAGTACGTACTGCAGCCTACATCCTTCTGAATCTGCTTAGTGTATTCATCTCTTGGTCTCCCTCTACGAGTTTTACCCTCAATGCTGCTCTCCAAAACTAAATTGGTGATCCCTTGATGCCTCAGAACATGTGCTACCAACCGATCCATTCTTCTAATCAAGTTGTGCCACAAACTCCTCTTCTCCCCAATTCTGTTCAATACCTCCTCATTAGTTATGTGATCTACCCATGTAATCTTCAGCATACTTCTGTAGCACAACATTTCGAAAGCTTCTATTCTCTTCTTGTCTGAACTATTCATCGTCCATGTTTCACTTTCATACATGGCTACGCTCCATACAAACACTTTCAGAAACGACTTCCTGACATTTAAATCTATACTCAATATTAACAAATTTCTCTTCGTCAGAAACGCTTTCCTTGCGATGCCAGTCTACATTTTATATCCTCTCTACTTCGACCATCATCAGTTATTTTGCTCCCCAAATAGCAAAACACCTTTACTACTTTAAGTGTCTCACTCTTACAACTGCCATGTGGTTTCTGTACAAATTGTAAATTGCCTTTCGTTCCCTGTATTTTACCCCTGCTACCTTCAGAATTTGAAAGAGAGTATTAGAGTCAACATTGTCAAAAGCTTTCTTTAAGTCTACAAATGCTAGAAACGTAGGTTTGAGTTTTCTTAATCTAGCTTGTAAGATAAGTCGTAGGGTCAGTATTGCCTCACGTGTTCCAACATCTCTAAGGAATCCAAACTGATCTTCCTCGAGGTCAATTTCTGCAAGTTTTACTTTCGTCTGTAAAGAATTCCCGTTAGTATTTTGCAGCCGTGACTTATGAAACTGATAGTTCTGTAATTTTCACATCTGTCAACACCAGCTTTCTTTGGGATTGGAATTATTATATTCTTCTTGAAGTCTGAGGGTATTTCGCCTGTCTCATACATCTTGCTCACCAGATGGTAGAGTTTTTACAGGGCTGGCTCTCCCACGGCGGTCAGTAGTTCTAATGGAATGTTGCCCACCCCCGGAGCCTTGTTTCGACTCAGGTCTTTCAGTGCTCTGTCAAACTCTTCATGCAGTATTATATCTCCCATTTATTCTTTATCTACATCCTCTTCCATTTCCATAATGTGCCCTCAAGTACCTCGCCCTTGTGCAGACCCTCTATATACTTCTTCCACCTTTCTGTTTTCCTTTCTTTGCTTAGAACTGGGTTTCCATCTTAGCTCTTGACATTCATACAAGTGGTTCTCTTTTCTCCAAAGGTCTATTTAACATTCCTGTAGGCAGTATCTATCTTACCCCTAGTGAGATAAGCCTGTACCTCCTTACATTTGTCCTCTAGCTGTGCCTGCTTACCCATTTTGCATATCATCATCTTCAACATCATACAACACGAACAATAAACTCCACAGACACAGCATATACACATACAGTACAAGTAGTATTATAAATACTGTAAGGGAGTACGTTGCAAGTAAATAAACAAACAAGAAAGAATCCTGGTATACCAACTCTGACCGCATCTAATACCGGAGAGTCGGGCATGAGGTGGGGTAGGGTCTGTGATAGAGCTGCAAAATTCTATCGGTATAATAACGGAACCGAAGTGAGGGAGGAGCTCCGTTCTGATGTGAATCAATGCAATCAGGAATACTCGTCCGTACTAGAATCTGGGGTTAGAGCTACTATTGAGGATGAAGCGGTAATTATTGTTCTAGACACAGGAATATCTGTGAATGAGAGTTCAAGCAGTTTTTTCACTAAAGAGTCCACACAAACCAAGCTGCCTGTTTTCTAGCACGCAACTGCTGATTATTGGTGCTGTTGGCGCACAACCCGGGAATGTTAGAATGCAGATGCGGATGTTAGTGACAACAGATCCCATACACTTTTCTAATAGACGAAGGCTTGGTTGACGACTGAATTCTGGACATTTAGCTTCTCTACGAGAAGGACACAAAGAAGATTGACCTCTCTGCTTGCGAGGTGCCCTTTCTGATCAGGAGTGCAAGGGCTGAAGTTGAACTGTTGTGGAAAGACGGTAGCTACGGACGGAACTGACGAGGTTTTCGAATCAACTTCATTGGGAAAGAACACCGCAGGACAAAAGTGCCTCTGGACAAGTCGATCAAAGAACTTGGAGTCAGAGTATAAGTAAAACAGAAAATAGAAGAGCCAGAGTACATCACCGATGAGCAAATGCAGTAGTTGTTCGACCTCTTGAATCAATATGCGGAGGTTCTTGAAGAAACACCTGAAATCGTCTGAGTATACACATTTCGTCTTGAAGTATTTCCACGAAAAGCTATCCTGTAGTCGCTACGGTAAGTAGTAAATGAAGAAATTGGAAGGATGTTTTGAGACATAAACCGGTTCATAAGGACATATTGACACCATCGACACCACTATATAAAATCATTTGAGGAATTAGTGACTTACCTGCCTCAACTGTCAAAACAGTGCACTCCGGCAGAGCTAACGTGTAAGCATGAGAAGAAAGAATGAAAGGATGGACAAGATTCTTCTGGTTGCCAATGACAGCGGTCGTTGTTACAAGAATTTTTGGAAAGTTTTGATCCATCTGACCTTTGTAAGGATTCAAAATTACCGTGTCTGTTTATTAGCGTACCCAAGTAAAGGTCTTTATCCTCGTCAAAATTTAGAGAAATATTTTTCTTCATGAAATTACTGTGCAGCATTTTAGGAACATACTTTCAATCTGAATGTTTTAGCTGAATATTTATGTTGGTGTAACGCACAAGATAGCAATCTTTGATTTTCCAACTTCATGTTCCGTGTTTAGACACAAGATATATGTTAGCTTTTGGGATTGTACGACATACAATTATGTACTGTAGTCTCTAGTACACAGGAGCTCATGAATGGTTATTGAATTTTAAACCTTCATGTTAAGGGAGCTCTCATACTCATTTTTCATAGTGATAAGATCGCTTAAAATGAAGCTTTTTATTACTGAACGACTCTCACCTGGTAGTCTTGAGATTACTATTCCCTTGACATGTAAATAAGATTAATGAACGCAGCAAGTCAGAGTATAGTGGAGTATATTTAGACGACGGCTTAAAACTTACTCTGCTTTGAGTCCTCTGCTGCACCACACTTAGTGCAGGTCGGACTTCTCATACAGATCGGAGTGATGTGTTCTGCTCTCTTGAGCTCAGTCCTTCTTCAGTGCCACGTACTCAGTTTCTGAATATCGGTCTTCGATGCGGTGCTTAATTAATTTTGCAATAACTAAGATTGCACTACTTGTTCCATTTATCAGTTCACCGAAGTGAATTCGTGGAAATTGTTGTGTGGTAGTTTTCAGTTATTGTAGATGTCATGACTCATGAGACTTTTAAATTAGAAAGCCCATGAGAGACAGATTGACATAAATATGTAGAACAACGATCTTCAGCTGCAAATGCTGCTGACTTTCGTGTGATAAAATGTGGGCAGCGTCACGAACCCGTGCGAGTGCCGCGTCATGAGGAAGGGTAAACAGTGTGGTGCGGACGAACCGAATCGTGCGGCAGCTGATCACTCTGGATTGCAGCTCGACGCTCGACCCACAAATAGAACATTGTCGCCAGTGCGTTCACGGACCCTGTTGTGTTAGGCGGATTTGCGAAGTGTGCTGCGGACACTCTTTGAGTGTGCTACACTGGCATGAAGCTGTTTGGCAGCGAAACTGCAGTTACAAATAATGGTATATTTACAACCCCAGGAAAATGTACCACTGCATTACAGGTACATCTCTCCTGCATCCAACGAATTAAGCACAGCTGATAACTAGGGACGGCGGTTATTGGTGAAACACACGCTTTTCGTTTGTATCGTTTTTATTTCAGTGCCAATTTAATCGGATAATTGAAACCGCTCAAAATAGCTGGTTTGTTAATAACTGGCTTTCGGTACTTTATTCCTATTATTTCCTGTAGTAAACAGGGAAATGGAACAAAGACTGAAAAATTTTGATTTCCTCAGTAGAAAGAAACTATCAAATTAAATATTCAAATTAAGGAAAGTTTAGTTCGTCGACTGTTCGCTCCTTTTCTCGAAAAGAAACTGGTCCGAGCACGGGGCTCACAACCCGAACCACACGCCGCTGTTAAGCACTAATGAAGGACTGGGTCCCTTACTTCGATTGCACATAATTCATTAAAGTCAGTCCAACACATTTATTACAAGTAACATACAGAAAGTTACATTTGAATCTATCTGACATTAAACAGGAATAAAAAAAAAAAACAATTTCAATATCAGTTGATTTAGTGCGTGAAGCGCGATTTAAGCCAATAACCAGATAAACTAAACAATTCACCGTAATTCAAAAGAAAGAGAAAAACAAAATTGACTCTATACGCCCCACTGACAAATATCGAAAAAACCTTACAATACTACTCAAAAGAATACACAGAAGTCGGAAGCAGTCATTCACCCGACACAACACTTCAAAATGAGTTCAATAACACAGCTGCGTGCCCCACAAGACATTAAATACACTTCATTTGACGAATAACAAATACTCATTAACATTACGCCACTCCTCTTTGAACTGCAGTGTCCCAAAGAAACAGGCGCTTGTTCTGAAAGAATAATTTTTTATATGTTTAAATTACAGCATTAAGGAATTCCAAAATATGTCCAATGGAACCCCCCGCCCCCTTTCGGTTGGGGCACAAATCTTTCCCCTTTCTTGGCGGAGGCCGAGCCAGAAACACAGAATGCCACAAAAACACAGTTATGCTGTGAAATCTTACAGGACACCCGGAAGCAGTAACAGACAAGGGGACGGCACCCACAAATAACACAGGCCAAGAGTCAAGCTGGGAGCACATCTTACGAGAACTGGTTCACACTATGCTCACCACAAACTGTAGACATTCCGGCTGCCAGAAGGACGAAGCAACCAACAGGCCCATTCCGTGCTTCTCACACAGGCTCCTCAATTTTGGAAACATCTAGGTGGAAGGAGTATTGCGTGAAGAGTTTGACAGAGCATTGAAAGACCTGAGTCGAAACAAGGCCCCGGAAGTAGACAACATTCCATTAGAACTACTGATGGCCTTGGGAGAGCCAGTCATGAAAAAACTCTACCATCTGGTGAGCAAGTGTATGAGACAGGCGAAATACCCACAGACTTCAAGAAGAATATAATAATTCCAATCCCAAAGAAAGCAGGTGTTGACAGATGTGAAAACTACCGAACTATCAGTTTAATAAGTCACAGCTGCAAAATACTAACGCGAATTCTTTACAGACGAATGGAAAAACTGGTAGAAGCGGACCTCGGGGAAGATCAGTTTGGATTCCGTAGAAATGTTGGAACACGTGAGGCAATACTAACCTTACGACTTATCTTAGAAGAAAGATTAAGAAAAGGCAAACCTACGTTTCTAGCATTTGTAGACTTAGAGAAAGCTTTTGACAGCGTTAACTGGAATACTCTCTTTCAAATTCTGAAGGTGGCAGGGGTAAAATACAGGGAGCGAAAGCCTATTTACAATTTGTACAGAAACCAGATGGCATTTATAAGAGTCGAGGGGCATGAAAGGGAAGCAGTGGTTGGGAAAGGAGTGAGGCAGGGTTGTAGCCTCTACCCGATGTTATTCAATCTGTATATTGAGCAAGCAGTAAAGGAAACAAAAGAAAAATTCGGAGTAGGTATTAAAATTCATGGAGAAGAAGTAAAAACTTTGAGGTTCGCCGATGACATTGTAATTCTGTCAGAGACAGCAAAGGACTTGGAAGAGCAGTTGAACGGAATGGACAGTGTCTTGAAAGGAGGATATGAGATGAACATCAACAAAAGCAAAACGAGGATAATGGAATGTAGTCAAATTAAATCGGGTGATGCTGAGGGGATTAGATTAGGAAATGAGACACTTAAAGTAGTAAAGGAGTTTTGCTATTTAGGGAGTAAAATAACTGATGATGGTCGAAGTAGAGAGGATATAAAATGTAGACTGGCAATGGCAAGGAAATCGTTTCTGAAGAAGAGAAATTTGTTAACATCAAGTATAGATTTAAGTGTCAGGAAGTCGTTTCTGAAAGTATTTGTATGGAGTGTAGCCATGTATGGAAGTGAAGCATGGACGATAACCAGTTTGGACAAGAAGAGAATAGAAGCTTTCGAAATGTGGTGCTACAGAAGAATGCTGAAGATAAGGTGGGTAGATCACGTAACTAATGAGGAGGTATGAATAAGATTAGGGAGAAGAGAAGTTTGTGGCACAACTTGACTAGAAGAAGGGATCGGTTGGTAGGACATGTTTTGAGGCATCAAGGGATCACAAATTTAGCATTGGAGGGCAGTGTGGAGGGTAAAAATCGAAGAGGGTGACCAAGAGAGGAATACACTAAGCAGATTCAAATGGTTCAAATGGCTCTGAGCACTATGGGACTTAACATCTTAGGTCATCAGTCCCCTAGAACTTAGAACTACTTAAACGTAACTAACCTAAGGACATCACACACATCCATGCCCGAGGCAGGATTCGAACCTGCGACCGTAGCAGTCCCGCGGTTCCGAACTGCAGCGCCTAGAACCGCACGGCCACCGCGGCCGGCTAAGCAGATTCAGAAGGATGTAGGTTGCAGTATGTACTGGGAGATGAAGAGGCTTGCACAGGATAGAGTAGCATGGAGAGCTGCATCAAACCAGTCTCAGGACTGAAGACCACAACAACAACAAGTAGGTCAACACCAACTCCGGACTCCCCTCTCACTGTGAAGCTTGGCACAGATTATATGAAATGCCTTCAAGGCAACCAGTAACCGCCGCAGGAGTTTCACGATTGGCAAACAGCCCCAGCGTAACAGACGTCACACATGTGCTTACGCCCGAGCCACAACTCCGCTAGTCTCACCGGCCGCCCCAAAACCGACTGCCTCTCGCCGTCCCGTGAGCCCCAGCCGAAAACGCAAAGATGCTCATGCCCGGGGACACGCCAAAGATAACAAGCCGATCGCTGACGATCGACCAGCGATCTGACTCAGAAATAAGTGCTTGACTATTACAAAAAAACAAGAATAAAAATCCTCCAGTATTTTGCTACTAATTCTAATTTTGTGGGAGTATGCTCAAAAACCATATTGCATTGGGATTTCATACCACTATTTTGACTTAACGAATAGACAGAGCTAAAGGCTGAAACGTGGGGTTGAACGATTCTATTTTTCGTGTTAATGTCCCTGGTTTCAGGCGCTACAAGCAGACAAAGGCATCCTATCTAGAAACAGGCAGCAGGTCAGCTGTTTTATATTTTGACTCTAAACTATGAAGAAACATTAAGTCTTGTGTTTCTTCTTTATGTTATGATAAACTGGTTGTGGTTACTCCTGTATTTAATATTTTAAAGCAAATGGCCCATTGTACTTTATTGATGTCGCATTTCATTAAATAGTTGCAAATAGGGACTGTGCCATCCTGTAATAGAACTGATGTCCCACGGCGACAGTGGGACCATCTGGGGCTAGTGTTGCCCACTCCACGTACACAGGTTCAAAATGGTTCAAATGGCTCTGAGCACTATGGGACTTAACTTCTGAGGTCATCAGTCCCCTAGAACTTAAAACTAATTAAACCTAACTAACCTAAGGACATCGCACACATCCATGCCCGAGGCAGGATTCGAATCTGCCACCGCAGCGGTCACGTGGTTCCAGACTGAAGCGCCTAGAACTGCTCGGCCACAGTGGTCGGCCCACGTACACAGGTACCACCTAACAGGCCGCACCACGCAGTAACAGACACGTTATTGTCTCAGCAATGCTGCACCAGTTCTTAAGCCAAGTGTTTGTCGCTCGTTCTCTTCGGCATTGCTATTAAAATTGCACTGATCGAGTTTCCCATTTTTTTGTAATAACGCAATATTTCAAAGCAGTTTAAATTTTACTAACAAAAATCACTCGTTCTGTAAGTACGCTGTTTAGTTTTTCATATTGGTAACGCCACGTAGCGCTCTATATGAAAATCACTGACTATGCTGTGTGAGGTCTCTGGCGGGTTTGCATTGTTGGAATATTCGCTATTGTAGTGTTGGGCAGTTGGATGTGAACAGCGCGTAGCGTTGTGCAGTTGGAGGTGAGCCGCCAGCAGTGGTGGATGTGGGGAGAGAGAGGGCAGAATTTTGAGGGCGGACGATCTGGACGTGTGTCCAACTGAAAGAGTAAATTTGTAATATTGGATATCGTGAACTGGTACATATATGATGACTTTTGAACATTATTAAGGTAAATACATTGCTTGTTCTCTATCAAAATGTTTCATTTGCTAACCATGGCTATCAGTAGTTAGTCCTTCAGTAGTTAGAATCTTTTATTTATGTGGCAGTATTGGCTCTGGCTGTATTGCAGTAGTTCGAGTAACGAAGATTTTTGTGAGGTAAGTGATTCATGAAAGGTATATGTTATTGTTAGTCAGGGCCATTCTTTTGTAGGGATTATTGAAAGACAGATGGCGTTGCGCTAAAAATATTGTGTGTCAGTTTAGTGTTGATCAGAATAAGTAAAGAGAGAAATGTCTGAACACGTTCAGTTCTGCTCAGCTGTTTGAAAATAAAATAACGTAAGAGGTTTATCAGGACAGTCATTCATAAATTTTTCAAAGGGGACGTTTCAGTTCTTTAAAAAAGGCTTACAGAAAAACGAAAAATTTTATCACTGCTGCTATGGCTAATTGATACTTCGGTTTTTATTCTGTTATTAATAAGAAATAAAAACACCTGTTACAACCAAGATCAAATAAATGAAAAAAATGGTTATTCAGAACTAAAACACCGCTATTTGTTTGCACCTGCTAGTTTTCCCCATCCCTACAGATAAAATCAAACAAAGATTTGCCAAAATTATCATTTGTAAACAAATTCATTCCCTTGGAATTACTTATATCAATAAGGTTTAGCTTATCCGTATTCGACTACGTTCACACGCCATCAGTGGCGTATTGAGTGTCCGATCCACATTACTCTACCATTCGGTGGAGCAGCCCTGTCTCCTGTTCATCACACACACTAGCTGAAATCAAGAAGGGCTTCAATGTCCATCACCCCAAGTGCCTCACCACCTTCCCTTCGGTCTTCGTCCAGACGTCTGAACATATAGGTAATAGTGTCCCAAAGCTGCCCTTGCCATCTGGAGCATACCATAATAATAAATTGAGCAAGCTGACATCAAATAATAACCAACATGTACTTTTGCTTCAATTGTCGTTCGACAGTCAAACAAACAGTTTCAAACCGAAATGGAGTAACGCAGTTATATTGTTTACATTTCAGTTAGATCAAGTGAAAGACTTTAAATAAATGAACATCCGCATGAGACCTCCTGGCGGATTAAAGCCCTTTTAATCTGCCAGGAAGTTTCATATCCGCGCAAACCCCGCTGCAGGGTGAAAATTTCATTCTGGAAACATTTGCATGAATTTCATCTGTCGGAAGAACAAAGGATTTTGCAGAATGTAATATGATGACTGCTCTAATATTCCGTGATTTCACTTAAATTAGATGGAATGATTGCAGAGGAGTAGAGTACCTCAGACTGATAGTCATGAAAAAAGAACAGTAGAAGAAATGTTAATTCCTTACAATTCTGATCAGATGTGGTGGACCGTAGTAAATTTTTTTCACATTTTGTGCGGTACGCGCACGCTGCGCGCAAAAAAGATAACAATTCGCCTCCCTTGCCTGCCGGCGCACACCGTGCTTGGAATTCCGAGATCTTTGCCCGTTCCTTTATGCCGCGGCTCTTGGGATGAAATAAAAAAAAAAAACTGTCTCGAGTGTTAGACATCTTGCGATATAGACGAAAAAGGTATCTGGCCTTTTTTGTAATATTATTCATTCTAAACTGTCCGCATAGTGGGCGATCGTAATATCGAATAAAATGTTCTCGGGTTTCCAATCGAGTCAATTGCTTAAAACTACACGAGCTTTCGGCCAAGCACTCCCTGGCCATTGTCAAGTGAAATGACTGGCAGTGGGCTGTGGTTGCGCCCTTATATACGCTAGCTGCCGGCTGTGACGTCACTGATACCTGTGACATTGCCATATGTGGGCATGTTTTGAGTCGGCGTTCGATGTGCCCTTGTGAATGTAGCCAGAAGTACATTGGATAAACAGTGCGCACTGTGGAACAACGCAGGAAAGAACATGAGAGGTATTATCGCCTACGCTATCCCGGGAAATCTGCGTTAGCTCAGCTTGCGTTAGGAAACGGTCACCACATGAAATCTGACGATACCTCTGTCGCGGCTCGCACTAACGGCTTCTGGGACAGTTTAATAAAGGAAGCTATTGAAATAAAAATTACCGCAAACACACTGAACAGAGACGGTGGCTTGCAGCTCAGCGCTGCGTGGGATCCAGCGATCGCGCTGTTGGAGAGGGCACATCGAACGCCGACTCAAAACATGCCCATACATGGCAATGTCATGGGCGCCAGTGACGTCACAGCCGGCAGCTAGCGCACCAACAGCCCACTGGCAGTCATAACACTTGACAATGGCCAAGGAGAGCTTGGTCGAAAGCTCGTATAGTTTTTAGCAATTGACGCGGTTGGAAACCAGAGAACATTTTATTCCATGTTATCGCCGCGAAACTCTGCATTCATACGGTCGTAATATCTTTCGCATTAGCACTAGGCGATCGAATAGGATTATCCTAATTTCTCCAGAATAAACTTCACGGTCGGATCGTTATTTCGACATCTTACTACGATTATTTCGACCCATGTCCATGCAGACTGTGGGTCGCAATGATCGCTAGATATCATATCAGCCGGTAGAACCTGCGCTTCGAATCGAGCCCTGTTCGGGAAAATCTTCATTTAATTTTTCAAAACTCAAACGACGGTGCTGCCATTAACCAATGATAGTGCTATGTCACGTACAACGTCTAGTCCCACCCACTCCTGCCCTACAACACCCCTCCACACACACCACCCCTAATTCCACGATCCGTAACTCTGCAGGGCTCTGATTTATTTATTATAGGAATCCTGATAATTTATTTAAGTACAGGGTGATCAAAACGTCAGTATAAATTTGAAAACTGAATAAATCACGGAATAATGTAAATAGAGAGGTACAAATTAACACACATGCTTGGAATGACATGGAGTTTTATTAGAACCAAAAAAATACAAAAGTTCAAAAAATGTCCGACAGATGGCGCTTCATCTGATCAGAATAGCATTAATTAGCATAACAAAGTAAGACAAAGCAAAGATGATGTTCTTTACAGGAAATGCTCAATATGTCCACCATCATCCCTCAACAATAGCTGTAACCGGGGAATAATGTTGTGAACAGTACTGTAAAGCATGTCCGGAGTTATGGTGAGGCATTGTCGTCGGATGTTGACTTTCAGCATCCCTAGAGATGTCGGTCGATCACGATGCACTTGCGACTTCAGGTAACCCGAAAGCCAATAATCGCGCTGACTGAGGTCTGGGGACCTGGGAGGCCAAGCATGAGGAAAGTGGTGGTTGAGCACACGATCATCACCAAACGACGCGCGCAAGAGATCTTTCGCGCGTCTAGCAATATGGGGTGCTTCTAATAAAACCACATGTCATTCCAAGCATGTGTGTCAATCTTTACCTCTCTATCCACATTATTCGTTGGTTTATTAAGTTTCCAAATTTATATTGACTTTTAGATCACCCGATAACTTACAGCTGGAGCGCAGCCAAAATTTTAGCCGACGTGTTACATAAGCTCGTAATGATTCCAAAATTAATAGAAGCCGGCCGTAGTGGCCGTGCGGTTCTAGGTGCTACAGTCTGAAGCCGAGAGACCGCTACGGTCGCAGATTCGAATCCTGCCTCGGGCATGGATGTGTGTGATGTCCTTATGTTAGATAGGTTTCATTAGTTCTAAGTTATGGGCGACTGATGACCTCAGAAGTTAAGTCGCATAGTGCTCAGAGCCATTTGAACCATTCTCTAATCAAAAATATCAACGCCAAAGTTAATTATAATTAAACCTGTATCTTTTAAAATGCGTATACTGTATTCTAAGAGATTCGATAGAGTGCAGGGGGCGTTCAATAAATAACGCAACACTTTTTTCTGAAAGCAGGATTACAGTAAACGATGTTATCCTTCCCACTAAAAAACCCTGTTTCCCAGTATAATGCCCGTTCATTGCGACAGCGTTACGCCATGTTACTCTGGGGGCCTGTAAGCCCACATGGTGCCATTCTACTGGTCGACTCCAGAGCCAATGTCTTGCAACACCTGTGACGAGGTTAAAAAAAAAAAAATCGCGATCAGCCTCGCAATGCACAGAAATTCCGCACAGAAGCCACTTCATTGCTCTGTATGCTTTTCTGCTGGGCGGTGATGGAACCGGTAGAGACACACTCACTTTTGAGCACCCCAGCCGGTGGACGTATGTGTCGGCACTACCAACACAGACGTCCAGCTGACCAGCGAGGTGTCTGTCGTTCGTCAGTCAACTCGAATGAGAGTGTCCGCACGTTCCTGCATTACAGGAGTCACAGCTCTGTGCTGCCGGCCGGCACCATGGAAACCGCACAGGTTTGCGCGACACCGTTGCACTATGACAGACGCCTCGCTCAACGGCTCGCCGTGCTTCTGTTCACTGCCAGATTTCTGTAGACATTCTATAAGTGCTTAAAAGTAACTGCAATCCTCTGGTTTTTAGCCGAAAGAATCTCAATCACAGATCTCTGCTTGGAAAACTTTACAGACGCCATTTACAAGGCTACTGAAACGTCCCCTTAGAAAAATTATAAATGACTGTGCTTAAACTGACACACAATATTTTTAGCGTAACGCAATCTGACTTTCAAAAATCCCTACAAAAGAATGGCCCTGACTAACAATAACCTATACCTTTCATGAATCACTTACCTCACAAAAATCTTCGTTGGACGAACTACTGCAATACAGCGTGAGCCAATACTGCCAGCTGAATAAAGGATTTTAACTCCTGAAGGCACTAGCTACTGATAGGCATAGTTAGCAAATGAGATATTTTGATGGAGGACAAACAATGTATTTACCTTAATAGTGTTCAAAAGTCATAATATATATATATCAGTTCATGACATCCAGTCTTACAATTTTACTCTTTCTGATGGACACACGTCCAGATCACCCGCTCTCCCAACATCCACCACTGCTGGCGGCTCACCTCCAACTGCGCAACGCTACGCGAAGTTAACACCAACTGCCCAACACTGCAGTAGCAAATTCCAACAACGCAAACCAGCCACAGACTGCACACAGCACAGTCAGTGATTTTCATATAGAGCGCTAGATGGCGTTACCAACATAAAAACCTAAACAGCCTACTTACACTACGTGTAGAGCTGCCACCTATCGGAACTTCATGATACTATAGCCGCTGAAGGAAGAGTATTCCAGATCCCAGGAAAAATTCTGAAATGTTTTCAGCCGAAATTGGAAAGGAAGAAAATGTGTGGAATTACTTGTTGGGTGCCCCTCGTTTATATCAGAAAGGAATAATAAATTTCGGGATGGAGGGAAGTGTGATTGACACATATACCACTATAGAGAGGGACCAAGAGCTGCCTTAAGTAAGCAGGATGAAATGGATGTAGATTGCGGTGGTTATGCAGAGATGAGGTGATTTGCACATTATAGACTGCAAAAACCAGTCCTCTTCCACAACATGGAAATACACTACTGGCCATTAAAATTGCTACACCTAGAGGATGACGTGCTACAGACGCGAAATTTAACCGACAGGAAGAAGATGATGTGATATGCAAATGATTAGCTTTTCAGAGCATTCACACAAGGTTGGCGCAGGTGGCGACACCTACAACGTGCTGACATGAGGAAAGTTTCCATCCGATTTCTCATACACAAACAGCAGTTGACCGGCGTTGCCTAGAGAAACGTTGTGATGGCTCGTGCAAGGAGGAGAAATGCGTACCATCACGTTTCCGACTTTGATAAAGATCTGACTGTAACCTATCGCCATTGCGGTTTATCGTATCACTACATTGCTGCTCGTGTTGGTCGAGATCCAATTATTGTTAGCAGAATATGGAATAGGTGTGTTCAGGAGGGTAATACGGAACGCCGTGATGGATCCCAACAGCCTCGCATCACTAGCAGTCGAGATAACGGGCATCTTATCAGCATGGCTGTAACGGATCGTACAGCCACGTCTCGATCCGTAAGTCAACAGATGGGGACGTTTGCA
The DNA here is from genome assembly GCF_023864345.2 of Schistocerca serialis cubense. Classification (NCBI taxonomy): domain Eukaryota; kingdom Metazoa; phylum Arthropoda; class Insecta; order Orthoptera; family Acrididae; genus Schistocerca; species Schistocerca serialis. The sequence goes on from NC_064646.1 coordinate 22,967,598, forward strand.
AGACAACAACCATCTGCACGAACAGTTCGACGTCGTTTGCAGCAGCATGGACTATCAGCTCGGAGACTATGGTTCGAGTTACCCTTGACGCTGCATCAGAGACAGGAACGCCTGCGATGGTGTATTCGACGACGAACCTGGGTGCACGAATGGCAAAACGTAACTTTTCCAGATGAATCCACGTGCTGTTTACAGCATCATGACGGTCGCATCCGTCTTTGGCGACATCGCGGTGAATGCACACTGGAAGCATGTATTTGTCATCGCCATACTGGCGTATCACCCGGCGTGATGGTATGGGGTGCCATTGGTAACACGTCTCGGTCACCTCTTGTTCGCATTGACGGCACTTCGAACAGTGGACGTTACATTTCAGATGTGTTACGACCGTGGCTCTACCCTTCATTCGACCCCTGCAAAACCTTACATTTCAGCAGGATAATGCATGACCGCATGTTGCATGTCCTGTACGGGCCTTTCTGGATTCAGAAAATGTTCGACTGCTGCCCAGGCCAGCACATTCTCCAGATCTCTCACCAATTGAAAAGTCTGGCCAATGGTGGCCAAGTAAGTGGCTCTTCACAATACGCCAGTCACTACTCTTGATGAACTGTGGTATCGTGTTGAAGCTGCATGGACAGCTGTACCTGTACACGCCATCCAAGCTCTGTTTGACTCAATGCCCAGGCGTATCAAGGCCGTTATTACGGCCAGAGGTGGTTGTTCAGGGTACTGATTTCTCAGGATCTATGCACCCAAATTGCGTGATAATGTAATCAAAAAATGGTTCAAATGGCTCTGAGCACTATGGGACTCAACTGCTGAGGGCATTAGTCCCCTAGAACTTAGAACTAGTTAAACCTAACTAACCTAAGGACATCACAAACATCCATGCCCGAGGCAGGATTCGAACCTGCGACCGTAGCGGTCTTGCGGTTCCAGACTGTAATATAATCATATGTTTGTTCTAGTATAATATATTTGTCCAATGAATACCCATTTATCGTCTGTATTTCTTATTGGTGTAACAATTTTAATGACCAGTAGTGTATTTACACGTGACAGACTGCATGAAACCGATTTTTTTGCTGGAAACCTCAGCTACAGAGATGAAGATACTTTATTGCGGCTCTTATAACCTCAGTTCTAAATAGTATTATATGTATTCTCGTCTTCTCTTTTTTCCTAGATTTCGTCCTACACAGTACACTTGCTCAGGGTTTGGTAAATCTTATTTTATTATTTAATTTTATGAACAGATGCCCTTCCGTATGCAACACAGGTCGACGTAACGTAAGGCCTGGAAACCGTGAGCACCACCTGTCCATGAATCGTGTAGAAGGATCACCACTACATAAAGGTTACACATTTCGCAAGCTAAAAGATGCATTTCAAGACCACCGAAAAGATGAATGGACAAAATGAAGAATGAACAAAAGTAGCTGTATCAGGCCGAGTGAGGTCTAACGTATGGCAGATGAAGAAGAAAAAGAAGAAGAGATATTGACTACTAAATTTTAAGAGAGATGTGAAGTAACACAAGTTTTCCGCTCAGGCCTGTATTCATGATTAGAAGACAAAAATTTCTTCCACTGATGCAGTACACAACGTCCTGCCTGAGAAATATATGCCGGTCAAATTAACGAAAACATAGTAGAGAACAAAGTACATATACACTGGGCAAGACAGCCTGTGCCAGAGCCCATATGAGTAACACAGGGAACGCATTGTAATTGATTCCTGTGAAGATCTGAGTTCAGAATGCACTGGAGTGTTTAGTGACTTCAGCGATAGTATGGAAAAAAAAGTTTACGTATTAGCGATCAAGCTGCGCTAAGACAGCTTTAAGTTTGGTATTTTATGGCCCATAGACGTCAGGATCATTAGAGACGGTGAGGCACCTGCTAATGTTGCAGCAGACCAGAGGAAGTTCTGGAGCCACTGCCAGCATTCGCCTCGAACACAGCTCGGGAAGAGTCGATACCGATAAACTATAGAAAGCTACACTGCTGCCTCTGACAGCAGAATTTCTCTTGGACTGACATTTTGGCGACTACTGAGACTGCAAAGTCCCACATAGCAACTCCCGACTCCACTGCTGTGTTTTTGATTACACCTTCGCTATCGTCTACTCGTTTATATTGAGAGACGTGTATATTTCTATTGTCTGTTGTCAAACCACCATTTAAGAAAGATGTTTATATTTTATTAATAGGATTAAGCAGGAATAATTAATATTTGTCAGTTTGGTAATAATTGTGGTATCAGGGAATGTCTGCACCAAAGTACTGTTGGCTAGAGAGACCGCACATTGATATAACTTTAAAATGGGTGGGAGAAACCGCGTATGGATACATTTTAAGAAAAGAGCGGGAAAGACCGCGCATTGATACAATTTGTAATGGTAGCAGGGATTGTCTGCACCAGAAATCATTGTTGGCGGGAGAGACCGCACTTTAGCGTCCGTAGGAAGTGAGTAGTAAGCGACATGTGAAGCGAGTTGGTAGCAGGTCTGAAGCAAAAGGTTGAGAGGAGCGGTCTGCCTGCCAGCCACCATCTATAATTTACAAGAGACTACAAACGGATGTACGGAGACATTAGCTAACTATTATCATAAGAGGAACTAACATTATTGAATTATTATTTTTTGAGAAAATGAAGATTACTGAAGGTATGTTTGCGCAATGATAGTTGTAAGATTATTGTAAAAAGTAAGTCCCATTGGAACGTTTCTAAAATCATTTCATTACCAACAGTAAATATTTTAAGAATAGTTTTCAGAATATAATTAATTTTTGCCAGCAATATTGCATTACTGATTATAATCCATCCCCAAAACCATCAACGTATAACTTTGTAAAATTTTATTGTTGTCAAGAAAAAGTTTAACTTTGAATTACGTAACTTCAGTCAAATTAATTAAAAAACGACGTCAGCTTTGCTATTAAGGAATAATCTCACTTTTGGTAATAAATACAGCCACTTATTATGACAGCCCACCAGCAGCTAATAGAGTATAGTAAAACAGAGTAAGTATATTCACGTTGCAGTTCGATGTAGCAGTCTGATGGCGATCCAGTAACAGTAAAAAAGGTAAGGAACAGTTTTAGGTTATTGCAGATAACGACTGAGGGCCACGACGACGACACATTCTATGTTTCGTCGAAATCATCAGAAAATAACTTTCAATAAGTAGCATTTAAATTTGTATGTGAAGATTGCACTTATTATTATTGAGAAAGAGAATTAATTTCAAAGGGAAGATGTCATTTGTTATTATTAAGCAAGAGGTAGAATTCCTAAGGGAAGGTTTCATAGGTTATTGTAGAAGGGAAGATTGCGTAACAAAAGAGATATAGAGGAGACGGAAAGGTTTCAACGTCAGTATTTCAGTAGGCTACACGAACTCTGGTTTACTTATTTAACTGTCATGTCGTTCAGTCACAATTCATTACACGGAAGATTAGCGTCTTGTATTAATAAGAGATTTCTACTATAACGTTCGTTTTACGATCACCTGGAGACATCTGCGGCTACTAAAGATAAAAAATGATACGCATTCCTGGTTTATCATCCAATGTACTTGACCACAGTGACTGTAAGACAGCTAACTTACTCCGTTTGATGTCTGATGTTGGCGCTGTACAGCTTTGTGCTGCAAGCTGATACTTTGTCTTATTTCATTTTTCGTTGTTATGGCATAATGCAATCACCCACAGTTCTGAAGACGCTCGCGTCTGACAGGGAAACCAGTAATGAAGGGGCGTGTAATTGACTTGTGGCTGTTTCGCAGATTTATTTAGCCTACAGATGTAAGATTTTGAGAACTGTGCATATTATCATAGGGAAGGTGGTTTGGACGGACACAGGAAAGAGCTGTTTTGACCTGTAGGATAAGCCAGGTGCCCGGCAGCTGGCCGGAGCCTTACACGGCGGCTGCTTTGGTGGTAGAGTGGACCAGCGACCGCAGGGGGCTCAGGGCGAGCCGGAGACCACACAGATGGAAGGAGAGAGAGGTAGCGTACATGCGAGACAGAGACTGCTTCTCGCCACTGCGGCAATACAACGGTTGGAACGGGACACAAATACGCCACGGTCCTGAATGATGGAAGTACGACGCGATATTTGAGAGTCCTGATTTGCCGAAAACACGTAGGGATATAGGTGAGAGGATCTGCAAAGTTGGGCGAAACCAGGAGGTAAGGACTCTGGTGTCTCAGGTGATGTTGGGCAGACAGGGAGTGTCTGGAGGCCTAGACATAGGTTTGGAGGTATTGCTCGCGCTGCGACCAGTGATCACTCTACAATTGTCCACAGTTAGTGCATTTATCTCCAGAAAAGTAGACTCACCTGTTGCTCTGAGAAGAGCTAACAGATCTGTGCTCACTTGTGGCGTTAGAATGCAACATTGTGGTTGTTTGCTGCCGCGCACTTGAGTTACCAACAACTCCTATCATTTGTGCAAGTACGTCGTGTATCGCCTCGTGACGGACTCCGCAACTGAGCAACTTACGGTCAGGAGTTTTCGGACGGAAATCACGTCCACGGTTCTAGGTAAAGTCGAGCTTTCACAGGGGAAAGAAGACACCATGCCGGTGCCTGGTACGACCGTCGCAATCTTCGCACTGAATTGTGGTGATATTAGGGCAAACAGTTGGCAAAGTGTTACACTGTAATTGTAAATGAGTACATGTTCCACTAGCTCTTTTCCTGAGTTCTCTGATTCTGTGTCCATCTAGATGGAGCTTAGTAGAACAACGACTTGCGGGATCCGTATGAACCACCGTAAGTTCGGGAAAGGGGCGTGATAGCAAATAGAGTTTAAATTCTGCCAATGGTAGGATAGTTAGTTTAGGGAGTTAATTTTATTGGTGTTGTAATGTCTTAGGTTAGTAACATTGCTAACGAGTTTAAGTGACGTATACATGTTGAATAAAGTGTGTGCACGCCGTAATTTGAAACTAATTTACGTTTTTTTCATATAGTTGAATAATTGTCACCCTGTATCGATAACAATGGGAGGACGGATCATGCCTCTAAAAGGCAAATAAAAGGTCAGCGCAAAAATCAGGCCTGTTATCATAAAACGCGAACATATGAACATTTAGTAAATGGGCAAGGGATGGTAATTGAGAAATCTATCCTCGATACAGATGCATGAGTATAGTAATGATGATAATTCGCAGACACATCCATTGATTGCAAGAGTGGCTATCGGTTAAGGAATGAATCCGGAAAATAATTATGAACGCCAATAGCACCGCCAAAGTGCATGAAGAGATCAAATGTTGGCATATGATAGGAGCTAATTAACATCCCGTCCGTACTGAGTCGGTTATTGCATTGCCGACCCCTTCTTGGCACACCCGTGCAGCTCGAATGCGGAAGGCAGCCGTGGCAATGGCTGGAAACTCTGAGTTTAGTTGGTTCCCAGTACTCAATACCAAAGTGGAAAAGTCATTTTATGTTACAGCAAGACTGGTGTAGCAGCAAGTCTTTACTCTTCAATCATTGGCCCAAAAGTGTTCTTGAAGTGGGAGGAGGGGGGAGGAAGCAATACGGTGCTGGATCGAGTTTACAGTACACATTTCGCTCAAAATAGTTTATTAAACAGAAATTTGAACTTCAATACTAAAAGCAAAAAAAAAAAAAAAAACTTCTTTTGCTTTTCACAGGGTGAATAAAACATGGCATGTACTTCACATTACAATTTACGATGTCATCATGCTACAAGATATAACAGTTTAACAGTGTGACTGTGATCCACATGAAACCAAACTGAAACGAGACATTTTACACACTAAATATAGCTCAGGAAATCAAGGTTTCAAGACTGACATCCGTTTCATAGAGCTGAGGTCACAACTGTACAGTTTAGAGCCTGAGCTCGAAAACTTAACTGCAGTAGTTCCTGCAGTATTTCCAGAAGGAAGGAATTGGAGTTCCCGTGTAAATTATTAAGACTTATAAAAGGCGTAATAGCTAAGTTCACTGCAGTAAACCAATATTAGAAGAAATAACAATCATTACATAACTTCAGCTATTGAACGCTTTAAAAATGGTTCAAAAGGCTCTGAGCACTATGGGACTTAACTTCAGAGGTCATCAGTCCCTAGAACTTAGATCTACTTAAACCTAACTAACCTAAGGACATCACACACATCCATGCCCGAGGCAGGATTCGAACATGCGACCGTAGTGGTTGCACTGTTCCAGACTGAAGCGCCTAGAACCGCTCGGCCACTCCGGCCGGCTCACTTTCAAATTTAAAGATTAAGTACACAAATGCCAAATAGCGTAGATCTCAGACACGCAGCTTTTTCAAACAGTTTCTACCTATGGAAGCTGATGCATCTCATCAGAAACAGCGGTAGTTCCATGAAAATAGCTGTGACAACTGAGATTTAAATAGTGATTTTGTGTAACTAACACCAAATAATGATTACGATTGACGAGTTTACACTATGACAAATTAAAACAATGGCTAGCCTAAAAAACGACAAATTAAAATCCAGATTATTTTATTTAAGAGTCCGGTCCAAAAAGTAACACACACGTACGAGAATCACGGACAAGTGGTTGCTTCCTGGGTTTTTAACAAAGCATCAGTCATCAAGGTTGCCCCTTTATAATGCGTTAACAAAGAACATTTGGGTGGAAATACGTGTAACACACAATTTCTTACCTCAAACAACCAAAATAACTGAAACGTAATCGATGGCACTGACAAACTTGTTACTCTTGAATAGCTATTAACTTGAATGTTAAGAAAACATAACCAACTTGAGGTCACAGCACTGCTCAAATGCTGACATAAAACTAAACATAACTTCGCTTTCAGGTGTACCAAGGGCGCAGGCACATAATAAGTAGGACAAAAATTCTCAGCGAATTCTGAAGGACTTGGTAGAAGGCGACCACCGACACACAGCTTAGCTCTCTAGACCAGTGGTTTCCAACAGGTGGTTCGCGGACCCACAAGGGTCCGCGAGCTATGCCAGAGGGGTCCGCAAGATGCTGTTAGAATAAAAAATATATTAAATATATTTCGTATTATAACAGATTTCTTGTTTTGGCCGCTTCCTGCAGGAGCAGTTTTAAGCTCAAAATTTTTTCAATAATGAATATGTCAATGTTTTTTCTAAGTACCAACAATGGAAAACGTATAAAAATACTCTTAATTTGGCTTTTTTAGGTACTTGATACTGTGATATGACAAGGTACCAATCATGCTCAATGAAGCGGCCGCTGTGACAGAGCGATTCTAGGCGCTTCAGTCCGGAACCGCGCTGCTGCTACGGTCCCATGATCGAATCCTGCCTCGGGCATGTATGTGTGTGATGTCCTTAGGTTAGTTAGGTTTAAATAGTTCTAAGTCTAGGGGACTGATGACCTCAGATGTTAAGTCCCATAGTGCTCAGAGCCATTTGAACCATGCTCGATAAGGGGGTCCTCTAGAAAATTTTGTTGGGAACCCCTGCTCTAGACAAACTTGGTTTAACACGTTGGGGACAGGATACTAGTGTGAGATTATCTGACAAGACTCCCACAATAGTCTCTCACAACGTCGCCAATTCATTGCAGATTCCACAAGAAACTGCTCCACAGAATTTCAGAATAGCACACAGTCTCCCGGTCTGCTGTCCAGGATGAAATAGAGCCCATGGAGGCACACATGCCTCAAACAGTGGCGAGCCGGACCACGCTAGTGTGCGAGTAGCAGCCACCTCAATCATACAAGACAGCCGACTTCCTCGGTGCCAGTCGTCACACCCCGCGTAACTCGCGGCAACTCGCGGGGGCCAGCACAAAACCCATAGCGCTACTCTCGAAGAGGACTCCACACCAACTTGGGCGAGCCCAATTAGCCTCGAGCTCGCTCCACAATAAACGATCTCACGGGAAAATTTCAAAAGAACACTCTAACCATCCAAGAAGTTAGAAGTTACCGCAAAACCATCGCCAAATGAATTTTATAAAAGCATACTGGGCGTCTCGGTTCCTTTTGATCGCCAGTAATCGCTTTCATGGCCTAGCGGCAAGAGTCGTCTGTCATAACGCTCTGAAGCTTGGTTGTTTCTGGCACAGCAGAAATCTGGTCAGCCAGTAGTAGCAGACGTTGTGACTTCCATCCACTAATAATTTTGCAGTAAAGTTAAACAAACTCCTACTCTTGTAGATTTCAGTATTATTGAGCAACAGTGTGTAATGTTATGTGAGCCTCACTGCCAATTTATTTAACTAATTTGTGCCTGAATTTATTCTGAGGAGCTCAGTACTGCATGTAAATACCGTAAATGTAAATGTGATTCAAAAAGTACTTGATGTGAAGCACAGCTGGACAGCAACAAAATCTTTAGTGCATTATCCCTGCAACGATAGTAGTTGTGAATCTTTGAATATGGACTCAAAAAAAAGACAATTGTCTTAAAAAAAAAGAGGACTGTGCTTCTGTATCTTGTGGAAAGAGGACGTGTTGCTTGGTCGTCGCTCAGAACGTGTTGTTACATTTAATGAAAACTGATATTTTAGTGATAAAACCGAGTAAAGCATGTATGTGTAAGAGTTGCCACACATTTATGTTTACAAATTTTCTGGAAGTGAAGAATAGAAATATCTTGTTCTGGGAGAAGGAGGTGAACATTGTCGTCGCCGTCTATCAATCGACAGAATTGTAAGTGTACAAAGTTCACTAAAATACAGGAAAAGAAACGCATTCTCTACAGTGTAGTGGTTAATAAAAAAGAAAAAGAGAAGAAAAGAAAAGGTTGAAAATATGGGAAGGAAAGGTGAATAAAAAGGGGATTTTAAAATCGTTAATGACCGTGAAGAAAGGGAAAGAATAAAATGCAAATCGGACTTCGTATTACAGAAAAGTTATCGGACTTCGTGATTCGGAAAAGCTATTGTTGGGTGGTCCTTGTGGCGTATCTGAGCAAAAGTCCAACCAATTTCCACTACAAAAATTATTTGAAGGAGAACAGATAATAACAAAATGTGATTAACAGGGGGAAATAGCGTATATAAGAGCTCATCCTTTACCATATTATCATGTCTTCTTTCGTGTGGCGTCGAGGTCTTCAAAAATCTCCTACTTCATTTCTGCATGAAAAGTAGTAGCTGCTCCGAAATCTTGCAATCGTCCAGGAATCACTAATTTATACAAATTAAAATCATCTTGATACTGAATGCAATTTATTTTACGTTGCTACTTCCAATCTACGAATTTCATAACAATTTCCACAATACGTATACACATTAATAAGTTTTTTCTCGTCTTAATCAGATCAACCCCCCCCCATGAACCATGGACCTTGCCGTTGGTGGGGAGGCTTGCGTGCCTCAGCGATACAGATAGCCGTACCGTAGGTGCAACCACAACGGAGGGGTATCTGTTGAGAGGCCAGACAAACGTGTGGTTCCTGAAGAGGGGCAGCAGCCTTTTCAGTAGTTGCAAGGGCAACAGTCTGGATGATTGACTGATCTGGCCTTGTAACAATAACCAAAACGGCCTTGCTGTGCTGGTACTGCGAACGGCTGAAAGCAAGGGGAAACTACAGCCGTAATTTTTCCCGAGGGCATGCAGCTTTACTGTATGATTACATGATGATGGCGTCCTCTTGGGTAAAATATTCCGGAGGTAAAATAGTCCCCCATTCGGATCTCCGGGCGGGGACTACTCAAGAGGACGTCGTTATCAGGAGAAAGAAAACTGGCGTTCTACGGATCGGAGGGTGGAATGTCAGATCCCTTAATCGGGCAGGTAGGTTAGAAAATTTAAAAAGGGAAATGGATAGGTTGAAGTTAGATATAGTGGGAATTAGTGAAGTTCGGTGGCAGGAGGAACAAGACTTCTGGTCAGGTGACTACAGGGTTATAAACACAAAATCAAATAGGGGTAATGCAGGAGTAGGTTTAATAATGAATAGGAAAATAGGAATGCGGGTAAGCTACTACAAACAGCATAGTGAACGCATTATTGTGGCCAAGATAGATACGAAGCCCACACCTACTACAGTAGTACAAGTTTATATGCCAACTAGCTCTGCAGATGACGAAGAAATTGAAGAAATGTATGATGAAATAAAAGAAATTATTCAGATTGTGAAGGGAGACGAAAATTTAATAGTCATGGGTGACTGGAATTCGAGTGTAGGAAAAGGGAGAGAAGGAAACATAGTAGGTGAATATGGATTGGGGGACAGAAATGAAAGAGGAAGCCGCCTGGTCGAATTTTGCACAGAGCACAACATAATCATAACTAACACTTGGTTTAAGAATCATGAAAGAAGGTTGTATACATGGAAGAACCCTGGAGATACTAAAAGGTATCAGATAGATTATATAATGGTAAGACAGAGATTTAGGAACCAGGTTTTAAATTGTAAGACATTTCCAGGGGCAGATGTGGACTCTGACCACAATCTATTGGTTATGACCTGTAGATTAAAACTGAAGAAACTGCAAAAAGGTGGGAATTTAAGGAGATGGGACCTGGATAAACTAAAAGAACCAGAGGTTGTACAGAGATTCAGGGAGAGCATAAGGGAGCAATTGACAGGAATGGGGGAAATAAATACAGTAGAAGAAGAATGGGTAGCTTTGAGGGATGAAGTAGTGAAGGCAGCAGAGGATCAAGTTGGTAAAAAGACGAGGGCTAGTAGAAATCCTTGGGTAACAGAAGAAATATTGAATTTAATTGATGAAAGGAGAAAATATAAAAATGCAGTAAGTGAAACAGGCAAAAAGGAATACAAACGTCTCAAAAATGAGATCGACAGGAAGTGCAAAATTGCTAAGCAGGGATGGCTAGAGGACAAATGTAAGGATGTAGAGGCCTATCTCACTAGGGGTGAGATAGATACCGCCTACAGGAAAATTAAAGAGACCTTTGGAGATAAGAGAACGACTTGTATGAATATCAAGAGCTCAGATGGAAACCCAGTTCTAAGCAAAGAAGGGAAAGCAGAAAGGTGGAAGGAGTATATAGAGGGTCTATACAAGGGTGATGTTTTTGAGGACAATATTATGGAAATGGAAGAGGATGTAGATGAAGATGAAATGGGAGATACGATACTGCGTGAAGAGTTTGACAGAGCACTGAAAGACCTGAGTCGAAACAAGGCCCCCGGAGTAGACAATATTCCATTGGAACTACTGACGGCCGTGGGAGAGCCAGTCCTGACAAAACTCTACCATCTGGTGAGCAAGATGTATGAAACAGGTGAAATACCCTCAGACTTCAAGAAGAATATAATAATTCCAATCCCAAAGAAAACAGGTGTTGACAGATGTGAAAATTACCGAACTATCAGCTTAATAAGTCACAGCTGCAAAATACTAACACGAATTCATTACAGACGAATGGAAAAACTAGTAGAAGCCAACCTCGGGGAAGATCAGTTTGGATTCCGTAGAAACACTGGAACACGTGAGGCAATACTGACCTTACGACTTATCTTAGAAGAAAGATTAAGGAAAGGCAAACCTACGTTTCTAGCATTTGTAGACTTAGAGAAAGCTTTTGACAATGTTGACTGGAATACTCTCTTTCAAATTCTAAAGGTGGCAGGGGTAAAATACAGGGAGCGAAAGGCTATTTACAATTTGTACAGAAACCAGATGGCAGTTATAAGAGTCGAGGGACATGAAAGGGAAGCAGTGGTTGGGAAGGGAGTAAGACAGGGTTGTAGCCTCTCCCCGATGTTGTTCAATCTGTATATTGAGCAAGCAGTAAAGGAAACAAAAGAAAAATTTGGAGTAGGTATTAAAATTCATGGAGAAGAAATAATAACTTTGAGGTTCGCCGATGACATTGTAATTCTGTCAGAGACAGTTAAGGACTTGGAAGAGCAGTTGAATGGAATGGACAGTGTCTTGAAAGGAGGATATAAGATGAACATCAACAAAAGCAAAACAAGGATAATGGAATGTAGTCTAATTAAGTCGGGTGATGCTGAGGGAATTAGATTAGGAAATGAGGCACTTAAAGTAGTAAAGGAGTTTTGCTATTTGGGGAGCAAAATAACTGATGATGGTCGAAGTAGAGAGGATATAGAATGTAGACTGGCAATGGCAAGGAAAGCGTTTCTGAAGAAGAGAAATTTGTTAACATCCAGTATAGATTTAAGTGTCAGGCAGTCATTTCTGAAAGTATTTGTATGGAGTGTAGCCATGTATGGAAGTGAAACATGGACGATAAATAGTTTGGAGAAGAAGAGAATAGAAGCTTTTGAAATGTGGTGCTACAGAAGAATGCTGAAGATTAGATGGGTAGATCACATAACTAATGAGGAGGTATTGAATAGGATTGGGGAGAAGAGAAGTTTGTGGCACAACTTGACCAGAAGAAGGGATCGGTTGGTAGGACATGTTCTGAGGCATCAAGGGATCACCAATTTAGTATTGGAGGGCAGCGTGGAGGGTAAAAATCGTAGAGGGAGACCAAGAGATGAATACACTAAGCAGATTCAGAAGGATGTAGGTTGCAGTAGGTACTGGGAGATGAAAAAGCTTGCACAGGATAGAGTAGCATGGAGAGCTGCATCAAACCAGTCTCAGGACTGAAGACCACAACAACAACAATCAGATCAAGACTAGCTAATAAGTTTTTTACGTCTGCATTAAGCTTCCGCTCTCGAGAGACAAAAGACGGATAGAAAAAAAAGGAGTTACAATTTTTTGTACCTTCATTTTCTGCCGTCGAGTGCTCATACAGCTGCGACGGTATAATTTATATCTGAGGGAACGAGTGTAGCGCGGCGAAATTCAAAGTCCAGCTACAATAGTTTTCATTCAATAAGTAACAACCTCTCATAATTTATTAATTACAGTAATTGGATTATGTTCTTGTACAATAGGATGGTGCTAAACTCCACTGACCAATTTTAATGTAGCAGTACGTGTACTTAAACCTTAAAGAACAATAACGTCCTCCAAATTGTAATATGTCACTAACTGGTGCAGAAGCTGATCACTCAAGGAGGCGGCAACCAAAATTCAGGTGCCAACTACGACTTAAAGTAAAAATCTCAATCAAAAATCAACCTTTCTCTCTCTCTCTCTCTCCAAACACATATATAAATAGTAATATTATTAAGATAAAAGTCATTTTATAAGTGTTGCGATGTGAGGAGGAGAGAAGGAAATCTGTCGCATGGCGTGGTACGATTCAGGAGCTGACATATGGGAATTCTTAGATGCAGGTGTGCAGATGAAAGTGTTCGCTCAACAATGTTCCTCTGTAGTTTGGCTGCCAAGCAAGGCGAATGGCGTTTCTAACGCAGGAGCGTCTCCAAGCCTTTCGGTGTTTTTTTTCCAGATGGTTGACCACTGTACTGCCTGAAGTGCGCGTGATGGGTCGACTAAATTCTGTTTTCGGCTACCTGCGCTGAAACTCACCCGTGGGCTCCCTGTCGCTTTAAGTATCTGCTCCCATCCAATTGCAGGAAAATAACTAGCTCTCACCGTAATAAAAAAGGACTAGTGCTACCGAATACTGTCTGCAGATCTGGTGCAACGTAAGAGTACAGCTACATCGACCAAAGGTGACCAGCGTATACTACGAGGGCTATTCAGAAAGTAAGGAACGATAGGTCGCAAAATGGAAACCACAGTGGAAATGAAAACAGTTTTATTTGCAACGGTTAGCTACAGCTTCCAGCTATTTCTCCACACCGCTCCACGCCGCTCAGACTTAGACATCTGTGGTAGCGTTGTACGAACTACTCAACTCCCTCGTTAGAGAAGGCAGCCGCCAGTGCTTTCTGACAATTTTTTACTCTAGACAGCAGCTAGTTGTCTGTGTCAAAATATTGTCTTCATAGCCAACGGTTCATTTGAGCAGAGATGAACTTCAGGGGTAGCCAGTTACGTACTGTGTTGTGGGTGATCAAACAGTTCCCATCGAAAAGGCTGCAGAAGCATCTTCATTGCCCCTGCAGAGTGCGGCCGGGAATTGTGGTGTAGAACGAATCGCATGACAGTTATGTTGTATGATTGCATAGCTTAAGGCGAAATCTTTCGCCAGACCCTCATACTCGGCGGGAGAAGCTAATTTCTAGCCATCTTTACTTTCTCACTGTGAGATCAGAACTGAAAAGAGCGACATGATGCGATCGACGGGCGTACTAGACACAGTGCCCAACTCATTTATGCAAAGCTTCATCAGATTTTCACTGTATTTCCCATTTCGCTACCGATCGTTCCTTACTTTCCGAATAATCGTCGTATTATGAAAAACATAACAAAACAGTAATGCACAGTACACATGAGACTATTTGACAAGTGCTCGTACTTTGATTGGAGCAGATAGTGGACACATACACTCATTCACTCACTCACACACATACACACACACACACACACACACACACACACACACACACACACACACACACACACAGAGAGAGAGAGAGAGAGAGAGAGAGAGAGAGAGAGAGACAGAGAGAGAGAGAGAGAAAGAGGGAGAGAGGAACAACGTTAATATTACATGTAGCATTGCTCGTCAAAAAGTTCTGCTTGGGTCAAAAATAAGCGTTAAATTGAGGAAGCAGTTTCCAAGAATGTACGGCTGGACCACGGCATGGAGTGTGGTTCAAATGGTTCAAATGGCTCTGAGCACTATGGGACTTAACATCTATGGTCATCAGTCCCCTAGAACTTAGAACTACTTAAACCCAACTATCCTAAGGACATCACACAACATCCAGCCATCACGAGGCAGAGAAAATCCCTGACCCCGCCGGGAATCGAACCCGGGAACCCGGGCGTGGGAAGCGAGAATGGAGTGTGGGAAAAACTGTGAAGAAGAGAATCGATGATGTAGAAACATGGTCACACAAAAGTACCGAAGACTTGACAAATTCATTTTATTCGAGTTTGCTGTCGGATCCCCTTTCTGTCACAGCAGTCATCACTTCAGTAACATTATTACGTTTGCTGTCAACCACGTTCTGCTCTAGTGTAATGCGGACAGCCGAGGCTAACAGTTCGCCTGGTGCCCGGAGCTCCCCATCGGAATGCTAGCAGCACGCTGTTCGTACCTTCCTTGACACCCGCGTCAGTTAGGTTTGCTTAACCGTTTCAATATTTGGGCGGCGCCAGCAACACACGCCCCGGCAACAGACTGGACACCTCGTAGCTTGTGTTGTCAACCACTACGATTACTAGCATGTTGATGACAGAAGCACATAAGCCTGTCGCCTTCACGTAAGTTTCACCTTCAGCACAATCTTCTTCTTTTCCAACATTGGTGGACCACAAACATATAAAAAAAATAAAATATTCAGTGTGTTTTATACATTAGTTTATTAGTTTTCATAACTAAATTCATTCATTTTTATTGTTCAATTACTCTAGGACTCAATATTTTCCTGGATAATGTTTACGATGGGCATCGTCCATTGCTTAACATAATGCTACTGGAGCATATTTCGGTCGCACAAGTGACGACATTTCAAAGGGCTTTAACACAGGTCTGTCCCCCTTTTGTCAGTTATTTCACGACACACGGGACTTTAGCCGTGTCTTGCTTCACTGTTTTTCAATCAAGGATCAGTTTCAGATTCTTAATTTCATTTCTTCGCTTTTATTGACTGTACATTCATCACTAATGATGTTTTTACCAACTGAAGAATGATAGGAATTTTATCTAGCCACGCCAACAATTACTTGCGCTACTCTCTAAGAGCTCCCTACACAATACGACATAGTACTGCAGGTAACCACATTTTGGTATGAAATTACAAATCTTATTTATGACCTAAGTGCAGTGCCGTTTTTTGTTGGACTTCTATGATCCACACATAGTTTCCTAAGCAGATGCGTAATATTTTTCTTCGCATTTAAATCAAGTCGCTTAGTACTTTCGAAAATATTCATTGCGTCATTATCAAAGTACTAATTTATAAAACTTCTGTACAGATATATAACAGAAGACGAAACTTAACAAAGTTCCGAAACCGGCTGTGTGGGTCGCTAACCGACATCAATAATTACAGCTATTACGGGCTATAAGAATTTTCATTCGGTTTTATGTTTCAAAAGTTTTAACACCTGTATGTAAGCATCTATGTTATACTGTACGAATGGTCAGTGAATTGTGTACCAACACTTTCGTTAAAATGCGAAAATATTGTGTTAACACCGGCCTACATAGAGTTAAATGATCACCACAATGAAATAACAGAAATCAAAGCCCGTACGGAGATATTTAAGTGCTCACTTTTCCCGTGCGCTGTGCGAGAGTGGAAGCGTGGAGAAATAGTTTGAAAGTGGTACGACGAACCCCCTACCATGCACTTAAATGTGAATTGCAGAGTATTCGTGTAGATGGAAATGTGTATCCTATTTTCTGAGGTGGAACTTGAAGAGCAGACCAGCATTTGCCTAGAAGAGCGTGGAAAACCGCCTGAAAATCACATTCTGGCTAACCCGCGCTTCAGGCGTGGTCGTTAATCCGTCATGCGGGCTGTATCCGGGTCTGGTTCACCTCACTGTCTCGCAAGATAGCGACGTGTGATGCATTACGAACGGGTGATGTGCTCCTATCGGTCCTGAAAATCCATATGTATCATAAAAGTGGGTATACATACGT
Organism: Schistocerca serialis cubense; assembly: GCF_023864345.2. Taxonomy (NCBI): domain Eukaryota; kingdom Metazoa; phylum Arthropoda; class Insecta; order Orthoptera; family Acrididae; genus Schistocerca; species Schistocerca serialis. The sequence continues at coordinate 22,984,195 of NC_064646.1, forward strand.
ATGTATGTTAGTTCCTCATCTCTTCCTAAACCTCTGTACCAATTTCACAGCTAAACTTGGTTCACATCATCACTTACTGCGTGAAAAGAATCGCTGTGAGGCTAGAATCACATGTCTATCAAAAGGGTAAAGAAGGAGTGTAGACCACGACACTCAAATATCCAGACTTTATTCATCCAGTGTTTGAGAATCAGAGAACTTAGTGACCTGCAACTATCTTTACACATGATTTTATCCCTTTACGGAACGTTTTACCGCTAACAACCCGCACAAAATAATGTGAGGGGAAAAGTTAATGGCTTACTAAATTTTCGTCGATCATACTGTAAAACTGCCGCATCAGGAATGACGTTTTAATTTACTACTCTTTTTGTGTTCACTCTATACACAGGGAACTTTGCAAACAGTATCCACATACACAGCTGAATTTATTCACAAAATTCTATCATTATACGACGCATAGTTAAAAAAATATGACGTCATAAATATTCAGATGCGTTAAAACTAAATTGCAAGGCGAAACTGACTAAAGATACAGGAGAACTTGGTGTACAAATATGTGTGGTAAAAGTAAAACTTTCGTGAAATTTATGTTACAAGCACGAACGCAGGCAAAGCCACTGGTGAAAAGCTCATCCTAAGCCACTAGATCGATTTCCACCAAACTTGGTACCACTTACTGTCTGGAAGGAGACACCGATAGGGTAAGAACCAATTACATCCTATTGTGGTATGAGCGATGCCCTGGTCAGAGTAGGGGACAGGCAGACAGGCAGAAAGCGGCAATTAGGAGATGGAGATACACTCCTGGAAATGGAAAAAAGAACACATTGACACCGGTGTGTCAGACCCACCATACTTGCTCCGGACACTGCGAGAGGGTTGTACAAGCAATGATCACACGCACGGCACAGCGGACACACCAGGAACCGCGGTGTTGGCCGTCGAATGGCGCTAGCTGCGCAGCGTTTGTGCACCGCCGCCGTCAGTGTCAGCCAGTTTGCCGTGGCATACGGAGCTCCATCGCAGTCTTTAACACTGGTAGCATGCCGCGACAGCATGGACGTGAACCGTATGTGCAGTTGACGGACTTTGAGCGAGGGCGTATAGTGGGCATGCGGGAGGCCGGGTGGACGTACCGCCGAATTGCTCAACACGTGGGGCGTGAGGTCTCCACAGTACATCGATGTTGTCGCCAGTGGTCGGCGGAAGGTGCACGTGCCCGTCGACCTGGGACCGGACCGCAGCGACGCACGGATGCACGCCAAGACCGTAGGATCCTACGCAGTGCCGTAGGGGACCGCACCGCCACTTCCCAGCAAATTAGGGACACTGTTGCTCCTGGGGTATCGGCGAGGACCATTCGCAACCGTCTCCATGAAGCTGGGCTACGGTCCCGCACACCGTTAGGCCGTCTTCCGCTCACGCCCCAACATCGTGCAGCCCGCCTCCAGTGGTGTCGCGACAGGCGTGAATGGAGGGACGAATGGAGACGTGTCGTCTTCAGCGATGAGAGTCCCTTCTTCCTTGGTGCCAATGATGGTCGTATGCGTGTTTGGCGCCTTGCAGGTGAGCGCCACAATCAGGACTGCATACGACCGAGGCACACAGGGCCAACACCCGGCATCATGGTGTGGGGAGCGATCTCCTACACTGGCCGTACACCACTGGTGATCGTCGAGGGGACACTGAATAGTGCACGGTACATCCAAACCGTCATCGAACCTATCGTTCTACCATTCCTAGACCGGCAAGGGAACTTGCTGTTCCAACAGGACAATGCACGTCCGCATGTATCCCGTGCCACCCAACGTGCTCTAGAAGGTGTAAGTCAACTACCCTGGCCAGCAAGATCTCCGGATCTGTCCCCCATTGAGCATGTTTGGGACTGGATGAAGCGTCGTCTCACGCGGTCTGCACGTCCAGCTCGAACGCTGGTCCAACTGAGGCGCCAGGTGGAAATGGCATGGCAAGCCGTTCCACAGGACTACATCCAGCATCTCTACGATCGTCTCCATGGGAGAATAGCAGCCTGCATTGCTGCGAAAGGTGGATATACACTGTACTAGTGCCGACATTGTGCATGCTCTGTTGCCTGTGTCTATGTGCCTGTGGGTCTGTCAGTGTGATCATGTGATGTATCTGACCCCAGGAATGTGTCAATAAAGTTTCCCCTTCCTGGGACAATGAATTCACGGTGTTCTTATTTCAAATTCCAGGAGTGTAGATGGCTGAGGATAAGGACAGACAGAGGGACAGCGGAAAATCAACAGACAAGGGCTAGATGAAGAGAGTGACAGAATAAGAGAGGGAGGTGGACAGAGAGACGGAGGACGAATAGATGGACAGAAGGTGGGTTGGAGAGGGAAAAGCACAAATAGAAGAGAAGGGAAAAGAATGAGGAATGTCGGATGGACAGAGAAAGAGACATGGTGGAGATGAATGGAGAGAGAACGAGAAGAAGCAAATGGACAGGGAGAGGTGCGAGGAGAAAATGGACAGAGGGAGGTGGGAGAAAGAAGTGGATAAAAATAATGGGAAGGAGGAGGAGGCAGAAAGAGGGGGTGCAGGAGGAGAAGGATAAAAAATGGAGGAGGAGTTGGACAGAAGCAAGGGAAGGAGAAGGCCGGACTAATAGAGGAGTGGAATAAATGTGTAGCCGGGCAACGCCGGATACTCAGCTAGACACGTAATAAAAACAGTCGCATCATAGGAGTGACTGGAAGATATGGAAAACTTTTAAGTCGAACGATGATGATGCGACATGTGTTAAACATAAATCAATAACTTTCTTGATATTCGAGGGAGCAGCAGTGGTCGAACACTGTAAGGGAAGATTGACATTTAAATACATAAATTTAAAAGAAAATTGGGGGACGCTGGGAGAAGACGTTATTGTGAGATGAAGCGGGGTCCACTCAAACCACTCAGACTGAGGGTGCAAAGCTGATGACTGCAAAGACAAGACAAGAATGTTCCGTGACAACTATGACTGAATTAGGAAACTTGTGGATACGTTCACCAAAGTACTGTTCTGCGATACTTACAGTGTTCAAAGGTTGTGTATAATTTGTGGTTTAACATCGACAACGATACGTTCAGGCCACAAAAGCTAACAGATATTGCAGACATACCGGTAAGGGGAGGGCGGTTGCCGCAAAAGATGAAAGGTAGTGCGTGGAGTGTTGGGATCAAACCGAGGGCCTCACAAAGCCTGCAGCTGGGCACCGGGGCGGCGTGGAGCACCTCGGCTGCGGTGCCGGGATGTGTGATGTTTGCGGATTCCTGTCGGCCGCATCAAAGAGCCGCTTCCCATTGTCCCCCGCGGCCCTTTTGTCTCGCAACGAGAGTAGTTCCTGCAAAAAGGGAGCAGGTTTTGTAGCCGCTACGAGGGCGATGCTCGCCTCTCTTCTTTCTGGGCAACACCAACATTCCAATACAGTGCCGAGGATTTGTCACCGTTCTCCACTCCGTAGTGCGTACTTTCGCTGTTCCGACCTCCGACGACGCCTTGTATTGTCAGCGTTTCAGTCACAGCCGTTGAACAGCAGGAATTACATCGTACTGTGATAGGCCTGAAAATTAAGCGCATCGGACAGAAAAAAGTTTGTCACCCTCGCAGCAGACATCACCCAAGTACAGTGTGACATCGTTTGTGCATAAAGACTTCATTTCTGCGAATAAGGCAATCCACAACTTGCTTCAGGTGTGCTGTTTCGAGCTGAGGCCGCATTTTTAGGGTCAGATCCCCTGTAGCTACCAAAGTGCGCAAATTTCGACTGCTATGTCCTAGCTTTTGCCCTAAATAGTCATAGACATTTTCTGTGATGTTCACACTGGGTGATATAATGGACTGGTCGAGATGCGATAGGGTTCCCGAATGTTCGAAAAACCAAGTTGTAAGTAAGCTGTTTAGGTTTTTATGTTGGTAGCGCCACGTAGCGGTCTGTACGAAAATCACTGGCTGTGCTTTGTGCAGTCTGTGGCTGGTTGACGTTGTTGGAATACTCGCTATTATAGTGTTGGGCAATTGGATGTGAGCAGCGCGTAGCGTTGTGCAGTTGGAGGTGAGCATCCAGCAGTGGTGGATGTGGGGAGAGAGATAGCAGAATTTTGAGAGCGGGCGATCTGGACGTTTGTCTATCAGAAAGACTAAATTTCTAATAATGTATATCATGAACTGATATATATATATATATATATATATATATATATATGGAGACTTTTGAATATTATTAAGGTAAATACATTGTTCGTCCTCTATCAAAATCTTTCGTTTGCTAACTATGCCTATCAGTAGTTAGTGTCTTCAGTAGTTAGAATCATTTATTTAGCTGGCAGTATTGGCGCTCGCTGTATTCCAGTAGTTCGAGTAACGAAGATTTTTGGGAAGTAAGTGATTCATGAAAGGTGTAGGTTATTGTTAGCCAAGGCCATTGATTTGTAGGGATTATTGAAAGTCAGATTGCGTGCGCTAATAATATTGTGTGTCAGTTTAGTGATGATCAGAATAAGTAAAGAGACGAATGTCTGAATACGTTCAGTTCTGCTCAGCTGTTTGGTCCGCAGCTCGTGGTCGTGGGGTAGCGTTCTCGCTACCCACGCCCGGTTTCCCGGGTTCGATTTCCGGAGGGGTCAGGGATTTTCTCTGCCTCGTGATGACTGGGTGTTGTGTGCTGTCCTTAGGCTAGTTAAGTTTAAGTAGTTCTAAGTTCTAGGGGACTGATGACCATAGATGTTAAGTCTCATAGTGCTCAGAGTCATTTGAACCATTTTTCAGCTGTTTGAAAATCCAATAACGTAAGAGGTTTATCAGCACAGTAATTCAGTAATTTTTCTAAGGGGATGTTACAAAATGTGTTCATGCGCTGCCTTGTGAACAATACTGTGGTCTCTGTATAAGAAAGCAGTTTCCGCAGCATACCTAAGGACGATCACCGAGAACGTTGAAGTAAAAGTTGTGTTTCTTTTTCAGGGTGAATTGAAAGAGTGGGCTCACTATTGTCGCAGAAGAAGCCGAGTATTGCAGTCGATGTAGTGTAGTGGTTATGGTACTAGATTGTTGCATGGAGGGCCGTGAAATCAAACCTCCCCTCAATTGAAAAATATTAATTTTTACATTCGGTTCGAGTACATTCTAGATGTATACACAAATGACAAGAATCATTGTACTGGAATATTCTGTAGCTCTATATATATACTGTATGTGTTCCGGCCTGAGGCAGTTCGCTCCGCGCTCTCGAATCTGCAAGTGCTGAATAAACCTTCGTTAAGTGAAGTTCGTCACTCATGTACTTAAACCATCCTCTACGTGACATTTTTCTGCTGGAGGCGCCGGGCATTGGAACTTGTGATACCGCACATTATCGACGACACAGCGGCTCCCATCAGGCCACGACAGAGCCGCCGTTTACGTGGCGACAATCCCGAGTTCGACCCATATTCAACAGATCGCAATCTATCGGAGACAGAAGAAGAAGAAGAGCACGATACGAAGACAGAAACTGTATGCACACCACATGAGACATCCTTCCGGGTTCTCTGGTGACGATGGCCAAGATCCAAACAGGTGGCTGAAGGTATATAAGCGTATAGATAAATTTAACAAATGGGACGACACCTTGTGTTTGGCTAACGTACACTCCTGGAAATGGAAAAAAGAACACATTGACACCGGTGTGTCAGATCCACCATACTTGCTCTGGACACTGCGAGAGGGCTGTACAAGCAATGATCACACGCACGGCACAGCGGACACACCAGGAACCGCGGTGTTGGCCGTCGAATGGCGCTAGCTGCGCAGCATTTGTGCACCGCCGCCGTCAGTGTCAGCCAGTTTGCCGTGGCATACGGAGCTCCATCGCAGTCTTTAACACTGGTATCATGCCGCGACAGCGTGGACGTGAACCCTATGTGCAGTTGACGGACTTTGAGCGAGGGCGTATAGTGGGCATGCGGGAGGCCAGGTGGACGTACCGCCGAATTGCTCAACACGTGGGGCGTGAGGTCTCCACAGTACATCGATGTTGTCGCCACTGGTCGGCGGAAGGTGCACGTGCCCGTCGACCTGGGACCAGACCGCAGCGACGCACGGATGCACGCCAAGACCGTAGGATCCTACGCAGTGCCGTAGGGGACCGCACCGCCACTTCCCAGCAAATTAGGGACACTGTTGCTCCTGGGGTATCGGCGAGGACTATTCGCAATCGTCTCCATGAAGCTGGGCTACGGTCCCGCACACCGTTAGGCCGTCTTCCGCTCACGCCCCAACATCGTGCAGCCCGCCTCCAGTGGTGTCGCGACAGGCGTGAATGGAGGGACGAATGGAGACGTGTCGTCTTCAGCGATGAGAGTCGCTTCTGCCTTGGTGCCAATGATGGTCGTATGCGTGTTTGGCGCCGTGCAGGTGAGCGCCACAATCAGGACTGCATACGACCGAGGCACACAGGGCCAACACCCGGCATCATGGTATGGGGAGCGATCTCCTACACTGGCCGTACACCACTGGTGATCGTCGAGGGGACACTGAATAGTGCACGGTACATCCAAACCGTCATCGAACCCATCGTTCTACCATTCCTAGACCGGCAAGGGAACTTGCTGTTCCAACAGGACAATGCACGTCCGCATGTATCCCGTGCCACCCAAGGTGCTCTAGAAGGTGTAAGTCAACTACCCTGGCCAGCAAGATCTCCGGATCTGTCCCCCATTGAGCATGTTTGGGACTGGATGAAGCGTCACCTCACGCGGTCTGCACGTCCAGCACGAACGCTGGTCCAACTGAGGCGCCAGGTGGAAATGGCATGGCAAGCCGTTCCACAGGACTACATCCAGCATCTCTACGATCGTCTCCATGGGAGAATAGCAGCCTGCATTGCTGCGAAAGGTGGATATACACTGTACTAGTGCCGACATTGTGCATGCTCTGTTGCCTGTGTCTATGTGCCTGTGGTTCTGTCAGTGTGATCATGTGATGTATCTGACCCCAGGAATGTGTCAATAAAGTTTCCCCTTCCTGGGACAATGAATTCACGGTGTTCTTGTTTCAATTTCCAGGAGTGTATTTTTCTACTTGGAGGGCACTGCCAAGCAATGGTATGAGAACAACGAGGAGAAGTTCACAAGCTGGGAAGTATTCCAGGAGGAACTGCGCAAGTATTTCGGAGACACACTACAACAGAAGTTCAAGGTTGAAGACAAATTAAAGTACAGGGAACAAACACCAGGAGAAATGACAGCATCCTACATTCAAGACGTTTTGGAGCTGTGTAAAATAGTGGATCCTCGAATGGAGGAGGAAGATAAGGTTGCACATCTCATGAAGGGTGTTGCTGAGGACATGTATCAAGCCCTAATCCTGGAGGAGGTTTCGACAGCAGACGAATTCAAAAAATGGTGCCAGTATATCGAGACATAGCATCATAAGAGAATTACACGCAAGAAGTTTGAACGGCTTCCAAATGTCGTATCGCTGTCTGTGATGGAGGATGAAACTGATTTCCCTAGTGTTCTTCGTCAGATAGTGAGAGAGGAAGTTCAGAAGGCATTTGGACTGCGAACAGAAAACCGAGACGTTTCAAGCGGTCCTAAGGGAGGAAGTGGAACAGATATTGAACCCAGTCTCTCGTCCTTCATTTCCCTTTACAACGGTAAAAGGTCTAGAGCCAGGCGGAGTTAAGTTCCTACATTGCCGCATGAGGAACCTACTTGGCCATCAAGGAAGACTGATGTCAAATGGTTCAACTGGCTCTGAGCACTAGGGGACTTAACGTCTGAGGTCATCAGTCCCCTAGAACTTAAAAGTACTCAAACCTAACTAACCTAAGGACATCACACACATCCATGATCGAGGATTCGAACCTGCGACCGTAGCGATCTCGCGGTTCCGGACTGGAGCGCCTTGAACCACACGGCCACCGCGGCCGGCCAGACTAATGTCTAGAGGACCCAGGATAACCAACCAGTATGTTTCCGCTGCGGACGACCAGGACATGTGGTGCACTATTATCGAGAAAGGCGGCTGATGTTTGATGACGCCCGCGCCAGAAGGCAGCAGACCGATCTTAGTCGACGCCAACCCCGGGACGACGAAGATGAACAAGAAGATGTGGGTGCAGGACGACGTAGGTCACCATCGCCGCAAGCAAGTCGCTGGAGATAACGCTCCCCAACACACCGATTAAGGACTCCATCACCGTTTAGAAGCTCCACCCGATCACATAGCCGCCGCAATCTGGAAAAATAAAGCGTACTACCTTCCTTGGAGTTGAGACCGTCGAAGAAAAAAAATCCTCCGCCGTCGATCACTACAAAAATGATAGGAAACGACGTCGATATCTTCATGGATGTCCGACAGCCCAAGCTCTTGTGGACTCTGGAGCATCATATTTAATATTGGAGAAGTACCGTCGCCAGTAGCAGAAAACCGTATTCGTCGACAGCAAAACATCTCTGCTGAAGGCGGCTAATGGGAAATATGTAATACCTACAGGAAGATGTACCATTCGTGTGGGTGTAAGTGGCCATACACAGCCCTTAGAATTCATCGTCTTACAAGAGTGTTGTCATGACGTCATTCTCGGACGGGACTTTTTGAAAGCTTCTCAGGCAATTGTAGATTGTGGTCGCTCGAAGGTTATGCTAGACGAGACGAGATACTATGGAAAGGAAGATACGCATCGAAGTGTGTGGAGACTATGTGTGCTGGATGAAGTGATGACTCCTGCAGTCAGCGCTAGACAGGTAACTGTCGCGTGTCATGCCATGCATCAAACCATGGATCATGTAGTGGAATGTAAGAGATGCACACCACAGGAGAATAGCTTGGTCGTCCCAGCCTCTGTCGTCTCGTTTAAGAACGGATTCGGTGAATTGTGGATAGTTAACTGTCGCCGGGAAGCGCAGATCCTTCCAAGACGCATGTGCGTAGCAAATGCTGAGCCGTTAATTGCAGAACAGCAGAGCGTCATAGAAACCTCTCATGTCGAGTCTGTGGGCGAAATTAGCACTCCCACTACGAGACAAGATTTTCGAGCTCGGCTGTCACCAGATCTCACTAAGGACTGACAGAAGAAGTTACTGGCCATACTTCAAGAATTCACTGAATGCTTCAAATCAGAGGTGAACAGCAAATTAGACAAATCGACGGTGAAGCACCGGATTAGCACTGGAGACCATCTAACAATAAGCCAGAGAACATACCGTGTGTCAGCAAAAGAACATCGAATAATTCGCAACGAGGTGGAGAAAATGATGAAGAATGACACCATTCAGCCTTGGCAGAGCCCATGGTCGTCACTAGTGGTTCTCGTCAGGAAGAAGGATGGCAGCCGACGCTTTTGTGTTGATTACAGGAAGCTTAATATGATAACTGAAAAGGACGTTTACCTTCTTCCATGAATTGACGATACGCTAGATTGTCTGAAGGGGGCTATGTTTTTCTCAACCATGGACACGTACTCGAGATACTAGCAAATCGAAGTAGATGAGGCTGATCGTGAGAAAACTGCATTCAAATTCCCTGAGGGAATTAAAGGTAATGCCAGCAACTTTTGGACGAATGGTGGATTATCGTCTTAGGCACCTGAAGTGGACGATGTGACTTTGTTATTTAGATGACATTATAGTGTCCTCAGAGACATTTGGTGAACACATAAAAAGATTGAGGGTCGTTCGTAAGTGTCTCCAACAAGCCGGACTGAATCTTAATCCAAGAAAGTGTGTCTTTGGACGAAAAGAAATCAAAGTATGTGGGCCCCTTGTGTCAAACGAAGGTGTGCGGCCAGACCCTGAAAAGGTGAGAGCTATAACGGAATTTCCTATTCCTAAAGGTATTAGAAATGTGAGAAGGTTCCTCGAACTGTGTTCTTATTACCGTCGTTTTATCGAAAACTTTGGTATCAAAGACAGGCCACTCCAAGAGTTGTTAAAAGCTGATGCTAAATTTATTTGCTGTGGTGCTCAACAAGATTCTTTCGATGTGCTGCGAAAAGCTTTGATCACTGACCCTGTCTTGGCCTGAATGATGAGGGAGCAGCTACAGAACTGCCCACAGATGCCAGTGCGTATAGGATCGGTGCTGTTCTGGCACAGATTTCCAATTGAAAAGAGAAGGTTATAGCCTATGCTTCTAGGACACTTACAAAAGCCTAGAGAAGCTACTCAACTACAGAAAGAGAATGTCTTTCTGTGATCTGGAACATGGGCAAATTTTGACTGTATCTATATGGAAGGCCATTCACAGTTGTTACAGACAATCATGCACTTTGTTGGTTGACAGCATCCAACAGGACTACTCGCCAGGTGGGCACTATGTCTTCAAGAGTACAACATTTCCATAGTGTACAAAAGTGGATGAAAACACGAAGATGGCGACTGTGTCTCAAGAAACACTGTGCAAGACCATCAAGACTTTGTTGAAGATAGTGACTGTCTGACTCCATTCCAGGATCTCTCTGCTGAGCAGAAGAAGGAAGCCTAGGTATCTCAAACTATGCCTGCCTTAAATAGGTAAGAGGATGGGAAAGGACAATTTAAGGTAGTTATTGGATTACTTTGCAAGAAAAACTTTGATTAGTTTGGAAAGAGATGGATACCAGTTACTCCTAAACACCTCAGTGTTGATGTTCTACAGAAATTTCACCTGAGGCAGGACGTTAAGTATTTATTAAGACACGCGACAGGATCCGCAAGAGATTTTTCTGACCAGGTTTATTTAGGAGTGTCCGTTATTATGTGTCGCACTGTCGAGAGTGGCAGAGGAGAAAGGCAGATCCTCAGAAACCACCTGGCCGACTCATACCAATTCCACCAGCCGAAATCCCTTCCAGCGTGTTGGGATTGACTTCCTCGGACGATTTCCAACGTTTGCTAGTGACAAGAGATGGATTATTGTTTGCACTGATTATCTGACACGCTATGCCGTTACAAAAGCCGTGAAAACAACCGAAGCATTCTAGGTAGCCAAATTCATCGTATAAGACATTGTATTAAAACGAGCTCGTTAATTACGGATGGAAGGAAAGTTTTTCAATTGAATCTTGTAACAGAGACAAACCGTCGGTGCAACATTACTCATCACATGACGACTGCCTACCATCCGGAAACTAACGGGCTCACTAAACGCCTTACTAAGGCCTTGGCCGACATGCTATCAATGTGCGTCAATGTTGAGCAGAGCAACTGGGATTAGGTTCTACCTATCGAGACCTTTGCCTACAAAACCGCCAAACAAGACACCACAGGATTTACGCCATTTTTCCTGCTGTATGGGCGTGTGGCGACGACAACGATGGACACTGTGTTTCCGTTACGTCCTGATGACGTGGACGACGACTACATCGGCCAGGTGTTAACCAGAGCTGAGGAAGCTCGGCAGTTAGTTCAACTCCGCACGCTGCAGGCTCAAGAAAACGATCGCCGAAGGTATGACGCGACCCACCGCCCTGTTGTCTACCATCCTTGTGACGTCGTCTGGATCTTCACTCCTGTTCGGGAGGTTGGTCTCTCTGAGAAGCTCCTCAGGTGCTACTTTGGGCATGATAAGGTTGTAAGACAGTTGTGTGATGTTACATGTGAAGTTGAAGATTTCGACTCTGACACAAGGCGACGTAAGATCAGAGATACGGTCCACGTCCTCGAAATGAAGCTCTATAAGGATCCTGCCACCCAGGGTAAATTCGAAGCTGCAGGCAACAAACGGAAAGGCAACGAAGAACGTAGGGGGAAGTCAAGTTCTAAGAAGATCACCGGCAGGGCGAAGATTAGTCATCGGGAGTCGGAGTATGCAGGACCGATGACTCGTTCCTGGACTAGGACGAAGTAACACCGAGACGCTGTTCTCTTAAGGAGGGAGCAATGTTGCAGCAGAAGCCAAGTAGTGCAGTCGCCGTCGTGTATTGCTTATACTAGATTGTTGCATGGATGGTCGTAAGTTCAAAATACATCTGAACTGAAAAATTTTAATATCTGTATTCTGTTCGTGTACATTCTGTAAGTGTCCACAAATAGTAAGAATCATTGTACTGGAATGTTCTGTAGCTATATATATATATACTGTACGTGTTCTGGGCGGAGGCAATTCATACCGCGCTCTTGTACATGCAAGTGCTGAATAAATCTTCGTTACGTGATTTTAGTGTTCATTCATCTACTTCCACCTTCCTCTACGTGAGAATATTAATGCTATAAAATATGCAAAAATTGTAAAACAACCACCTTCATGCAGTAGGCTTTAAAAGCTGTATCTGGTCGTCGTAGGACGTACAAAAATGTCAACGGAAAGACTGAAATACAGCTATATTAATCGCTTAGGAAACCAATGAATAACAAGTGCAGTGCATCCAAAGTGAAATGACTGCAGAAATATAAAAAGAAATTATTAGGAAGATGTACAAAATAGCTGCATATAATTACTAAACTTTCTTCATCGCAGACTGTTTCGGCATTTATCGCCATTGCCAAGCACGTGTTATTACAGTTTTGACGAGAACGTGCCACGCCCGGGTTCCCGGGTTCGATTCCCGGCGGGGTCAGGGATTTTCTCTGCCTCTTGATGGCTGGGTGTTGTGTGATGTCCTTAGGTTAGTTAGGTTTAAGTAGTTCTAAGTTCTAGGGGACTGATGACCATATATGTTAAGTTCAAATGGTTCAAATGGCTCTGAGCACTATGGGACTTAACATCTATGGTCATCAGTCCCCTAGAACTTAGAACTACTTAAACCTAACTAACCTAAGGACATCACACAACACCCAGCCATCACGAGGCAGAGAAAATCCCTGACCCCGCCGGGAATCGAACCCGGGAGATGTTAAGTCCCATAGTGGTCAGAGCCATTTGAACCATTTGAACGAGAACGTGTATAACTGTCAAAGTCATTTCTGGTAAAGTGACTATAACGTACTCACGTCTAGATTGATGTGATTTCCACATTACGTCGCTATTGAACTACGAGTATCTTCTGTCACTGTTTTGATACATTGGTAAAATGAGCGTGTGGAACCGTTGGCCAAGACACCCCATTCGGGGCAGTTCGGCTGCCAAATGCCGGTCGTATTTTAGCCGACGCCACGTTCGGCGACTTGTGCGCCGGTGATGACTATGAACTGATAATGAGGACAACACAACACCCGGGCCCACAAGCATGGGAGGGATGCACGTTACCACCCAGCAAAGCAGGCGGACTGATACAGTGCTAAATGACGTAAATATGGTGAAAGTAAAACTTTAATTATGGTATGATTGTAGTTGACGGTTCCGCTCTTATGACGCTATATGTTTATAAAGATCATTCAGATCAACAGCGATATTATTTTACTAACCAAAATTTGGTACGATTGTCTTTGGTTGTTGCATATGTTACTCCCGATTTATCCATTTTCTTGTTGCAAAACTTCAGCAAAGTTTTTGAGATATTACTTGTGTCTTAATTCTATATTTTCCTTTAATATGCCTTGTGAGTATTTTTTCGTGTGCATATAGACTTCCAGTTCTTCAAGAATGCTCACTGCAAAACCTTCTGGCATTCTGTGCGGAATGCGGAATGTATTTTCGATCGTATCAGCAGTGTGGTTTTGATTTTTCAACTGTAGAAAGAAGCTCGACTGATTATTTTCGCTCTCTCTCATGTGTTCTTTATATCTCACGTTAAAAAATCTTTTTGTTTGGCCAGTCGAGCCGGAGACTTAACATCAAAATTGAGAATCACGAAGTTAGTTACTTCCGCTATTTTGGAAGCAAAATTACCCAAGACGGACGAAACACGGAGGATACAAAAAGAACACTAGCACGTGCAAGAAGGGGCATTTCTGGCCAAGAGAAGTCTGCTTGATCAAAAATTGGCAGTAATAGGAGGAAGAAATTTCTGATATCGTATGTCTAGAGCACAGTATTGCGTGGTTGCTAATGACTGACAGTAGGGAAACCGGAACAGAAGAGAATAGAAGCGTTTCGGATGTGGTGCTACAAAATGATGTAGCTAATTAGATGGGCTGATAAGACAAATAACGTGGAAGTTCTCCGCTGAATAGGTGAAGAAAGGAACATAGGGAAAACATCGACAAGAAGAAGGCACAGGATGATAGGACTTTTGTTACGACATCAGGGATAACGTCTGTGGTAGCAGAGGAAGCTGTAGAGGGAAACAGAGTTGTAAATACATCCAGTAAATAACTGAGGATGTAGACTGCCAGTGCCACTCTGAGATGAAGAGGTTGGCACAGGAGAAGAATTCGTGGCGGTCTGCATAAAACCAGTCAGACGACTGATGACTAAGGGAAAAAAATAGGATTGTCGTTGCATTTCATGGCCTTTGTCATTTGGAAAGACACAAAATCTCGAGTCGTCTGACCATACTAAACACCTATAGGCAGTTACTGTTCAGTTTTCTGTGTTGTTTTGATTTCAGACAGGCAATTCTATGTGCCGTTGTGAGCAGTGGCCTTTTGTGACGTAACCTACTGCAAATGTTCAAATCGCACACAGTTCCCCTCGCAGTGGTTATACTAATATTTTGCCCAGTGAGTTCATCAAGCAGTTCATGTCTGACAGCTTCATTGTTATCGAACATAAATGTGATCACATTTTTTTATCTCTATTGATCGAAAAAGAAAGGAGCCTAGAAGCAAACTGAGTGCAGATCCGGTGGCTACAGATGTGTCATTCGATGAGGTTGTTGTTGTTCTTGTTGTGGTCCTCAGTCCTGAGACTGGTTTGATGCAGCTCTCCATGCTACTTTATCCTGTGCAAGCCTCTTCATCTCCCAGTACCTACAGCAGCCTACATCCTTCTGAATCTGCTTAGTGTATTCATCTCTTGGTGTCTGAGGTAATTCCCATTAAATATTTGGAAACGAAATACGGGAAATACAACTCAAAATGCAGGATGAGAATATGAGTACCCTCTCCTTTTCTCCCCATACCCCCATCCAAATTGAAAATCGTCCTTTAACCATTACGCCATCGTGGTGAATTACTTCCTCCGAAACAAAATACATGCGCACTTAGCGTGAGTTATCTCCTTCATGTTAAATGACCCAACCCCGCCTCCTACTTTTCAGCATCAATAAATAGAAACCGATACATTCTGTAGCACGTTCGTGAAGGTCTCCATTAGCTTTACAAACGTACTATTTAAGACGCATACTAAATATTTTCGCTAACGAAGCTACTAGCAATAAATTTCGGTATGTAGACAGCATATGCGGCACGACAGAATATATACCTTATCACGAATGTGCACATGGTAATGTATGTTGATGACCCGTGTCCGTTAATTATGCACCTGTTCTGCAATGGCTCGTTCAGCCACATGCTGATATTTTGCCAGCAACGTGCAATTCCGTGATTAATTAATGTCTCCAGAGTTGGAAAAAAGGTACGCTTTGAAATCACTCACACGTAGCTCTAGTAACATCGTTCGTCTCTTGATATCAGCAATGTGCACTGTTCAAAGTCTGTAGTCATTACGTAAGTTAATTTTAATTATTAGTGTGTACAATTATTATTTTATGATATCCTTCATGATGGATACAGTTTCGTATTGCACAGGACGTAAACAATAATTGTTTACAACGAATCACAGATGTGAAGGCGAAATCGAGACGAACAATATGATACAGGACACCTGCGGGCAGTCTCTCAAGCGGGCAAACTGCCTCAAATTGGCCTAAAACATGGGCCTCAGCTGCAGCACATACGTACCACGTGACGTTTTGGGTAAAATCAACCTTCATTATTAAGCATCCCTTGTCCCGCCACGCGCAAACGAGATGGTAAACTGACGTTTGTGTATCTCGACATACCGCGAATAATAGCAGCGTAAATGTAACTATTAAACCGTTCTGTTTGTCTGACCTTCTTACTTGAAAACTATTGTGATAGTAACTATTAAGTTTAAATCGAATTGTAAATGTAATTAGTTCTCGCATAACGTTTAAAAGTCTTTTTGCTTCAGTAGGCACCCGGGAGAATTGAAATTAATAGTGTTGCCGAAATAGCAGACTGTGCCAGTAGCGTCAGGGAGTGAGAGAGTAGTGAAAATCTCGAGCGTCTCGTATACGCTGTCTCTTCGGTGGTTCCTGTAAGCCAATTACATGTTTCCCGGCTTCATAAGCGGCAAGTGCCCTGTGTTGAATTGTTCTTCACGATTTATCACATACCGCAGTCATACTTTGCAAACAGTTACGGTTTACTCAGATGTTCAAATGTGTGTGAAATCTTGTGGGACTTAACTGCTAAGGTCATCAGTCCCTAAGCTTACACACTACTTAACCTAAATTATCCTAAGGACAAACACACACACCAATACCCGAGGGAGGACTCGAACCTCCACCGGGACCAGCCGCACAGTCCATGACTGCAGCGCCTAAGACCGCTCGGCTAATTCCGCGCGGCTTACCGCTTACTCCCATACAATTTGATTTCCTCCTGATATGCACAATTCACCGTAACTACTTGGCACTAAGACCATATTCACTAGAGAGTGTCCAACCATCGCCGCACGGAAGAAAGAAAACTCTACGACGCGGCGAGGAAGCGAGTATGAAACAATTCGTGAAATGTCGTCATTTAGCGAGCACTTACATCTTCACTCGAAAGCTTCAAGATCGTGTGTGCTCGCGTCTCACAAAAACAACCCCGTCGCAAAATGATCAGTAGCCTTCTCGACACGACACGTGTATCAGAAAGCACGTCGTACTTATGTAACTGCTTACCCGTATATACCAGACAGAGAACATTTTTCAGACATCGGATGTAATATCCTCCACAAAGACTGCGACAGTTTGGAAGTAACTTCCCTGAAGCGCAGCTCATTAACACAACCGAGAATGTGTGCGGCCACAACACTCGCTACTGCACAGCCGTAACTATCACTTCGAACAATTACATTCACACTTTCACAGGGAGCACTCGTCATTCAGAGAATTAGGCAGCAATGTTACTACACGTTTACAATGTTTTTTCTCCTTTTTCATGGGAGCCAAGAGTCTTGTGACTGGTTCGATGCGGCGGTACATTAATCCTTCTTCGTTTCAGAGTAGCACTTGCACCCCACGTCCCATAATGTTTGTTGAATGTATTCCAATCACTGTCCCCCACTGTAATGTTTATACTCTACATAGCCCCCCTCAAAGTTATTTCTTTAACTCTTGAAACATGTATGATACAAAATGACTTTTACTGACCACGAACGTCGTCTTTTTCAGCGTTATTCTGCTTTTTACGTCTTCTTTGCTTCTTCCGTCAAGGGTATTTTGATGCAGAGGTAGCACAGTTACTTAATTTCGTCCACTTCGTGATCACCAAGTTTGATGATAAGCTTATCACTAATCGCATTTCTGCTACTTTTCGTTAATTTCGTCTTTCTTCAGTTTACTCTCAAAGGATATTTTGTACTCTTTAGAATTTTAAATCCATTGAACAGATTCGACAATTTTTCTTCACTTTCAAGGAGGATAGCAATATCATAGCCACCTACTCCTCCCCGCACTATTTGCTATCTCCACCACCTCCTCCTCCCAATACCACCCCTCTCTCTCCTCCTCCCCCGTCTCTCTCCATCTCCACTTTCCTCCTCTTAGTATTTCCTCCACCCCAGCACTGTCCACCTCACTCCTCTTCTCTAGCACTGCCCACCTCCTCACCCCTCTTCTCTCTGGCCTTGAGCCTTGTTTATTGGTATTGAAAACGAAACCTTGATATATATATATATATATATATATATATATATATATATATATATGTCACGTAGAGGAAGGTGTCTGTCTCCGGTAGATTGCGATCTGTTGAATATGGCTAGAAATCTGGTTTCTCGCCGCGTAAACGGCAGCTCTATCGTGGCCTGATGGGAGCCACTGTGTCGTCGATAATGTGCGGTACCACAAGTTCCAATACCCGGCGCCTCCACCAGAATAACGTCACGAAGAAGCAGGTGTACGCAGATGAAAGACGAACACTAACTTCACTTAATGAAGGTTTATTCAGCACTTGCACATACAAGAGCCCATAGCGAACTGCCTCCGGCCAGAACAAAAATATGGTTCAAATGGCTCTGAGCACTATGGGACTCAAATGCTGAGGTCAGTACTCCCCTAGAACTTAGAACTAGTTAAACCTAACTAACCTAAGGACATCAAAAACATCCATGCCCGAGGCAGGATTAGAACCTGCGACCGTTGCGGTCTTGCGGTTCCAGACTGCAGCGCCTTTAACCACACGGCCACTTCGGCCGGCCCGGCCAGAACACATACGGTATATATACACCTACAGAATATTCCAGTACAATGACTCTTGCCATTTGTGGATACTTCTAAAATGTACAGGAACCGTAGATAGAAATTAAAATGTTTCAATTCAGGTGTGTTTTGAGCTCACGACCCTCCATGCAACAATCTAGTATAAGCAATACACGACGGCGACTGCACTACTTGGCTTCTGCTGCAACATTGCTCCCTCCTTAAGAGAACAGCGTCTCGGTGTTACTTCGTCCTAGTCCAGGAACGAGTCATCGGTCCTGCATTCTCCGACTCCCGATGACTAATCTTCGCCCTGCCGGTGATCTTCTTAGACCTTGACTTCCCCCTACGTTCTTCGTTGCCTTTCCGTTTGTTGCCTGCAGCTTCGAATTTACCCTGGGTGGCAGGATCCTTATAGAGCTTCATTTCGAGGACGTGGACCGTATCTCTGATCTTACGTCGCCTTGTGTCGGAGTCGAAATCTTCAACTTCACATGTAACATCACACAACTGTCTTACAACCTTATCATGTCCAAAGTAGCACCTGAGGAGCTTCTCAGAGAGACCAACCTCCCGAACAGGAGTGAAGATCCAGACGACGTCACAAGGATGGTACACAACAGGGCGGTGGCTCGCGTCATACCTTCGGCGACCGTTTTCTTGAGCCTGCAGCGTGCGGAGTTGAACTAACTGCCGAGCTTCCTCAGCTCTGGTTAACACCTGGCCGATGTAGTCGTCGTCCACGTCATCAGGATGTAACGGAAACACAGTGTCCATCGTTGTCGTCGCCACACGCCCATGCGCCAGGAAAAATGGAGTAAATCCTGTGGTGTCTTGTTTGGTGGTGTTGTAGGCAAACGTCATGAAAGGTAGCACCTCATCCCAGTTGCTCTGCTCAGCATTGACGAACATTGATAGCATGTCGGCCAAGGCCTTAGTAAGGCGTTCAGTGAGCCCGTTAGTTTGCAGATGGTAGGCAGTGGTTATGTGATAAGTAATGTTGCACCGACGGTTTATGTCTGTCACAAGATTCGATACAAAAACTTTCCCTCTATCCGTAATTAACGAGTTCGTTTTAATTCAATGTCTTCTACGATGAATTTGGCTTTTGTAATGGCATAGCGTGTCAGATAATCAGTGTGTAACGCCGGAAATGCATATCCTCCTATTTTTATCTATTGTACTATTATTTTTTTTCCTTGTTTTGTTACCTCAAGATATGACATTTCTGTCTCTTTATATATTGTAATTGTTTTACTGTTTGTATATATATATTTATGCACTTATGTCGATGTATAATTGGTTTGTTTCGTAAATATTATTTGTATTTTTACGCTGGGTCTTGCCTAGGGAAAACTGCTATCGAACGATTACATCGATGGGTCGTGTGAAGAATCAAAGTGTGTAGGATCTTTGGTAGTGTTAACTCTGCCGCGTGGAGCGCGGGCAGAACAGGGAGAGTCTGGCGGGAGTAGCGAGTGGAGCAGGTGTTGTGTGACGCTCCCGCGAGTTACCGCGCTTTCGGGGTTTGGCAGCATGTAATTGCGCTCGACTCGCGATGATAGTTTCTGACACGGTGTCGCGGACGGGAAGCATTAGCTGGCGCACATCAAGAGCCCGTTTCGCCTGGTGACCGTGTCGAGAAGAAGGCGCGCCAACATCCAGCTTCTGCAACAGCGGGGGCCGACAATGAGTGACTGTCACCACCTCCTCGATCGACGGCTTCAAACCTTGAATCAACCAACAAGGAAGACTAAAAGCACGTAAAGTTTCAGAACTGTATGGCAGACCTCAGCTTTTCAAATTGTTCCATTTGCCTCGCAAAATTACAGCAACTTAGCATGAACCTTTCTTGCTCATTGTCCCAATTGCATTGCCAAGCAGGGTCCCTTCCTTTTCCGAAATGAACCCGAGTGTCGTTGAAATTCAAACGCCAACATTAAAATAATATAATTAGATTTCACTGCTTTAATTTCAAAGTTCAGTAGCTGGCTACAATATTTAGGTTACACGAGCACAAATTTAGAGTGCGAGTTTTGTTAGCATATTTTAGCTTACCTGTGACTGCAGCTCAGCTTGGTACGTACTAAATTTTACTATTGTTAATAGTTCAGAATCATTTAATTCAAGTTCAAAGTAAAATCTCTTATTTCTAAATTGCGTAGAGTCAAGTTGCTTTTGAAATGATTGTTGAGGTAGTCCAAGACTAATCGTATTTTACTGGATTTCGATGTGCTTCAGAAAGAAAGCTCACTATTAACTTCAGTCACTAAATTAACTTTCGATTTTCCGGTTTTATTAATTCTTTTGCTACATTAAGTCAGAGTGTAGCGAAATTTATTACTTCTGACAAACTTTCAGTTTTCACACTACACATGTCAACCTTCAGTTGCCACGCTTCTAGTGTTAATTATATGTGTAATATCCTTTCTTTTTCAGTTACTATAGTAATTGTCCTTAGGACTGGCGACCGTGATTTCCCCCAAATCTCAAATATCTAATTACCGCTAGTTAATTGTTAACGTAACGGCCGCACATTTACTTTCTTTATTAACTTACCCCTTTTCAAAATTAATTTCCACCAGTTTCATTTGCATTTTTCCTTTCATGTAGATGTAACGCTTTCCTCCCTCTTTACCGATAGATTAACTTCGGTGACGATTGCTTTTCTCAAATTTCCATTAGGTACACGCGGTTTAATTTTTCACTGTCATTAAGGACGATAAGTGAGGTGGGAGGTTACACGTGGCGACCTGGTGACAGGACAATCTTCAAATTTGAGGTTGTTCTGGACACGAATTTTGCATTGTGCAAATCTCGTAACAAAGTACTGGTTACGAAATGGTCGATACGTCAGCGAGAATATTCGTGTGAGGAATCCTAATTAGAGTTGAGATTTTGCATTTATGTTGAAAATTATTAAAATGAGTGAAGGCAACAATTACCAAAATTTGGTAGACTTGGATACGGAACAATCGGTCGAACAGTGGGAAACGCGCACAGCGGTACCCATTGTTCCGGGGCAGGCGGCTAGCATGAAAGATGCGACCGCCGAAACGCAACAAAGAGCAGAAATGGAATTCCAGACTTTAGAAAATGTTTCGGAATCGCAAGTGAAAATCAAATCTGAATCCCTTGATGACGAATACGGGGGGACAATGAAAGAGGAAGCCGCTACGGAAGTAAAACCGGTGGTTTCCGGGAATTTAACTGATTTATTGAATGTTTTGATTAACGAAATCAGGAGTCAATCGGCAGAAATTAAAGATCAGGCTGCCAAGCAAGAAGCTCAGGCTGCCGAGCAAGCAGCTCAGGCTGCCAAGCAAGTAGCTCAGTCTGAAAAAATTGAACGAATGCTAGACAATCAGAACAAAGCTATTAATGTTGTTAACAACAATGTTGAAGTTGTTAACACAAAAGTTGATAAAATCAAAGACGATATTGTCGTGATTAATACCGAAATCGGTAACCTTAAACAGGAAATGATAGGCGTTCAGGCGGAAATTGCGAGCATAAATACTCGTTTTGATTCCGAAATTAGCAGAATCGAGAAAAGTGTAGGAGACGCAGTTGCTCCGATCATCGAGAATAAGGTGACGGAACAAATTCAATTAGTGAGAAAAGAGGATCAACAGAAGGTGGAAACTTTAAAGGCTTTAGTATCCGAAGTAGATACCAAAGTGACGAAGCAGGCTAACACCTGCGAAGAGAAAAAGAGGGAAGTGGAAACGCTTGCGACAACCACTTGCCAAGTGATTACGAGAGTGTCGGAATTAGAAAAGAAACTTGACGAAAAACAGAGCTATGTGCCAATCTGTGCACATAGTTCGGAGTTGTTGACGAAAGAGGAGCGGTTCGACCCCTTGAAAAAAGGCGGTATACACCCGACGGATTTCATTAAAAATTGTGAAAGAGTTTTACCCAGATCATGGACTAATGAGAGAATAATTATTGCGGTTATTGATGTGTTGGCTGGTGATGCCAAGCGTTGGGGCCTAAACCTCAACATTACGAACCTGACTTTTGACGAGTTTAAAAATTTGTTTCTGGCTGAATACTGGTCAGAGCAAAAACAGCAAAGTGTCTGGCGCGAATTTGTCGTATCGAGGCCTTTCGATGCGAATTCGCGCGGCTCGATGAAGGAGTTTTGTGAGGGCTGGATCCGCAAGTTGGAATATTTGCGTGATCGCCGCACGGAATCCGAAATAGTCTGGGAACTCTACAAAAAGCTTCCAGACGATACAAAACGCTACGTAGGAAGCAATTACAGGACAATAAATGATTTCCTGGAAAGAGTGGAGGACGAGGACAATTGGCGCAATAATCGCGACAGTGGTAGAGGCCGTGGTAACAACAACAGGCACCACAGCAACCACACCAACGATAACCATGGGAATAATGCATACCGCAACCATGGCAGCAATAACAATAATGGTTCGGACCGTAATAACAATCGGTACAATGCAAATAATAACCGGAATGACGGAAACCGTATCATACTAGCGTGATACGGGCTGCGCAGAATAGTAATAACGCCAGAGGGTGTGACCAGCCGCCTCAGCAGTATCTGGGGAGCGTATCTGCTGGGACGAGACAGGGAAACCATTAGCCGCGCCGGTGAGGGGCCGACCGGGCGTGGAGAAATTTTGGCGGCCCAATAACAGGAGAAAACCCAGGTGTCGTAGTTATGAAAATTCCGTATGGAATAATCAACGGCGGGAGAGTGTGCCAGTGTTAGGAGAAAGGAGTGCGCCCACAAGTAGTAGATCAGCTGTAGACACGGCAGTAGGAAGTACATTCACTGTCAGTGAGAACAATGTAAGTAGTGTTCCGGAAATCGATTATAAAGTGGCAGCTGTAATACCCACAGCGGAACTGGAGATTGAGTTTAAGAATGATTCGCAAGTGTTGAAAGAAGATCAGATGTCGGATAAAACGTCCGTCATCGAGCGAGGAGATGCAGAGAGGGATGAGGTCTGGTTAAGGCAGTTCGGTCGCTTATACGACGAACTAAGAGATTATAGGGGCCTGTACGGGAGAAGTGTTTATGGGGAGCGCGGGCAGGATTTGCCGCGTCTCGTCCCGCAGGAAGATAGTGATTGTGAAGTGATAGAAAGTTCTGGCCCTAACCGGCAGACTTTACTAGAAATAGTTGATGTTAACGGGGAGCACGAGCAAGATGCGTCGTGTTTCGTCCCGCAGGAGTTGAATGTTGAAGTACTAACGGAAAGTTCTGGCCCTAACCGGCAGACTTTACCGAAAGTTGTAATGGTAGAAGTAGCCGACCCATCCGACGCGAACATCCAGTTTAAACATTGCGAGAGTATTAAGGAGAAAGATTACGAAAATTTTAGTGATAGCCGAACACGATTGGTAGAAAAGCACGTAGATTACAGCGTGTATGAGGTTAGAGCTGACATTATACGGTCAGAAGATAACAGTGTGGGTTGCGCAGATCTAGAGGAAGTAATTGCAGATACTACTGGGCACATGTCTCCAGGTAGATTGGCAGATGAGATCAATCTGATTAAAGAGGAATCAACGAAGGTGACAATTAGTGAATTGATAGCAAAGCAACACTCACTAGTTGACGAGTTACAGGAAAAGGTTTCGGTATTGGAGGCGACGCTACAGACTAAGCCTCAGGACAAACGTGTTGAAATTAAAACTGTATGTGAACAGAGGCTGAAAAAGCCGCCAGATAAACCGGATTTAGGATCAAAGCCGGATGGTTTTTTCTGGAATGACCTGGATATAGACGAGGATTTACTGTGGGAAAATAAAGAAACAGTCGAGGACAAGTGTAGACAGATAGTAGTGTCTGTTACTATGCACGACCTACAACTAAACGTGTTGATTGACACCGGTGCAGAATTGAGTGCTGTATCTGGGAAAATATTTGAGTTACTGAAAGACAGACCTGGCATCGTAGTTATGCCAGTAACAGGAGTGAAAATTATCGGTGCTAC
Source organism: Schistocerca serialis cubense (assembly GCF_023864345.2). Taxonomy (NCBI): domain Eukaryota; kingdom Metazoa; phylum Arthropoda; class Insecta; order Orthoptera; family Acrididae; genus Schistocerca; species Schistocerca serialis. The sequence goes on from NC_064646.1 coordinate 23,008,397, forward strand.
TGGGAAGGCCAGTAAACCGGTCACAAAACAGATTTTTGTCAACTTCGAGATATGTGGGGCACGATTTGAACAAGAGTTTGTCGTCGTGCCAGACTTAACTACGGAAGTAATTATCGGGTTAGATTGGCTATTAAAGTACCGTGCAGTGATTAACTGCGAAAGCAAAACTTTGACATGTTCAAAAATGGCTCTGAGCACTATGGGACTCAACTGCTGAGGTCATTAGTCCCCTAGAACTTAGAACTAGTTAAACCTAACTAACCTAAGGACATCACAAACATCCATGCCCGAGGCAGGATTCGAACCTGCGACCGTAGCGGTCTTGCGGTTCCAGACTGCAGCGCCTTTAACCGCATGGCCACTTCGGCCGGCCTTTGACATGTACGTCCCAAGATAAAGCAATAGTAATTAGTTTTGACGAGGCAGGAGACGGTGTGCATAGGCAATACCAGCCTATACACATTGTTAACTGGCCGAATGGTATTGACGTAGGTATGAATTTGAAGTACTGTAATGTGAGGAATCTCGGCATTGACAATAGTGTAGAAAGTGAATTGGAAAGTATTGTAGACGGTGTGTCAAACGTAACACACGAACAAAGACGAGGCCTGTATGAAGTAATAATGAGCAATAAGAGTGTGTTTTCAGACAAACCGGGTCTTGTGGAAGGATATAAATGCAAGTTGCATGTAATTCCGCACGAACCATTCTTCGTGAGACCGTATGCTATACCGCTGTCCAAAAAGGAAGCAGTGTAACGGGAGATAGATAAGATGATCGAATGGGGAGTGATTGAAAGAAGTACAAGTCCATACAATAACGGTTTGGTCATTGTAGCAAAACGGGATGGTAGTGTGCGTATTGTGATTGACGCACGCACGTTGAATAGGGTCGTTCAACGTGAAACAGACAGACCAGAGAGTATGGAGGAGATTTTGCAACGTTTTCATGACGTTAAGTTCATGACTAGCCTCGATCTGACAGCTAGTTACTGGCAAATTGAACTCGGAGAAGAATCTAGGCCATACACCGCCTTCTTGTTTGCGGGCAGATGTTATCAGTTTAGAGTACTACCGTTTGGACTTAATATATCTGTGTCCGTATTCATCAGGGCCCTAGATAAAGTGCTAGGACCGGCTTTGAGTTCAAGATTAACTGTATATGTTGACGACCTATTGTTGGCCTATGCCACTTGGCATGACCATTGTGACCTGTTAGATGAAGTTTTTAGAGCATTGCGCCGTGGCGGAATGACTCTAAAGCTAAAGAAATGCGAATTTGTGAAGCAGGAACTGAAATTTTTAGGGCATGTAATTACCACTGCTGGTATTACGAAAGACCGAGAGAAACTAGAGGCAATAAGGAATTGTCCTCCACCCAAGTCTAGGAAACAGTTAAAAAGTTTTCTGGGGCTCACAGGATTTTACCGTAAATTTGTTAAAGGACAAGTGTTTAATGATGAAAATTTGAATAACCTCTTACGCAAAAATGTTCCGTTTGTGTGGACTGACGGGTGTCAGACCGCTTTCGAGAGATTAAAAGACGAGTTGTTAAGATCTAACATACTATTTCATCCTGATTTATCGCTACCCTTCCATCTGGGAACGGATTCGTCGAATTACGGGGTGGGGTAGAACTGTTCCAAGAAGTTGGTAAAGGAGAGGATAAGGAACACCGAACGATAGCGTTCGCGAGTCGAACTTTATCAAAAAGTGGGCGAAACTACACGATTTCTGAGAAAGAGTGTCTCGCTATCGTGTGGGGATTCAAGAAGTTCAAGGGTTACCTATGGGACCGTAAGGTGATTGTTCATACGGACCATAAGGCGCTCACTTATCTGAAGGATTGTAAACTACTTCACGAAAGACTGACTAGGTGGTCGTTGTATTTACAGCAATTTAACTATGACATCTGTTACGTAAAAGGGACCGACAATTGCGTAGCGGATGCGCTGTCGCGGTTGCCCGAGTCTAATCAAGGTCTATTGAAAGATGAGGCAGATGGAGTGGTCAAATTGTACTATTTTAATGAAGTTGAGGGACGTAAATTAATAATGAACATCTGTAAGAATCTACGTCGTCATCAGAACGAGGATGGTTGTTTAAATATGGTGAAAACCCAATATGATGAAAAGAGTCCAGAAGGAGAGAAATTAAGGAAGTATTACAAGATATACGATCATATCTTGTACATACGTAAGGGTGAAGATAGTAATATTTGGCGGGTATGCTGGCCCACCAAATACGTCACGGAAATAATAGACTATTACCATTTGGCGTATGGTCACTGTGGACCAAAGAAATGTGCGGAAAAGCTGAGTGAAGTAGTGCATTTCAACAACATGTTAAAACGAGTCACTGACAGAGTGAAAACTTGCGATTTATGTCAGATGGTGAAGGTTACCAACTGTACGAGTCGTGGTCCTATGCAAAGTATAAGGCCTAACGACACCTTTGAGTTACTGTGCGTGGACTTGTACGGACCTTTGCCCAAGTCATCAGGAAACTTTGCCTACATTTTAGTAGTGCTAGAAGCTTTTTCCAAGTTCATCAAACTATACCCGATTAGGAAAGCTACAGCCAAAGCGGTCTATAGCAAGCTTGTGAACGATTATTTTGTTCATATTGGCAAGCCCAAGGCGATTCTATCAGACAGTGGGGCACAATTTACTTCTAAGTTGTGGAATGAAGGCATGGAAAGTAATGGGGTCGAGGTGATCCATATATCGGCTTATTGTCCGGCTGGGAATCCCGCTGAGAGGTATATGCGCGAGCTAGGCCGACTTTGCCGTACCTATTGCCATCACAACCATAGGGCATGGGGCAAATATGTAGCAGTATTTGAGAGAATTATGAACACCTTGAGACATGAATCTACGGATTTTCTCCAGAGGAAATTCTGTTGGATGACAGAAGTAAAAGTTTAGTGGAAGAGGTAATCAAATTCCCTCCACGGATTGACATTAGTGTTGGTGTGAAAAAAGATCGTTTGCGAGAAGTAATGAAGCTAAAAGCTGATGCTCGCATACGTCGTCATGACGCTAAAGCGCGTTTTGCTAAGTTTGCAATCGGAGACTTAGTACTTGTAAAAGCTCATGAGAAATCGAGCGAGATAGACAATGAAATCTCTAAATTAAAGTTTGTTTATAATGGACCATATAAAGTCATTGGTATACCTCACACAAATGCTTATTGCTTAGAGTATCCAAGCTCTGGAAAACGATTAGGTATACGGAATATAGTAGACTTGAAATTGTACCAACCTAGGATCGATTAATACCACACAATGCGTAATTTGTACAATATGTAAATATAGAGTGTAAGATTTAAGGTTTGCTAGATTGCCATGCTTTTGCCTGACCAAGAGGACATTAAAGAAGTTGTAATTAATAAGTAATTAATTTTGACTAAATGATTTAAGAGAAAGTGATTATTTATCAATTGAAAAATCCAAGCTGCTAGTTTAAGTTTTCAGCTGAGTCACAGTAGATTAAGCAATGTAAATATGATTTTGTAACTAGCTGTAAGATTTCATGAATATGTGTTTCACTAGTCATTGCCGATGTACTTAGTCGGTGTTTTAAGTTTCAGGCTAGTACATGCGTGTGATGATGGACAGTGTTGAGTTATCCACTGTGATAGTGTTAATGGACTCCTTGAGATTACTCGGGAGTGAGTTTTTCCCAAAGAATTCAATGAAGCGGACGTTCTGGAAATGCCGTTAGACAGGCGAGTGAGATCAAGCGTGCCGCACAGGCGGGCGCAACAATACTGACGAGACGGAGCCGCTGTCGGCTCTTGTGCCGCCGTAGGCTCTCCGTGCCGCTCTCGGCATTCTTTGTACTTGCGGGTACGAAAGGCGGAATAGTTTTTCTTCCCGGACAGCTGATGTGAAAGAATTCTGCTGTCAATATTTATGTTTTTTTCGATCTACTGAATATTATTTTCTTGTTTAGCGTTAAGTAGATTCTCGTGACGAGAATATTAATTATGAAAAGGTTATATAAAATGTGTAGTCTATTTAATTATTACTTGCGTATTTTGATCTACCTGTTTTTATGACCATGCAATCTAATTAATTTTGCAAATAGTATTCCATTTCTCACAGTGTTACGAATTTTAATGATTTTGGAATAGCTAAACCTTTTTCTATATTTTCTATGAATTTTAATATGTTGTCAACCTGTTTTATTTTGTGCAAGGTGACAGAGTGGAATAAGATTAGGAGTGTCTCCACTCAATTATTATGGTCTAAAAATTGATTTATGGTTAATTAGACGAATGCTAACTTTTGTTGATGTTTTGAGCATATGCATTTCCGCTGTTTCTTTTTTGGGACATTTTCTGAGTCTGTTTACGTTACACGAACATCCTCAGACAATGTGGGGCACGTGTAACGCCGGAAATGCATATCCTCCTATTTTTATCTATTGTACTATTATTTTTTTTCCTTGTTTTGTTACCTCAAGATATGACATTTCTGTCTCTTTATATATTGTAATTGTTTTACTGTTTGTATATATATATTTATGCACTTATGTCGATGTATAATAAGTTTGTTTCGTAAATATTATTTGTATTTTTACGCTGGGTCTTGCCTAGGGAAAACTGCTATCGAACGATTACATCGATGGGTCGTGTGAAGAATCAAAGTGTGTAGGATCTTTGGTAGTGTTAACTCTGCCACGTGGAGCGCGGGCAGAACAGGGAGAGTCTGGCGGGAGTAGCGAGTGGAGCAGGTGTTGTGTGACGCTCCCGCGAGTTGCCACGCTTTCGGGGTTTGGCAGCATGTAATTGCGCTCGACTCGCGATGATAGTTTCTGACATGGTGTCGCGGACGGGAAGCATTAGCTGGCGCACATCAAGAGCCCGTTTCGCCTGGTGACCGTGTCGAGAAGAAGGCGCGCCAACATCCAGCTTCTGCAACAGCGGGGGCCGACAATGAGTGACTGTCGCCACCTTCTCGATCGACGGCTTCAAACCTTCAATCAACCAACAAGGAAGACTAAAAGCACGTAAAGTTTCAGAACTGTATGGCAGACCTCAGCTTTTCAAATTGTTCCATTTGCCTCGCAAAATTACAGCAACTTAGCATGAACCTTTGTTGCTCATTGTCCCAATTGCATTGCCAAGCAGGGTCCCTTCCTTTTCCGAAATGAACCCGAGTGTCGTTGAAATTCAAACGCCAGCATTAAAATAATATAATTAGATTTCACTGCTTTAATTTCAAAGTTCAGTAGCTGGCTACAATATTTAGGTTACACGAGCACAAATTTAGAGTGCGATTTTTGTTAGCATATTTTAGATTACCTGTGACTGCAGCTCAGCTTGGTACGTACTAAATTTTACTATTGTTAATAGTTCAGAATCATTTAATTCAAGTTCAAAGTAAAATCTCTTATTTCTAAATTGCGTAGAGTCAAGTTGGTTTTGAATTGATTGTTGATGTAGTCCAAGACTAATCGTATTTTACTGGATTTCGATGTGCTTCAGAAAGAAAGCTCACTATTAACTTCAGTCACTAAATTAACTTTCGATTTTCCGGTTTTATTAATTCTTTTGCTACATTAAGTCAGAGTGTAGCGAAATTTATTACTTCTGACAAACTTTCAGTTTTCACACTACACATGTCAACCTTCAGTTGCCACGCTTCTAGTGTTGATTATATGTGTAATATCCTTTCTTTTTCAGTTACTATAGTAATTGTCCTTAGGACTGGCGACCGTGATTTCCCCCAAATCTCAAATATCTAATTACCGCTAGTTAATTGTTAACGTAACGGCCGCACATTTACTTTCTTTATTAACTTACCCCTTTTCAAAATTAATTTCCACCAGTTTCATTTGCATTTTTCCTTTCATTTAGATGTAACCCTTTCCTCCCTCTTTACCGATAGATTAACTTCGGTGACGATTGCTTTTCCCAAATTTCCATTAGGTACACGCGGTTTAATTTTTCACTGTCATTAAGGACGATAAGTGAGGGGGGAGGTTACAAGTGCAAACAGTAATCCATCTATTGCCACTAGTTAACGTTGGAAATCGTCCGAGGAGGTCAATCCTATCACGCTGGAAAGGCGTTTCCGCTGGTGGAAATGGTACGAGTCAGCCAGGTCGTTGCTGAGGAACTGCCTTTCTCCTCTAGCACTCTCAACAGTGCGACACACAATGTCGGACATCCCAAATAAACGTGGACAGAAAAATCTCTTGCGGATCCTATGGTATGTCTTAATAAATCCTACATGCCCGGCCTCAGGTGAAAATTTCTGTAGAACATCTAAGCGCAAATGTTTAGAAATAACTGGTAGCCATCTCTTTCCAAACTGATCAAAGTTTTTCTTGCGAAGTAATCCAAGTTCTTTCACTTTCTCTGACCGATTTTAGGCAAGCATAATTTGAGATATCTTGGCGTCCTTCTTCGGCTCATCAGAGAGATCCTGGAGTGCAGCGAGATAGTCACTATCTTCAACAAAGTCTTGATGGTAATGCACAGGGTTTCTTGAGAGACTGTGGTCATCTTGGGTTTCTTTCTTTTTTGTTCACTAGGGTAATGTCGTAGTCTTCAAGGCGTAGTGCCCACCTGGTGAGTCGTCCTGTTGGAGCCTTAAGATCTGTCAAATAACAAAGTGAATGATGGTCTGTAACAACCGTGAATGGCCTTCCATTGAGATACTGTCGAAATTTGCACATGTCTCAGATCACAGTAAGACATTCTCTTTCTTTAGTTGAGTAGTTTCTCTAGGTTTTTGTAAGTGTCCTAGAAGCATAGGCTATAACCTACTCTTTTGAATCCGAAGTCTGCAACAGATCAGCACCATTACCATACCCACTGGTATCTGTGTGTCGTTCTGTATGTGCTCTCTCATCATACAGACCAAGCACAGGGTCAGTCGTCAGAGGTTTTCGCAGCACATCGAAAGAATCTTTTTGAACTTCACCTCTTATACATTTAGCATCGGCTTTTAACAACTCTTGGAGTGGCCGGTCATTGATGCAAAAGTCTTTGATAAAACGATAGTAATAAGAACACAGTCCGAGGAAGCTTCACACATCTCTAATACTTTTAGGAATAGGAAATTCCGTTGTAGATCTCACCTTTTCTGGGTCTGGTCGCCCACCTTCGTCTGATACAAGGTGTCCAAGTATTTTGATTTCTTTTGCTCCAACGATACACTTTCTTGGATTAATTTTCAGTCCGGCTCGTTTGGAGACACTTATGAACGGCCCTCAGTCTTTCTAAGTGTTCATCAAATGTGTTTGAGAACACTATAATGTATTCTAAATATGAAAGACACATCGTCCACTTCAGGCGTCTTTGATGATTACCCATCAATTGTTCAAAAGTTGCTGTTGCATTACACAAACAAAACGGCATTACCTTAAACTAATACAACCCTCAGGGGAGATGAATGCGGATTTCTCACGATCAGCCTCATCTACTTCGATTTGCTAGTATCCCGAGTACATGTCCATGGTTGAGAAAAACGTAAAACCCATCAGACAATCTAGTGTATCGTCAATTCGTCGAAGAGGGTAATCGTCCTTCTTAGTTATCTTATTATCAACACAAGAGCACCAACTGCCATCCTTCTTCCTGACGAGAACCACTCGTGACGACCATGGGTTCTGCGAAGGCTGAATGATGTCATTCTTCATCATTTTTTCTTTACCTCATCACGAATTATTCGACATTCCATAGCTGACACATGGTATGCTCTCTGGCTTATTAGTTGATGGTTTCCAGTGCTAATCCGGTGCTTCACCGTCGATTTGTCTAATTTGCTCTTCACCTGTGGATGGGAGCCTCAGAGAACTCTTGAAGAATGGCAAGTAACTGCTTCTGTTGTTCCTCGTGACAGTCGAGCTCTAAAATCTTGTCTCGTAGTAGTGGCGCTAATTTCGCCCACAGACTCTGCATGGGGGGTTTCTATGGCGCTCAGCTGTTCTGCAATTAACGGCTCAGCGTTTGTAGGATCTGCGGTCCTCGGCGACAGTTAACTATCCATAATTAACCGAATCCGTTCTTAAACGAGACGACAGAGGCTGGGATGACCGAGTTATTCTCCTGTGGTGTGCTTCTCTTACATTCCACTACAAAGTCCAAGGGTTGATGCATGGCAAGACACATTACAGCTGGCTTTCTAGCGCTGACTGCAGGAATGATCACTTCATCCAGTACACATAGTCTCCACACAAACGGATGCGCACCTTCCCGTCCACATATAAAATAAATAAAATAAATAAAAAAAATATGTTGTTATTCCAAATATGTTAATTATTCTATCTGTATGATGGTGGTTGTGATTGCAATTGTGTTCGCTTATCTGGAACGTGGACGTTTGATTATTCGTTATCAGACGCTTGACAATGGCTTTTTCGTAAAGGCAATGTTACTCGTAGTTGACCGTGAAATAAAACTGAATAATCGGACTTCGTAATTAAATCGTTTCCAAAGACTGCTGCGGTAGGTGCGGACTCATAATCTAAATCTCAATATTACAATAATTTGCCAGCCATGCCAATACGTCGTACAGAGGTGATTGTCTACTAAACATAAAAAGTTACACAGTTAGTTAAATCAGATATATTCAATGAATAAGCCTACAGTTCATAATCCTACTTACTTTTATAAATATAAATTCTTTACAGAATCGAGTGCCTAGTGTGGTTGCAACTCGCAGTATTCTTCTATAACATGAAATATGGCGGTGTGCCAGACAATAAAATAAAATACGTGCTTCTCGCACCACTTCAACCAGAGCTCTCTCTTTCTTAATCAAACATAAGAGTAACGTAATTGTGCTTTTGTTTTATCAGCGACACAGCGCTGCAGTTGTGTGCCATAGGCTTTATTTATTTGTCACTGATTATTTATTTAATTAATATTTCGCGTTTCCGAGGAAACTCACGCTCGGCATGCAAATGTGCCTTTATATTGCCCCCTGAATTGCGAGGCGAAAGGACACACCTGCAGGCGAGCAATTCACCTAAAGGCACAAGAAAATCTAAGTTATCTACAACTATTTACATGACTTACATTACACATTATACACATTATATACAAAATTTGAATAACGCGGGTGCGCCGTAAAAGTTCTAATGTTGGCAGATAGAGTGCACGCATGCACAGAAGCGTCTGTGTAACTGCGGCATTGCCGTTATATCGTACAGTTAGATTCACGCGGCACAGTATTGCAGATCATATTGTTCATGTGCGCGCGTTTTTCAGTCGTTGCACAAAGAAAATATTCAACCAAGATTACATATGAAGACTACATTCTATGACAGGTAACTTAGTTTTAAAATTACAATATTTGTTATAACACAATACAACTTAGATTGTTGAATGTTCTTAGTTACATAGTATTGTTTTGAAATACTTCAAAGAAAAATGTCCGTATTTTTCAGGTGCGTTGACCTATACACATCGTGTCGTTTTTACAGTTCATATTCATCCGCTGCACAATAATATTTTACAGGTTAGTATCGTCGTGGTAAAGTTTTTTGATCACAGTAACATCGTTGTATAACAACGTGATTAATACATAAGCGTGTCCATTTCTCATTTCCATTATAGTCGTTGTGATGCAGTTCGTTGTGACTAAAAGCATTGCTTATTACAGATCAGACGTGACCCGTCGAGTAATTGGTCCACGTGCAGTTCGTTTTTTACATTCCGTGGAAGCTTGGTTGCAGAACCTCGGACGGCACATAGCTGGCGTCGATCCTTGGACAGTCCAGGTAAGAGTGTCCGTCACATTTCGAGAACATTTCATTCCCTGAAGTTCCAACCAAAATTCTTCCACCCGTCATGTAGTTTTCTGGATAGGCACTTTGTGTCCATTTAATCCAGTTAACATCTTGATGTTGGGTACTGTAGTAACGTCACTAGACGATGCACGAATTATGCACTTCACATTTTCAGTTTTTGTGCTGAATATAGCTCACCTAAATGTTCGTAGTTATTAATCAAGGAAATCGTTCATCGCGTTTACATAGATACGCTGCATAATGAATGGCATTAACAGTTTCTTTCACATAGGTATCCGCGTAGTTGCAGAGTTAGTAATGTTCGTTAATGTCCGTGAACAGTGGTTCACTATGCAATGTCTTTTTTTTTTTTTTTAAAGTTTTTCACATTTTGGCACTCGTTATCGTTCAAATTTTCACACAGTAACAGTTACATTATACATCAGTTTAAAAAAAAAAACATAAGTAATCATACATATACACGTCACATATTTTCTTAGCATAAACATAATACAGTTACACATAAACATGTTTACATCATTATTACATAGCTATAAATTATTACACTGTGTCACATTTGATTACATGGATTGCAGATATTTACGTCCTCTTTAACGGTTTTGCTGGGATTTTATCGATGTTTTTTGTGATGTCATCTGAAATTAAGATAGGTTAGACACAACATTCATTACATCAGTAGGCAAGACCAGGCGTTTTCACTACTCAATAAATATTCAAAATAATAAGAGACGGAAAACTGTTCGATTCCTCGCGTTTTGTGCGTGTGTGTATAGTGTCTGTGTGGCCTTGGCTACTGGTAGATGCTTTTCTTGCTGAGAGATGTGCGTCTAATCTATTTCTCGAAGTAAAAGATCGCTTCACAGATGACGTCTGTCGGTTCGTCAGGTGTCATACCAAGTCAGTGGTACCTACAGTCACAAATGTTCCGTGAAAAATTTATATATCATTCACTGCTACGTAATCATAAATTTTACTTTAATATTCAGTCTTCTCGGTGGTGCCGCGGCGTTGAAGGAAAAGTTCTTCTGTCTTCAACTGCGTCACTGGAACCGCTGAAATGAAAATTTCTATACTACTTATAATCTATGTTGTAATTTGTTTTAGTTCTTGCCACACAACAGGTCGTTGAGATAACGGTACGTTATATGTCTTGTGGTAGAAGATCTTGTGAGGCTTAACTTCAATCTTGTACACATACGTGTTGATAACACCTAATCTTTTGGTAAAAACTTGTAAATATTTGGATAACACTTCCTGTAGATTTATACGTTCATGTACACTGAGAGCTGTAGCTTCACTTATCTTATGATCAAGCAATGTTTTCAAGTCCATTAGCTCTGTGTCAGATGAGTGTGTTTGCATGTCTTGAATGTCATTGTGAAGTACTAACTGAACCTTGTACCCTGTACAGTGTTTGTCATGCTTTAGAGTTCTCCTGTCCAAATCAATAATAATTACACTGCTTTTATCATTTAAAATACATTCACCTTTGGAGAAGTCTATAATGCAGTCCTTCTCGCTCATAATATCTATTCCTAATATGCAATTTGTCACAAGGTTTTGTACAACCAGGAATGGCCATTGTACGGTTCCATTACCTATTTTAACGTTTACAAAAACTTGCTTCGTAACCCTACATGACTTATTACCTAGTGCAGTAGTTATTTTACAGTTTTGGGCAGGAAACTCAGGCACAGGTTCCAATTCACACATCTTTTTATAGAAATTAAAAGACAAAACGCTCACAGCTGCACCTGTATCTAGGATAATAGTAGTTGGAATCCCACCTACTACACCAGTAGTAGATGCTAAAACAATTTCATTTGTGTTTAAACGACATTGTGTACTGTCTTGTAAAAGTTCATCTGATATATTATTATTGTGGTTGTATCTTATAAATAAAACAGGTAGTTTTTGTTTAGAATTATTAGGCATATCAATATTTTGTTGTTCAATTGTGGTGTCAAATAACTGGTTAACATCGAAGTCGCCCCCCAAGAATTCTTCAGCCACGACCTGGGGCAAAGTTGTGACTGTTTCTAGTTTGTTGGATTATCATTTGTACTAGGTACTGACACAGATTGAGGTTGTGCATCAGGTGTCATTTCTATTATATTCACATTCGGATATTGCCTATTATGATCTCCAAACTTTTGCGGTTGTTGTTGCTGTTGCGCATTATAACTTACCTGTCGGTCGTAAGGTATGCTCCAATTTTGACCTGGTGGCTGCTGTGGTAAAGCAGAGTTTGAATGAAAGTACTGATCGTTACGAGTCCAACCTTGATGCTGTCTTGGCTCGTAGTTATTATTATTTCTATTTCTGTTTGTGTTTTTGTTATTACCTTTGTATCCGTTGTTACCGTTGTAGTTATTACAGCGGTGCCTTTTGTATGGATTGCCGCATAAAATGTTATTACTGTTGTAACTATTGTTTGCATTGGAATACGCGTGTTGATTTTGATTTCCGTACTGAGACGGCATGTGAGTTTGCTGTTTTTGTTGTACCGCGTATCCAACTGTGGGCGCGCCAGAATTGTGTTGGCAAGCCTGCATGTTTTGCATACCACTAGTGTAAACATTGTGGCTGCTGTTTTGCCGCGCGAAGCGCTGATCTTCAAGTAACATGTCAACCGAATCTAAAGCTGTTAAAAAATAATCTGAATCGTCATCCGGGATATGTAAGACTTTTTCTTTAATGTTGAAAGGCAATTTGGCCTTCAACGCTCGGAGTATATCACGCGTTGCGACTGGTTCGTCTAAAAAATGTCCCATGTTCAAGTATTTTTCAAAATATCTGCGTAAGTTACCATTTTTACTGTTAAAAGTTTCAGGTTCTAAAATTTGTCTCCTGAGTCGCTCCTGGACGGATTGCGACCAGAATTTGTTCAGAAAGGCACGCTCAAACTCACTGTACGTGGTACATACGTCAGCTTGACTGTATGCCCAGACAGCTGCATCGCCTTGGATGTAACCGACAATATATGAAATCTTTTTCCGGTCACTCCAAGTGCGTGGAAATGCGTTACTAAAAGATTTAAGAAAAATCACCGGATGAATGGTTCGTTTTTCTGGGATAAAAATCTGAAATTGCCTGTGTTTCATTAAGCTTTCATCTTCCTTCGCATTGTGATATGGATTTATTCCACTGTAATTACTGGTATGTTCAGCTGGCGAGTAATTACGATAATGTTGCTGTGGTTTACCATGATAATAGCTTGTGTTTGTGTTTCCACATCGTGGTATGTGTTGTAGTCGTGGTGTGTTTTGTTCTTGTGTATTTGTCGTGTGCGGAATGTGTGTATCATACTCGAATGTATATTGGTTTCTGAACTGTACATTTTGACTGATATTTTCGTTACATTCAGACTGTAGTTGATCGGTGAATTGTCTCATGGGTGCAGTGACGGATTGTACTGCGTCACTGATCAGCTGTTTGTTATTAGTAATGTATTGCGCTACGGAGTCGTGCACAATTGTTGGTAAATTTTCACGTAAGCATCTATCAAAATGTTTGTCTTTGTTCTCAACCCAATCATGAAATTCTTTATTAATATTTTGAAAATGAGCTGTGGCATCTGATTGTAAGATGTCAGTCAGGTGTTGTTCAACATTGTCAAATTTATTCTGTACGTCAGTAATTCGTTTTTCAAGATTGTCATGTACTGAAGGATATGTTTGAATTTGTTCAGTAAGAACTTCACACGTGACATTAAGGTTTTTTACTTGTGTCTGTAAAAGTGCTACGTCAGTTGTAGTCTTTTCTTGTCTCGTATTGAGCTGGGAAAATTTAGTACTGAGTTCGGTCATCTGTTTGGTCAGTGTGGCATCTATTAGTTCCACACGCTTATATAAAGTGTCATTACCTATCTTGATTGCTATGAGATCAGATTTGATTTCGTCATTTTGTGTTTTTAATTGTGCCTTTAAGGTTGCCATGTTTTCGGCGTTTTGTTTCATTAGCATTTGTAACATGTCGGCAATGTTTACCGTTTGCAAGGTCTCTGCCCCCGCCGCGTCATTAGACGTGACGTCATGCATTAACATGGGCTCTGATTGAGATATTGAAATTTTTGTAGTGGACGGCCTATCGTCAAAATTTTCGTCAACACTTGCGTCAATATTTGATGAATCGTCACCTCCGGTTGCTGTCGTAAAGTCATTTTCTAACACTTGTCTCACGTCCGAGTCAGATTGCGTCTGAATAGTACGTCCTTGCTGTTCCATTTTTGCGTATTGTTTTCTAGTTATTACCATGCCACACTTGATATATGTTTCAAGAAAATTTTTGACACTGATTTTAAAATAAAATGTAGTTGAGCATAAATCGCTCGTAGCAACAATGGCTGTCTGTTAATTTAAAAATATAAACTGAATTTGAGATTATTGGTAATGGCTGCTGGCCATGTTACGTGATATCGTACAGAAGTTGGCCATATTGTACACTCGTGTATTGGTATTGTTGCATACGTTATTGTTTAGGGAAAAGTACTGAGAATGAAATTTATCACTGAAACTGTTATGCAGAAAAGAAACACTACAGAATTTACTGAAAAGCTAATACACTGAATTATACGTCTGCTCAAGCCTGCTAATGCAAAGATGCTGCGTCTTACCTTATTTTGCTGGAAGTTTCATTGCGTCTTCCCGCAAAATTTCAGAATTGGAAAATATCTTCAGATTTTGTTATCTCTCATACATTGACGTCCAGGTCCAGAAAGTTGATTTTTTACATGAAACAAAGAGAACAATGTAACAAATGACAAAATAACAAGTCCGACACGCAGTCGCCAATATAAAATAAATAAAATAAATAAATAAAAATGTTGTTATTTATGAATATGTTAATTATTCTATCTGTATGATGGTGGTTGTGATTGCAATTGTGTTCGCTTATCTGGAACGTGGACGTTTGATTATTCGTTATCAGACGCTTGACAATGGCTTTTTCGTAAAGGCAATGTTACTCGTAGTTGACCGTGAAATAAAACTGAATAATCGGACTTCGTAATTAAATCGTTTCCAAAGACTGCTGCGGTAGGTGCGGACTCATAATCTAAATCTCAATATTACAATAATTTGCCAGCCATGCCAATATGTCGTAAAGAGGTGATTGTCTACTAAACATAAAAAGTTACACAGTTAGTTAAATCAGATATATTCAATGAATAAGCCTACAGTTCATAATCCTACTTACTTTTATAAATATAAATTCTTTACAGAATCGAGTGCCTAGTGTGGTTGCAACTCGCAGTATTCTTCTATAACATGAAATATGGCGGTGTGCGGTGTGCCAGACAAAAAAATAAAATACGTGCTTCTCGCACCACTTCAACCAGAGCTCTCTCTTTCTTAATCAAACATAAGAGTAACGTAATTGTGCTTTTGTTTTATCAGCGACACAGCGCTGCAGTTGTGTGCCATAGGCTTTATTTATTTGTCACTGATTATTTATTTAATTAATATTTCGCGTTTCCGAGGAAACTCACGCTCGGCATGCAAATGTGCCTTTATACACAGTATCTCATTTCGTCCAGCGTAATCTTCGAGCGAACACAATCGATAATTGATTGAGAAGCTTTGAAGAAGTCCCATCCGAGAGTGACGTCATGACTACACTCTAGTAAGATGATGACATCTAAGGGCTGTGTATGGCCACTTATACCCACACGAATGACACATCTTCCTGTAGGTTTTTCATATTTCCCATTAGCCACCTCCAGCAGTGTTGTCGACGAATACGGTTTTCTGCAACTGGCAACGGTACTTCTCCGAAATGATTGAATATGATGCTCCAGAGTCCACAAGAGCTTGGGCTGGTCGGCCATCCTGAGGATATCGACCTAGTTATCCTATCGTTTTTATAGTGATCGACGGCGGAGTATTTTTCTCTTCGGCGGCCTCACCTCCAATGACGGTCGCACCCTTTAGTTTTCAGGTTGCGGCGGCTAGGTGATCGGCTGGAGCCTCTAAACACCGATGGAAACCTTGTTCGGTGTGTTGGGGTGCGACCTCTCCAGCGTCTAGCTTGCAGTCATGGTGACTTACGTCGTCCTGCACCCTATCTTCTTTTTCATCTTCGTCGTCCTGGAGTTGGCGTCTGCTAACACCGGTCTGCTGTCTTCTGGCGCGGGCGTCTTCAAATATCCGCCGCCTTTCTCGACAATAGCGGACTACATGTCCCGGTCATCTGCAGTGGAAACTTACTGTTTAGTTATCCTTGGTCCTCCATATATGTCTTCCTTGTTGGCCAAACATGTTCCTCATGCGGCAATGTAGGAACTTAACTGCGCCTGGCTCTAAACTTTTATCCCGCTTTTAAAGGGAAATGAAGGACGAGAGATTGAGTTCAATATCTGTTCCACTTCCTCCCTTATGACCTCTTGAAGCGTCTCGGGTTTTTTGCTCGCCGAGCATTCCAAGTGACTTCTGAACTTCCTCTCTCACTATCTGACAATGAACACTTGTGAAATCAGTTTCTTCACAGACATCGATACGACATTTGGAAGCCGTTAAAACTTCTTGCACGTAATTCTTTTTTATTTATTTTCTCAATATACTGCCACCATTTTATGAAGTCGTCTGCTGTCGAAACGTCCCTCAGGAGTAAGGCTTGATACATGTCCTCAGCAATACCCTGCATGACATGTGGAACCTTATCTTCCTCTGCCATTCGAGGGTCCAGTATTTTACACAGCCCCAAGACGTCTGGGATGTAGGATGCTGTCGTTTCTCCTGGTGTTTGTTCCCTGTACTTTAATTTGTCTTCAACCTTGAACTTCTGTTGTAGTGTGTCTCCGAAATACTTGCGCAGTTCCTCCTGGAATACTTCCCAGCTTGTGAACTTCTCCTCGTTGTTCTCATACCATTGCTTGGCAGTGCCCTCCAAGTAGAAAAATACGTTAGCCAAACATAAGGTGTCATCCCATTTGTTAAATTTATCTATACGCTTATATACCTTCAGCCACTTGTTTGGATCCTGGCCACCGTCACAAGAGAACCAGGATGGATGTCTCATGTGGTGGCACATAGTTGCTGTCAACGTGACGTCCTCGTCTTCTCCTGTCTCCGATATATGGTGATCTGTTGAACATGACTCGAACGCGGGTTTCTCGTCACGTTATCGGCGGCTCTGTCGTTGCTTGATGGGAGCCACTGTGTCGTCGATAATGTGCGTTGTCATAAGTTCCAATTCCCAGCCCCTCCAACAGAATAACATCACGTAGAGGAAGGTGTAGGCAGATGAATGGCAAACACTAACTTCACTTAACGAAGGTTTATTCAGCACTTCCACATACAAGAGCGAGGAGCGAACAGCCTCCGTACAGAATACATACGGTACATATACAGCTACAGAACATTCCAGTACAATGGTTCTTGCCATTTGTGTATGCTTGTAGGGTGTACACGAACCGTAGATAGAAATTAAAGTGTTTCAGTTCAGGTAAATTTGTGTAGGATTTGCGACGATAAAGTAATGAGACGGATTTTCTTTGGAAGAGCCGGCCGCGGTAGCCGAACGGTTTTGTGTGCTTCACTCTGGAACTTTGGATCCGCCACGGTCGCAGGTTCGAATTCTACCTGGGGCAACTATGTGTGTGATGTCCTTAGGTTAGTTAGGTTTCAGTAGTTCTAAGTTCTAGGGCACTGATGACCTCAGATGTTAAGTCGCATAGTGTTCATAACTATTTGAACCATTTTTAGCAAGATGTGGCAACCCTGTAGGCTTGTGTAGTCACAATACCATTGACCTTTGTCAATAATCTGCTTCTTGTCCAAGAAGCACATCGATGCAACTGCTCAGTCGTGAGTTGAGCTGTAATACGTTTACACGTGTTTGTGTCTCTTGTCACGGAAATGGAACTGCATAATATTGAGCGATGGTATGCCCCTTCTTTTTGCGTTGAATTGGGTAAAAACGCGACGACAACTTACGGTAAGCTTCAGAAGGCTTTTGGAGAGGAGGTTATGTAAAGAGCTCAAGTTCTTCGGTTACAAAAAATGTTTAGGTCATTCAGAACGAATGTTTAAGATGAAGACCGCAGTGGACGACCATCAACCTCACAGAAGGATGTCGGCCAGGGTGCTTGAATTCGTACGATCTGATCGAAGATTATCCGTGAAAATGATTGCAGAAGAGCTGAACATCAATCTAGAAACTGTTCGTCTAGTAATAACTGAAGATGTTGGTGTGAGAAAGACTTGTGCAAAAATGGTACCCAAAAAATCTCACACCACAACACCGAGAAACACGGAAAAATGTGGCAGCCGATCTGTTAGAGCAAACGGAAATCAATCCAGAATTGTTGAGCCGTGTTATCACTGGTGATGAAAGTTGTTTTTTTCATTACGTTCAGAGACAAAACGGCGAAGTTCGCAATGGTGCTCAAAGGGATCACCCAGACGAAAAAACACCCGCATGTCAAAGTCAAAGGTGAAATGCATGCTTATGTGCTTGCTTGATTCCAAGGGAATTGTTCATAAAGAGTGAGAACCTCCTGGACAAACGGTTAACCAGTATTACTACAAAGAAATTTTAGAAAAACTTCGTAAAATAGTTCTTCGTGTCCATGCCAACACTGCTGATAATTGGATTCTCCATCACGATAATACTCCATTCCATATTGCTCTGTCAGTACAGCAGTTTTTAGCGTGAAAACAAATTTCAGTGCTACCACAGCCACCTTATTCACCAGCTATCGCTCCGTGCGTCTTTTTTCTATTTCCAAGCATCAAAACGGCGGTCAAGGGACACCATTTTCAAACAACACAAGACGTCCAAAAAGCTGTGACGAGGGTCTTGGAGGATATTACAGAAGATGAGTTCCAGAAATCTTACCATCGATGGCAGAAGCGCTGGAAAAAGTGTGTGCAATCAGAAGGGAGCTACTTTGAAGGAGACAACACTAAACTTGACTAAAACAGTAAGCAACTTTTTTTTTTCAGATCAGTCTCATTACTAAATTGTCGCACCTCGTGTACAGGGTGGTCCATTGTTCGTGACCGGGCCAAATATCTCACGAAATAAGCGTCAAACTAAAAAACTACAATGAACGAAACTTGTCTAGCTTGAAGGAGGAAACCAGATGGCGCTATGGTTGGCCCGCTAGATGGGGCTGCCATAGGTCAAACGGATATCAACCACGATTTTTTAAAAGGGAACCCCCATTTTTATTATATATTCGTCTAGTACGTAAAGAAATATGTATGTTTTAGTGGGACCACTTTTCTCGCTTTGTGACAGATGGCGCTGTAATAGTCACAAACACATGGCTCACAATTTTAGACGAACAGTTTGTGTAACAGGTAGGTTTTTTAAATTAAAATAAAGAACGTAGGTACGTTTGAACATTTTATTTCGGTTGTTCCAATGTGATACTTGTACCTTTGTGAACTTATCATTTCTGCGAACACACGCTTCCCGCGCCCGTGTTCCCGGGTTCGATTCCCGGCGGGGTCAGGGGTTTTCTCTGCCTCGTGATGACTCGGTGTTGTGTGAAGTCCTTAGGTTAGTTAGGTTTGAGTAGTTCTAAGTTCTAGGGGACTGATGACCTTAGATGTTAAGTCCCATACTGCTCAGAGCCCGTTTTTTTTTTTTTTTTTTTTTTTTGAGAACACACGCTGTTACAGCGTAATTACCTATAAATACCACATTAATGCAATAAATGCTCAATATGATGTCTGTCAAACTCAATGCATTTGGCAATACGTGTAACGACATTCCTCTGAACAACGAGTGGTTCGCCTTCCGTAATGTTCGCACATGCATTGACAATGCACTGACGCATGTTTTCAGGCGTTGTCGGTGGATCACGATAGCAAATATCCTTCAACTTTCCCCACAGAAAGAAATCCGTGCACGTCAGATCCGATGAACGTACGGGCCATGGTATGGTGCTTCGACGACCAATCCACTTGTCATGAAATATGCTATTCAATACCGCTTCAACCGCACGCGACCTATGTGCCGGACATCCATCATGTTGGAAGAACATCGCCATTATGTCATGCAGTGAAACATCTTGTAGTAACATAGGTAGAACATTACTTAGGAAATCCGCTTACATTGCACCATTTAGATTGCCATCGATAAAATGGGGGCCAATTATCCTTACTCCCATAAAACCGCACTATACGTTAACCCGCCAAGCTCGCTGATGTTCCAGTTGTCGCATCCATCGTGGATTTTCCGTTCCCCAATAGTGCATATTATGCCGGTTTACGTTACCGCTGTTGGTGAATGACTCTTCGTCGCTAAATGGAACGCGTGCAAAAAATCTGTCACCGTCTCGTAGTTCCTCTTGTTCCCAGTTTCAGAACTGTACACGACGTTCAAAGTCGTCGCCATGCTATTCCTGGTGCATAGAAATATGGTACGGGTGCAATCGATGTTGATGTAGCATTCTCAACTCCGACGTTCTTGAGATTCCCCATTCTCGCGCAATTTGTCTGCTGCTCATGTGCGGATTAGCTGTGGCAGCAGCTGAAACACCTACCTGGGCATCATCATTTGTTGCAGGTCGTGACTGACGTTTCTCATGTGACTGAACACTTCCCGTTTCCTCAGATAACCCAACTATCCGGCGAACGGTCCGGACACTTGGATGATGTCGTCCAGGATACCGAGCAGCATACAAAGCACACGCCCGTTGGGCATTTTGATCACAATAGCGATACATCAACACGATATCGACCTTCTCCGCAATTGGGAAACGGCCCATTTTAACACGGGTAATGTATCACGAAGCAAATACCGTCTGCACTTTCGGGATGTTACGTGATGCCACGTACTTATAGGTTTGTGATTATTACATCGCCATCTACCACAAAGCGAAAAGAGTCGTCCAAATAAATCATTCATATTTATTTACGTGCTACACGAAAATGTAATAAAAAATGGGGATCCTGTTTAAGAAAACATAGTTGATATCCGTTTGACCTATGGCAACGCCATCTAGCGGGCCTACCATAGCGTCATCTGGTTTCCCCCTTCAAGCTAGACTTGTTTCGTTTTTGTGGTTTTTTCGTTTGATGCTTATTTCGTGAGATGTTTGGCGCGGTCACTATCAATGGACCACCCTGTATTTGGTGTTTCAGCAAATGTGTTTGCCTTTGTAAGTTACGAAGTAATAGGCAATGGAAATATTTATTGCGGGGTAGCTCACCATAAGAAACGTTACAATGTCTGCGGAGCTATGAACATAGTTTACTGTGTTATTATACAAAGAGTTACAGCAAAAAGATTCAATTTTTTAATTGGAACAATAGTTTTTTGCTATCCTGCACTGGAATCAGTAACACCAGCTGTGTATACATCAGTTTAAGTTACATTCCTATCACTTTCAGTTTGTTAGCTACAACCCTTAAAAATTTCAGGGGCTGATACCACATACGCTGCGCATAACGCAATGCGCCTTCTAAATTTGGTGCGGCCGAGTTGTAACGTCGCCGGCATCACGGAGCGAGAAGCTTCCTCGATGCGCTGTTAGACGGCCGACTGTCACCGCGCACGGCCGTAGACCCAACAGTTCGAGAGCCACACAAACAAACGGGGCTCAGTATACCACAGTTTCTGACACAGGATGAAGATGGCATACACGAACAACAAGTACGTTGAAATGTTGCTGATGCTCGGCGAGTGCCGACACGATGCCACTGAAGCAGCCATGGTGTACGCCGTGAGATATCCTATGCGAAGAGCTCCGGCAGCCATTACGTTCTTACGTGCCGAACAACGGCTTCTGGAAACAGGTAGTTTGGTAATGCGCTGCAGACGAAGAACTGCAAGAAGTGAGGAGACGGAGGTGTTTGTTTTAGCTGCAGAACACCACGATCCTCATGTCAACTTACGAGCCGTTGCTGCAGTCGCAGGTGTCTGTCTCACATCTGTGTGGCGTTTAGTATACGGCCACAGGTTTCACCAGCACCGCCTGTCTCTGACCCAGGAGCTGCTTGGGAACGATTTCCGCGCTGGAGTCTTCACAAGGTGTTATGTTCTCTGATGAGTCCACGTTCACAAATTATGGTGCAGTGAGTCGCCATAACGTGCACTGCTGCGCCGCAGACAATCCTCAGTGGGTACGACCTGTCGGCCGTCAACGTAGCTGGTCTATTAATGTATGGCGTAGAATCCTTGAGGATGAAATCATCGTCCACACTACTTCCCACGTACACTGACAGGTGAGTAATATCGCACGTTTATAGGCGACAGTTTGGGTGGCCTACTTGAACATGTGTATCTCCACACGAGAATGCATATGTGCTTGATTCTGCCTGCTAGGTGAACCTCTCGTGGGCCAACTTCTTCAACTCAGAGTAGCTCTTACGACCTACCTACTTAATTATTTGCTGGATGTATTCCAATCTTTGTCTTCCTATGCAGTTCTCACCCTGTACAGTTCCCTCTAGTACCGTGGAAGTTTTTCCCTGAAGTCTTAACAGATGACCATTTGTAACGCCGGAAATGCATATCCTCCTATATCCATCTATTGTACTATAAATTTTTTCCTTATTTTGTCACCTGAAGATATGACATTTCTGTTACTTTATATATTGTAATTGTTTAACTGCTTATATATATATATATATATATATATATATATATATATATATATATATATATTGTTGTTGTTGTTGTTGTGGTCTTCAGTCCTGAGACTGGTTTGATGCAGCTCTCCATGCTACTCTATCCTGTGCAAGCCCCTTCATCTCCCAGTACCTACTGGAACCTACATCCTTCTGAATCTGCTTAGTTTATTCATCTCTTGGTCTCCCTCTACGATTTTTACCCTCCACGCTGCCTCCAATGCTAAATTTGTGATCCCTTGATGCCTCAAAACATGTCCTACCAACCGATCCCTCCTTCTTGTCAAGTTGTGCCACAAACTTCTCTTCTCTCCAATCCTGTTCAATACCTCCTCATTAGTTACGTGATCTACCCACCTTATCTTCAACATTCTTCTGTAATATATATATATATATATATATATATATATATATATATATTTATTTATTTATTTATGCATTTATGGCGATGTATAATTGGTTTATTTTGTAAATATTATTTGTATTTTACGCTAGGTCTTGCCTAGGGAAAACTATGCTATCGAACGAATACACCGATAGGTCGTGTGGAGAACGAAAGTGTTTAGGATCTTTGGTAGTGTTAACTCTGCCGCGTGGAGCGTGGACAGAGCAGAGTCTGGCTGGAGTAGTGCAGTGGAGTATGTGTGTTGTGTGACGCTCCCGCGAGTTGCCGCGCTTTCGGGGTTTGGCAGCATGTAATTGCGCTCGACTTGCTATGTTAGTTTCTGACATGGTGTCGCGGACGGGAAGCGTTAGCTGGCACACATCAAGAGCCCGTTTCGGCTGGAGACCGTGTCGAGAAGAACGCGCGCCAACATCCAGCTTCTGCAACAGCGGCGGCCGACAATGAGTGACTGTCGCCACATCCTCGATCGACGACTTCGAACCTTCAGTCAACCAACAAGGAAGACTGGTAGCACGTAAAGTCGTAGACTTGGATGGCAGACCTCCGCTTTTCAAACTGTTAAATTTTTCTCACTAAATTACAGCAACGTAGCATGACACTTTGTTGCTGATTGTCCCAATTGCATTACCAAGCACGGTCCCTCCCTTTTCCAGAATGAACCCGAGTGTCGTTGAAATTCAAACGCCAGCATTAAAGTAATATCATTCGATTTCACTGCTTTAATTTCAAAGTTCAGTTTAAGTATTCATAGCTGGCTAGAATATTTAGAATACACAAGCACAAATTAAGAGTGCGAGTTTTGTTACCGTATTTTAGTTTACCTGTGACTGCAGCTCAGCTTGGTACGTACTAAATTTTACTATTGTTAATTGTTCAGAATCATTTAATTCAAGTCAAAGTTAAATCTCTTATTTCTAAATTGCGTAGATTCAAGTAGCTTTTGATATGATTGTTGAGGTAGCCCAAGACTAACCGTATTTTACTGAATTTCGATGTGCTTCTGAAACAAAGCTCACTATTAATTTCAGTCACTAAATTAACTTTCAAATTTCCGGTTTTATTAATTCTTTTGCTAAATGAAGTCAGAGTGTAGCGAAATTTATTACTTCTGACAAACTTTCAGTTTTCACACTACACGTATCAACCTTCAGTTGCCACGCTTCTAGTGCTAATTATATGTGTAATAACCTTTCTTTTTCAGTTACTATAGTAATTGTCCATAGGACTGGCGACCGTAATTTTCCCCAAATCTCAAATATCTAATTACCGCTAGTTAATTGTTAACGTTGCGGCCGCACATTTACTTTCTTTATTAACTTTACCCCTTTTCAAAATTAATTTCCACCACTTTGATTTGCATTTTTCCTTTCATTTAGATGTAACCCTTTCCTCCCTCTTTACCGACAGATTAACTTCGGTGACGATTGCTTTTCCCAAATTTCCATTAGGTACACACGGTTTAATTTTTCACTGTTCAAAATGGCTCTGAGCACTATGGGACTCAACATCTTAGGTCATAAGTCCCCTAGAACTTAGAACTACTTAAACCTAACTAACCTAAGGACATCACACACACCCATGCCCGAGGCAGGATTCGAACCTGCGACCGTAGCAGTCCAGCGGTTCCGGACTGCAGCGCCAGAACCGCTAGACCACCGCATTTTTTTTTTTTTTCACTGTCATTAAGGTCGATAAGTGAGGGGGAGGTTACACGTGGCGACCTGGTGACAGGACAATCTTAAAATTTGAGGTTGTTCTGGACACGAATTTTGTATTGTGCAAATCTCGTAACAGAGTACTGGTTACGAACAGGCCGTTACGTCAAAGAGAATAAGTAGTGGGAGTAATCCTAATTTTATTTGAGATTTGGCATTTATATTGAAAATTATTAAAATGAGTGAAGGCAACAACTACCAATATTTGGTAGAGTTGGATACGGAACAATCGGTCGAACAGTGGGAAACGCGCACCGCGGTATCCATGTTCAGGGGCAGGAGGCTAGCATGAAAGAGGCGACCGCCGAAACTCAACAAAGAGCAGAAATGGAATTCCAAACTTTAGAAAATGTTTCGGAATCGTAAGTGAAAATCAAATCTGAGCCCCTTGATGACGAATACGGGGGGACAATTAAAGAGGAAACCGTTACAGAAGTGAAACCGGTAGTTTCCGGGAATTTAACTGATTTATTGAATGTTTTGATTAACGAAATCAAGAGTCAAACGGCAGAAATTAAAGCTCAGGCTGCCAAGCAAGAAGCTCAGTCTGCCAAGCAAGAAGCTCAGTCTGAAAAAATTGAACGGAAGCTAGACAATCAGAACAAAGCTATTAATGTTGTTAACAACAATGTTGGAGTTGTTAACACAAAAGCTGATAAAATCAAAGAAGATATTGTTGTAATTAATACCGAAATCGGTAATCTTAAACAGGAAATGATAGGCGTTCAGGCGGAAATGGCGAGCATAAATACTCGTTTTTATTCCGAAATTAGCAGAATCGAGAAAAGTGTAGGAGAAGCAGTTGCTCCTATCATCGAGAATAAGTTGATGGAACAAATTCAATTAGTGAAAAAAGAGGATCAAAAGAAGGTTGAAACTTTAAAGGCTTTAGTATCCGAAGTAGATACCAAAGTGAGGAAGCAGGCTAATACCTGCGAAGAGAAAAAGAGGGAAGTGGAAACGCTTGTGACAACCACTTGCCAAGTCATTACGAGAGTTTCGGAATTAGAAAAGAAACTTGACGAAAAACAGGGCTATGTGCCAATGTGTGCACATAGTTCGGAATTGTTGACGAAAGAGGAACGGTTCGACCACTTGAAAAAAGGCGGTGCACACGCGACGGATTTCATTAAAAGTTGTGAAAGAGTTTTACCCAGATCACGGCCTAATGAGAGAAAAATTAATGCGGTTATTGATGTGTTGGCTGGTGATGCCAAGCGTTGGGGCTTAAACCTCAACATTACGAACCTGACTTTTGACGAGTTTAAAAATTTGTTTCTGGCTGAATACTGGTCAGAGCAAAAACAACAAAGTGTCTGGCGCGAATTTGTCGTATCGAGGCCTTTCGATGCGAATTTGCGCGGCTCGATGAAGGAGTTTTGTGAGGGCCGGATCCGCAAGTTGGAATATTTGCGTGATCGCCGCACGGAATCCGAAATAGTCTGGGAACTCTACAAGAAGCTTCCAGATGATACAAAACGCTACGTAGGAAGCAATTACAAGACAATCAATGATTTCCTGGAAAGAGTTGAGGACGAGGACAATTGGCGCAATAATCGCGACAGTGGTAGAGGCCGTGGTAACAACAACGGGAACCACAAC
Source organism: Schistocerca serialis cubense (assembly GCF_023864345.2). NCBI lineage: Eukaryota > Metazoa > Arthropoda > Insecta > Orthoptera > Acrididae > Schistocerca > Schistocerca serialis. The sequence continues at coordinate 23,034,473 of NC_064646.1, forward strand.
AACGATAACCATGGGAATAATGCATACTGCACCCATGGCAGCAATAACAATAATGGTTCGGACCGTAATGACAATCGGTACAATGCAAATAATAAAAGGAATGACGGAAACCAGTATCATACTAGCGTGATACGGGCTTCGCAGAATAGCGTATCTGCTGGGACGAGACAGGGAAACCATTAGCCGCGCCGGTGCGGGGCCGACCGGGCGTGAAGAAATTTTGGCGGCCCAATAACAGTAGAAAACCGAGGTGTCGTCGTTATGAAAATTCCGTATGGATTAATCAGTGGCGGGAGAGAGTGCCAGTGTTAGGAGAAAGGAGTGCGCACACAAGTAGTAGATCAGCTATAGACACGGCAGTAGAAAATACATTCACTGTCAGTCAGGACAATTTAAGTAGTGTTCCGGAAATCGATTATAAAGTGGCAGCTGTAACACCCACAGCGGAACTGGAGATTGAGTTTAAGAATGATTCGCAAGTGTTGAGAGAAGATCAGATGTCGGATAACACGTCCGTCATCGAGCGAATGGGTGCAGAGAGGGATGAGGTCTGGTTAAGGCAGTTCGGTCGCTTATACGGCGAACTAAGAGATTATAGGGGCCTGTACGGGAGAAGTGTTTATGGGGAGCGCGGGCAGGATTTGCCGTGTCTCGTCCCGCAGGAAGATAGTGTTTGTGAAGTGATAGAAATTTCTGGCACTAACCGGCAGACTTTACCAGAAATAGTTGATGTTAATGGGGAGCACGAGCAAGATTCGTCGTGTTTCGTCCCGCAGGAGTTAGATGTTGAAGTAGTAACGGAAAGTTCTTGCCCTAACCGGCAGACCTTACCAAAAGTTATAGTGGTAGAAGTAGCCGACCCATCCGACGCAATCCTCCAATTTAAACATTGCGAGAGTATTAAGGAGAAAGATTACGAAAATTTTTGTGATAGCCGGACACGATTGGTAGAAAAGCACGTAGATTACAGCGTGTATGAGGTTATAGCTGATGTTATACGGTCAGACGGTAGCAGTGTGGGTTGCGCAGATCCAGAGGAAGTAATTGCAGCTACTACTGGGCACATTCCACCAGGTAGATTGGCAGATGAGATCAATCTGACCATAGAGGAATCACGAAGGTGACAATTAGTGAATTGATAGCAAAGCAACACTCACTAGTTGACGAGTTACAGGAAAAGGTTTCGGTATTGGAGGCGAAGCTACAGACTAAGCTTCAGGACAAACGTGTTGAAATTAAAACTGTATATGAACAGAGGCTGAAAAAGCCGCCAGATAAGCCGGATTTAGGATCAAAGCCGGATGGTTTTTTCTGGGATGACCTGGATATAGACGGGGATTTATTGTGGGAAAATAAAGAAACAGTCGAGGACAAGTGTAGACAGATAGTAGTGTCTGTTAATATGCACAACCTACAACTAAACGTGTTGATTGACACCGGTGCAGAATTGAGTGCTGTCTCTGGGAAAATATTTGAGTTACTGATAGACAGACCTGGCATCGTAGTTATGCCAGTAACAGGAGTGAAAATTATCGGTGCTACTGGGAAGGCCAGTAAACCGATCACAAAACGGATTTTTGTCAACTTCGGGATCTTTGGGGCACGATTTGAACAAGAGTTTGTCGTCGTGCCAGACTTATCTACGGAAGTAGTTATCGGGTTAGATTGGCTAATAAAGTACCGTGCAGTGATTAATTGCGAAAGCAAAACTTTGACATGTACGTCACAAGATAAAACAATAGTAGTTAGTTTTGACGAGGCAGGAGACGGTGTGCATAGCCAATACCAGCCTATGCACATTGTTAACTGGCCGGATGGTATTGACATAGGTATGAATTTGAACTACTGTAATGTGAGGAATCTCGGCATTGACGATAGTGTAGAAAGTGAATTGGAAAGTATTGTAGAAGGTGTGTCAAACGTAACACACGAACAAAGACGAGGCCTGTATGAAGTGATAATGAGGAATAAGAGTGTGTTTACAGACAAACCGGGATTTGTGGAAGGATATAAATGCAAGTTTCTTGTAATTCCGCACGAACCATTCTTCGTGAGACCGTATGCTATACCGCTGTCCAAAAAGGAAGCAGTGCAACGGGAGATAGATAAGATGATCGAATGGGGACTGATTGAAAGAAGCACGAGTCCTTACAATAATGGTTTGGTCATTGTAGCAAAACGGGATGGTAGTGTGCGTATTGTGATTGACGCATTCACGTTGAATAGGGTCGTTCAACGCGAAACAGACAGACCAGAGAGTATGGAGGAGATTTTGAAACGTTTTCATGACGTTAAGTTCATGACTAGCCTCGATCTGACGGCTACTTACTGGCAAAAATAGAACTCTAAGAAGAATCTAGGCCATACACCGCCTTCTTGTTTGCGGGCAGGTGTTATCAGTATAGAGTACGGCCGTTTGGACTTAATATATCTGTGTCCGTATTCATCAGGGCCCTAGATAAAGTGCTAGGACCGGCTTTGAGTTCAAGATTAACTGTATATGTTAACGACCTATTCTTGGCCAATGCCACTTGGCATGACCATTGTAACCTGTTAGATGAAGTATTTAGAGCATTGCGCCGTGGCGGAATGACTCTAAAGCTAAAGAAATGCGAATTTGTGAAGCAGGAACTGAAATGTTTATGGCATGTAATTACCATTGCTGGTATTACGATGGACCCAGAGAAACTAGAGGCAATAAGGAATTGTTCTCCACCCAAGTCTAGGAAACAGTTAAAAAGTTTTCTTGGGCTCACAGGATTTTACCGTAAATTTGTAAAAGGACAAGTGTTAAATGATGAAAATTGGAATAACCTCTTACGCAAAAATGTTCCGTTTGTGTGGACTGACGGGTGTCAGGCCGCTTTCGAGATATTAAAAGACGAGTTGTTAAGATCTAACATACTATTTCATCCTGATTAATCTCTACCCTTCGATCTGGGAACGGATTCGTCGAACTACGGGGTGGGGGTAGAACTGTTCCAAGAAGTTGCCTAAACATTCTGCGTGGTGTCTGTTTGTTCTATATCGTGTCTCCCTACCACTTTTGCGCAACTACGCTCTGAGCGTGTTTTTAGGGAATTGACTAGTGTGAACCTGGGACTTGTTGCTGGTAAGGAGACGCCAGACCACACATGACATGTAGAATTCAGAAAAGTTCAGTGAGACTAGCGATGATATAACCAAATACTTAATGATTTCAGCGTCAGCTCCACTGCACTCCCTGTAAAAGAATCTTAATACTAACTAAATTTAGTGGAAGGGGTTCAAGGCTTTCCTATTTTTAGTTAGCTGGCAAAATAACGTCGAAAATACAGTTAAGTTTACCATTGGAAATTTTCTTCTACTCACAAAACATCGTTTCTAAATTGCACTATTGATAAAAGGAAATGTTTTAATACGGGATGGTGAAAACCAACTGCGTTCAAGAAAAATGTGAACGAATATACCCTGAATGAGTTTCCAAGTTCTACAATGGATCGAAGGATGACCTATGCCATATCACATCTATAATCTAGGTTTAAATTAAGTTTCACAAAAAAGCAAATTATCAAAATGGTCTACAGTGACCCTCAATTATCTTTTATTACTTATCTAACTTGTCGTAAATTACAGTGGCTGATGTGGCTTCTCAATAACTATATAACAGAAAAATCATCGCGTTTCAGATTTTTACTTCAAGTGCCAATGTGAACACCATGAGCTTTAATTGACGATCGACACTAGTATTACGTAAAGTGGATGTAACAGATGAGACTTCTGCAGTTCTGAGTGAAGCCTTATCCGTTCAAAAATGCAGCATCACGTGCGTTCATTACCTCGTCGGTGTTCGTCAGGGGGCGGCGGCCGGCGCAGCTCCCTCCAGCTCGTCCTCTCGGAAGCAACTCTGAAGCAACTCTGAAGCAACTCCCCCCTAACTTCTCCTTACTACAATTTACCGAAGTTAGTTTTGAAAAAAAACTATCTGGCTGTGTTTTCATCTGGCCAATCAGGGTCTCAATGTTAACCTTAAGCTCCGCCTACAAAAATTCTGTCTATCTAATGAGAAACGTTATACTTTCGTGGTGGGGCAATGTTTTTAAAGTTTGCAACGTAACAGGGACGCGAAAAAGTCTCACGCTAAAACTTGCAGCTGGTGTGGCCCTTTTAGCGTTATCGTAAGATCTATAATGTTCTTCTGGAGGGCTCTATCTTTTAACATGGGCTGGGGAGTGGTCCTGACGTAACAGAGAAGCGAAAAAGTCTCACGCTAAAACTTGCGGGTGGTGTGGCTCCTTTTGTGTTATCGTAAGATCTATACTGTTCTTCTGGAGGGCTCTAGCTTTTAACATGTGCTGGGGGTGGTCCTAAAGTAACAGAGACGCGAAAAAGTCTAACGCTAAAAACTTGTGGCTGGTGTGGCGCTAGCGGTTAGCTGGCGACCTGGGTGTCCGTCCCTTATCGTAGGGCCTTCTCGCTTAACATGGTTCTGCTCTCGGCTTCTGTTCTCGTTTCTCCCCTCAGAACTGCGTCTGTCTCACGGTGGGAAGGTATGACATGCATTTAGGCATTCTTGTGTTAGTCTGTGGTATTCCATTTGCTCACTCGTTACTCGTATTACTTTGGTTAATTTAATGTCACGATTTATTCGGAGCTATGTGACATACTACTGGATTTGCTTATCACGCCAGGGTTTTCATGGATGGTGTTGGATTTGCCTGACACCTTACAGTTGGTAAAGGAGAGGATAAGGAACACCGGACGATAGCGTTCGCGATTCGAACTTTATCAAAAAGTTAGCGAAACTACACGATTTCTGAGAAAGAGTGTCTCGCTATCGTGTGGGGATTCAAGACGTTCAAGGGTTACCTATGGGACCGTAAGGTGGTTGTTCATACGGACCATAAGGCGCTCACTTATCTGAAGGATTGTAAACTACTTCACGAAAGACTGACTAGGTGGTCGCTGTATTTACAGCAATTTAACTATGACATCTGTTACGTAAAAGGGACCGACAGTTGCGTAGCGGATGCGCTGTCGCGGTTGCCCGAGTCTAATCAAGATGTATTGAAAGATGAGTCAGATGGAGTGGTCAAATTATACTATTTTGAAGAAGTTGAGGCACGTAAATTAATAGTGAACACCTGTAAGAATCTACGTCGTCATCAGAACGAGGATGGTTGCTTAAATATGGTGAAAACCCGATATGACGAAAGGAGTCCAGAAGGAGAGAAATTAAGGAAGTATTACAAGATATACGATCATATCTTGTACATACGTAAGGGTGAAGATAGTAATATTTGGCGGGTATGCTGGCCCACCAAATACGTCACGGAAATAATAGACTACTACCATTTGGCGTATGGTCACTGTGGACCAAAGGAATGTACGGAAAAGCTGAGTGAAGTAGTGCATTTTAACAACATGTTAAAACGCGTAACTGACAGAGTGAAAACTTGCAATTTATGTCGGAAGATGAAGGTTACCAACTGTACGAGTCGTGGTCCTATGCAAAGTATGAGGCCTAACGACACCTTTGAATTACTGTTTGTGGACTTGTACGGACCTTTGCCCAAGTCATCAGGGAACTTTGCCTACATTTTAGTAGTACCAGAAGTCTTTTCCAAGTTCATCAAACTATACCCGATTAAGAAAGCTACAGCCAAAGCGGTCTATAGCAAGCTTGTGAACGATTATTTTGTTCATATTGGTAAGCCCAAGGCGATTCTATCAGACAATGGGGCACAGTTTACTTCTAAGTTGTGGAATGAAGGGATGGCAAGTAATGGGGTCGAAGTGATCCATATTTCAGCTTACTGTCCGGCTGGAAATCCCGCTGAGAGGTATATGCGCGAGCTAGGCCGACTTTGCCGTACCTATTGCCACCACAACCATAGGGCATGGGGCAAATATAAGGCAGAATTTGAGAGAACTATGACACCTTGAGACATGAGTCTACGGGATTTTCTCTAGAGGAAATCCTGTTAGATGACAGAAGTAAATGTTTAGTGGAACAGATAATCAAATTCCCTCCACGGATTGACATTAGTATTGGTGGGAAAAAAGACCGTTTGCGAGAAATAATGAAGCTAAAAGCCGATGCTCGCATAGGTCGTCATGACGCTAAAGCGCGTTTTCTTGAGTTTGCAATCGGAGACTTAGTACTAGTAAAAGGTCATGAGAAATCGAGCGAGATAGACAATGAAATCTCTAAATTTAAGTTTGTTTATAATGGACCATATAAAGTCATTGGTATACCTCACACAAATGCTTTTTGCTTAGAGTATCCAAGCTCTGGAAAACTATTAGGTATACGGAACATTGTAGAATAGAAATTGTACCAACCTAGGATTGATTAATACCACAGAACGGCTAATTTTTACAGTATGTAAATAGAGAGTGTAATATTTAACGATTTGCTAGATTGCCATGCTTTTGCCTGACCAAGAGGACATTAAAGAAGTTGTAATTAATATGTAATTAATATGTAATTAATTTTGATTAAATTATTTAAGAGTAACTGATTCGTAATTAATTGAAAAATCCAAGCTGCTATTTTAAGTTTTCAGCTGAGTCACAGTAGATTAAGGAATGTAAATATGATTTTGTAACTAGCTGTAAGATTTCATAAATATGTGATTTACTAGTCATTGTCAATGTACTTAGACGCTGTTTTAAGTTTCAGGCTAGTACATGCGTATGATGATGGGCAGTGTTGAGTTATCCAGTGTGATAGTGTTAATGGACTCCTTGAGATTACTCGCGAGTGAGTTTTTCCGAAAGAATTCAGTGAAACGGACGTTCTGGAAAACCGTTACAAGGGCGAGTGAGATCAAGCGTGCCGCACAGGCGGGCGCAACAATACTGGCGAGGCGAAGTCGCTGTCGGCTCTTGTGCCGGTGTAGGCTCTCCGTGCCGCTGTCGGCATTCTTTGTACTTGCGGGTACGGAAAGCGGAGTTGTTTTTCTTCCCGGACAGCTGATGTGAAAGAATTCTGCTGTCATTATTTATGTTTTTTCGATCTGCTGTATATTATTTTCTTCTTTAGCGATAAGTGGACTCTCATGGCGCTATGTTTTCTATGAATTTTAATATGTTGTCAACCTGTTTTCTTTCGTGTAAGATAACATAGTGGAATAAGATTAGGAGTGTCTCCACACAATTATTATGGTCTAAAAATTGATTTATGGTTAATTAGACGAATGCTAAATTATGTTGATGTTTTGAGCATATGCATTTCCGCTGTTTCTTTTTTGGGACATTTTACGAGTCTGTATAGGTTACACGAACATCCTCAGACAATGTGGGGCACGTGTAACGCCGGAAATGCATATACTCCTATTTCCATCCATTGTACTATAAATTATTTCCTTATTTTGTCACCTGAAGATATGACATTTCTGTTTCTTTATATATTGTAATTGTTTTACTGTTGTATATATATATATATATATATATATATATATATATATATATATATGCATTTATGGCGATGTATAATTGGTTTGTTTTGTTAATATTATTTGTATTTTCTGCTGGGTCTTGCCTAGGGATACGATGCTATCGAACGAATACATCGATAGGTCGTGTGGAGAACGAAAGTGTTTAGGATCTTTGGTAGTGTTAACTCTGCCGCGTGGAGCGCGGGCAGAGCAGAGTCTGGCTGGAGTAGTGCAGTGGAGTATGTGTGTTGTGTGACGCTCCCGCGAGTTGCCGCGCTTTCGGGGTTTGGCAGCATGTAATTGCGCTCGACTTGCTATGTTGCTTTCTGACATGGTGTCGCGGACGGGAAGCGTTAGCTGGCACACATCAAGAGCCCGTTTCGGCTGGAGACCGTGTCGAGAAGAACGCGCGCCAATATCCAGCTTCTGCAACAGTGACGGCCGACAATGAGTGACTGTCGCCACCTCCTCGATCGACGACTTCGAACCTTCAGTCAACCAACAAGGAAGACTGGTAGCACGTAAAGTCTTAGACCTGTATGGCAGACCTCAGCTTTTCAAACTGTAAAATTTTTCTCACTAAATTACAGCAACGTAGCATGACCCCTTGTTGCTGATTGTCCCAATTGCATTACCAAGCACGGCCCCTCCCTTTTCCAGAATGAACCCGAGTGTCGTTGAAATTCAAACGCCAGCATTAAAGTAATATCATTCGATTTCACTGCTTTAATTTCAAAGTTCAGTTAAGGTATTCATAGCTGGCTACAATATTTAGAATACACAAACACAAATTAAGAGTGCGAGTTTTGTTACCGTATTTTAGTTTACCTGTGACTGCAGCTCAGCTTGGTACGTACTAAGTTTTAATATTGTTAATTGTTCAGAATCATTTAATTCAAGTTCAAAGTTAAATCTCTTATTTCTAAATTGCGTAGATTCAAGTAGCTTTTGAAATGATTGTTGAGGTAACCCAAGACTAACCGTATTTTACTGAATTTCGATGTGCTTCTGAAACAAAGCTTTTTTTATTAATTCTTTTGCTAAATTAAGTCAGAGTGTAGCGAAATTTATTACTTCTGACAAACTTTCAGTTTTCACACTACACGTATCAACCTTCAGCTGCCACGCTTCTAGTGCTAATTATATGTGTAATAACCTTTCTTTTTAAGTTACTATAGTAATTGTCCATAGGACTGGCAACCGTAATTTCCCCTAATCTCAAATATCTAATTACCGCTAATTAATTGTTAACGTAACGGACGCACATTTACTTTCTTTATTAACTTCACCCCTTTTCAAAATTAATTTCCACCAGTTTGATTTGCATTTTTCCTTTCATTTAGATGTAACCCTTTCCTCCCTCTTTACCGACGGATTAACTCCGGTGACGATTGCTTTTCCCAAATTTCCATTAGGTACACACGGTTTAAATTTTCACTGCGATTAAGTTCGATAAGTGAGGGGGAGGTTACACACTGTCCCTTCTGGTTTTCAGTGCTTTCGATGTATTCGTTTCCTCGCCGATTCTGCAAAGAACCTCATCAGTCCACTTGATTCTAAACATTACTCTGCAGCATTGCATCTCTAATGCTTTGATTCTCTTCTGTTCCGATTTTCCCACGTCCGTGTTTCACTACCAAACAATGCTGAGCTCCAAACGTATATTCTAACAAATGTCTTCCTTAAATTAAGGGCTATGCTTGATTCTAGTAGACATCTGTTGACCAGGAGTGCCATCTTCTCCTATGTTTGTCTACTTTTCGCTGCCGTCAGTTCTGCTGCTTCTCATTTCTACCGCCTTTGTTTCACTCACTCTCAGTCCATATTCTGTACTCATTAGACCGTTCATTCCATTCATCAGATCCTGTAATTTTACTTTACTTTCACTGAGGACAGCTACTTCGTCAGCGAATCTTATCATTGATGTCCCTTCACCTTGAATTTTAGCTCCACTCTTGAACGTTTCTTTTATTTCCCTCATTTACTTCTTCGATGTATAAAGTTAAAAGTACAGGCGTAAGACTGCATTCCTGTCTTATTCCATTTTTAATCTGAGCCCTTCGCTATTCGTCTTCGGCTCTTATTGTTCCCCTTTGGCTCTTTTATATATTATATATTACCCATCATTCGCTATAGCTTACCCCAATTTTTCTCAGAATTTCGAAAAGTCTTGCATCACTTGACACTGTCGAATGCTTTTTCCTGGTAAACAAATCCTAAGAATGTGTCTTGGTTTTCCTTTAGTCTTGCTTCCATTATCTACCGAAACGTCAGATTTGACTCTCTGGTGCCTTTTTTCTTCAGTTTTCATTTCCACATGTAACGTGCGCGCGGGGCACACAATACTCGTTAAAGCCTGTACTATGGTAAGTGAGCGGGGTTCACTTTATGAGACAGGATTTTCGTATAGATATTGACCGCGTGTACCTGAATGGTGGCAAATCAGACTTGAACCCACTCTGTAATAACAATGATCCATCAAGTAAGTTCAAAATGCAATTACACGTCAGTATGTACCAAAAGCAACACTGAAGATGCTACCAATTTGATAATAATACGGTCGCCAGCCTAATTAGGCATTAACTGAGTTTCTTCCCTGTACAACGTTTGTTACATTTCAATTCTATTACAATATTGCTTGACATTTGACATAAACCTTAATATTCACATTGAAATTTGTTTACAGTTTTCTTAACACAATGGCATGAAACAAAAAAGAAATGAAATCAGAACATCAAATACACTAGTTTATAGAAAAATCAGAAAAAATTTACTTATATGTACAATAGTACAATGTTGTTGTTGTTACACATGCCCCTGTTTCTAGTAAATTTCACTAAGTGCAAATTTGATGGGAACACCAAACTTTATATTTATACAGGGGTTCTGAATCTTTGCGTGAATGTGCCATCATAAAATTTTATATCACAAAACTTCCTTTCACCCACATCATATAGGTCTATACTTTTTAATATATCGAGAACATTTTCCTATTATTTACTTAAGTGCCTTTGGCACAGTCCAACCTCCTATCACAATATGATCTAAATAGCAAATTACTTATTATTATTAAATTTCTTAGATTAAAAAATTCAAAATCTGGAACACAAACACTTAACTACAAAGCATATACAAATACCTATGTAAACTATAAAACAATTTGTTGCTGCTTGCATTAAATGGCAGTCAATTTCCTTATTTACTAATAAACACACAGTTCTATTCAGAAAAATCACTACACATATATGATGCCTATTATTCAGATTTGGGCAGTCCATTTCACATCATTATATCACATCACCTGTACCACATTTACAATTCTCCTTTGACTTTTTATCTGTCCTCTTTGGTGTTTGGCAGTCCCATCTTTTATTTGGCTTGCAGCATTTACCCTTTCTTTTCAGCCCTTTTCTCCATACATCTTCACATTTATGGTACATTTGGTAATATGAAACTCACATAGGTACATTAGCACACTGACATTGGTATACATACATTTACAATGATTTGTTATACTTAGAACAAAATAATTTCATTGTTAGATAAAGCACATTTACTGCAGATAGGTTTCTGAGTGTGCTTACGTCACTCACTCCTAGGAACATACAGTTTCTGGTCCACAACGTTTCTTACACCTAAAGGTCTCTTGGATTTTGGGTAGATCAGGTAGTAAGCATTATCATGTGGAATTTTCTGTATTATATACAGTCCATTATAAATATATTTAAATTTGGAAATTTCATGTTTCAGTTCCTAGATTTTTCGTGGGTTTTTGAAAGAACATAATCCCCAATTTTAAATGTTGAAACTTTCAGGTTTTTATCATGTCTTTTAGATCTAGATTCAGCTTTTTGCTTTGCCCTTTTTCTGACTAATTCTTTCTTTTGACTCAACCCCAAGCTTGTACAAGGTGGAGACTCTAGTTTTTCCTCAATTAAACTTTTCCTTCTGCTGCCTAACAAAATTGCTTCCGGTGGGAACCCAGTAGTTTCATGATGTACTGTGATCATGACATTCTCAAAGTCCGGTATAAATCTGCCTCAGGCTCTATGATTATGACTGCAGTACGTTCTACACAATCTCCCGATTTCTCGCATGTACCTTCAACTGGGTTGCTAGCTGGGTCGTAGGCTGAGATATATTTAACCTCCACACCAATTTTCTCCATTCCTTCTTTCCAAATTTTGGATATGAACTGGGGTCCATTATCAGATAGGAGTGCCTTGGGTTTCCCGATGGTTCTGAAGTATTCGACCATCCTACTGAATACAGCTTTTCCTATTGCCTTTTTCAAGGGGTATATTTTCACAAACTTTGAGAATACTTCCAAAATTACTAAAATATATGCACAATTTCCCGAAGACTTCGGGAGGGGACCATACAAATCTACTGATAATAATTCTAGGGTGTCCTCAGGTAATGTACTTTGGCCCTTTGACAGACATCACATGACTTAATTCGTTCATTTACCTTCTTACTGACACTACCAGCAATCACTATTACATTATTTAATTTATCCAAACATTTCTTTGGCCCACTATGCCACAATGCTAAATGAAAATAGTCTATGATATCAGTATCAAACTGGTGTGGCCAACATACTCTCCATTCCTCAGTGACTAAATCTTTTCTCCTGTATAAAATGCCTTTAAAGATTTTCTAGTATTTCTTAATTTGAGGATACTGCACACTGTCAAAATTTAGCTTCACAGATTTTCATGTCGGAACCTCATTTTGATGGTACCTCATGTTTTTACATATTTGCTCAATTTTCCTTTTTCCTGAAACCTCTTTCATATACCCTATCTGAAAAGTACCGTCTTCACCATTTTCATCGGGAACTTCACTCATACCATTAGGCAATCGAGATAAAGCATCTGCCACGTAAATCTCATCTATTAACCTCTTGACATGGTACATTTCATACATGTTTGTCAAACCATCATTCACTTGGTCGATCTCCAACAATAAAGAACCAATTTATAAATCGACCACCTTCCGATTTTCCTCAAATTTTATTTCCAAATTCATAGATGCATTATTAATTTTGACCACTTCCCGGCTACAATCAATAATAACTTTTTCTTTATCTAGCCAATCTATACCCAGAATCATTTCGGTACTCAAGTCTGGCACAACCAAAAAATCGTGCTCAAACATTTGTCCTTTCATACTAAATTCAACCAATATCTGGTTCTTTACTGGATTGCTAGTCTTGCCAGTAGCACGAACAATTTTTACACCAGTCACTGACATAATTACTATTCCACGCTTATCACAGATGTGTTCAAAAAACGATTGGGAGATACAACTTATCTGAGATCCAGTATCAAGAAGTGCTTCCAATTTCACATTATAAATTTCAACTGGTATTATAGTTTGTTTAACCGTCAAATACTTTTCATTGCTGTGATCTTCCCTAAGCAAATCCGGGTCGACGATAACATCGTCCCAAGATATGCTCTTGACCTGCACATCACCTATATCTGGCGGTTTCTTTGGTTCTAGGAGTTCAAAGTCATTAAATACATGAACTCTTTGTAACATTGACATTGAGTCGTCCGGTGGCTCCTTTTTCCTGTGTCCAGTCTCAACATCTGGGTTTTGTTTTGAAACTTCGTCATTAGTAGGTACAATATCGCAATCAGCTGTGTTCAAATTATTTTCACTAGTACCGAAATACTCGTCATCTGAACCATCGTCAGAATCCGACCACTCTGGATCGCTTTCAGATTCTAACATAAAAGCTTTTCAGAGACAGGCACTAAGTTCTTCCTCTGCATTTTCGTCAGGCTTTCATTTTAACTGAATATCCTCTTTTGGCAAAACGACCTCATTATCAGCATTACTCACATCCACTGTTACTTCATATTTAGTGTAATCCTCGTGGACTTCAATTACTCGTAGGTAATTACCTGCCCCTTCCCCAAGGTGCCTTTCCGTAACAGCTTGTACTGTTGGGGGATCGTTAACAGAAGTTACTTCCTCGTCAGTGCTTAGGATTTCATCCCCCAATTCCTTCCTATCTTTAACCATCGTCCTATCAGCAGCACGCGTACTTTGCGCGGCTCTATTTACTCCCTCCTCTTCAAATTCGGGCCACATCACCTTATCGACGTCCCTACTATTTCCTTTTTCACTAATTAACCTCCTTGCCTCATATTCCTTCTTAAAATCCTCCCACTCACATTGCTTGAGTCCCTTGTACAGATCGTCGATCTGCAGACGCCAATCAGTTACTCCCGCTAATTCATTCTCGCCATTTACTTCACTGCTAACACTGCTAACCGCACCTCTCTGTGTATCCACAATTTCGCCTATTATTTCCTTCGCCACGGAATTACCACTCGTAATGTATTCACCAGCTCTTATGGCAATGTTTGTACCTAATTCTGCCGCCTTGCTAGCGGCTTCTCTCTGAACAGCTGTTCTGCTAGGCTGGGCTGTTGCCCTCTGATGCTCCACTCGCCTGTCAACATGTATCGCTCTACGCGGCGACGATGACTCATCTGTGCATGTACCTGAAGCTTGCTTCGCCACAACACCCTGCATCATTCCACGCCTGTCTCGAAGCTGTCCCATATCTTTACTGTCAGTCCGGTAACATTTCTTAAATCAGGGCCGGTATGTTCTGTCCGCTTCCGTTTGGCCCGCAACGTTAGCGGAAATCAGTTTCCCGTGTCGTTATTATTTTGCGCGGTGTACCCTCTACCGCGACCTGGATAACCCCCTCTTCCTCTTCCCCTACCTCTACCTGTACCTCTACCTCTACCTCTCTGTATCATGTTGACGCGAAACCCATCGCCATCATTTCTCTCCTCATTATTGCGATTATCCCTGTTACTAAATTTCTGATAATTGGCACGACTTTCGCGCCAGTGATCTTCGTCTTCGACCCTTTCGAGAAACGCTTGGAAGCTGCGATGATTGCTTCCCACATATCTCTTCGAATCTTCTGGAAGCTTTTTATATAGCTCCCATACGATTTCAGAATCGAATCTTCTCCCTCTTCAATGTGCCAACTTTCGGTACCAATATTCGCTGAAATCTTCCAAAGAAATCCTGCCCCTGTTATCGTGAAGTTTGGCCATGATAAACTCGCACCACAAATGATCCTGTTTTTGTTCGGACCATTATTCTTCCGTAAATTTTTTTTAAACTCTTCGAACGTCATTAGTTCGGTATTCAAGTTAATTCCCCAGCGCTTAGCGTCACCTGCTAAGGCGCTAATTACTACGTTTATCTTCTCCTGACCAGACAAGTGTTCAGGAAACGTCCTCTCGCATTTTTTTATGAAATCCAACGGATGCCATCCGTTATGTCTCTTGGCGGGATCGAGGTGCTCCTCACCTTCCAACAGCTTCGTAAGTGGCATGCCATTACAGACAACGCCAGGCCTATCTTTGATTTTACTCTCGAGATCGAAAATTTAGCCTTGAATTTTCGATGTATTTTGTTCACACTTTTGCACACATCCGATAACTTTTTCGCCTAAATTTCTTTCAGTATCTGAAACTGCCTTTTTCAACTGTGAGATTCCATGATGGCATTCATTTACGATCTCAGTTTTAAGACCGAAAACTTTTTCGTCTACTTTTGTTTCAAATAGAGGCTCTACTTTCTCTTGGATGTTGAGAATTTCAACATCAAACCTACTGTTAATGTCGTCAATTTCTCCCTGCATAGTATTCAGATTTTTATTAATTGCATCAATTTCAGACTTCATAGTATTTACTGCAGAACTTAAATTACCCACTTTTTGTTCTACTTGTTCTATTTGTTTATTAATTTTAATTCCTTGTTCATCGACCTGTGCTTTAAGCTGACCAGCATGTGTTTTAAGCTGCTCGTCAACGTGTATTTTAAACTGATCATTCTGTGTTTTGAGCTGATTACTTTGTGTTTTAAGCTGCTCGTCAACGTGTGTTTTAAGCTGATCATTCTGTTTTGAGCTGATTACTTTGTGTTTTAAGCTGCTCGTCAACGTGTGTTTTAAGCTGATCATTCTGTGTTTTGAGCTGCTCACTCTGTCCTGCAATTTGTTTGGCTAATTGTTCAAATAAATCGTTCATGCTTAAAATTTTCACGCTGTTTTCTTCTACGAAATCGGTGTGTTCCGATCCTACATCAAAATTTTCTTTCAGTTCATTCTTTATCTGTAGTGAATCAAACGTCTCAGTGGATTCGTTCACATACCCACTATCATCTACAAAGTCATCCTCTACTTCCTGTTATATTCCTTGCTACGTTCTAGGCGATCTCGACATTCCAATCTGTTCGTTAATATGTTTGTGATATTATATGTACGCCAAATGTCTTTCGCTAAAGCCATCTGTTATCTGGCCGGGTACACTCCTGTCATTGCCAGCCGCATTTTCCATTACGCTCGTCCCATCTACTGTGTCTACGTTCTTGTCCATACTGAACGCAAATTACACCTCACTACCGTACTTGATGTTCACTGCTATTTACTTTACTGAATAATATTGCAATTCGTGCCACTGAACATCCACTGTTCGGTATTCACGTTAATTTGTGACCGACAACAACTGGATGTCCTGTCAGCGGGAGCCACTTGTAACGTGCGCGTGGGGTACACGATACTCATCAAAGCCTGTACTATGGTAAGTGAGCGGGATTTACTTTACGAGACAGGATTTTCGTATAGATATTGACCGTGCGTACCTGAATGGTGGCAAATCAGACTTACACCCACTCTGTAATAACAATGATCCGTCAAGTAAGTCCAAAATGCATTTACACGTCAGTATGTACCAAAAGCAACACTGAAGATGCTACCAATTTGATAATAATACGGTCGCCAGCCTAATTAGGCATTAACTGAGTTTCTTCCCTGTACAAGTTGATGTATATTCATGCAAAACAACTTGTAGTAACACTGCATAATATAGTAAAATTTTAGAACCAGAAAATCTATTGAACTGACAGTTTCACATTCTGTACTGATATGGAAAAACCATGAATACATAACACTACACTATAATGTATACTACAAAGCTTCGAACTGTCTATTGATCTGATTAAAATGGGGCATAGGTTACCCTAGAAATAGCGCTTTCGAGCCACACACAAAATGTCAATTTTGATAAAGAAAATACACTGATAAATTTTGACTTATATATTGACTTTAACTTTTGCTGGTCAAACCAATGTGGAACACTTCAGAATTCAAATGAATAAAGGGGGGGGGGGGGGTGGGGAACCTGAAACTATTATGATCACTATATTAAAAAATTGATTACTGAAATTATCCTGCGTTCAAGATTTCCAGTATATGAGTTACTACTCTTTTTATCTTATTTACTTCTCATTTAAATACCTTTATATCTGTCTCACTTCTCATTTAAATACCTTTATATCTGTCTCGAAATAATTAAACTTCATTACTATATCAATATTAAAGTTACCTTTCAACTTCGTTAGACATTCGTTATTCATTTACTCGTTCATTAACAAAACAGTTCTTTAAACACCATTCTAACATAACTAGGTCTGCAAGTAATAATTATTAATACAAAATTTAATTTTTCATTTTGGGACACTCAGATTGCACAACATTTGGAATGGACCCTGTCTAGGTTAGTTGTGAGGATAATTAAATGATGGGAAAGTTCTGGTAAAATTTAGGTTATTATTGAACAGTTCACTCTATGGTCCATACGAATACAGTACTAAAAGTTTCAACCTGCTTGTATCGATGCGGCGGTTGGCAGGCGGCGAGATGGCGAGGCACAGAGCACACATACAACCACAGCTATGGATCTTGACGTATTGGCACTTCAATTCTTCTTAGCGTCACAATACTTTTCCATTTAGTGCCTACGGAATTTTGCCATGCTGTGTGGGCGTTGGAACTGCATACCCGAAGCTCAGTGAAACTACGTCTACCAGGGAGCCTCCTCGCTCCAGAAGGTGTTGCTCAGACCAATGCCAAACTCCAACTACTACTACTGAGCCTGTTGTGCCGTGCAGTTCCCGCGTGCATTTTCCCGCTCTCGCCTGCCATCCACCTTTTACCGCTCCCTTACAGACACGGTATTCACCTGAGGTTTTGCATTCTACACATCCTAACACATTGCCTACGTATGGACCAGACGCACAATTACAATTTTAAACATCTTACAATAGTCTAAACGTTTGTTACATTTCGATTCTATCACAATATTGCTTGACATTTGACATAAACATTAATATTCACATTGAAAATTGTTTACAGTTTTCTTAACACAATGGCATGAAACAAAAAAGAAATGAAATCAGAACATCAATTACACTAGTTTATCGAAAAATCAGAAAAAAAATTTACTTATATGTACAACAGTACAGTATTGTTGTTGTAACACACTCTTCTGTACATCATTCTTGTCAGTAATTTGTTTGCGTCATCTGTTAAATTGACTGTGCCCTAATTCTCGCTCTTGCCGGCTCTTGCAATCTTCAGAAATGTGTGGATGACACTTTTGCGAAACAGGTGGTATATCGCCAGACTACACGTCAACGTGAATAGTAGTTTTGTTGTGCATCCACTAACGATTTTAAAAATTGTGACGGAATGTTATCTATCCTTTTTGCCGTATTCGATCTTGAGCCTTCCAAAGCTCTTTTAAATTCAGATCCTGGTATTTGATTCGTGTCTCTTCCCTATCGACTCATGTTACTTCTTTTTGTCACGTCGTAAGACCGATATGCCCCTCATAGAGGCCTTCATCATACTCTTTCTACCTACCCGCTTCATCCTCCACATTTGACGGTGGAATCTACATCGCACTCTTGAATGTTACCACCTTTGCTGAATCAGTCCTTCCGGCAATCATTTCTTTTTCAATTTCCTTGCATTTGTTCGTGCAGCCATGAATATTTTTAAGCTTCCTTCTTTCATCAATGAACTGAAGTAGTTCTTCTGTTACCTATGGTTTCTTCGCAGTTACCATCTTTGTTCCTATGCTTTCCTTTCCGCCGGCCGCGGTGGTCTAGCGGTTCTAGGCGCTCAGTCCGGAACCGCGCGACAGCTACGGTCGCAGGTTCGAATCCTGCCTCGGGCATGGATGTGTGTAATGTCCTTAGTTTAGTTAGGTTTAAGTAGTTCTGAGTTCTAGGGGACTGATGACCACAGATGTTAAGTCCCATAGTGCTCAGAGCAATTTGAACAATTTGAACCTTTCCTTTCCAAATTTTCCGATTGCCTTCTTGGATATGTCCATTCCTCTTCAACTGCACTGCCTACTGAGCTATTCCCTATCGCAGTAACTACAGCCTCATCGAACTTCAAGCGTATATCTATATTCCTTAGTAATTCTGTACCTCACTTCTTTGCGCACTGATTCTTCCTAAGTAGTCTCTTAAACTTTAGTCTACTCTTCATTATTCCTAAATAGCAATTTGAATCTATATCTGCTCCTGCATACGCCTTAAAATATATTTCGGTATCTCTGTCAGACAATGATATAAACTCACTGAAATGTTCCTATATCGTTCGCATGGACTATGGAAACTGTGAGGGTGAATAGCTCAGTATGTAGTTCACTTCAGAGGGAATGGACATCTGTAAATAGAGCAATCTCAAAAGCTGGAAAGAATAACTTTGGAACAACGAAGTTAACAGCGAAGAAACCATGTGGAACGGAGGACTCGCTTTAGCTGGACGAAGAAAGAAGGAAGTTCCAGAACGTCCCGATATCTTCAGGAACACAGAAATATGAATCAGTTATGGATGAAACAAATAGAAAATGCGGGAAAGCTAAGGCGAAATGGCTACTTGAGAATTGCTGATAAATGGAAACACAAATGATTGCCGGAAGGACTGACTAAGTATATAGAAAAGTCAAAACGATCATCGCTGAAATTAAATGTAGAGGAGATAGCGGATAGGTGGAAAGAGTACATTGGAG
Organism: Schistocerca serialis cubense; assembly: GCF_023864345.2. Lineage (NCBI taxonomy): Eukaryota > Metazoa > Arthropoda > Insecta > Orthoptera > Acrididae > Schistocerca > Schistocerca serialis. Next base: position 23,053,803 of record NC_064646.1, read on the forward strand.
TCCTCTAAGGAATTCTGCTAACTAGTCAGCAAAGTAACCCAAGACGGACGGAGCAAAGAGGACATAAAAAGCAGACATTCCAGCCAAGAGACGTCTACTGGTATCGAGCACAGACATTAATATTAAGAACAAATTTCCGGGAGTGTACATTTGGAACACAACATTGTATGGTTGTGACACTGGAACAGATTAGAATCGATGAATTTGAGTTGTGGTGCTACAGGAGTGTTGAAAATTAGATGTACTTATATGAAAAGGAAAGTGGAGGTTCGCCGCAGAATCGTCGATATAAGTAGCATATGTGAAACACTGACAGGAAAAAGGGAGAGGATGATAGTACATCCGGTAAGACATCGGGGAATATTTTCCACGGTACTAGACAGTACTGCAGAGGTCAAAAACTTTACAGTAAGGCACAGATTGGAATACATCTACAAAATAACTGAGGCTGTCGGTTGCAAATGAAAAGGCTGCCACTGGAGACGACTTCATGGAGGGCCGCATCAAGTACGTCAGAAGACTGATGACCCAATAATAAAAAAAAAAGAATCTATTTATAAAGAACAAATGTCCGTTCGAATTTTGTTAGAGTATTGTGTAAAAATTTGAAGTAAATCAGAAGAACATTTGAGAGTTTTAGTAACGACGTTAAATAACGTCTTATCTCTGTATGTATAGTAGTACACAGTACCCGTCGTTCCGTGTTTGATCCTGATGTCCTATGAACGTCTCTTGAGATTTCTTCCTTCTACTTTCCATTACCAAGTGAAACTTCAGGACTGTCTCTCTACCTTTGCTAACTGTGAAGTGATCTTCGACGAATAGATCATCATTTTTCTTTTCCGTTCTTCTTTTATTAATCTTGTCAGCAGCTATGAATCCCAAGCTGTCAACAGATTGTGTAGTAGTTCCCGCACTTATTTGCTGTTGCTATAAACGGAATTGCGTGGATGATATTTTTATGGAAGTCTGATAATATGTCGCCTTGTCTAATAGATCCTACATAACAGATTCAATAGTCTTTTGGTTGTCATGTTACCAAGCGATTTAAGAAATTCCGATGGATTGTGTTACCTGTTGCCGGCTTGTGTGGCCGTGCGGTTCTAGGCGCTTCAGTCTGGAACCGCGTGATCGCTACGGTCGGAGGTTCGAATCCTGCCTCGGGCATGGATGTGTGTGATGTCCTTAGGTTAGTTAGGCTTAATTAGTTCTAAGTTCTAGGCGACTGATGACCTCAGCAGTTAAGTCGCATAGTGCTCAGACCAATTTGAACCTTTTTTTGTTACCTATTTCTTCTGCCTTATTCGATGTCAATACGTCCATAGGTCTTTTAAACTCTGGCGCAAATATTGGATCGCTTATCTTTTCCATATTAACTCAATGTTTCTCTTCTATCATGTTATCAAACAAATTCTCTCCCTCATATAAGGATTGAACGTAGTCCTTCCACCTGTCCTCTCTCTCCTCTGTGTTTAGGAGTGGGATCCTCATTACACTCTTAAAGTGGCCATCCTTGCTTTTCATTTCACCGAAAGTTGTTTTGACTTTTGTATATGCTGAATCAGCCCTTCAGACTATAATTCTCCTTTTATTTCTTCCTACTTTTCCTGCAGCCATTTCCCTTTGCCGTCCCTGCGCGTCCTATATATTTCGTTCCTAAGTGATTTATATCGCGGTACTCCTGTCTTTCCCTTAGTATTTTCCTATTTTCCTTTTCCGTCTGTCAATTGCATTATTTCTTCTATTACCTAATATTTCGTCGCTGTTACCTACCTAACACCTATATACGTCTTTCCGTCAGCTGTTACTATTCTTTTCAGAGATGTCCAATTATCTTCAACCGAACTGCCAACTGAGTCATTCATTATCGCAGTGTCTCCATGTTTAACGAACTTCAGTTCCGTGTTGTTATTTCTCAGTACTTCAGTATCCCACTTCCTTCTGCACTGGTTCATCCACGTACTGTCTAGAAAGATAATTTCCTCTTCGTCACCTCTACATCATGATCTAAGTCTATATCTGCTCCTGCATATGGCTTACAATCCAATATCTGATTTCGGCATCTCTGTTTGACCATAATACGTCGCAGCTAGAATCTTTCAGTGTCTCTGAGCCTTCATCAAGTATACCTCATCCTCTTGTGATACTTGAACAGAGTCTTCTCTGCTATTGTTTGAAATTTACTGTAGCACTCAACTGCTCTCTCACCCCTCTCATTCCTAACATCAGATGTACATACTCTCGTAACTCTTTCTTCTACTCCTCCCTCTGTAACTGCATTCCAGTCCCTCATGACTTTTAGGTTACCTTATGCGTTCATATTATTAATTACTCTTTCAGTTACCTATAAGAAAAGGGAAGTTTATTTTATTTACCCACATGTTTAGCAGATATCTTCAGCCACCTGCACTTGCACCTATATACTTGTCCAACATTTTATCCCATTTTTCAAAACATTGTTTAAATTCATCGGTCAACACTTGTGGCTCGCATTTGGCAGCCACCAATTCATTCCAAAATATTCTGTCACAAGTTGCTGCACGAAACTCTAAGTCACTCTCCACTTCGCCACAACTTCTTCAATAGCCCATTGTCGATCTCCGTTGATGAGTACACAAATATTCTCAATATTTTCATGTGTTCAGGCCAGAGAAGGACGACTAGAATGAGGTCAGACATCAATTGATATTTCACAATTTTTGAAATGGGAAAACCACTCAAACATGAGTTTTCCCCATAGCATCCTTGTTGTACGCCATTCCTAATAGATCGAAAGATTTTGTTACATTTTTTCCGAGCAAAAAGCAGAATTTCACCGCTGCACCTTCTTCATGAAAATCAGCAATTGAAAAAACGACAATCACAAAAAAACAGTCGTCACTATAAACTCTGCGAAAACTAGTCCTCACTTTCATCAGCGACGACGTTCGGCCTACTGACTCTGGAACGTTAGCTGTGTGCGCTCGTAGCGCCAAAACGAGGTACGACAAAAACTCTGCCCACCAAAAAAAATTGTTCGGTTTCTTTCAGGTTGTGCTTCGTACTTTATCTCTTCGTCTGCTTATGACGTCGGCATGTATACCTCAATTATTGTAGTCGGATTTAGTATCCCGTTGAGTCTTATGAGAGCATGTCTGTCACTGAACTGTGAATGATAACTCACTCTCTGCCATACCATCTTATTCATAATGAATTCTACTCCCGTTATACTATTTCCTGCTACTGTTGATATTACATCATATTCTTCTGAGCAGAAAGCCTAACGTTCTTTCCATTTCACTTCACTGATATCTCGGTATATTCACATTTAGCCTTTGTATCGATGGTTTAAGGTTTTCTAGCTTTCTATCACGTTCAGACTTCTGACGTTCCATGCCCCAACCCATAGAACGTTACCCATACATCCTTTATTCCATCTTTTTGTCACGACCACCTTCACATTGACAGTCTCCTTCCAAATATCGGAATGGGGAACTAATCTGGTATCTTTTGCTAATGGAGGGATAAACATGATGCTTGTTCAACAATCAGACACATTTCCATATTGGCTGTTCAAATAATTGATGCCATAGCTATGGTAAACGAGTAAAACATGAAGTAATGTTGAAACGTCCGCTTAAAAAAATTATACGGGACTGTGCTTAAACTGACACACAATATTTTTAGCGCAACGCAATCTGACTTTCCATAATCCCTACAAAAAAATGGCCCTGACTAACATTAACCTATACGTTTCACAAATCGCTTACCTCACAAAAATCTTGGTTACTCGAACTACTGCAATAAAGCTAGCGCCACCACTGCAAGCTAAATAAAAGAATCTAATTACGGAAGGCACTGACTACTGACAGGGATAGTTAGCAAATGAAAGATTTTAATAGAGAAAAAACAATATATTTACCTTAATATCATCAGAAGTCATAATATATATAGCAGTTGATGACATCCAGTCTTACAAATTTCAAAACTCCGCCATTTCTTTCCCCACATCCACCACTGCTGGCGGCTCGCCTCCAACTGCGCAACGCTACGCGCTGTTCACATCCATCTGCCCAACACTACAATGGCAGACAACAATGCAAACTAGCCACAGACTGCACACAGCACAGCCAGTGATTTTCATACAGAGCGCTACGTGGCGTTACCAATAAGAAAACCTAAACAGCCTACTTACATAGCCCCCATGCTCCCAACAAAAAATTTTACAAATTGTTTTGGGCAGTGGCCAACACAGATTTGAAAAAATTTTTTCTAATTACAATAACAATGAAATCAAATGCACACATTTATTGATACAATGCTGGTCAGAAGCTAAAATTTTCTCACAGTCCATAAAGACAGTCCTGATCGTTCATCACAGTCAAATTGCAGTGTTTTTCTCAAAGTCTGAGCAGTAAAAGAACATGCACACGGAAGTAGTGGATTTCCATGCAGTCTTGAAGAAGTAGTGTTGTCCCTCCAACAGAAAGACAGTGCTGACTCTTGACATGCTGACAGTTAATGGGTCACAACAGAGCAAACCCACAGCAGAGCCAGTCGAAGTTTTGAAGAATATTGGTAGGTAGGTCATCACAGAGCAGACCACTGTAGTCCTGTTAGAGATTACTGTATTGGTGGGCCACCAGAGGTGCAGACCCACTGCAGTCCTTGTAGAAATAATGGTACTGGTGAGTCAGCAAAGGTGTAGACCCACTGTAGTCGTTGTAGAAATAATGGTACTGGTGAGTCAGCAAAAGTGTAGATCCACTGTAGTCGTTGTAGAAATAATGGTATTGGTGGATCATCAAAGGTGTAGACCCACTGTAGTCCTTGTGGAGATGGCCAGCAGCCATCTGCTGCGACTGTGCAGGTGCATAATCACCATCGAAGAGTCTTGCGGACAATATAGCAAGTCCATAACCACCACTTGTGCACTCACAAAGTTTTTGGAATTGTCCTTAGAACCAGCAATTCTGTAATCCAGTCCCTTGCTGAATTATTAACACATGTGCAAACACTAACAGACCCTACTTCTCACATATTGTCCATATACTATGACCAACAGAAATATCTGCAGTGAAATGGAACTTAAAAGTTAATAATATGATGTACTGGTGTCAATTACAATTTTATAACATAAGAATACAATTACAAAGGTACAAAATACATCATTGAAGAACATAACAATACAGATAACATTTGTAGTACAGGCTTTACAAATGAATCGAAATAACATATACATCAGTGTTACAGGAATTATGACATAAGCACATACATATAAGATCAGAATAACTTTTGAAACATCAACTTCACACATGAGCAACAAAACAGAACAGATAAATACTGTCTAAACACCTTTACAAAGTAAATAACATATTATTAATGCAAACTATATTTGAGGATAACAGTATTCCTCATCATAGTGAATGTAGCTGAGTATTCGAAAAATTCTACAGCATAAATCGTATCAGATAAACACATAAACATGGGATGAACACAAATACACAAGGGTACACTAACATATAGCGGAATAATACAAAAGGAAAGGACAGAGTTTGTTTTACTGCAGTATTTTGCAAACAAAACTTTCTGTGCTTCTTGGAGATCTCCCTTCATTCATCATTATTCCCAAAAAGTCCTATCTATACCTGCTTTCTGTATTCTATTCATATTTCTTTCAAAATAATTATTTCTCATTGTACAATACCCATTTTGGCCCAAATCTTTTTCATATAACTTCTCAATGCATTCATTCCCTATTGTACATAGTCAGTTTCTTATATAGTCTACCCCCTCTTAAGGTAACTTAAATCTACTGAGCTCAGATGCATAAACTAAGGGACGAGGCATTGCAGCAGCACAAAACAATTAATATCAACAGCAATGACAAAAAATTCAAATTGGCAAAGCAAGCAGCAATATTACAACTAATATAAGGCAATGAGCAGCAAACAAAAAAAATAAATCAATAGTAAAACAGGCTTAACAGAGTAATGCGAAGTGAAATTTAGTAGCACTATGCCTGGCAAAGAGCAGCAGCAAATGCAATAACTCATATCTAAACATGACAAAGTTCAAGCAGAAAAAATATTACAGTAAGGATGGCCATGTCTAATACCTATATCACATCTTAATGTCTTTGTAATTAAAGCGGTGCACCACAAAAACTAATTCTACAAAAAATTACCAAGTACTTGAAAAGAAAATTATATATGCAGTTACTGTTATTAGTCCCTTCTTATTGTTCTTTCATTCCAAGAGCTCCTTTTTCGAAGAATGTGAATCAGAAATTAATTATTTAATAGATCTGTTGACAGAAAGTGTTCACATTAGCAGATGCATTTAAGTTTATTTTATAAAACCAATGCTGCTACACAGATGGTAAACAGACATCAAATGAAATAAGCAACTATGAAAGGCAAAGCATAAAAATATCATTCAATAGTCATGTATCATTTCATAAGTTAGTAGAAATTCTCTGAACTCTCCTAGAAAGACACTTGTCATAATCAGGTGTGCAGATTTAAGTATCTTTCCAAGTAATGTGCGTGTCGTATTTGTGATGCTTTCTATAAAGGAATGTCAATGGCGTGGATAATGGCCTCTTTTTTTCTCCACCTAATGGCTTTCTTTTGTCAGATGACTAACTCTCAGCTGGGCGCGCAAAACGCATTACGTCAAGGTCACTTACATTTCTTACTGAAATATTTACGACACCAGTTTGCATTACAGTGACAGTCTCATATAAAGAATTTCACAGGTCGAGAATTTGCGTTACAAATGTGTAGAAACAAAATCCTATGAATATAACAGTGTTCAAAAAGTTTTCGTCGGCATTGTGATACATTCACGCATTCACAGCCATTTCATAACTCTTAAAGTACGATTCTTGATTTCCAACATCCTTTTCCACAAATCAGAGTCCCTAACCACTACTCATTATTCATATACATATTCGTCGACACTTCTTCAATATTTCATCATAATAAGTACGTAGCATAATCAAATTCCTCATACACGGTAGCATCATCTTATTGATCATAAACATACCTCAACAGCATAATGCATATCGTCGTTGTAATAATATCATAACATCTCAGTCAATTCTCAAAATCGTCGTAGCTTCCTCCAATAATTTCAAAATCTAAAAAAAACTCTCTGCTCATTTCAATAGTGTCATCTACCTCAAACGTACTTTAAAATCATGATCCCATACCAAATACATCATTCAGAGCTCTCATAGTATGACAATGGTTCCGAAAAAATATGAACAGTTCACAAAGTACAGACAAAATACAATTTCATAAGGGTGAAGTTATCCAACTGTGTAATTGCTAAACATCTGTCACTAACATAGTAAAAATTGTTTGTTTCTCTGTTTAAATAATCAGACAGCTGTGTATTTTATGTGTTAGAGAAATATGGTGCTGATGTGTAAAGTTGTTTAAGCAAATACCATATTAGCTAAGGCTCCTTGTGCTTGCCAGACACATGGTACACAAAGTAAGCGTGTACCTCCCTGAGGATTAATGTAATTATACCCTCAGGTGTTACAGATTACAGCAATGAAATGCAATGTATCACAGAAAACCTTTGTATCATTGTAATTCCAAAATCTTTAAAAATAAATCTTTTAAGTACAAAATTAATCACTCAAATGCATGTCCTGTAGGGCTAAATGTGCGTCTTGTAAGATAATTCTGTTGAAGTGTCGTAGTTATCGTCCTCTGTAAGCAAAGTTCTGCTGAAGTCAATGTACTTACCTCGTAATAAACGAAGTGAATTGCTTTGCGTATAGATATCTCAGTTATTACGCTTATTGTCGTGGTGAAGGAAGTACTGTGCTGTAACGTATAGTTGCGCTACAAAAAAGGCTGTCTCATTGTAGCTATACCACAAAAGTTACTACTAAAACATGTTTTACTTTCCAGAATAATTCAGAAAAACTGTGCAGATATAAAGCAGATACATCGCAAAAGCAACATTGTAAATTGTCACTCATTAGTAGCGTCGTAAGAAAATCGTGTAGTTGTCACATAAACTAACCACTGTGTCATCTGGTATCTCACAGAAAGTACTTTAAATCCAGAATGTATCTTCAAGTAAACCAAAATGTTGCATTAAAATCTCATTAGCAGTACCAGTATATGTCCTAAGTATGTAAGCCTGATAGTCGTTACGTAATAGTGCAACTAACAAGCAAGAATGTACATATACGACACTGTGTCGTCTGTTCACTATAACAATGCATTCGTAATTTCTGTTTCAAAATGTTCCCTAGGTTCTACACTGGATATTTAACTTCAAAACCTTGTTGCATGTTAACAGTTTCTAAGTCTAAGAAAGCATACTAGTAACGTGAAGTGAAAAATTTTATGGCAAAGACTAAGTTATAAAGCAGATTATCTTTCAATAAACGGTTTTACATGTGAAATGTGGTGTAAACCTTTACTCTTCCTAGTATGCAGAGGTTCAACTTGAACGGAATTATCATGCGGTATACGTCGGTGAGGAATGCTAAGATTTTTCTCAAGGTTAGCGTCTATGTTATTTTTCTCTGAGCCAGCCGGCGCACGCGGCTGCCTGCGGTGCGAGTCATTGTCTGTTCCTTTATGGCGCGTGTCGTTATTGGGATTAGGAGACCTAACTTCTACAAATTCACCTTGTCGAGAGTGCCCTGCTCTGTTTGAATCTCGCCAGTTCTGATGCAATTCAGGTCTGTCGTTACGATCATATCGTCTGTCGTCATGTTAGTAGATTCCATAGTTTCTTTCTTGTCGGTCACGTGGTGGAGAATTTCTCCCTGAATCGTAACTGCGCGCTGAACTGTTGCGTCTGAAGTTATTCTGTCTCCCTTGATAATAATTGTTTTTGTTCCCATATTGTCTGTTTCTATGGTTGTCTCTGTGATAGTCACTACCGCGGAGAGGTGATCTTTCCCTGTAATTATTACTACTCTGCCAGTGGTTGTCATATGGGTGGTGTCTGTTTTGGTCACGATTTGCGTTGTAAGAATAGACTTGTCGTGTCCAGTTATTGTTTCTGTCGTCACGGAATTGTGACAGATGTGACCTGTAATTGTTTTGTTCCTGTTTCCACGTTCCGCGACTGTCAGTGTCAATTTCCATTTCTTGTAACAGTCACTGAAAAGCTTCAATGTCATCTTTGCAACGTCCTGCCAAAATAATATGTCGTAAATGTTCAGGTAGTTTGATTAAGCAAATGCGAATGAGTTTTGAAAGGCTGTATTGGTCTCAAAGATATTGATTCTTATGCAACATGTCTTCAAAATATGTGACAAGACTGGAAAATTCAGATCGTTCAAAGCGTTTCATCATCATGATGCTATGTTTTACTCGGTCTTGTGTAGCTTGAGACCAATATGCTGAGAGGAAGGCATGATAAAATTCTCCTTCACCGTGACAATCGTGAATGACCGATCGCATTTTTACAGCTGGTTCATTCTCTAAGTAGCCACACATAAATTCTAATCTGTATTCTAATGACCAGTTGGGAGGAAAACAATGAGAGAATTGATGGAGCCACACTTGTGGATGAATGTCGTTGTCAGAATTCTTAATTGTTTTGAATTTATGTGTAGTAATGAACAGCTTGTAGTCAAAATCATCGTGTCGGCGAGTAGCATATCGGTCATTGTTACGTCGAGTCGGCCCTTCCATCTCAAAATTCGGTGCACCTTGCCAATTTATTTCATAATTTCCGAAATACCCTGTGTTATTATTTTGTGGCTTTTCCGTATTTGTAAGTCGCTCTTACCATGTTGGAGCGCGAGTGTCCTCTGAAATATGTAATTTTTGTATTACTTGTGCCAACTGACCTTGTACTTCCCGGATTTCTCTTTTGTGTTGCGTATTAATTTGATTCTGATTTTGTTTGAATTTATTAATTTGTTCATACTCCTCTGTGTCATTAAAGACTACCGGTTTTGTGTCATTCAGATTATCATCTACCTTCGTAGATAAATTATTTAGCTGATCCGAAAGTTCAACTACTTTCTCTGATAATGAACTAATTTCCTCCATGGGTCTTTCTGAACCAATTTTCAGAGTATCTAATGTGTCCTTTAAGTTTTCTTGAGTTTTTGCAAGTTGCGTAACCGAATCGGTAGATGCAACAGAGTCAATTTTAGCTTGCAAGGTCTCATGATTTTGATGAACAATAGTTTGCAGTTCTTTTATGGCTGCTTCGTGATTCTGTAATGCGATTTCATGCCGCGAAAAAATAGGTTGAAAATGCTCACAAATCTGTGTTTTTACGTCATTACAGACTATTTGACATTTCGATTCAATGTTATGTAACTCATTAGTTAAATCTTCACGTGTTTGTTCAAGTGTGGTGTGTAACTTTTGAAGCTTTTGCTGTGTTTGTCTCTGATTTTGTTCCATTGTGTCTAACTGTTGCTGTATTTGTCTCTGATTTTGTTCCATTGTGTCTAACTTTTGAAGATTTTGTTCCATTGTGTCTAACGTTTGAAGCTTTTGCTGTGTTTGTCTCTGATTTTGTTCCATTGTGTCTAACTTTTGAAGATTCTGTTCCATTGTGTCTAACTTTTGAAGCTTTTGTCCCATTTGTTGCATTAACTGTAATAACAATGCACTGGCGTCTGAAACATGTTCCTCAGTGCTATTCGGCATTGCATTTGAACCGGCAATATTCGCAGTTTGAAAAGCAGAAAATGTGTCTTGACTTATTTGAGAAAACGGTGAGGACGCAAAACCTGAACCTACAGTATTTGCAAGATTGTGTCCTGTCATTTCGGATTCCTGAGGCAAGCTGTTGCCGACCGAACGATCTATAATGCTTCCATGTTCAATAATTGTTTCACTGTCTACACCATTGTTTGCAGCCCGCTCCATTTCCCTATGTACAATTACCAAATTACTACTTTGAACATTAGTTAATTCATTACTCGGTGGCGCTAACACACTGGTTTCGTGTTCACTGTCGTTTCACAGTTTACTTTGGAGCCTAGTATTACGTTTTTCACACGCCATTATTGTCACAATATATCACACGATAACACAGAAAAGCACAATTTGAAGAGCAAAAATAAGAAAACACATTAACATAGCACTGAAAATAATATCTCCTTAACTGCAGGCGCAGCTGCGAAATACTTGCTGCAAATCTACATGCATGCCACAACTGTTTTATTGTACAACAATGAAAAACTACAACTACAAAGGAAATTCTCTCTATAGTTACACGCTAGTAATAAACAAAAGCTACCTTAACTACACAAACTACAAGAAAAAAATCAGAAGATTCCAGTGAGGTATCCTCGGCTAAGGGTCGACATATGAATCGTCCCCTTAGAGAAATTATACATGACTGTGCTTAAACTGACACACAATATTTTTAGCGCAACGCAATCTGACATTCAAAAATCCCTACAAAAAATGGCCCTGACTAACATTAACCTATACGTTTCACAAATCGCTTACCTCAGAAAAATCTGGATTACTCGAACTACTGCAATACAGTGAGCGCCACCACTGCCAGCTAAATAAAAGATTCAAATTACGTAAAGCACTAACTACTGATAGGAATCATGACATCCAGTCTTACAAATTTCAAAACTCCGCCATTTCCTTCCCCACATCCACCACTGCTGGCGGCTCACCTCCAACTGCGCAACGCTACGCGCTGTTCACATCCATCTGCCCAACACTACAATGGCAGACAACAATGCAAACCAGCCACAGACTGCACACAGCACAGCCAGTGATTTTCATACAGAGCGCTACGTGGCATTACCAATAAGAAAACCTAAACAGCCTAATTACAATGTTACCTATTAAGATCAGCGATATCCAGTTGTGTTACAATTTTGTTATAATTCTATGACCCGGTGTTGACATATTAATGTGTTCGAGATTGGAATAATAGAGAATTATTATGAAGGTGGTTCTGTGAACACTCAGCCAGGGGCTTAGATGTCATTTGCAACGTATGCACATAGAAATGTATATACTGGGTTTGGAACTTAAATAGTGGCAACTAGTTATTCATTACCGATGTTTGTACCTGTTACTGTCCTTAAAAGTAGTCACCAGCGCTATGTGCAACCCGTTGCCAGCGATGTGGAAGGCGTTGTATACCGTTAGCAGACCCTGTTCTGTTGATGGTGCGAATGTAGCGGTCGAATCTCTGGAACAGTTTTGAAGCGAATGCCACCAAGTGGTACCTTCATGTTCGGAATCAAATCGAAGTAACAAGGTCTTAAGTCATACTACTGTTCGTTTTTGGAGCATCACCTGCAACCAGCTTTGCGAAAGAAGCTGTGACACTTTCTGCGCAACCCACCCATCATTCTGCACGACAATGCGCGGGCGCATACAACGCGAACTGTGGCTGCTCTGTTCAGTCGATGGGAGTGGAAAGTGCTGTACGATCCACCATACTCCCCGGACTTAAGTCCTTGTGACTTTGGTTAGATTCCGAAGATGAAAGAACCACTTCGTGGTATTCGCTTCAGGAAGTATGTATTCGACAGGTAGTAGACGCTCCATTCGCACCATCAGCAGAACAGGCTCTGCAAACGGTATACCACGCCTTCCACGTTGCTGGCAACGGGTTCTACGCAGCGCTGGTGACTACTTTGAAGGACAGTAACAGGTGCAACATGTAACTCTTTTGTATCGGCTGTGAATAAGTAATTGCTACTATTTAAGTTCCAACCAAGCAACAAGACACTGGTATAGGCATGCGTATTGAGGTACAGAGATATGTGAACAGGCAGAATATGGGGATGCGATCGGCAGCACCTGTATAAGACAAAAGTGTCCGGCCCAGTTGCTAGATCACTTACTGCTGCTACAAAGGCCGGTTATCAAGATTTCAGTGAGTTTGAACGTGGTGTTACAGTCGGCGCACGAGCGACGGGACACGGCATTTCCGAGATAGCGTATGCAGTTGGAATGATATGGTACTCGTGGTACGTGTAGATGTGACTCTGACAGGTGACACATACATAAGCTTCCTGTCTGATCACATGTATCCATTCATGTCCGTTGTGCATTCCGATGGTATTGGGAAATTCCAGCAGGACAATGTGACACCCCACATGTCCAAAATTGCTACATAGTGGCTCCAGGTACATTCTTCCGAATTTAAACACTTCCGCTGTCCACCAAACTCACCAGACATCAAAGTTCTTTGGCATATCTGGGATGCCACACAACGTGTTGTTCAGCAGAGCTCTCCATCCTCTTGAAGCTTCAAGACTGCTTGTGTCACAGTTATAGTCATATGTTATTGGACACTTTCTTTGAGTTGTCGAAGGCTTTACGCACGGTTGGTTAAGAAGGAGTTGAAGTTTGTGATGTCTGAGGATGAGTGTAATCCCGAGACGCGTAACATGTTCTAATAAAAGAGTCAATTGAACATCTCATGACGTTATTGCGATTGTACAGCACTGGTTGCTAGTTATTAACTAGGATGATACGTTGCAAAAATCTTGACCTTATTTGTCTTTTTGTGAGGTTATTTGAGCTGGCTATAAATATAACATGTTCTAAATTTCTACTGGTGACATCACTGTATAAAACATCGTAGTGTTACCAAAAAATTGTTACCAGGTAATTTGCTACAAATATTGCTACAAATTGGAAGCAATGTTGCAGAAGAAGAAATCAAAAGGTAATGTGAAATTTTACTTACCTACAACAGAAAATTGCTATGTCAGCATTTCAGTCTACAAGATTTCGTAAATTTATTTACGTGTGACGAAAATAACTTCCTCTTTGATAAAGTTCAGGGCACATAGTTTTTCGTTTAATAAAAGTGTAATCACATGATTGCAGGCTTGTGTCAACATAAAATTTAATGTTTTAATAATAATTACAAAGTACGAAAATGGAACAAATGACTCTGAGCACTATGGGACTTAACATCTGAGGTTCAAAATGTTCAAATGTGTGTGAAATCTTATGGGACTTAACTGCTAAGGTCATCAGTCCCTAAGCTTACACTCTACTTAACCTAAATTATCCTAAGGACAAACACACACACCCATGGCAGAGGGAGGACTCGAACCTCCGCAGGGACCAGACACACAGTCCATGACTGCAGCGCCTGAGACCGCTCGCCTAATCCCGCGCGGCTAACATCTGAGGTCATCAGTCCCCTAGAACTTAGAAATACTTAAACCTAAATAACCTAAGGACATCACACACATCCATGCCAGAGGCAGGATTCGAACCTGCGACCGTAGCGGTCGCGCGGTTCCAGACTGAAGCGCCTAAAACGGCTCGGTCACACAGGCCGGCTACAAAGTACGTTTCTCAACAAAATGATCAGATATTGCAAAGTAATACGAAAGTAATGACTACTAGGTACACTACTAATAAAAGCACCATCACAGTATCTAAGCATCTTCAGTGCTTAGCAGGTTATGTTCACTGATTATTTCACAATACACTTTTTTGTAACATGTTTACGATAGATGTGCTTTGTGCAGGGGAAAGTATTCCTTTTCTTGACTCAATAAATATGTGGTGTCCATGTTATTCATTAGCGGTGTCATCTCAAAGTGTTGCTCATTAATATCTGTACTTTCCTCTTGAGTGTCTTGAGTAATGTTACATCGTCGATTTCTTTAATCAAAATTCTAATTGTGTGGTAAGATACAAGCTTTGCATTCTAGAGAGAAATCAGTAAAGTGAATGCTAATTGCGTACTGCACTTGAGTCCGATCGCCGCTCACGGTCAATAATTGACGAATGCGTATCCATATTAAGATAAACTGTGTGGGCATTGCAAACTACGACGGTGATCAAAGTGTAACCTGCCTCCTTTACTAAACGCACCAACTGCCTTCGCCCACTCCTGTTTATCGAGAGTGACAGAAACCATGTTCTCTTTTTAACATCTTATTGTACAGGACGAAACTTACGTCAGACTATAATATTTATAGTGTGGGTATACGTCATGCGCATACGGACCCCTAAAATGCTTCCTGTCCCACTCTCCAGTATACTAAAACGTGTGCCCCTGTGAGCCGTCTCAAATGCCTCCTATCTCTTAAAAAAAAAAATCATTTTTCCACATTCCTTGGCTGGACGACGTATCTTGCAGGGCATATCCCAGAAGAATTACCATTTATTCCCCCTAGCATTCGTCTTTATCAGAACTGTTACACAAGCAAATTACAAGACCATCATAACCATAAAACACAAATATTACCCAATATGATGAACTAAATAGACACTGCAAAAGGAACCGAAAGAACGACACACCATGATACAAATTACACACAACCCGCCCCCCCCCCCCCCCAAAAAAAAACCTACAAAAACTTAATTATTTGCTAGGTAGTCACAATGTACCAGCTTCTATATACTAAAATTACAAGCTACGTATTCCAAACAAACTCCTCCATTTTAGTGTGGTCGTGTCCGCTATATTTCTACCACGGGTTTGTCTGTCGGCTCCGTGCCAATTGTCGATTTCAGTCATTGTTGTTTCCTACCGTTTTGCGGATGATTGCGCGGCGGGTCAGGTGCACTGACTTCCCAGATCTGTATACCAAGAATCTAGTGATTTTGGTCACATGTGCTTTGTTCCCTCGATGACGACCATTATTGTTAACATGACCGTTTCGCTAGTTTGTCTTGTCGCAGTGAGTACCGTGGTATGGTTGTCTCACCCGTGAGCGAAACCTGTCGTCCGTATGTTCACTGACGAAACCGTGTGGTCTTGCACCGTGTTGTTCGTTGCTGAGAGTTGATCTCTCATTCCTGTTCTCAGTATTAAGGTCTTCAAGCCCTTGTAATAAGGTATTGAATGTTTACTCATTGTCTCCACAACGCTTTATACATCTCATCTGACTGGAGCGCGGCAGCATGCCATAGCAGAACCGTATTAAATCAGTTAGCCCAAAAGGCCCGTCAAGAAACTGATTATTTTGAGACATTTTATCGAAACATTTGACGGGGGTGCATATACTATAGTTTGCAAAACCTTTCCCCAACGTGATTTCGTCTTTCACACGTGCCTGAGCCTCTTGTGAGCAACACGTCGCAAGGAAATTCTCTCTAAACTCTGGGTTAGTGTTGCAGTTCTGCGCTACTGTTTTCATCTTTGTCCCAGCTTCACCTTCAAAGAAGCTGAATAATCAAACCGTTTGGCCGAGGCTCTGCGACAAAGGTTGAAATTGGCTAAGTTTCAGAAAGAGTTAAAGTCGAAGTCTTCCCCTTACATCACCTTGCGACATCCTTGAGCGCCGGATGCGGCTCATAACATGCAGCACTCGGTGTCCGTGATGACATGCTCCTGTTGCCTGTGAGTGATCGATTTTGATCACTAACTATCGTCAGGTCAAGTACAGATGGAATATTGCTCTCAGGTTACACTTTCGGTTGCAGATGTCCGAGCTCCTCGCTTCTTATAAGTAACAGAGAGATATGTACCCCACGTTGCTACAAGCCATCCCTAACCGATCATGTAATCAGCGCGTGATACGTTGACAAGTAAAGACTGGATCGGAAAGTAAATGAAGCAAGAGAGCCTCAAATGCGAATTCAGTATGCAAACGGGAGGTGAGGAGAAAGCCATGAAAGAGGCCGCCACTTCACAAAACAAATGGATGACTTATTCAAGAGAAAGAGCTTAACAAATTGTACCAGTTGGTAATTCGTTGGTCCACCTCTGGCCCTTTTGCAAGCAGTTATTCCGATTGGTACTGATTGATAGAGTTGTTGGGTGGCCTCTGAGGGATATTATGCCAAATTTTGCCGAACTTCCGCTTTTAATCGTCGAAGTCCAGAGTTCGTTAGAGGGCCCTGCCAATAAGGCTCCAAACGCTCTCAACTGGGGAAAGACCCAGCGACCTTGCTTGCCGAAGCTAGGGTTAGGCAAAACACAAAAACAAACTACAGAAACTCGGGTATTTTCTTGTTGAAATGTAAGCCCAGTATGGCCTACCATCAACGACAACAAAGACCATTGTTTCCAGAATGAGATTTTCCCTCTGCAGCGGAGAGTGCACTGATATAAAACTTCCTGGCAGATTCATACCGTGCGCCATACCGAGACTCGAAGTCGGGATCTTGGCCTTTCGCGGGCAAGTGCTCTACCAACTGAGCTAGCCAACCACAATTCACAGCTTCAATTCTGCCAGTACTTCTCCCCCTACCTTTCAAACTTCACCGAAGCTCTTCTGCGAAACTTGCAGAGGTCCCGTGTTCGAGTCTCGGTCCGGCACACAGTTTTAATCTGCTAGGAAGTTTCAAGACCGTTGTTGACGTACCGCTATACTGTATTCGCGCAGCGGATGACAACGAAAGGGATCCTGCTATGGCATCCCAGACCACTACTTGTGGTTGTCAGGTTATGAAATGGGCCACAGTCAGGGTGGGATCCCACCTCCGTACAGGCCACCTGGAGATACATATTCGGCCTGGAATCTCGCTGACTGGGCTAGACTTGTCCTCAGTGATGAGTCTCGATTCGAACTGAGACCCGATGGGCAGTGAAATGAGTCGGAGGCCCCCCAGGCAATGGTGGAACACCAGGCTGACTGTCGCACACAATACTGCCTGATATCCAGGAGTGATGGTCTGGGCTGCCGTTTCTTTTCACAGCAGCAACCCTTTGATTATCATTCGTGATGCCCTTACAGCACAGTGGTATGTCGACGATACTCTACGCCTGTTTTGTTACCCTTAATGACAAACCATTCTGAGATTACAGTTCAGCAAGATAAATATCCATCCGCACATGGCGAAAGTTTCTGTACTACTCTCATCAGTGAATGCCAAGCCGAATAAATGCACCATAGGGGACCGAAATGAAGCAACTTATCATTGACTTGCTTGGTTAACCACTTATTTTTTTCTAAAACTGTAATCGTCTGTTTTTCTGTACATGTAAATCGTCTCTACTGATTTTCCTCCCATTCGGGTAGTTAATTTGTAGAACGTCGAATTTTTTGTGTAGTTACGTTATTCAATCGACTTGTTACGTACTACAATTCGGAGCCCTCTAGTGTCGCAGGGCTCCATATATTAAAGCGTGAAGAATAAAGACGTTGAATGTTAACAGCTTTGGTCTATTTAAAAAGTTTTAATAGTTTTCACATAAAAATTTGAGAGACCTTGTTTAACAGAACGTCCTCGTAGACTGCTAGCGACAGAGCTTAACTTGTCAGTACAACACTGTTTGAAACGCCTATGGCTATTTGCGTCCAAAGAAAAACTAGGATTCTTATTGAGAGAGATAATTTCCTTTCTTTATAGACTCACTGTCTCGAATCTACTTCTTGAAAATCTAATGAATTTCAACTACTACACTAACAACGAAATAGGGTAATGCGATTTTGTCATATGAAGACATGGTTGGAGACCGTGGCTGTTATTTTAAGACAAATGTTGATGTTGTTGCGACAGCAACCAGATACGAATTTATTTTAAGTTCCTTTATTCAAAAGGTACCGTTACCGGTTTCGAATCATTACGATTCATCGTCAGACGCCTTTCATGCTTTCATTACAATGTGCGCCGCATTTTTTACTGATTAGTTATCCTAAAATATAAATAATACATAATTATAAGCATGTCACAAAGATGGCTGGGTTACAGATTTACATTGGGATGTGACTCACGTGAAATGACGGTTTGTAGTACTTGTTTTCACATTTTTTGTCCAGCACACCACGTTTGTAGTTTTCATCGCATTCACACCATTGCACACATAAACCTGCACAGTTGAGCACTTCAGACTTGTCACTGATTGCATTTCCACCATATTTCTACCGTTAAACACGTAAATTTGTATCACTAAGCACTTCAGCTTAGTCACAGAACTTACTTCTAACATCCACCTCATGTTTTGGTAGATACATACTGTTTAGAAACATATGAGCGTCAAAGATACTATGATATAACGTAATATTACAAAGATGCTACATGTTTGGAATAATATCGTATATCCACGTGTGCAACTGAAACGCATTTTACACCAGTACACAGACATGTTGATTTCGTGAATATTGCAGCGAATCTAGTTATGAAGATGTTGTATGTCTCAAACCTTCTATTTTTTATATATATATATACATATATATATATATATATATATATATATATATATATATATGTGTGTGTGTGTGTATTCCATTCAGTGAGAAACATTGAGAACAACTTAAAAATTTTACATCTAGCAGAAAAGGGAGCCACTACATATATATATATATATATATATATATATATATATTCCATTCAGTGAGAAACATTGAGAACAACTTAAAAATTTTACATCTAGCAGAAAAGGGAGCCACTACATGTATATATATATATATATATATATATATATATATATATATATATATATATGTGTGTGTGTGTGTGTGTGTGTGTGTGTGTGTATATGTGTGTGTGTGTGTGTGTGTGTGTGAGAATTGTAGTAACGGATAAATTTGCAACATCTGCAAATAGGTGTAGGAATACTATTTACTTTGAAGGGTGGAAATTAATTTTTGGAAATTTTTCAGGAAAGGTGTCTTAGCCAGTTCAGTTTGTTCATTAACGATATAATCTGGGGTGCTGTTTCTTTGTGTGTATATTTCTTTTAATAGATTCATAGTGGCTCCCTTTTCTGCTAGATGCAAAATTTTTAAGTTGTTCTCAATGTTTCTCACTGAATGGTTTTCTTCAGCGATATGGGCTCCAAATGCAGGTTTGTTCAAGTTTCCAAGCCTTAAAGCATCAGTGTGTTCTTTGTATCTAACTTCAGAACTTCTGCCTGTCTTTCCAATGTAGAATTTTGGGCATGTGTCACATTTGAGCTTGTATATTCCTGATTTAGTGTAGGGGCTCATGGAGGTGCTTACATCATGGATTTCTTTTTGTTCTAATTTATTAGTTGTGGTAAAGCTGATTGTGATATTTATCTTTTTAAATAAGTTTTCTATTTGATATCATAGTGGGCCTATGTGTGGGAGAGCACCATATTTAGGTTTGGCTTCTGTGGCACACTGATTTGGCTTGGAGTGCATGATGTGTGGATTGCTGTTCAGTGGAACTGTGTTTTTTTGTTTCCATTTTGTTGTGGAGCTACTGTTTTAAATATACTGATTTCATTTCCTTGGTCTGTGTCACTCATTGGTACCTTTTTAATTCGATGTACCATGGCTCTGAACTATGCCATCTTTTGTTGGCAAGGGTGGCACTATGAGTTGTCAGTACTGACATCTGTGGTTGTAGGTTTCCTGTAAATACTAAATTGATGATTATGGTTACCGTTGAAAAACTTCAGGTATAGAAAATTAATGCTTTTATTAGTTTCATGTTCAACTGTGAATTTAAATATTTTTGTATTTTGCTTAGATCCGCTGCTAATGTATTAATTTCGTTGTTTGTACCATCAAAAAGAAAGATTGTATTATAAACATATCTTCTGTAGTAGATTATTTTGTTTGAGATGTGCTGGTTGGTTGAGAAGAATTTTTGTTCTGTGTGGTTGATGTGAATATCAGCCAATACCCCAGCTAAGCTACTTCCCATTGCCAAACCATCATGTTGTTGGTCTAGCTTGTTGTTGAAGGTAAAGTAATTATCCTCTAGAATAAGTGTAAGTATTTCGATGAGTCATAGATCTCTGCAATACTAATTTTCTGATAACCAAGCAGATTGTTTCTTATAATGTTAATAGTCTCTTTGACAGGGATGTTCATGTACAGGTTGACTGTGTCTAGTGATGCTAATTTAGCTGTTGGTGGGATGGGGATATCTTTAATTAAGCTTATGAGTTCATGTGTGATATGTATGGTGTAGTTATTTTCAAATGTGTAGTATCTGGTCATGAGGTCTTTCAATTTATGGCACCCCAGACTATATCCTTCATGAACAAACTGAGCTGACAATCACCCATTTTCTGAAAATTTTCCAAAAATTAATTTCCACTTTCCAAAGTAAATAATATTCCTGAACCTATCTGCAGATGAAGTAGCAAATTTATCTGTTAGTACAATTATCATGATGCTAAATGTAAATGAATAATATACAGTCTTACACACACACACGCACACACACACACACACACACACACACACACACACACACACACATATATATATATATATATATATATATATATATATATATTATTATTGGTGTTTTGCCCTTAAAGAGCGCATTTGGACTAAACTACATGGCCAGTTCCTTTTGCTGCCCAAACTTCCCTCATTCGCTCACTGTGTTTCTGTTTCCGGTCCTCTGTCCATGCTTCTTGTCGGCTTCGTGTCTTCGGCTTCATCTTGATTGCCTTTTTGGTTGCCCATATTTCTTTCATCTTCTGGCTGTGATCTTGCTTGCGTTCTTCGGTCCATTTTATGCCTGTTCGTTTGTCGCATTGTATCTCATGTAGTTTACTTTTCTTAATGATGTTTCTGAACTTTATTCTGTCGTTTATTGTGTCTGCTGTTATGTTGAGCTGGTTCAGGTCGTTTTCTACCTCTGCCACCCATTTGTTGTTTCTAGTGGTTACCCAGTCAAAGATCTGTTTGGTCAGCCTGTGTGATGGCATTCTGTATAGGTGTCCATAGAATTGTAGTCTGCGTTTTCTAATCTTTTCTGTGATTGTCTCTGTATGTTTGTACAGTTCCTCTGTAGGTTTCTTGATCCATATTCCATTGTTGTTAGTTGCGCCAAATATTTTCCTAAGTATTTTCCGTTCTACTTTTTCTAATTGTCTGATACGTGTGTGCCCTCGGATTAGTGTGGTCTCTGCTGCATATAGTGCCTCGGGGAGCACCACCGTGTCGTAATGGCGTAATTTGGCTTATTGTGAGATAGACTTCTTGTTGTAATGATTCCACACTACTTTGTATGCCTTGTCCAGTTTAGTCTTTCTTTCTTCATTTGAGTCTCTGTTATGTCCACTCATTTGTAGCGTTTCACCGAGGTATTTGAAGTTTGCTGTTTTGTAAATCGTGCCATACTTTGTGTTCAGAGATGAGAGTTTCTTTGTGCTCATAAACTGTGTCTTTTCGTAAGAGATCTGTAGTCCAGTTTTGGAAGCGATTTCGTGCAGTTTTTCAATAGCGTCTTTTGTTTCCTTTATACCTTTCGTGACAATCGCCAAATCGTCTGCAAAAGCCAGGCATTTAATCTGTAGGTTTCCTAAGGTTATCCCCTGTTGTGATGTTTCCCATTCTTTTATGACTTTATCTAACACCAGATTGAAAAGGAGAGGTGAGAGGCCATCGCCTTGTCGGACACCTGTGCGAATTTCAAAGGGCTCTGATAGTTCCCCACAGAACTTTACTTTGGAGGTCGTGTTGGTTAAAGTTTGCTCTATGATAGCCCGTGTTTTGTTGTCTACTTTGTATTCTGCTAGAATTTTGAAGAGAGTTTTCCGGTCGATAGAGTCGTACGCCTTTTTGAAGTCAACAAAGGTAATGATCAGGTTCTGTTTGTGTTGTAAAATCATTTTCAGGTTCCAAATTTGTTCCGCACAAGACCGCCCTTTAGGGAAGCCTGCTTGGTATTCCCCAATCAAGTGGTCGGTTTGGCATTCTAGTCTGTTCAGTAAAGCTTTAGAGAGGATCTTGTATGTGACCGGTAGTAGGGATATTCCTCTGTAGTTGTTCGGGTTAGTCTTGTCACCTTTTTTGTGTAGTGGGTGTATCAGGGCAGTTTTCCAGTCGTCAGGAATTTTCATGGTCTTCCAGATGTCTTCCAAGATCCTGTGGATGTCTTTGGTGAGTTCTCGGTCTTGTAACTTCCAGATTTCCGCGATGATGCCATCTTCTCCTGGTGCTCTACGATTCTTGAGTGACTTTATTATTTCTTTAACTTCTTCTAGAGTTGGAGGTTCACTATCTGGATTGTATGTGCTCGTTTCTGTCATCATTTCTTCCATGGGGGGGTCCGTGTTGAACAGTTTTTCAAAGTACTTTGCCAGAATGTCACAATTGTTTTTGGTATTGGTTTCTAGGGTTCCATCCGGTCTTCTGAAGCACAAGTTGGGTGGTTGATATCCAGTCATATTTTCTCTGAACGTTCTGTAGAAGTTTCTTGTATTGTTCTTCATGAAGTCTGATTCGATCTCTGTCAGTCGCCGTTTGTCATACTGTCGTTTTTCACTGCGAATGATTTTGCTTGATTGCTTCTGTGTTTTCAAGAAGTTCATCCAATTCTCTTGGGATTTATGGCAACTAAATTTTTTCCATGCACTGATTCGTTGGTCAATAGCTTGGTCACATGTGTGGTTCCACCAACGGTGTTTCCGTGTTCGTGGTGCTTGTGCTAGTTTCATGGCCTCTCGGATTCTTCGTGAAAGTTGTGTCCAGTCTGTCGTTTTCTCCATTTTAATTTTGTGTAATATTTGTGTCTGGTTTAAAGTAACGTATTCTGGATCTGGTCTAACAATTTTGTTCTTCTGGAGCTTTTTCTTGGGCAAAGGACGAATCCTGATCTGTAGTAGGTGGTGGTCTGAGTCGAAGTAGCCTTTACGGGTGTCTATGTTCAAAATTTCTTTTTGTGAGTCTTTCTGCACTATTACGTGGTCGATTTGTAGTTCTTGCTTTCCGCTGGGGAATTTCCATGTGGTAAGTTTTCGTGTTGGTTTCTTGAATTTTGTTGACATAATGGCTTTTGCAAAAGTCTATCAGATGTTTTCCGTTTTTGTTGGTGTCCTTGTGTGGAGTATGTTTTCCTGTGATATGTCTGTATATCTTTTCTTTTCCGAGTTTGGCGTTGAAGTCTCCCAGTATTATTTTGACTCTATGTGCAGGAATTTTTCTGATAGTTTCTTCCATTGTCGTCCAGAAGTCATCAATTTCGTCCGGGTTTTTCCTGTTGTAGTCATTAGTTGGTGCATGTGCGTTGATTATTGTGTAGGATTTATTGGCTGATTTCACTGTGATGGTGCTGATTCTTTCGTTTGGTGACGAAAAGTCGATTATGCTGTCCGTGATGGACCTGTGCACTGCAAATCCTGTGCCAAAAAGCCTTAGGTTTTTCAGTTGTCTCGATGGTTTTCCTTTGTATATTCTGAAATTCTCCGTGTTGAAATGGTCTTCGTCTGTGAATCGTGTTTCTTGCAGTGCACATATTTTGATTTGAAATTTTTCGAGAGTGTCTGTCAGTTAATTCATCTTTCCTGTCTTCATCAGTGTGTTCACGTTGAGTGTGCCGATGTAGTGTTTGCGTTTGGTCTTGAGGGAGTATGAGAAGCTCCGATTCTTCTCATGATGTCCGTGAGCCCCCGGAATCCGATGCTCACGACAATCCCAGTCTATTGACTGGGGCCCGGGGTAATGAGATTTTTCTCGTTGTACCATCATGATGTTTAGTAGTTGGATGTATGGCATGCTGCCGAGTACAACCTGACTTTCCAGATCAGGAGGTTGGTTGAGGCCGCCACTGACATGTGGAGCAGACGCCTTTTGTAGCCGCCCACTGTGGGAACAGACGCTACTAGTAGTTTTGGTCCGCCCCGAGTATTTCATTTCCTCGGTACCACCTATATCTAGGAGGCATTCCCCTATCCGCCACCTGGGGAGGCGCTCGGTTGCGGGTCTACTAACCGCCCCGAGATATATATATACATATATATATATATATATATATATATATATATATATATATATATATATATATATATAGGTTTGAGACATGGAACATCTTTACAATTTATGTAGCAGTATTCGCTCTAATATTCACAAACTCAGTATCTCTCTGTACTGGTGCGAAAGGCGTTTCAGTTGCATTAAGTAAATATACGATCTTTTTCCAAACGCGTAGCATCTTTGTAATATTACGATATATCACAGCATCTTTGAAGCACATATGTTTGTAAACACTATGTATCTACCAAAACATGCTGTACATGTTAGAATTCTGTTCTGTGACTAAGCTGAAGTGCTCAATGATACAAATTTACGTGTTTACCGATAGAAATATGGTAAAAATGCAGTCAGTGACAAATCTGAAGTGCTCAATTATGCAAGTTAATGTGTACAATGGTGTGAATGCGGCGATAACAGCAAACGTGGTCTTCTGGACGAAAACTGTGAAAACAAATACTACAAACCGACATTTCATGTGAGTCACATCCCAATGCAAATCTGTAACTCAACCATCTTTGTGACTTGCTTATAATTATGTATTATTTATTTTTTAGGATAACTAATCAGTAAAAAACGCAGCACACATTGTAATGAAAGCATGAAAGGCGTCTGACGACGAATGTACTGCAATTCATCGAATAACTGGAACTACCCATCTGCATTAAATTCTTGGGCTTCATTTGATACATTTTGAAGGTTTTGTCTTCTTTTGTACGAAAGTTTCCAGTTCTTCCAAAGGCTTTTGCCTACAGTGTGGCAAATTTTCATGGTGTTTTACTTCACACCTAATGTATGGTCAATTTGTGATTACGTAGGCTTTCCCGGCGTAATAAGTCTTGAAAGTCTCTTCGGGTTTGCTGCCGGATCCTAAAATCAACGTGACTCGTTATTTCGGCGATCCAACTGTTCGCCATCTACAGGAAATGCTGCTTCTGCTGATGAGTCCCACTGAGAACTGACGCAAGGTTACAATTCGACGTCTCATATAGGCTACCGTTCAGTACACGGCGCATGCGCCGCCCATCACGGTTTGTGGCTTCCAAAACACGGAGGTGGCGCCGCCCTTAGTGAAACACTGCTGGCAACGATATATCGCAATCAAGGCCGCACCAAAAAACGTTCAGTTTTGATGCGAGATAATATAGGAATCCGCGTTTTTCTAAGAGGAAACCCATTGTCTCTGTTGATTAAATTATCAGCCAACCTAATTTCAACGGCCAATGTAAGCTTTCCCGTTCTATTCGCACAGTGAGTGACAGGTGTGTGGAACATCGCCGTCACACGAGGCTACAGCAGCCGAAAAATCGGCCGTAGCAGAACACTGCCTAAATGAGGGACACAAAATGAAATTTTAGGAAACTGTTGTGATTGCCAACATTTCCGGTTTTTGGAATAGTGTCTGTTGATTCACCGACTTGTGTATTCGTAAACATTTGTGTAACACCCCAAGAGACGAAAACAGTATTCTTAGACGTATTCCTATTTACTGCACTGTTAGCAAATTGCAAGCATATCAGCAATGTAATCATCGAACTACTATACCTTAAAACTAAGTTACCATGCTGCAGATCTAATATGGTCATTAGTGTCTGGTGAGGTTCCATACTGCCACACTGCGTTTTCTACTTCATAGTATAAATTCCAGAAATTCTGATGGTGGTCTTGTAATATTATAGAACGAAACCAGTCAATAAAACCCACTGCATAGAAATTTTGGCTGTCCTGAGAAACTTAAAAATCAGTCGCTTTATCGTCAACGCCTGCTCTCACTAAATTTGTGGCTACTTATGTCTGGGGAACAGTCCACAGATACCTAAAGATGAAACTGAAGCCTACACAGATCAACATGAAAGTTAAATTTCACCAAGACTGATTAGAATTCGGTGTTTTTCCAAGATATAAAAGAGTCAAAATACAGAAGATATCTCATATCCCACAACACATCACATGTTAATTGTAGATGAGTTGGTTAAAGGAGAAATTCAGAGATGCATACAGACTCAAGCAAGTGAACGTTTTTCCATATGATCCATATTTCCAGTTAGAAAGTTTGTAATTCTAAGTACAGCGCTGGAATGAAGGGTTAAATGGGGTTAAAAAAGCTGCTTAGAATTGTCCTGCTATTTACCAGAAGATAATTTATAATTTATCACAATTCTCGACTGATGGTATCGTAATTGACTCTGAAACACCAATTCTATTTTATGACAGGCGCGCCAATTTAATAGATATACAGCTAAACAAGGGTGAAGCTGATTTATCAGAGAAAGGTTTTCAATTGAACTTGAATCGCAATTACAAAGAAAGAAACTTAAGAAATAATTTCTGAGCTAAAGATAGCATCTATTTCTTCCAAATTAAACAGAAATGAAGAAATTAAAATAGCTTTATAAACGTGAAAATCCCAAAATCAAGCATTACATTCAGTTATGACCAGTTAACAGAAACTTAATAGAATAAAAATTTTGGGAGAAAGTGCTGAAACAGAAACTCTAGAGATAATAGCCTCGTTTTTATATAAAAAAGGACTCTATTCACATAACAATACATTATTTAGAATTTAACAGCATAAACGAATTTGGTAATAACTGATTCCATAACTTCCAAAGTTAAAAAGATGCCTTTGAATTTATATTTGATCCATTAAGAAAACATAGATTAGAGCTAATGAATCGAATGCTTTCCACTGCAAGAGTCCTCATTATATTAGGCTAACTGGGAAGTCAGTTAGGCTTATTAATAATGAAAACATTGCTTCTAGTGGGTAATGACATTATATATCCAACAAAAAATCATAAATGAGTGTACAAATTCCACAACACTCAAGCATTAAAAATGGCATCCTATTTGCTAACAGTGTAGGAAATAAGGATATCTCAGGGGATGCAATTGTTCAAATATGTTTATGAATGTAAAAATTGTAATGGAACATCTGTATCCAAATACTTAAGTAATAATTATTTAATTCGATTTTGATACAGCTGTAATTCGACTGATCTTGAAGCAATATGTGAGGCTGAGAACAAAGATATCATTATTAACTTATATAGTGTATTAATTTTTATATGCACTTTAATTTAAAAAGAGTGAAACGATGTGAGGTCAGTTTCTTTAACGGTAAACGACTGCTCTCCTCCATGGTTTAGACAATGAGTCCATTAAAAGTAATGTCATTAAATCCAAGTAACTGAATTAGACGATTGGAAATGTGTGCTCCATAGCAACTGGAGAGGGAAAACACGCAGTGGCGAAGCCTTGAATGGCATAGACTCTTTGTTGACAGCCATAGACAGAAATTTTTGTGGTTACAAAAATTGCACGGTATCTTCATCAAAATGGCGTGGCTTTTTATTTACATGCTATTTAGTGGTCTCTGAATTAATCAAATCACAGGTGCAAGAATTTTCGTACTTACTATACAGTGAAAATCTGAGCCACGAGTGGAGCTGGAACGATACCACTGTGAAACATCATGTTGCCCAACGTGTATTGATTTATCAGGAACATGAAGAAGGTATATGGGATCATTTTCCACCACCGTCCCGATGATGTAGTCATGATCACGGGTCTCATGAGGCAAACCACAGAAAGGTAAGGTGTTTATTTCGTTCAGTAAAGTAATTTTTAAATGTAGTAACAGTCACGATAGGTAAAAATGATTTTGAACATTATAGTGATCAGCTCTTATTTCATCATGATATTATTGTGCTGTCCTAAGTGCTTTACCATTTATTCCAAACAATAACTTGTATAAGAACTATAATATTTAGAATCAAAATTATATTTTCAAAATTTAGTACTTCAGAATACAATTCCAAGAATGCAGATGAAACAAACAGGATAAATTTAAACTCTAGGCACTGGTCACCTTTGCTGTTCCATTTGCAAAAGTAAATTTTTCTCACTGAAAGTTCTCAATCCAGTTAATGTCTTTCAGTAACTCTTTACATAAAACCGTTAAATGATGACTGCTACAAATCGTTGTTAGAATCACTTTGACTTGCTTACATCATACAGTTTTGCAAATGAAGCTCAATTAGTAAATTTGTATTTAAATTGATAGTAAGTTTCAAAATTAATTAAAATAAAGCTAGCTACATAGGAGCTGGATTGGTGTAAGAATCAAGACACTATATTTATTTAAGATGGTTTAATGAGGTAAGACACAGACATCCTATTTTCTGCACCTCGTTATGACCTCCAACCCTATAACTACTGATTCAAATTAACTATTTAAATTCTGTCTCTGCTGATTTTTCAGGACATATACTTTGTCCTTCATACCAGCATGCTGAGCAGACGGGGTGGAAAGTTCGGAAATGTTGAATCATGAAAATAATTGGTACTTGGATTGTAAAATTTTTCTCCGTTGTTTCTCTTTGTTCAAGTACAGATGACTTCTTTTTCACTTTCCTGAAGAATTTTGAAAAAATGTTAGGATTTGCCGCAGTTCTTGGCTTTGATCTTTTTGTATTAATTCTAATCAAGACAATGAATATGTTTCAGTTCTTACTTTCTTGAAATACTCTAGAAATCATTTCACGAATTTAGAATAAGAATTTTAATTTGTAGTAACAATTATAAAAAGATACTTTTGAGCATTGTTACTTAGACATAATGGGCAACACTCGCCCAACTTTGACGTGGTCATACATAATTTCCCTCCGCAAACTACTCCCCAGGAACTAACCTCACCCACTGATAGGCCATAGATCGTTAAATACGAAGATAATAAAACACTGGCTAAAGATTATTACAATTCTCCATGCCTTCATACATCTCCGACATTTACATTCATCAAAATAATCAAAACAATTTCTTTTCGAAATAATGTTAAATTTATGACAATGAAAGAAGGGTATTGCAAAATGCATGATGAAGCACCTTGTATTGGAAATTACACTTGGTACACAGAACATGTAGTAGTGACACCAGCCCATCAATCAAAATGTGAGCATGGGAATGATAACAGGCTGACGAAAACATAAATGGAACGGGTCTGACTACCATTTCACGCTTTATACAGTTGAAAATAGTATGTTTTTTTTTCATTCATGACAGGCTCATGTGACCTCTTGTCCATGGCATTGCGAGTTTCTCCTGCTGTAATTCTTTAACACGATTGGTCATATGGCACATCCCCATGCTGCTTCACCATCCTTACATGTTTCTGGAGATAACTACAACAGATATGTCGCTTTGTCACTAACTGGCATGGACACAAGTCACAATCAGGAAAGGGTTTCATGATAGGATGCCAACATGAGACTTAGTGGATTATAAAACGTGAAGGAAGTCGTCACGGAGCTAAAGGTAATACAAAAATGAAAATAATATTGAAGTGCATAGCATAAATCGTATAATAAAATGATAGAAGAGCAATTACTACTAAGAAAAATGAGAAACTGTATCATACTGTGCTTAGTATGGTTAATTAACCACCATTACTGAACAAAGTAAGAGCATATGGACTATCACAGCAATTGTGTGATTCGACTGAAGAGTTCCTAGATAACAGAACACAGCTTGTGATTTTCAATGAAGAGAAGTCTTCCGATGTAAGAGTGATTTCAGGTGTGCCGCAGGGGAGTCTCGTAGTACCGTTTCTACCCACAATATATATAAATGACCTTGTGGATAACATCGGAAGTTCATTTAGGCTTTTTGAGGATGATGCTGTAGTATATCGAGAGACTGTAACAATGCAAAATTGTACTGAAATGCAGGAGGATCTGCAACGAACTGACGCACGGTGCAGGGAATGGCAATTGAATCTCATGCAGACAAGTGTAATGTGCTGCGAATAGATACAAAGAGAGATCCTTTATCATTTAGCTACAGTATAGCACGTCAGCAACTGGAATCAGTTAATTCCATAAATTATCTGGGAGTAGGCATTAGGAGTGATTTGAAGTGAAATGACCATATAAACTTAATAGTCAGTAAAGCAAGTGCTAGAGTGAGAATCATTGGAAGAATCCTAAGGAAATGTAGTCCGAGAACAAAGCAAGTAGGTTACAGTACACGTGTTCGCCCACTGCTTGAATACTGCTCACTGGTGTGGGATCCGTACCAGATATGGTTGATAGAAGAGATAGAGAAAATACAACGGAGAGCAGCGCGCTTCATTACAGGATCATTTAGTAATCGCGAAAGGGTTACGGAAATAATAGGTAGACTCCAGTGGAAGACTCTGCAAGAGAGATGCTCAATAGCTCGGTACGGGCTTCTGTTAAAGTTTCGAGAACATACCTTCGCCGAGGAGTTAAGCAGTATATTGCTCCCTCCTCCGTATATCTCGTGAAGAGACCATGAGGATAAAATCAGAGAGATTAGAGCCCACACAGAGGTATACCGACCTTCTTTCTTTCCACGAACAGTATGAGACTGGAAGAGAAGGGAGAACCAATAGAGGTACTCAAGGAACTTTCTGCCACATACCGTCAGGTGGCTTGCGGAGTATGCATGTAGATGTAGATATAGATGGTTAATTTTTTTAGTGTATTTGTAGAAATACTGCTTTGCTAGTTTTGCTCCATTAATCAGCCATTTTAGTTTCTGACCACATTTTAAATTCAGTCACCATTTGTTATGACTGACATAACACTGAAAACCTAGAAAGCCATATTCTACTCATTATATTACGTCTCTAATCAATAACGAAACGTAACATATTTGATATCTTATGATACCAATTTTATTGTGTATTTTACAGCATTTGGAAATGACGCACTGTCGAAATGTGAAAAGTGACTTTATAAAAATAAAAAGTGTGGTCCAGACATCAGAAGTTATTAAAGCGTATTCAAAAAGGCCGTTCCGTCTCGTAACATTTTCATTCAAATACAAAATGCCGTGTGGCTAGGGCGTCCCGTCGGGTAGGCCGTTCACCCGGTGCAAGTCTTTCGAGTTGACGCCACTTCGGCGACTTGCGTGTCGATGGGGATGAAATTATGATGATAAGGACAACATAACACCCAGTCCCTGAGCGGAGAAAATCTCCGAATCAGCCGGGAATCGAACCCAAGCCGTTACGTATGACATTCCGGCGCGCTGACCACTCATGTATTGACTTCATGCAAATTGCAGCGTCCGATTTCGTGTGCAGTGTATAATGACACCGAGCATTAGCTTTCGAACTTCAGTATGAGTTTTGACAATACTAGGTGCATTTCTACTATATTAACATATAAAATAAACAGTTGTAAGACCAAATGGTCACAAAAATGTCAGTTTTCTAATAACTGTCATATAAAGGAACTTGAGCAACTGTACACACGATAAAACAGAAATAAAACTTATTTAAAATCGGGATTTTTGTCAGACAGTCGATGAAACATCGAAAATAGTAAAATGTAATTCACTAGAGCATAAAGCTATGGCTGTAAGTGAAATCGTAGAGGTGTTAGGTTTCTTGCAATTTAGCGGGGGTTTCAGGTTCTGTACCCACAACGGATATATTTAATGAATTGGGGGATGCCTTAGTATTAAGTAATAATTTTTCTGACGCCCTTCAGCAATTTTCCTTGACGACTTAGAAATTAGTTTTTTTTCATAAATTTCCGAATATGAAAGAGAACATCAGCGTTATGTTGAAAACAGTAAAATTTTATGTAGAGGAAGCACACTAGATATGAGTAATGTAACAGACAAACTTAATTTACGTTCACAGTTGAACATGAAATTGATAGTAACATTAATTTTCTCGGTTTGTTGGTTAGTAGATATGATGGCAATTATGTTTTAAAAATCTACAGAAAGCCAAAAAACTTAGAAATAATTATTGAAAATAATTCAAATCATACACCCCAGCACAAAAGGGCATGTTTGTATTCTCCTTTACACGTAGTGTTAAAGTTACATTTGCTGTAGAAGAAATAGCTAGCCAATTGCAGAGAGCCTAAAAGAGAGTAGTTCGGAACATTTGCCAAGACCTTGACGTCATTAAACGGTACCACACCAAACAGTTGAATGAAGGAAACGTAACAGTACAGGCAATTCAGTTAAAAAAAGGCGCGTTACACTCATATATCAAGATCCCATAACAGACCGCATTGCAAGAGTCTTCCCAAATCGAAAAATTAACGTCGCATTTCGGAGAAGCAGTTCCTTGTCACATGCATTAAAACACAAAGAAGTTATCAATAAGGGTAAATGCAATAGTTGAGAGGTGTATAAAATTAACTGCTAAAATTGGCAGAGCACGTACATTGGCCAAACAAGAATCGTATTTAGGAAAACCTCATAAAGAAAGCTGCAATTTGAAGTCAAATCAGAGGGCACCGAAGAGCATTTCCAAATAGCTTGCCGTATCTTAAGTTGAATAGTAAATTTTCGTAGAAAACAGAAAAATGGAAAATCGCATTGAATGAACATAAGAATTTAATTTATATGTATTCTTCCAGTTGCTCGCTGAAGTCTTGTAGATAAACTGTCAAGACATAATCTCAACCACCTACCTTTTTGTAACAGAAATATTTTAAAAACACCTGGTTGGTATGACGTACCTTTTTGACGATATGTTTGGGCAGATGTATCTTAAAGGTGTATTATTTAAAAGGTATTTTGACAGATACTGCACTACAATGACATTTTTTCCAATGCATGCATACACGCCCATGAAGTGGTGATCTATAAGTGAGTTTCTATTTCCTGTACCAAACGGGAGTAATTTACCACACTTCTATTACATATAGTAATTGAAATGCACAGGTTTTTCATGAAGTAGATTTGACCCAATGACTTTATATGAGCAGTTATGAGCATTACAGAAAAATAGGGTAACTTTTTCCACTTTTTCTTTCAAAGCTGGTTTTGTGTGCTGTAGGATGTAGCATTTCGTCTTGTTTAATACTGTTAATCGCCAATATGGTAATACGGATAGTCCACATTCTGTAACCCATTTTAGACTTGACATGCGGGGAAAGAACGTGCTAGTCTATCACTTCAGGGAGTAATTGTACTTAGTCCAATGCTGTGTATTAAGTTATAGGTTTCTAGTGGGTTGGCATACAATATTAAAGCAAGAAACAGAACTTTCCTTTTTATTGGTACTAGTTAAAAAAACTACATTAGTTGTAATGCAGGTGTTGTAAGTCACTCCTATCAGTTTTGCTTGTCTGTTACTTGTTCTGAACGATGAGTACTTCATCTGAGGATGAAAGACATAAACCTTCACATTCTAAGAGCGTTAGGTAAAAGTATGTACGAGGCTGAATGACTACAGTCATGAAGAAGTGAAGAATTCTGTCGCACAAACTACAAAAAGACTTTAAGTTTGAGTGTTTTGAGGAAGTAAGTGAGAAGAAATGCCAAATATTATACAAAAATTTAGTTGTACAGAGACTGGAATAAACAACTATTGTTTCCGACAGGCCTCTTTGTAGTATTTCTGGTTCACAAAGGGCGATCAGGGAAGAATGAACATGAAGCCCAGTTTCGAGAAAGTAATTTCAACCACGAAGTAGTACATCCTGTCTCTATATGCAGAAAAGCCTTCATGGCAGTACACTGCATAACAAGGCGCAATTACGGATAGTGGAGAAATTTATGAATTTGGTTGAGTTTGCTCAAGGAAATAGTCCTTGGAAATTTAAGGGAGATGTATGTATGGGACACATCATCTCCGAGGTAGCGAGACGTTAGATCGGTTACTGCTGCTACAGTAGCAGACTAACAATATTTAAGTTAGTCTGATCGTGGTGTTATAGTCGGCGCAAGAGCGATGGGTCACAGTATCTCCGAGGCAGAGATGAAATGGGGATTTTCCCGTACGACCATTTCACGAGTGTACCCTGCATATCAGGAGTCCGGTAAAACATGAAATCTCCAACATCGCTGCGGCGCAAAAAGATCCTGCAAGATCGGGACCAACGAGGAATGGAGAGAAGCGTTCAACTTGACAGAAGTGCAAACCTTCCGCAAAATACTGAAGATTTTAATGCTGTGCCATCAACAAGTGTCAGTGTGCAAACCATTCTACGAAACATCGCCAATATGGGCTTTAGGAGCCGAAGACCTTGATGACTGCATGACTCAAAGCCTTACGCCTCGTCTGGGCCCGTCGACCGACAGTGGACTATTCATGACTGGGAACATGTTGCCTGGTCGGACGAGTCTCGTTTCAAATTGTAATGAGCGGATGGAAGTGTACGGGTATGGAGACAACCTTATGAATCCATGGACCCTGCATGTCAGCAGGGACTGTTCAAGCTGGTGGCGGTTTTGTAATGGTGTGGGGCGTGTGCAGTCGGAGTGATATGGGACCCCTCATAAGT
Organism: Schistocerca serialis cubense; assembly: GCF_023864345.2. Lineage (NCBI taxonomy): Eukaryota > Metazoa > Arthropoda > Insecta > Orthoptera > Acrididae > Schistocerca > Schistocerca serialis. The sequence goes on from NC_064646.1 coordinate 23,088,654, forward strand.
CTAGATACGAATCTGGCGAATGACACGTACCTAAACATCCTGTCTGATCACCTGTATCCTCACGTGTCCATTGTGCATTGCGACTGACTTGGGAAATTCCAGCAGGACAGCGCGACACCCCACTGCAGTGGGGTGGGTTATAAAAGTTTGCTCGTTCCTCGTATTGTTCACTGCAAAAGTTCCACCTACTTCAGTACGGCGGCAGATCACCAACCTGTTTCTCTGGATACGTATGTACTGCGCGGACGACGTAAAAGCAGCGTTGAAGAAAACGCAGTCAATACTTACGTTACAAAGTCCTCTGGTAGCAAGCTACCCTCTAAATTCTTACAATACTTTTCGGGCGGAAAGTCGTTGCTTCGTTCTCTCAGTAAAATGTCAAAATTCTGAAACGAGTCTTTTATTCCATTTCAGTTAAAAAAAAAAAGACAAAAGAAACTGCCATCAGCCAGCATGTAATTAGCGAACAACATCACAGTCCTCAGTTCACAACTCATGCAACGCAGTATACACGCAAGGAAGTCAGAGATGCACTTAGGTCCAACACGGAGAATTACGTGATTTCACAGTCAATACTCCTTTACTATATCTCAGTTTCACATTCAGTCCTTTTCAGTGGATTACTATTGAAGAAATTGCTTGCGAAATATTTTATATATGGATACGCAACATGCCACGCGGACTTTTAGAAAAGCCGGACGTTCACAAGCGTTTATCTTTCCCACAAAACAATTCTAGAACTTCCAAACTTCAGAAAACTGCCCGTAAATGCAACTACTTCTACGGCAACACAATATGGACGCGAATTTCCAATAACTTCTTCTTTTCACACATTATGTAGATGGACACGTTCAACATGATGTGCACGTTCAATAGCTACCCAATGACTCCTCCATGCTGCTCCTTCCGTAGCCTATAACTACCTGGCAGTGCGCGGGATCTGCTAAAGTCTGATTCGTTCATCAAAATGACCAGCCAATCAGAGCAATTGTTCGAGATCATTCGCTCGCCAAAACTGTCCTACGCCAATCACTATTTCCAGCTGCATTTACGACATTTCAATATGCAAATATTAATATAATGTTTAACAAAACCAAACGGAAAAACAATTAAATTGGGAATTTATTTAGAAATATATTATCTGCAAACAGCTATTCTGGCTGCCTTCTTACAAAAGCAAGTACTCTTAGACATACGTCATCAGAAATAAGGAGTAAACACAACTTTCCCACTACACAGTTATGTAATATTGTACAATATAAAATACTGAATTTCTACATGTGTCCCACTTACACACTCTCACTCATTCTCATTCATTCCACAACAACAAAACTAATAGATACTGTATTAATTAAACAATAATATTTTCTGAATTTTATATTACGAAAATGAAAAGTAGTTAACGTTTTTAATATGAAAATCCAAATAAACTGACCTGATATTTTGTGAACTCCAGAATTGATTTCAAATGATACTAAAAGACAAACTGTTGTTATTCCTAACTGCATGTTTTAGTCTAAGTGTCGGTTTGGGGTGTTTTAGGTAATTCCCTCTACCTCAGAAACAATGACACACAGAAGGCTCAAAGTTTTATTCCATATCCTCTTGAATAACAAAATGCAGTGTATCGACGTTGAACAAGATTGAGTTATATTTAGTATAATTTGTTTGGATTCAAAGGTGGTTTGAGTATAAGCTCCTGATAAGTGACACGCTGGCGCGTTCACACGCTGCAGCACCAACAGGTGCACATAACTCATTGCAAGGACACAACTTGCTGTCTCCTCCACAGCCTCCACCTCCAATACTGGGGGCTGTACTGCAATGTAGCTTACTACAATAATTGTTATCGCGCATTAACTCGCGACGTCACATCCACACATCCAGAAGTGCTACAGAGTGGCTCCAGGCACTCTCTTCTGAGTTTAAACACTTCCGCTGGCCACTGAACCTCCCAGACGTAAACATTATCGATCATATCTGGAACGCCTTGTAACGTGCTATTCAGAAAAGATCTCCACACTCTCGTACTCTTACGGATTTATGGACAGTCCAGCAGCATTCATGGCGTGAATTTCCTCCAGCATTACTTCAGATATTAGTCGAGTCGATACCACGTTGTATTGAAGCACTTCTGCGTGGTCTCGTGGGTTCTACACTATATTAGGTGAGTGTACTAGATTCTTTGGCTCTTTAGTGGATATGCCCAACCTGCGATATCTACACTACCGAGATGAATGTGCTGAATATAATATTATATGAATGTTTAGATGATTGCATGAATAAACAGATTTTTTTAAAAAATTAATAAGTTCACCATCGAGCACAAGGTACACAAAGTCCACGTTGAAACATTTTATTCATGGAAGAAATGTGCTTGTTTAAGAACCCAAAAGGACGATGCGAGAGGAACAGTCTGCATAGACTACACAAAATTATTATTTTTTCCGAATGTAAGAAGTAATCATAACTATCAGAAAATACAATTGTCTGTTCAGTGTTTCAGTATTCAGCAGCTTTCAAATGCAAATGCAAATGGAAGAAAAGAAGTCAGTGAATCTGTTTTCCTTTTAATTCATTTTGTGACAAAACTATTGAACAAGGAAGGGAAATATCTTGAAATTTTTGTCAATCGTCTTTAGGCCAGGACTAGAATGACGCTATTATAAGGTATCTTAATTACATTGTGAGTAGACTGAAACTTCTGGAGACACCACAAAATCAGTACTAGAAGTACAAATAGATTGGTAGCATATCATGGTTGAAGCTAAATGTGAAGTTAAGCAATTTGGTGTTGTGGTGTTGCGGTATGATACCAATCTGGGAGTCGTTTCTGGAGAACAAATATTTGAGGAAATGTCCATTCACAAAAAACCTATCAGAGGGGTAATCATCAAAAAATACCAACTGAACCTCATTCAGTATCAAGATATTTACAACAGTGCTTGGATATTATCCAAGGTGAGAACTTCACAGCTACTTCAAGAGCAACAGTCTCGATATTCCCTATCTCCTGTTCACAGAGGTAATATAATGAAATGCTAATTCCGAATTACTTTATATAATGGTATTAATTATAATAATAATAAGAAGAAGAAGAAAAAGAAGAAAATTATTGATCGTTTGGAAATATCAGAAGAGAAGTTTCAGAACCTCTAGCTGTTGAAGGAGTGGGGCCAAAAGGCTAGAGTGTTTTACACAAAACTTTTCCACTAGCCTGAGAAGTACATATTGGGTCAAAGTGATACTATAAGCTCCTGTCACATGAATGCGACCAGTGCCTAACTTCAACATCAACAGGTAATAATCACCCACAGACGGCAGGTGGCAGCACTAGCAGTGAACGATATATAAAGCGTGTTTGGGGGACGCAGAAGACAGTGCAGTAGCTTCATAATGCGGAATTGGATTTATCTAACGTCCAAAAGGGCATGATCATTGGCTGTCGGGCCGAACGTGGAAGCATTTCAGAAACGTCTAGGTCTGTAAGTTGTTCACCTGTCCCAAGGTTAAAGCATACCATCCACAGCAAAATGACGCTGCCCGAAAGTGGAGCAGAGGCAACTGTGGTCGACCATGGGTCAGAAATGTGTACGGGTATACAGACGTGCAACTGCTGAGCAACTGACCGCCCAGAAGAAACAGTGTCTCCTCAAGAACCGTTCATGGAACGTAGCTATATATGGGCCTCCGTAGCAGGTGCCTGGTTCATGCACCCATACTGACTTCTGCTTATTGGCGACGAAGGCTGGAATCTGCACGCCAATACTGCAACTGAATGTCTTCTGAGTCACGAATTACATTTTACGCTTTGTCATACAAACGGCAGTTGGAGTGTACAGTGTGAAACGTCGAAACCAAACACCCTGTGACAATCCTTGGAAGGGTTCAGGATGGAAGAAGGAGCCTTACAACATAGGGAACATGTTCATGGCATTCCCTAGGCGATCTCGTCATCCTGGAAGGCACAGACGGTCAATACAAATATGCGTCTATCCTTGGGAATTATATCAAGCCCAACATGCAGTTTATTGTGCTACTTCAACCAGTAGGACAGTGCAACATGTTACGCAGCTCGCAGTTTATGTGCGTGGTTTGAAGAGCTCCAGGAATTACCATACTCTCGTGGCCATTAAACTTCCCTGATTTATAACAATTCGATAGTCTGTGGGATCACCTCGATGACGCTGTCTGCTCCTTTACTCCTCAGCCGGGAATCCTGGTGCAGCTGACCAAAGCACTGCAGTCAGCGTGGCTCGATATCCTTATCGTGTCGGTACTGCCTACATTGACTCTCTTCCTGTACATGTAGGAACGGCCCGCATTTCAATAGGTTGTTATCAGGCTTTTAATGGGTTGTCACATTATGTGAATGGACAGTGTCCAGTTTATTTCTATTACCACTTCACAACATGAAGATAAACTATCAAAGAGGAAATTTTTTATAATGTGTAACAAAAATTACAGTTTTACTTTCAGTATCTACTATTTCGCTATGTACAAGTAGCACGCTTTTTCCTTGTAATGCACGGTAGAAATTTATTTTAAATTTAATGTATGTAATATATGTTTCCAAATGATTCTGGTATTTACCAATTCCATTTATTAGTATCCAAGAACTCGCTCTCCAGAACTAATTGATAATGTTGTCAAAGCACGTTCTTTTCCATGCTTTTCATATGTTTGAGACCACATGTCGATCAGTGTGATTACTCTGTTGTACTTGGGTGCACAGTGTCAAGGACGTTGAAAATACTAATGTGCAGCAAACTTCATCTCAGGCGCCGACAATGCAATCAACCAACTACTGTACTTTAAACACGAATTACGGTACTGTAAATGGGTTATGTTCCTTAACGTCAATGTAAGAATCCACATCGTCACATTTTGTTCTGCATTTCACAGTGTAAATTCAAGAGGGTCTGAGAATGAACTTTTTAATTATAGAGCGAAACGGTCAATAAAACCAATCATGTCACTTAAAGCTATCCTCAAAAGCTCTGTTCACTGGGTCTCAAACTAGAGCCTTGTGCTAAATAAAACTCGTATCGGAACATGAGGCCAGTACTAGGAGAAATCCGACTGAAATGTGCCAGGTCTGCACTAGAAATCAACGAAAGAGAGGGCTATACGAAGAGGATAAAGAGTTAGCAGGCAAGGAGACAAGAGAAGAGGAATCTGAAGACCTGGAAGATAAAGAGAGAGAAGGGAAATGGTGAAGAGGTTCTGGGGGGAGGTAAAGAAAATGCAATCCATGAGTAGATTTCCTGTTGTCCTACAGAGGCTGCAAAGAAAGAAGAACCATTAGTTAGGTTAAACACAATATCAAAACATGCAGTCAGGCTATAAATGTCGCTGTGAAATCTGTATCAAGCTACATAGCTAAGGCGATTAGTCATTTCTCATACATTCTTTTAAGAAAAAATACTAAAGGAAAGAACATAACACCTTCTGTTAATGGAATCGCATGAAATAACGTCGTAAGTTAGTCTTGAATTTGTTAGTTCCTACTTTTCACTTACCACTCAGTCGATAATGCTGCATCCTACATTTTGTCTGTTCGTAATTGTCCAACAGTGACGATAAGCTGCCGATGGAACAATAAAGTGACCCTAAAATTAAAAAATGTGCTTTTTGTCCTCTGCAGCAGAAAGTCCATTCAGTAGCTACCGGCATTTAACATTTCACCGATTTTGCAATGGAACTCATTAATAATTATTTTATCGGGTTTATTCAGATTAATTTCCGTTTGTCATCGTGCTGTTTAATCAATTTTCATATCTCTTTGAAATGTTATTTTTCACTCTGCGGCTCGAATAAAGCCCAATATAACAACAAACAAATACGTTTCAGTATAATTTAGTCTCTTAATTTCTGGCTCTAAATGTGGATCTATGTTTTTTCTCTCTTGATTTTCCTGTAGTTTCGAACTTCAACATCTATGCAAACGTAACGTAAGCGTGTAAGCGAAACACCTAAAGACTTTGTGTCAAAAAATGTAACACTATGATTTTCACTACCAGCTGAACTGTCTAGGTAATTTGTTACACGACGTATGAGGGATTAAAGTTAACAAGATAACTGGTCGTACGGAACCTGGCAGTCAGTGGTCTATTGTTAAATGTGTAGCTACAGTGGGTTTGACCTTTCATACAGACGGCAGATTTCCCTTAAAGGGTGAATGGAAAGTGATACACTTGTATGATTATTTGACGTCAGTTCTGCGATGATTTCCTTGCTTTTAGAGACCAGTGCAGGTTTTTACTACTTGGAACATTTTGGCTGCAATTCCATGTTGTGAAATGTCTTAGGCAACGCAGGTGTCGTTAGAGAAATTTGGATGTTCTAGCTTTATTGTTTCGCATAAAGTTTCCTTTGTTTTCCAGAATTCCTATTCTCTTTGCTGTTTCCAAACCCAATGGATAATTTTCTTAGTAGATTCCAATAATGCTAGCCCATTTATAACCTATATATGTGAATTTTCTATAAAAAATCACAAAATGCAAGGAAATCTTTAACCTTGTTTTCATCGCTGTGATCTGGGACCTCCAGTATTGTTTGTATCTTTTCACTGAAATGCTGTGTACAAAATAATTAGTTTCCTTTCGTATAAATTCCGATTTTTTTAACTTACCGTCACATAATTACCAGAAAAAATACTCAATACTTCATCCAAATATTTATTATCTTCTTTCCAACTATTTATCAGAATCAGAACATCATCCACGTAACATGTCAACCTCGATAGTAATTCCTCTCATAGTACACCATTTAACATTCCAATAAATGCTTCTACAGACATATTTAGCCCAAAGGATTCCACATTAAAATGATAACATCGACCCATATATACAAGAACTGTATATTTTACACATTCTTTAGCCAACATTATCTGTCCCAAACTGGCCATCACATGAATGCTAGCTATAACTTGAATATTATTAAACTTTAGAATCAGCTCCTCTAATATTTATGGTCTATTCTTTTGTGGCATAATAGTTTTTTATTGCTCTCACGTCCAGAATTATTAAGACCGATACTAATGGACCGAGCGAGGTGGGGCAGTGGTTAGGACACTGGGCTTGCATTTAGGAGGACGACGGTTCAATCCAGCGTCCGGCCGTCCTGATTTAGATTCAAAAATGGTTCAAATGGCTCTGAGCATTATAGGACTTAACTTCTGAGGTTATCAATCCCCTAGAACTTAGAACTACGTAAACCTAACTAACCTAAGGACATAACACACATGCATGCCCGAGGCAGGATTCGAACCTGCGACTGTAGCGGTCTCGCGGTTCCAGACTGACGCGCCTATAACCGCTCGGCCACTCTGGCTGGCCCTGATTTAGGTTTCCCGTGGTTTCCCTAATGCAGGCATGCAGGCTAGTGCGGGGATGGTTTCTTTGAAAGGGTACGGCCGACTTTCTTCCACGTCCTTCCCTAATCCGATGAGACCAATGACCTCGCTGTTTGGTCTCCTCCCCCAAAAACAACAACCAATACTAATGGACTACAATAATGGCTTTGTGATCTTTCAATCACGTTCCAATATAACGTATGTTTAATTTCTTTGTCTAATGTTCCGCATTTTGCTGTGGGGATAGTATACAGTCTCTGTTTGATTGGCCTTTGCTCTCTTACTTCGAAACACTAGACCTAGTCCCTCCTTAGACTCGGCCTATCTCAAAATGCTTTTACATGTTTTCTCAACGACATCCTTAGCGGGTCTCATTCATCAAATACCAAACTTTCATCTTGCCCTACTTTGTCAGTAATCACGTCATCAATATTTTCTCGAGATATCGTTAAGTTTAACACCAATCTACAAATATTTTCTTCACTATCCACATTATTTGTAACAGCTCTTCCTCACTAAATATGGTACTTTGCCTCCCAGTTTTCATCATTTGTGCCACCTACATCTTCTAATATTCCGTTTCAGATATCCTCAAGGTAATCATTAACTTAATCCTTTAGTAGTTTAACATGAACCTCACTCTGGTTATCCCTCTGGATCACAATCTTAGAAACAAGATTTCATCTTCCTTTCTACAACTCTTTCAAAATCTACCACAGCACAGGTCACCCCAAAATTAACTTGATGAACAATCCAGGAATGAAGATTACAATAACATTAAACCTCCTATCTTTAAAGTGGCATGCACTTGGTTCTTTAATCACTTACTTTCAACAGCAGTGTTTCCAGTAATTCTCAGCCCTTGTACTGGGAATTTTTAAATATCATTTCCCTCTTTTAACGTAAATACGCTCCTCATTTATTGCACTAACGTCACTCCCAGAATCTAGTATAACTAATACTTCTGTGTCATATAACTGTACATTTAATGTGGGCTGATAATCTTCATTGACCTCCTTCTTCTCTTCAAATGGTAAGTTTCCCTTAACAGAAATCCCTCTCCTCACATTCCAAATAATTGGCACTGCCTGGTCCTTGTTCGGAATTGGTTCTCGTCCGGACCTCATCTGAACTCCTACTTAGTTTTCCTGTCTCGGCCTGTTCATGTCCGTCTCATCACCTGAATTTTCTGTCCTCGACCTTCCTACGCCATCTCTCACCTCTCTTTGATATTGTCCATTATTACTGTCGGAACTTCCGTAGTTCCAGCCATCTCTTCCTATAGAAGGTGGTTCCCTATAATTTTCTACATGATCATCTTTTTGCACATTATCTTGATTATTTCGTCTGCACCCATTACCTCTCCATTCTTCTCTATGTTGACTTATGCCAAACAGTTAATACTGCTGGTCAAGAGTATTCTATGTACTGTGAACACTGTCTTTCAGAGTTCCTAATAATTTTCCTTGTAAATCTACCGGTTATATGAACAGTACAGTAGAAATTAAATCCCTTTCTTTCGGAGGATCGTCTTAATATAACTTCCGCTCAACACTAGAAGTTAGTTCACTAATGTTATCATGTTCCTTGGTTTAGTTTCATTGGAGCTAATATTTTCTGACAATTCCCCTTCAGTTTTCTCCAACGAGCTGTTCAGCTGGTGAATTCCGGTGTTTCTCTTTGATTTTCTGTGCTAACCATCTCTTTTATGCCTTTCAATTTAGCCTTACATTTATGCAATTCAATTCTATCTTCATTTTATGATTCTTCACAGGATGTGGTCAACTGATCAACTCGCTCATCAGTTTTCTTCGGCAGATTCTTTCTAGTTTATCTTAACTCATTATTGGTTTGATCAATTTACCTACCCAACATTTCATTACAGACATCAGTTTTAGTAGCTCTCCTAGTCAAACTCATGTTATTCCTATGATATGCTTTTGACATCTGTCTTAGCGTAACAATAATATGCCAAAGGCTACACCCTTCTAGTGTTCCGACACTAACCTCACCAATACTGTTTGATAATTCTGTTGCTTCATTCAATCTGACTTGCACTCTCGTCAATTTCTTGTTCCCCATTTACTCCAACACTGTCATGATACGCTACATAAGGAGATTTACTCAGTGGTAATAAATTAGTATCATCGTTACTGATTAACTCATCTATCTGGATAGTATTTCATCACTCACATCAGCATTAGTTCATTATTATTCTCTCCATACTATCAACAATTACTTGAATGATGGATTTAGTAACCACATATACTACGAAAGTTTCGCAATAAAGCTTTATTTATTCAATTTCTTCGAAGTAATTTCCTCCACGTTGAACATATCTCTCCATCCTCCGAAACCAATCCCTAAAACCAGTTCTCTCAAGTTTCTGTAGGGAATAAGGTACACCCGCTGTCCCAATCCCTCAGGATGTCCTCAGTCACTTGAAAACTGCACTCCTTTCAGCTTCATTTTCACATGTTGGAACAGCGCAGTATTACAGGGAGCAAGGTGTGGAGTGTAAGGAGGGTTCTCAAGAAATATCAGTGCTTTACCCCGCAAATATTCGGTGCGTGCTTGTGGCCCGGTGAGCTGGAGGATTGGCAAAACGATTGCCGGCCGCGGTGGTCTAGCGGTTCAGGCGCTCAGTCCGGAACCGCGGGACTGCTATGGTCGCAGGTTCGAATCCTGCCTCGGGCATGGATGTGTGTGATGTCCTTAGGTTAGTTAGGTTTAAGTAGTTCTAAGTTCTAGGGGACTGATGACCACAGATGTTAAGTCCCATAGTGCTCAGAGCCATTTGAACCATTTGATTTGCAAAACGATTGTCATGATGGAGGAACCAGGTGTCCATTCTTGACTTTGGTCGTAGATTGTTCAAAGACTGGATGACTCTGGGCAGGCACTGCTCAGTGTACCACTGTGTGTCCAAAACAACATGCTTTGCGATTCCACTCGACTTGAAAAAGAAAAAAAAAAACAGATATCATTCTGTTCTTTACTGATATGGATTTTTTTGACAGTTACGGGTGTGTTGTCATCTTCAGAGACCCAAAGTTTGTTTTGAGAATTAGTTGGCACGTCATAATAGTACAGCCAAGTCTCGTCACCTGTCACGATGTTATTGACATACTTTAACTCTCCCTTAGAAAACTTCTTTAACAGCTCCCTGCACCACGTCACACGTAGTGTCACCTGTTCATCCGTCAGTCTATACAGCACCCAGAGACAACAAAGTTTCTTTACTTGCAAATTATCCCGCAGAACCGAATGAATTGGTGGTGCATTTATCCATAAGGTATTCTATATCTGGTTACAGGTCACTCGTCTGTGTTCGTATAGCATTTTCTTCAAATCTTCAATGTTCGCCTCCATAACTGATGATCGTGACGTTCACGTCCTCTCGGCGTTCTCCAGAGTGTAATTTCGTCTTTGGAATTCTCTGTACCACCGGAATATAATTTTAAGATGTGGATCCTCATCACCGACTGCAAAAATCATTTCTTCAGAGCACTGGTCTACATTTAAATCATGCGCGAAGTTCTACCTCAGAACTGACCGAATCTCACTTCGTGACCACGATTCCATAGCAAGCACTTCAAACTAACTCTGCTAGTGAACGACTGCCCCTACATCTACATCTACATACGTACACGTGACGGTGTGTGGCGGATGGTACCTTGAGTACCTCTATCGGTTCTCCCTTCTATTCCAGTCTCGTATTGTTAGTGAAAAGAAGGATTGTCGGTATGCCTCTGTGTGGGCTCTGATCTCTCTGATCTAATCCTCATGGTCTCTTCGCGAGATATACGTAGGAGGGAGCAATATACTGCTTGACTCCTCGGTGAAGGTATGTTCTCGAAACTTCAACAAAAGCGCGTCCCGATCTACTGAGCGTCTCTCCTGCTGAGGCTTCCACTGGAGTTTATCTATCATCTCCGTAACGCTTTCGCGATTACTAAATGATCCTGTAACGAAGGGCGCTGCTCTCAGTTGGATCTTCTCTATCTCTTCTATCAACCCTCTCTGGTACGGATCCCACACTGGTGAGCAATATTCAAGCAGTGGGCGAACAAGTGTACTGTAACCTACTTCCTTTGTTTTCGGATTGCATCTCCTTAGGATTCTTCCAATGAATCTCAGTCTGGCATCTGCCTTACCGACGATCAACTTTATATGATCATTCCATTTTAAATCGCTCCTAATGCCTACTTCCAGATAATTTATGGAATTAACTGCTTCCCGTTGCTGACCTTCCATATTGTAGCTAAATGATAAAGGATCTTTCATTCTGTGTATTCGCAGCACATTACACTTGTCTACATTGAGATTCAATTGCCATTTCCTGCACCTTCCGTCAATTCGTTGCAGATCCTCCTGCATTTCAGTACAGTTTTGCATTGTTACAACCTCAGTTAACTTCCGATGTTATCCACAAGGTCATTTATGTATATTGTGAATAGCAACGGTCCTACGACAGTCCCCTGCGGCACACCTGAAACCACTCTTACTTCTGAAGACTTCTCTCCATTGGGAATGATAAGCTGCGTTCTGTTATCTAAAAATCAAAAAATCGGTCTGATAGTCCATATGCTCTTGCTTTGTTCATTAAACGACTGTGGGGAACTGTATCTGACGCCTTGCGGAAGTGAAGAAACATTGCGTCTACCTGTGAACCCGTGTCTATAGCCTTCTGAGTCTCGTGGACGAATAGCGCGAGCAGGGTTTCACACGAACGTCTTTTTCGAAACTCATACGTACAGACTTGGAGCAGCGGCTACAACGCAAATATGAAAAATTCTCTGTACCAGCAACAATCAGACTCCTCTGACTTATTCCTGAGTTGTCTTGCAAAATGGTTTCAACCTCCTACCACAATATCTCGGTGCAGAGTCTTCTAGCCGTCTTCAGGTAATACTGGCGAAAATTCTCTGAGCTCTGGTATTTAAGGCTCCTCCGGCACATGCGTGGCGGATTCACTTGTCGTTGCGAGTGCGCTACTTGAGAGCCGAACGCGAAGTGAATCCACCACGCATGTGCCGGAAGGGCCTTAAATACCATACTTCAGGGAGTTTTCGCCAGTATCACCTGAGGATTTCCAGAAGACTCTGCGCCGAAATATTGTGGCAGGAAGTTGCAAACATCTGGCAGTTCGCCCAAAGTTTTGTGGAACAATATGTACGACGGGAAAGTTTTAAATCTCAAGTTAATGTTCCTTAAAATTATAACAAAACTCCATTTCTCTAATAATAATTTACATTAACAACTAAAAAGTCAAGTGCCATCTCCACGCCGTCACTAGTTCAGTTGAAAACCGCGTCCCCGGCGAGATCCCTGTCAGATGCTGGTAACGGCCGCTGCCGGTGTTCGCATGTGGTGTCTGGGCAGCCGCTCTGAACGTCTCTGGAGTTGAGATGACAACGACGTCGCCGTCGATATGCAGTGTCAGCCACCGGTATCTCGCCTCCGTCATCGCCGTACTCCGAAATGTGCATTCCGTCCGTCATCCAGTGCCGTTTATAGTGGCAAATTTACCGTCTTAACAGTTCTAACGCGCCGTATTACTAAACATCAATCAACGCCACTACTTAATCAGACAGTGTCTGAACTACTTGTCCGTACATTTGTTGTCTAAACTCAACATTTAAAATAACTACTAATCATCATTGTTCGTACAACGACAGCGCAAAAATGTATTTCCGGCTGCTGTTGAAAGTTTGACGAACGATAAAAATTCACTATTCTTCTAAATTTTACAAACATCAAAAGACACAGTTCATTTTAGGCACTGATTCAAAATTTCTTCCATTTTAATCACTGTATAATTATGTTTTTCAAGGTTCAAACGAGATTTTGAATTCTGCAATGTCCACTGTTCGTTAACACTCCCTGACTTCCTGCCGCACCGATTAAGTACAGTCCAACAGTCCACCGACAGCTTCCCCGCAAGGGCTGCCAAGCGTAACGTTAGGAAAAATGGCGACAGTGGATTGTTGTTATAATGTTCGCCTACTTATCCACTAGAAGACGGGTTTTATAAAATGCCCTAGCCACCTAACAGAAATATCGGGATCTATCAACACCACAGTTTATGAGGGCGTGTCTTTTCACATCCCTTGCTTCGATGACTCTTGTTTGCTTACTTCGCGCCTTCTAAAGTTGTACATCTCGCCGCGACTGGCTTCTTCTCTATATAGGCGCAGGAGACGACGTGGAAACAACAAACTGTGCCAAACTGAAGTGGCATTGTGGAAGTAAATCCAGTGCTATGAAATTAAGTTAGCAAAACACATGGTACCACTTTAGTTTTATTCCTTAACGTTTAGCGCTAATCGAGATATGCAAATAAGAGCCTAACTTTGTTCATTAATTAAAATAATTTCCACGGAAGCTATGTTCAGAGCACCGGAACAGGACATAGTCTCATGACTCACAGTATTAAAAGATGTTCAAAACCTCCCACGACCTCTCACCAAGTGTGAGCCCTCAATGTCATTCAACACGATCACGACGACACCCCTCGATCGACGTTAACACTCGTGGTGTCACTCGCCTTCATACATGGCAGTGGACGTTTGAAAATTCATGACGCTAGCTCAATGGTCGTCAATTGATTTAAATGTTATTCCCGGCTGTCTCTTAATTCAATTACTGCCACGGGGGTGAGGAGATAGAATACATCCTGGTGATACCAGCATTAAGCCTATTTAAATGTTCGATTAATCTCAATGGTTTGCAATGTTCCAGCGATTCTATTCGAACTCCGTGCTGATGTACCGACAAAGACCATTTTCGCAGATAAACATGCAAGTACGTAACGAATGTTCAGTTTCTCAATATAGTTCGTCGCACCCACACATTATACATCCGCTGTAAGAACAATTTTATGCATTTACATTTTTTATGTCCCACAATATTGGTTGGCTAAATATTATGACGATACGTTTATCATGTCGTCAAGACTACGTAATGAAGCCAAAATCGTAGATAAAATTGAAATGTAGTTTGTTTATGAACACACTTCTTTTCGCTAGTTAAATATGAAATATGAATCGGGATTGGAGGTGATGATCCTATCCTTCTTTTTTAGTATTTTAGGTTCCCGTTAATTAATATCTGGTAGTTAATAAGCGAACTATTTTTTATGCTGGCGCGTTGTTTGTATCAGTTAAACGCGCAACCGTCCAAGGATAAGATTCTCTTAATGTTCCGCGCACACGCGTTTCACAATTTTATATAATTAAGAATTACGTAAATCATAGCTTTCCGTAGCGTACAACTTTTTGTGGACTGGCAAGACAGCCAATCCAGTAGGACGGAAGGCCGAAGGGCACGCGTTTAAGCTCACGCAGGATGGCGTGAGGTCTGGAACGGGACAAGGTCGTTATAGTAGCAAAAATGGTACGTAGCTTCTGGAATACTTAACTTTAATCCATAATTGGTGAACATCGGTCTGACGGTACATGCATCACAAGATAAATAGCAAATGATAATGGCGCCTAGCTAGGTCGTAGAAAATGACGTAGCTGAAGGCTATGCTAACTATCGTCTCGGCAAATGAGAGCGTAATTTGTCAGTGAACCATCGCTAGCAAAGTCGGCTGTATAACTGGGGCGAGAGCTAGAACGTCTCTCTAGACCTGCAGTGTGGCGGCGCTCGGTCTGCAATCACTGATAGTGGCGACACGCGGGTCCGACGTATACTACCGGACCGCGGCCGATTTAAAGGCTACCACCTAGCAAGTGTGGTGTCTGGCGGTGACACCACACAACGTTAGTGGGTTCCACAACCATGATAATTTCCCAAAAGTATTTTTCCCAGCTAATACAAAGTTCGAATTAATTTGTCGGAATCATCTTCACTTCACACGACAATAAACGTCTCTGATCACTTCGTCACACGAAATGTATTTTAAACGTGCTTGAAGAGTCTTTAAATAATCTACTTAACGAATTTCGCAGTCGCGTACCACTTTTTCATCGATTAGCCCGACCACGATAACTGAAGGTAGAGAGATCAATAAAGCGTTACATGTTCTTTTATATGTATTAAAAAACAAACGCGTCCCTATATCTTTCTGTCCCGCTTGGTCTTTGCTACTTTGCTTTTTATTAGTAATACTGTGCTTATATTAAAGTTTCGTATTACTCTACCCTTTTTAATTCTTCCCCGATTTTAATTAATATGATGCTAATTGACACGCCTGCCCGCAAAGTACCGTTATACAAGGAACCATTCAACAGGAAAACTGTCTTTCGGCAACTCGCTAAACTATACCGTCCAAAGTGTGCTTTGCATTTCTTCATATATGATACAAAACTTCTTATCAGGGTCGTGTTGTGCTGGACCGTCCCGATGCGTGTTGCCTTGCTAGTATCCGGTAGGAAACTAGTAGTGAGTTACAGCTACAGCTTGGCGCCTGCTTATTCAGTGCGCCTTCCGTCTGGTGCATCGGCCTCCAGCAATAACGACTAAGTTAATGACTCTATGCAATTATTAAAACCTACCTGTGTAAGTAATGTTGACGGTATAAGCGGAGGAGCATAGAAGCGTTCAAACAACAAACATTAACTAACAGCATGGTACTGCTTCGCGCCATGCTCAGTATACGATTCCCAGTTACCTGTACAGTACTCCGGCAAGACAGTAACTGCTAGCAGGCGCTTTCCCACGCTTTGAAACCGTGTGCCCCACAAATCAATGCGTGGTGCACTTTCCCTACTTTGCTGCCGCTGACTCATAGCACGTAGACGTAAAATAAAAATCCTATGCAGGCGAAAAATGTGCCTGAAACGCCTCAAGACGAAGACAGTCCATTTCTGCCTGGTAAAGATGTTCACCTGACGTGGATTTAAAACCCAATCCTTGGGAATACCGAGATACCATCAATTCACATTACCACCAAACCAAGATTTTGTTGTGTCAGGTTTTTGTTATAACAAAGAATGTTTCACACTTGATGAACACTGCGACTATCTTAAGGTGTATTACAGCATGTTTGACACAGTGATTTCTTTGTTCGAGACCAACTCCCATTCACCAGCGGCGTCAGAAACCCTTTTTTTCGTACTTTCGACTTTATTATGCAGTGAATGAAACGAAATCTTATAGCAGTCATCTGCACAAACTGCCAAAAATTTTGGATGTTCACATTTGTACAGGTAATGTTGGTTTACGATTGAGCTGTTCTGGTGATGTATCTGTTCATAGTCAAGTGGTAAACATCGCGCAGTGTAAAGGCAAACCCGAGGTTTCGAGAGCACTTCTTTCTCTACTCTTAAACCACAATTTGTCTATTATTATTGCGTAGCTAACATCACTGTGACTACTACTCGTGTAGCATATGACATACGAAATGTTGAATTATATAATATACCATCTGGGACAAAATTTACCTTAAGCATTGCATAAAGTCCGCTTTTATTGACAGAGTATCAGCAACAGTTATATCGTAAATGTACTAGTGTCTGAAACTTTTCGTTGCAATAGTTTTTATAAATTGAATGACAGCTTTTCGTAGGAATAGTACAGTCGGGACATTGCTGTCCACAGTCTGATGACATGTTAGCAGAAGCTGCAAATGAACTTGCTGTGCCGGCTGGAGTGGCCTAGCGGATCTAGGCGCTACAGTCTGGAACCGCGCGACCGGTACGATCGCGGGTTCGAATCCTGCCTCGGGCATGGATATGTGTGCTGTCCTTAGGTTAGTTAGGATTAAGTAGTTCTAAGTTCTAGGGGACCGATGACCTCAGAAGTTAAGTCCCATAGTGCTCAGAGCCATTTGAACCATTTTTTTTTTAACTTGCTCTAAACTCATTCGCTTGTTTCATTTTCTTCACAGCTTTCTGTATCACTACGGTCACTGCACACTTTGCTTTCTTGATTTGAATTTTTATGTTATTCACAGCTTATGAAATTATTTTGTAGCTGTTTGAGCTATGTTGTATTTTCATTTGTGTTTTTTTGTATTAGAGCCAGTTCCAATGAAAGCGGTGTTAGTAAAAAACGATTTTCAAAATAACAAAAAATTTTGTATGTCCACAATTTTAATTATACAGCTTCTGATGATTCTAAAGAAAGCAATCTGCTTTCAGTGGATCAGCCTTTTGATTTGTTGTATGCTTAAGGCACAAAAACAAAAATGATTACGACAGCTATTGTCCAGTAATTCCAACTGATCTTTATTTATGATGTTCAGGGTACAGTCGGCGCTTCTTGGTGTTATAATAATGTTCATTGACCTACAGTTTAGGTCTTTCAGTACTCAGTCAAGGTGGCAACGGCTGGAACAGTCACGTCATTGTAGTACAAGTTTCCCAATCGGTTGTGCAAGTGTATGCCTCCTACCGATAGTGTACTGCACACACTTAGCATCATTGTAGAATGCTTCCGGCAACTATGTAAGCGTCAACACATTTTCTTAAATTCCAAAGAGTTCTCCTGCTGGATTCACGTGACACTTTTGTCATTTTAGTGGAATAATTTCAATAACTCTCACTTAAGACGTAATAATGGTTCACCAGGTCTTTGACTTTGAATCCCGAGAGGCCTTTCCACACACAGTGTACCACAGGTCTCATATTTTATGTCGCGAATTATCTGTGTTATCAATCTCTATGGCAATGAAAGTGGAGTGGAGGCCGCACTGGCTCATTTGCTTAATGGTAAAGTGTGTGCTTGGTGAAGGAGGGCTGCCTTAAAAGTTTGTTCCAATCTTGCTGGAGATAGAGATAGTTTATGAGCTTCCTACCTCTTTTCTTACCGAGCTACAAAGTGCAACAGCAGGAGAAGATAATAAATTCTCCTTCCGTACTCTTCTTGCTGCGATTAATATCCCTTGATTTGAATGTGGAAAAACAACAAATCGTAACGTTGCGCCGTTATTAAAAGTCGCTTTATTCTACTTATGATAACCTAATATTTAGTCTGTTGTGAATAACAAGTCTGATGGGTTTAAGTGTGGCACTAGATAATTTGTTGATTGGGTTTCTTGATGTGTCTACACCCACTGCCACCTTGACATATGTTATGTGGTAATCTTGTAATGATACTGGAGTATGCCACACTACTGTACAGATTGTTACAACGTCAAAGGTTCGTAATATCTTACTGATTCGTGCGCTTTGGACATGATAGTGTCACAGATACTTATTGTTTCATTAAGAGGAATTTTATATATTACTATTGTTTCATTAAGAAGACTGTTATATGTAATTACAAAACCCAGTAAAATGACAGTTTCTTAAAAATCACGATATTTTTAATATGATATCTCTTCCTCATGTATTAGGCATTTGCCTGTTACGCCCTATTGGTTAAAACTGTCCATTTTCCTCGGTCTTTCTAAATATCGTCTGCCCACTGGGTAATAACTGTCACCAATTTTGGTAATCTGTCGTCTTCCGATCTTGTGACGTAATTCTTCCAGTTGTTTATGTATTCATTAATCTGTTCATATAAGTTTTTCACTCTCAGATCTATTCTGTCGAGTCACTCTCCTGTCAGACAGAATGTACCCAGCTTCTGATCTTAGCAATCGGATATCCAGTGTTTCTTTTCTGATGGGAGCGAGTGTTCCTGTTGTGTTGTCCAGCAAGTGCTTCAAGGTCTAAGGAGCAGGAGTTATTATGAGCAGTGTGCGTCAACAATAAGCTTGATTATATAGACAGCGACTACTTCCGCACAGTAAATGCTGAGCTGGAGGATTTTTCGCCGGCATTTCCAGCTCAAGAAATGATTTTTGCTGCACACAAAATTTGTATCTGAAAATTACTAGGGACATGACAAAAAATTATTACTCCTCTTTATATGATCTTTCAAAAAAGGACCAAATCAGATACAAATACATGTTTAGTAACCTTGAATTAAAAAGGCAATGTACCTTCCTTTTACTTATTTTTGTGAATGAATGGTGAGTGCTGACTCATGAAAGAGAGCTAGTTCATTCCATTGAGCGACTAGTTGTGATCCAATCTCTGAGAAGAACAGTTTTGCCCATCCCTAGCTGAGAGTCTGTGGGCGCGCAGCTGGCGCACGACAGCGTCGCAGGTGTGTTCTGTCGGGGATTGATCAGACGAATTTGGTGGACGACACATCGACGTGAGTGAATTATCGTGCTCCACGATCCACTGTGCACTCGATGCTAGCTTTCTGACATAGACAGTTATCCTGCTGGGTAGTGCCATCGCCTTCGCAAAAGACACCAAGCATGAACGTCGTCAAATTGAGAGGACGTTAGAGTCAAAATGGAGAACAGCTGAGAAAGAGGTTGAGGCTGAGATAAAGAAAGAGAAGTTAAGAATCGCGTGGTTACTGTATGCTGGTCCAACATTCGGAAAGATTGGCAGGCACCTACAGAAGCATGGTTCAAAAATGGTTCAAATGGCTCTGAGAACTATGTGACTCAACATCTGAGGTCATCAGTCCCTTAGACTTAGATCTACTTACGCCTAACTAATCTAAGGACATCACACCCATCCATGCCCGAGGCAGGATTCGAACCTGCGACAGTAGCGGTCGCGCGGTTCCAGACTGAAACGCCGAGAACCGCTCTGCCACAGCGGCCTGATAGAAGCCTGGCATCCAGCGTATTTCGCTCTCATCAATAAAGAGGAGTCCTCATTTTCATGTTACAGACGATTTAGGTATCCGAATCACGGGAGTGCACCGCACTTCATGCGAACGTGGAATGTCTTTTGTGAGACAGACTGTTACAATACACGAGGAGAGATGCAAGGAACACTCCCGTCACCATTCAACTTTCGCCGGGCACTGTTTAGAATATCGTCATAAAATCAAATACGACAAGAACTGTACCATGGAACAGAAGTGCAGACGGTGTAATTGAGGGGTCTATCAAATTAAAGATATCTATTAACCTAAAAAACAGGGACGAAAGTTTCAATTTAAACTAGCTTTTTGAGAAATTGATTGCAAAGTAGAATTATCGTTCTGTTGCTGTTTGACTGACGTGTACCGTAACATCCGAAGTTGCCGAGTAACAGGATGCGCTAATCAGTGGGAATGGAGCCGATGTGATCTATTCCGTTTATAGAGGTTGTATTATACACCTTCTGTAAAACTTCTTCCAGAGAGCTAGTTATTTTGATTTTACGTAGTCACTACTCCTACACCGGTAAAAAAAAACTGACAAAAAATTGAATAATGTAGGTATCCTAGTCACCATACAGTACTTACTAACTCCAATCGCCTGATTCCTTTTCGTCAGTTTGACGATGTCAGGAATCTGTCTACATGCACTTGGATACTTGTTTTCGAAAACATTTCTCTTCGACTCAGTAATGTCGCAGCCGTGAGGGTTGTAGGGAACTGTCTCCTGTAAAGTGAGTAGTGACTTGCAATATTTATTGTGATTTGAACTTCACATGTCTTTACAAGGGGAAGAAATAGTATAATATTTAGTGTATGTGGTATCTCCGACAATCACCGTAGTCACTGGTGTAAACAAGAATAAGACACCCTGGGGGTGCAGCTTTACACATCATACAGTGTTACGTAGTAAGTAGTGATGGTAACAGAAATCTATATTTAGTTTATTGTTACTGATAGTCTTGGTCATAGGGCTGTAGAAAGCCCACCTTCATCCTCAAACCTAGAATTAATTACAATGATCAACCATAACAGTACCATCGATGTAAATCCGTCCAGGCAATAACAGCGTCACCTGGCGAGGAATAGCTGGTAGTCAGACACACGCACGGTGGATGTTCTATCAGTGAGCAAGCTGCCGCGCGGCATAGCCGTGCGGTCTAGCCCGCTTTTCCATGGTTCGCGCGGCTCCCCCTGTCGGAGCTTCGAGTCTTGCTTCGGGCATCGGTGTGTGTGCAATCTTTAGCGTAAGCTGGTTTAAGTTAGATTAAGTAGTGTGTAAGCCTAGGGAACTATGAGCTCAGCAGTTTGTCCCATAGGTACTTACCACAAATTTCCTAATTCAGCTTGCTGTTTGTGAGTAGAATGAGGAAGGCGTGCGATTTATCTCAGTTTGGTCGAGGGCAGATTGCGATGGTCGGAATGCTCGTCCCAAGAATTTTGGGTTGGGTTGGGTTGTTTGGTGAAGGAGACCAAACAGCGAGGTCATCGGTCTCATCGGATTAGGGAAGGAAGTCGGTCGTGCCCTTTCGGAGGAACCATCCCGGCATTTGCCTTGAACGATTTAAGGAAACCACAGAAAATCTAAATCAGGATGGCCGGACGCGGGATTGAACCGTCGTCCTCCAGAATGCGGGTCCAGTGTGTTAGCCACTGCGCCACCTCGCTCGGTGAGAATTTGGGAAAGTGCACGACTTGTCGGGTGTCCGGGTAGTCCTGTGGTGAGTGTCTTCAATAAGTGGCGAAATCAAAGTGAAACCTCGTTCAGACCCCGAGGGGTTGAGCGGCAACAGCTCATTACAGATGGTAGACGTCGTAGACAGGCACTGGAGCTAACATGGATATGTAGGTGGGTGCCAAAGGTATGTTTTCGAAATCTGAGGAGGAAACTCGTGATTGAAATTTCTTGAAAAGATCCCGTCGCAAATGAAAACGCCTTTGTTTTAATGACTGCCACTCCAATTCACGTATCATATCTGTGGCACTATCTCCCCTATTTCGCGATAATACAAAACGAGCCACCCTTCTCTGAAGTTTTTCAATATCATCCGTCCCACCTGATACGGATCCGACACCGCACTACAGTACTCCAGAACAGGGCGGACAAGTGTAGTGTAAGCAGTCTATTTTTTTTTTTTTTTTAGTTGGGAGCCCCTCCACGCTCGCACAAGCATGGTGACCAACTCAAAAGGTCTACTGTCACCATTGAATTGTTTTTATTGAAAATCGAGGAGATCGCAGGAACGAGGAACTGCGATGTTATCCGTACGTCTGCGTAAGATTACCCATTAATACGGGTGCATCTGGGTATTAGAAGTGGTCAAAAAAGTTTAACAGAATCAAGCTTGAAAGAAGAGCGGTTTTAAGGGCAGAGGGGAAAAAGTGCCAAGGCAAGTGCCAAGGGAAAAAACCTCTGCGGCAGTGTCAGGTTGGGTAGTAAGGGCAGTAGCGGTTTCTTGCTATCTGCAACAGATCGTGCAAGGTAATGTTATGTTATCTACATCTACATCTACATTTATACTCCGCAAGCCACCCAGCGGTGTGTGGCGGAGGGCACTTTACGTGCCACTGTCATTACCTCCCTTTCCTGTTCCAGTCGCGTATGGTTCGCGGGAAGAACGACTGTCTGAAAGCCTCCGTGCGCGCTCTAATCTCTCTAATTTTACATTCGTGATCTCCTCGGGAGGTATAAGTAGGGGGAAGCAATATATTCGATACCTCATCCAGAAACGCACCCTCTCGAAACCTGGCGAGCAAGGTACACCGCGATGCAGAGCGCCTCTCTTGCAGAGTCTGCCACTTGCGTTTATTAAACATCTCCGTAACGCTATCACGGTTACCAAATAACCCTGTGACGAAACGCGCCGCTCTTCTTTGGATCTTCTCTATCTCCTCCGTCAACCCGATCTGGTACGGATCCCACACTGATGAGCAATACTCAAGTATTGGTCGAACGAGTGTTTTGTAAGCCACCTCCTTTGTTGATGGACTACATTTTCTAAGCACTCTCCCAATGAATCTCAACCTGGTACCCGCCTTACCAACAATAAATTTTATACGATCATTCCACTTCAAATCGTTCCGCACGCATACTCCCAGATATTATACAGAAGTAACAGCTACCAGTGTTTGTTCCGCTATCATATAATCATACAATAAAGGATCCATCTTTCTATGTATTCGCAATATATTACATTTGTCTATGTTAAGGGTCAGTTGCCACTCCCTGCACCAAGTGCCTATCCGCTGCAGATCTTCCTGCATTTCGCTACAATTTTCTAATGCTGCCACTTCTCTGTATACTACAGCATCATCCGCGAAAAGCCGCATGGAACTTCCGACACAATCCACTAGGTCATTTATATATATTGTGAAAAGCAATGGTCCCATTACACTCCCCTGTGGCACGCCAGAGGTTACTTTAACGTCTGTAGACGTCTCTCCATTGATAATAACGTGCTGTGTTCTGTTTGCTAAAAACTCTTCAATCCAGACACACAGCTGGTCTGATATTCCGTAGGCTCTTACTTTGTTTATCAGGCGACAGTGCGGAACTGTATCGAACGCCTTCCGGAAGTCAAGAAAAATGGCATCTACCTGGGAGCCTGTATCTAATATTTTCTGGGTCTCATGAACAAATAAAGCGAGTTGGGTCTCACACGATCGCTGTTTCCGGAATCCATGTTGATTCCTACATAGTAAATTCTGGGTTTCCAAAAACGACATGATACTCGAGCAAAAAACAAGTTCTAAAATTCTACAACAGATCGACGTCAGAGATATAGATCTACAGTTTTGCGCATCTGCTCGACGACCCTTCTTGAAGACTGGGGCTACCTGTGCTCTTTTCCAATCATTTGGAACCCTCCGTTCATCTAGAGACTTGCGGTACACGGCTGTTAGAAGGGGGGCAAGTTCTATCGCGTACTCTGTGTAGAATCGAATTGGTATCCCGTCAGGTCCAGTGGACTTTCCTCTATTGAGTGATTCCAGTTGCTTTTCTATTCCTTGGACACTTATTTCGATGCCAGCCATTTTTTCGTTTGTGCGAGGATTTAGAGAAGGAACTGCAGTGCGGTCTTCCTCTGTGAAACAGCTTTGGAAAAAGGTGTTTAGTATTTCAGCTTTACGCGTGTCATCCTCTGTTTCAATGCCATCATCATCCCGTAGTGTCTGGATATGCTGTTTCGAGCCACTTACTGATTTAACGTAAGACCAGAACTTCCTAGGATTTTCTGTCAAGTCGGTACATAGAATTTTACTTTCGAGTTCCCTGAACGCTTCACGCATAGCCCTCCTTACGCTAACTTTGACATGGTTGGGTATCATGCATCAGTACCATAGAAGCAATGCCAGATTGTCATGGAATGATCAGTCCTGTCGGGGAGGTGAGCGCTGCTGCTTCTGGGCACCGACAATGTCTCCTGGGCCAGCTGCTGCTCCTGTAACAT
Organism: Schistocerca serialis cubense; assembly: GCF_023864345.2. Lineage (NCBI taxonomy): Eukaryota > Metazoa > Arthropoda > Insecta > Orthoptera > Acrididae > Schistocerca > Schistocerca serialis. Next base: position 23,113,068 of record NC_064646.1, read on the forward strand.
AGCCATGTCGTTGTAGGTTTGCCAGTTCGATGGTCCTCATAGGAACTGGCAGTGTGATATGTGTTGGGAATTTGTTTGTAAGTCATAAAATGGTTCAAATGGCTCTGAGCACTATGGGACTTAACTTCTGAGGTCATCAGTCGCCTAGAACTTAGAACTACTTAAACCTAACTAACCAAAGGACATCACACACATCCATGCCCGAGGCAGGATTCGAACCAGCGACCGTAGCGGTCGCGCGGTTCCAGACTGTAGCGGCTAGAACCGCTCGGCCACCCCGGCCGGCTGTGAGTCATATTTGGCTTCCCTGCAATTGCCAGTTCTCATGGTAGGGGCTCAGCTAGCAAGCCAGTCAGTGGCTAATGTGCAGGGGCTCGCCTCATTGTGTCGTTAGCGTAGTTACGAAATTACCGTAGATGGTTAGTCCCTAAGGAGTGTCTTTTGGCGCTTGTGTTTCCATGTATGGTTGTGGTCGTAGTTGTACAGTGGTAGGATGTGAGGATCGTTCGAGTGACTTGATATCTTGTACAGTCGTGTGGCGAGTTTTTTGAATACCTCCTGGAGAGTCTCCAGTCGGTATTCTCGGTGAACGTCCGCTGTGCGCGTTTATCGGGGAGCATTGCTTATGATACGTAATACCTTTTTCTGTATTTTCTGGATGCGGTCCAGGTGTGTGGACGCTGCGTATCACCAGACAGGAGCTGCGTATGTCATCAGCGGTCTTATCAGTGTCATGTATAAAGTCCTAGACACTCTCCTAGCCGGCCTAAGTGGCCGAGCGGTTCTAGCACTACAGTCTGGAACTGCGCGACCGCTACGGTCGCAGGTTCGAATCCTGCCTCGGGCATTGATGTGTGTGATGTCCTTAGGTTAGTTAGGTTTAAGTAGTTCTAAGTTGTAGGGGACTGATGACCTTAGAAGTTAAGTCCCGTACTGCTCAGAGCCATTTGAACCACACCCTCCTATTCAGTGTACTATTCCTGTTGAGCATAGGATAGAGTTGTTTGAGCCCCACGTTTGCCCTGTTGGTCACGTGTCGTATGTGGTCCCCCCCCCATGTAAGCTTCCAGTCTAGCCAGACACCGAGGTACCTGACTTTCGCAGCGAACCGTATTGGGCTTGCATGCAGTGTTATTGATCTACAGTTTTGGTGTTTGCGCTGTAATTTCGGCCTGCGAGTAAACAGAACTGCCTCGCACTTGCCGACGTTTACTTTAATACGCCACATCTCCAACCAAGGCTCGACAGTTCTGAGTGCTGTATGTAGTCTGTTATTAATGCTTGACGGTTTCCAGTCTTTCGCAAGGATGGCTGTGTCATCCGTGTAGATGGCAACTGTCGTGTTTTGTGTCGCTGGAATATCAGTCTAGTAAATCTGTTGCACCTTCTAAGTGTTCTGCCAATGAATCGTAGTCTTTGGTTTGCTCTACTCACAACATTATCTACAAGATCGTTCCAGTTTAAGTAATTTGCAATTGTAATCCCTAAGTATTTAGTTGAATTTTCAGCCTTCAGATTTGTGTGACTCATAGGGTAATCGACATTTAGCGGATATCTTTTAGTACTCAAGTGAATAATTTCTCACTTTTCTTTATTCAGGATCAATTGCCACTTTTCGCACCACACAGATATCTTATGTAAATCATTTTGCAATTCATTTTGATCATCTAATGACATTACAAGACGGAAAATGACAGCATCATCTGCAAATAATCAAAGCGGGTTACCCAGATTGTCTCCTATGTCGTTAATGTAGATCAAGAACAATAGAGGGGGCTATAACACTTCCTTGGCGAACGCCAGATATTACTTCTGTTATACTCGACGACTTTCCGTCTATTACTACGAACAGTTACACCCTTCATTCGGATAGTATTTCTGTTCCCAGTCTCACAAACCTTTTAAGAGTCGCTAGTGTTATCATAAAGTTAAATGAAGTTCATTTTCGCGTCGTTGTTACGTCGTTTCTGCTTTACTGAAGGTGTCTAGAAAGTGAAGTTAAAGTAGTTTTATTTGAGTGTGTCTCCACAGATTTCTGCTACGTACGTGCCTTCACAGGTCACCACTTGCATTTCGGATTTTGAATTGCCTGCAGATACTCCGTAATTTTTCAGTTGGATTTTCAGTTAGCTGTAAAACTGTTATAACTTTAGAAAGTTTTGTATGTTTCTCTTCATTTCTGTGAGCAGGAATTTTTATTCAAGGTCACACAGTGCAACTATTGCAGCGTCTGGCCCTGCGTAGACGGGTGGTTTTATTGATTCCCATGCGAGATCTTGTACAAGAGGTTTTCCTCCCTCAACTTAGCAATACAAATTCTCTATCTCACTATATCATTCAACAACAACTCAATGCGAAACCGCTTGGACACTGCAACGACAAGTAGAATATTTTCATTTCATTATGGCTCTACAAACGTTTGTCTGTTCTCTATACTGAATAATGGAATGTCTGCTGATTTTTCACCTTCTACTTTGCATTTTGGTAGCTATAAAGAAATCTGTTAAAAAAGTTATTAATTTATTTCACAAACGACAGTCTAACACTCTACGTTTAAAAGATAAATAGTTGTCGTAGTCTTCCATCGAAATACCGATTTGATGCAGTTCTCCACGCAAGTCTGTCTGGTGCTAGCATCTTCATCTCTTCATAACTACTGATTCTAACTTTAGCTACTGTAGTGTAGCCTTTAGCTCCCTGTACTATTTTCCCCCCTCACATCTCTTAAATCTCAAGTGAATAATTCGTAGATATTTCAGGGTGTGCTATCAGTCAATACCTTCTTTTAACAAAATTCTGCCATAAAAGCCTTTTTACTCCAAATTGACTCAGTGCCTCCAGATTAGTTATGCGAGCTCCCTATATATACATCGGCATTCTTCTGTAACACTCCATTTTGAAAGCTAAATTCATGACAAATACTTCCGAGAAACCCTTGGTAATTATTAAATTTATATTCAATGTTACTTAATTATTTATTTTGCCAGTCTACATTTGGCATCCTCTCTGTTTCGGACATCGTCAGTTATTTAGCTGCTAAACAGTAAAACTATTTTTAGTTTAGCAAACTTCCGATAGCACTGAAGTGGCCAGCCACGAATGCCATTCATTTTCGTTACTCTCCATTTCAGAGTAGACCGTACTCACTTACTTCTTGGGTATATTCCATTTTCTGTCTTCCACGCAGTTTTTTTATTGTCTACAGCTCTCTTAAGTAGCATAAAATTATTCCTTGATTCTTAAGAGATGTCCTATTATCCTGTCTCCTCCTCTCTCCTTGACAATGTTTTTCATGTGTCTCCGCACCGATTCTGTGGATAAGCTGCTCGTTCATCATCTTATCAGTCGATCTAATTTTCAACATCTCCTTAAAACGTCATATCTCAAACCCTACACTTTCCACCTATTCCGATTTTCTCAAGCTTTATGCCGGCCGAAGTGGCCGTGCGGTTAAAGGCGCTGCAGTCTGGAACCGCAAGACCGCTACGGTCGCAGGTTCGAATCCTGCCTCGGGCATGGATGTTTGTGATGTCCTTAGGTTAGTTAGGTTTAACTAGTTCTAAGTTCTAGGGGACTAATGACCACAGCAGTTGAGTCCCATAGTGCTCAGAGCCATTTGAACCATCTCAAGCTTTATATATAACTTCCGCATACTCCTTTTTTCCAAATATACAATCTCAGGAATCTCTTCCACAGATTAAGAGCTATGCTTGATGCTAGCAGACGTACTCTTGCCACAAATTCCCTTTTTGTTTGTGTTCACTAGCTCCTTGTATCCTCGTTAGTTCGTCCATCAGATGCTACTTTCCTTACATGGCAGGAAATTCCTTTCACTCCCCTACTTCGTAATCCCCAATTTCGATGTTAACTTTGCTGCTAATTTCATTTCTGCTACTCCTCGTTACATTCCACATTCTAGGGTTCCGTACCTCAGTTGGTGAAAACGAAACCCTTAGGGATTTTGGTCTGGTTTTCAGTATTAGGTAGAGTGATTCACGAGAAAGGTTTGTATACTTACTTTACAATTTTTGCGTGCTAATTGACTGAGCCTGTCACCGTGAAAATGATGCCATTGCCATCAATCACTGAAAGGCGCCATACCGGAGCTAGCATCGCTGGGCCTTTATGAACTGCTCGTTCTTGATTCTACATGCAAACATCTCCCGAGAGTCCATCAATGCCTACGGCACGTACAGCATTTGTAATGGTCAAAAGCAAAGTAATACTGGTAACTGATGCAGGACTGCATTCCATTCTTTAGAGTGAGGTTCCAATATCCTATACATTATCCGTTCACGCATTTCACAGGATATTCTAGACCTAGGTAACAATGGACCTACGGCCTGTTGTACCGTTTTCTTCTCCGAGAACTTCAGTCAAATCATACCATTACTCGCAGCAAGGATGAGAGCGGACGAAGTAAATACATCCACAATAGTCATTTACCATAGCATGTTAATTTAACCGCAGAATTAATAAAATAAATTAATAATTACAACAGCGAACCTGGACATTTGCCTGCAGGGGAACAGCGACCGTTAGAAATGAACGTTGTATAGCCGCCACAACCGGCATATAACTTTTTCTCTATTTTTTAGTGTTTCACTAGACAGACGCGAGCATTTTCAGAGGCGTGGAAACACAATGTGTTAAACCTCCAGACAACAAGCTAAACTGAGAGAATCAACGTACAACGTGACAGCTTACGTTACTAGCCGAGAGCCGCTAGCAACAAATATCGGGCAGTGTTTAGTTCCGCTCTCATACATGAAGTGTAATTAGTTGTGTGTAATTAGTTGTTCGTGTACAGTTAACGTAAGCTCTCTGGTCGAGTACATTCTAAAATTAAACAGAAAGAGCTTTCAAGACATGTCATTTTTCTTTGAGCAAGTCAAGGCCTTATCGGTCCGTTCTTTGGTTGAAGCTACTTCATGAAACCTAATGCAGAACAATGTAATACAGGATACGCTAATATCGGTGAACTACGGCAAATATTCGCAGTAGTTTTGGGTGTGGTTATTATAATTTTAATTTGTAATTTTACTACGTGCTTTTAAAATTATTTTAACGGACCGGTATATATTTTAGATTGGTCTCTGTGCGTACCCGAGAAAGCGGAGGTTATTTGCCACAATTCAGTGACATTGTCGTTTTCTGTATTACATTGTTTTATGTCGAGCTTCATGAAATAGTTTTAACCAAAGCACATATCAACAGTGCTTTGACTCACTCAACAAGAAATGAAATACCTTGCTGTCTAGTCTTAGTATGTACCTATCCAAAGAGTTTAGGTTAACCGTACATAAGCAACTTACTACATTTTATGTATGAGAGTGGCGCTATACATAACCTGATACTCGTAAAGTGTGGCCCTCAGGCAGTAATGTAAGTCATCACGTTATAAACTGCATTTGGTAATTTATCTTATCGTATGACCGTGTATACATTACATTTCCACAATTCTGATGATGCTGGCGTTGGTCGAGCGAAACATATGAAACTGAAGAAAAAGTTATATGTAACTTGTAGCTGCTTTACAATTTACATTCGAAAACGTATGCGTAATTATACCAAAACCTTAAACTTGAGGATTAAAATTAAAACACTCTCGAAATTGGTGGGACCGATATCATGCCAGTATCGATATCAATAACAGACGAAAGTCTCCGAGATTTCCGACTCTAATACTTGAATACCTCTTCTCCGTATCTACTCCTATTTCTTTTTTGTCTTGTCATAAGACAGTACCTCCCCTTCGTAACGGCTTTAAATGTCATGTTTCCATCTATGCTCTTCTTCCTCAGAGTTAACATCGAAATTAATCGTGTAGAAGACCGGAAGGTATGAAAACGAGTGTGCAAAACATAAACCAGATCCAGTGGAAGACTATCCAATGGAAAGATAGAGAGGAAATAAGAACAGTAGAAAGACACACTTGCAGCACGGAAACGGAATTAGTGTGAGGGCCCCTCCACCCCCACCCCTCTCAAAGGGATGGTGGGGAGGGGAGGGGAAAGGAGATACGTAGGAAAGGAGAAAAGACTTGGTATGTTTGCCAAATACAAGACGATTTTAATTGCGCCGAATGTTGCAGGGAGTCTCCTATGTATTTAAATTATCGTTTTGGTGACCATTTACTTGCAGTTTATTCGCATATTACCTGCGGGCCCTTCACTCTGGTTTCCCTGAACTTCGATTTAATCCTCAAGGCCTTCAAAATTTCCTCTCTCGATTTTATTGTCTTTCACGCCACTGCATCAGTCAATTGTTGCCCAACGCTCTTCTTGAGATATCTGTGGAATCTTTCCACATTTCCTGATATCTTTGTTACCTACAATTCTGCAATTTCTTCAGCATTAAATGTTAGTGAATAACTAATAAAATACAGTTTGCTCTACATTTGCCCTGGGCAGTGATTTCCAGTCGAAAATCTGGTTTCGAAATTTGTCTTACTATTATATGTGCTATCCGAACCATTGCGGCACCTCTCGATACGTTATAAGTATAAAACATTAAAACATGCCTCTTCAACCTAGTGTTAACAATGATTTAAAGTATACAGTGCATCGACCACTTTCAGTCCTTTCGCCTATGTCATGTTCTTCTGCTAGTTTTCCGTCATTTTCTTTTGCTACTATGGAATATAAGAATTTTCCTCTCTCTTCAGGATCTCAATCATCCCTTTTATCTCATCGTACATTCTTTAAACGCCTTCATCGTCTGCGGAACTAGTAGGCATATAAACGTGTACTGGTGTGTTCGTGTTGGCTATTTATATATCTTAGCTACGAAGCTGAATTCACTAAGCTTTTCACAGAAGCTCAGCAACGTTTCTATTCTCTCATTCGTTATTAGACTTCTCCTGAGCTACTCTTGTCTGATAAATCTTTTAAAATGTAGTGGAATCTGCGTCATTACTTTACGAAAATGACACCTTTGACCCGCATGTAGTTTCTTAACACGTGATAGGAAAATAAATGGCCTGTTATTAACGAACGTAACAGGTAATGCTGAAAATGGCACCGTTGACGGCGATGCAGTGTTGTGCTCGGTTAATCTATGAGACGCCCATAGCAGCTACGCCTGAAAGATAGCAGCAAAAGCCTTTCCAGTGTTCTGCTTCAGCTCTTCCAACATGATGCCTGTTTGAGTATACTTACCATTTTAGTTTCCCCCACAGGTAAAGCCACAGGAAAAGGGACCAAGCGATCGAGGTGGTCAGGAGCTAGCCCCGCCTCTAAAGCCTCATGCGCTCGCTACGAGGTTGTCAACACCGTACGCTGTTGTTCCGTCTCGGTGAAAATTTACGTCCCTCATTCATCTTTGATCCACTTATAGATTAAACAATTTCTGGAAATACCGCATAGTATTAACGTTTTGGTGACAGAATCGTGTTACGATGCAGATGCTAGGTATTATACACCAAACACTCCAACGACACTTCAAAGTAATGACGGGGTTGTCTGAAGCATAATGGCGCATGTTCTATGAGCTCACGTATCCTACCTGACATGATGAAACAGGCCGCATTTGAAGAAATGAAAATCTTAGGATCGAAAATTCCCTCTGAAAGCATTGGCGGAACTCTACACCCGAAAGTTCGTCGGGAGCTTTCACTCAGGTACAACAGTAAATTTGTAAGGATACAGATGCAGGTCCTTTCTGATAACGTTCCGACACGACGATCGATCTCTTACTTCCCAATCGCGCAGGTAACCGGCGTTGGCATCTCATCAGACTTCGTTCCAGCCTGCCCTTCGCTCGAGCAATTTTTTCTAAATTCAAATGAAACTCCATGTTTCCAGAGACCATTTCAGGGCTGAAACATCTATGATGTGTTTATACGAACTGAAGCGACGAATGAAAATTTACACCACAGTTGAGATTCGAAACCACTTCTCCTGTTCATTGGCAGACGCACTCACCACTGCGTCGACCTACAACAGTGTCTTTGTACAGTGGCACGCAGTACCGTAGCACGTCTCCCTCATCAACCTATATTCCCGTTCACGTCTCAGTCTACAATATATTCCCACTAAACTCGACAGTATTTATTAGAATAGAATCTCAGTATAAAACGAAACTGGGGATCATGCCTGAAACCCCGACATATGGGCATTAATCCAATGAAACAATATGGTTCCAGAGACTTTTTCAAGTCACAGAGATCTATGATGTACGTGATGAGTTAAGGGGGAGTATAAGAGGGACTGCGGCGTGAATGGGAATTTGATTTGAGGACGCAGGCGTTATGAGGTAGTCAGTGCAGTAGTGCAATGCTACCGTACCAGGGTGGTGTAGTGGGTAGTCAGCAGGAGACCTTATAACACTATAGCTCTAAGGCTCTACTGATCTATTTTGCCTTTTGTTTATTTAACATTCTGTAGTTAAACTACTGTAAATATTATTTGACTATATCAATACTATAAGAGTGTTTACTTCTCTCTCTGTTAAGAAATTTGATGTCATGGTTTAATCATATGTAATGTATTGTCTTTATTAGTTAAATTCTTTGCCTCACTTGAAGGGAGACAAAACGTATCATATATAACTGGAATTTGTGTAAATAATTTTTTGTAGAATTGTCAATGTGTCCAAACGATATGTTTTTGTTCAAGATATCTTGTAGCTACTCTGTATTTGCTGATCCTCACTTACGGTTATTAGTTCTTTATATGTATAACAGGTGTTGTGGTTCCCCTCGGGAACGGAATCATGCAGCGCACGCAAAATGTGGTTGGCATGAAGAAAGAGGTGGGACAAAGGCTTAGTCGGGGACGAGCTACCAAACTGCCAACAGCTTATGTAAAAGTCGTGTAATGTGCTGGTGCCGAGAGAGGCTTTTTGTGCCCTTTTCCAATGTGCCAAAGCCTCGGATGCATGGATACATAGCTGGAACTATTCTAGAATTGGTATCTATCATCGCCACCAAGAGATAACATAGTCCAGCATTTCTACCTGGAAATCCAAGTACAAACAAGCACTCGCCACCATATTGCGCAATAACTATAACGGAATAGAAGAATCGTAGAAATGTACAGTGAAGGATCAGCTCATGTGGATGATTTATATATTTAAATTATAAGGAAAACAAAAATACTATCCATGAAAACTAACCTTGATTAATCCTCTGGCATACATCCACTTAAGATCCTTCCCATGCTAAATTGAGTACCGAGTGTCCTTATTGAAAAAATATTAAAGCCCAGTCTTTTACTAATTAATGCCTCCTGACTATAGTAAAAAGAAAGTTAAAGTTAATGTGGCAGAAGAGTGTGCTAAAGTAAAGGGTGTTTGTTGAAAGTAAGCTTGCAATCACAACTGCTTTCCAAAGACTAAAATAAATAATTGAATTTAAAGCAGTAGAGTAGTTCAAACGGGCATTAAAACAATTTGCAGTTACTTTTTAAAATTTTTGCTTAGTAATTGATCGTAGTGCTGCCTGTTCTAAATCGCAAACGTTGAGTCAGTATCTTACAAATATGTCAATTTTGTGTCTCACTGCAGTAAAAGTTGAGAACTGCAATTGTGGAAAGTTATATATTCATGCTTGCTAAGTGCTTGTTTCTCTCGTGTATTGAAAGTGCATATTAATCGTGTAAGAGGATCCACAATTGGTCCATTGTGCTCGTGACAGATAACAAGTATCAGAAAGAGCACTATTTCTGAAAACAGCAACTGCTTTTATTCAGAGGACAGTGAGAAATAGTTTGCCAATGAACTCTTTTTTCCCCAAGTCAGTTAGAAAAGTAATTGGTAAAAGAAAGACTAAACTTATGCCCAATTTATAACTTTGCAGTGAACTTTATTCACATCTGATGTCAGATAGGAAGGAGTTTGAAAAGTGATTCTAAATTTATTTCCAATACATGATTCTAAAGTGCACTTTAATAGTAATATTCTTGAAACCATTCACTTTGACCAAGCCTTGAAGGAAAAAGTGTAAGTCATTATCTGTTGTATTTATGCAAATAGCTTTGTTCTTCTATAACTGTTAACACTTTCTTTAACGTCAACATCTGCTAGTGACAGAGTTCATTGCACTCTCGTGTGATAAAGTATAGGATGTGTCTTTCAATTAAAGTTACTCATATCTATTTTCTTGAACAAGAATGTTAGTTATTCTCATGCGTAATTAGGCTGGCAACTGATTTTCTTTACTCTTTGACCAGTGTGGATAGGTAAAACAGTGTTTGTTACTGTTTAAATATTTACGTAATTCTGACTTTCACTTCCGATAAGCCACCTCCGTTAGGTACATCATGGTCAACACAGCAAAATTCCTTTCAGAGGTTAACACTGTACTGTTGCTTTATACCATAATTCGTTAACAGAATAGTTTTAGAACGTAAATAAAGAGCAGTGGTAGTGTTATAAGCTGTGTTCAGATTGTATCCTTGGTACAAATTTTCGTTCGGCCGCTCAATCTGCAAATTTGATTTATCTAGTATTCGGTCTCTTTCCGGATAGTTAAAGTACTTGTTCGCTACAAAGACGTTGTCGTCCAATTTTCCCATTAAGAATTGCTTTGCCACCTTTGTTGGAGGTTTTGCCAAAATAGTTCCAATTTTAAACTCTTGGCCAAAAATTTCTGCACCCGTTTATCAAAAACTGTGCTTCACATAACACTCAACAAAGAGAATGCGCTATTTTATTATGAGCATCAATGGTCGTTGCATTTAAATAGTCACTAAACCCTTCAGGTTCTCTCTTTCCCTCCCGGTCTACAGCTAGTAGTAAGAGATATGGAGCGTAAAAGCTGTAGACGAAGCTAGAGATTGGAATACATTAAACACTTACCTCGTGAAGTTTCTTTTTTTCTTCCTCCTTCCATTCTGGGCACAAAATCTTTTAGTCAGGGGTGAATTTTTGCTAAATCTTTTAGTGCCGTGGTTAATTTAAAGGACTGACCTAGAGGGTACCGCTGTTCATGAACAGGAGAATGGACGAAATGCTGTAGACAGTGTCACTACTAAGAGATATGGTTTGGGAGAGAGAGGTGAATCATGCCGGTGCTTGCTGAGATACACAGACAACTCTGGCATTGACGTTTATTCCATCGAAGAATACACCGAGCGAAGTGGCGGAGTGGTGTGCACACTGGACTCGCATTCGGAATGACAACGGTTAAAAGTTGTGTCCGATCATCCTGATTCAGATTTTCTGTGATTTCCCTAAATCGCTTCAGGAAAGTGCTAGGGTTTCATCTTTGAAAGCCCACAGACGATTTCATTCCCCATCCATCCCTACACCGAACTTGCGCTCCGTCTCTAATGACCTCGTTGTCGATGGGGCGTTAAAAACTAACCTCATCCTTCTCCACCGAAGAATACCCAATACCTGTGCTGATGCAGGCGACATGTGTACTTGTGTCAGTCAAACGCCAGAGCCGGGATCTGCTGCCACCGCCACTCCTCCGCCCCCCCCCCCCCCCAAATTGTGACGTAACGGTTCCTTCGCGGCCCGAGCGTCGTCGCCGGCAGCATGTGTCAGAAGAACCGGAAGACCCGTGCCTGCCCACCGAAGTGCAGCTCGCTGTTCCGTTAAGCGCTTCTCGTAGTCACCAGGGGGTAACAGCCAACAGCCGTCGTTTCAGTAGGCCCTCAGCAGCTCCAGTCGCTCAACCACTGCAGCTCGTTCGGTGACTGAGCACAGCCTCGGACCCGGGAGTTCGAGAGATCGCGTTCCAGCTCCGACCTTGGTGGCGGCAGCTTCCAGTGGGTCGGACCACGTGAACCAGAGAACGGAGTCCGGTCCCTCCGCTACTGCCCAGACTCGTGCAGCGCCCAGTTTCAGACCTACCCTGCCACCGCTGGGCAGAGCTCGCCGACTGATTCAGCAGTCCGGCTGGCCTCCGATATTCATCACCTGATGGTCATCGTCATTGGCCTGCAACTTGAACCATCGTCATTGCCTCCGCATCCAGACGCAGACAGAATGGCGACATTACAGCCTGCATTGAGCCCGAGTTTTCCACATCCCACTAGGTGAATACAGGGCTGGTCCCCTCGTCCCGCCTCAGTTACACGACTCGCAGACACTTGAAAACGTTCGCACTTTATCATGGCTTACACTAGACTCAGATAGCTGGGGAACACAAATTCCGTCCCAGGTGGAATGGGATGGTGACAGGAAGGAAATCTGGCGACCTTCTCACACTTGCATTGCCAAATCCGTAGTAACTACGGATTTGGCAATGCAAGTGTGAGAAGGTCGCCAGATTTCCTTCCTGTCACCATCCCATTCCACCTGGGACGGAATTTGTGTTCCCCAGCTATCTGAGTCTAGTGTAAGCCATGATAAAGTGCGAACGTTTTCAAGTGTCTGCGAGTCGTGTAACTGAGGCGGGACGAGGGGACCAGCCCTGTATTCACCTAGTGGGATGTGGAAAACTCGGGCTCAATGCAGGCTGTAATGTCGCCATTCTGTCTGCGTCTGGATGCGGAGGCAATGACGATGGTTCAAGTTGCAGGCCAATGACGATGACCATCAGGTGATGAATATCGGAGGCCAGCCGGACTGCTGAATCAGTCGGCGAGCTCTGCCCAGCGGTGGCAGGGTAGGTCTGAAACTGGGCGCTGCACGAGTCTGGGCAGTAGCGGAGGGACCGGACTCCGTTCTCTGGTTCACGTGGTCCGACCCACTGGAAGCTGCCGCCACCAAGGTCGGAGCTGGAACGCGATCTCTCGAACTCCCGGGTCCGAGGCTGTGCTCAGTCACCGAACGAGCTGCAGTGGTTGAGCGACTGGAGCTGCTGAGGGCCTACTGAAACGACGGCTGTTGGCTGTTACCCCCTGGTGACTACGAGAAGCGCTTAACGGAACAGCGAGCTGCACTTCGGTGGGCAGGCACGGGTCTTCCGGTTCTTCTGACACATGCTGCCGGCGACGACGCTCGGGCCGCGAAGGAACCGTTACGTCACAATTTGGGGGGGGGGGGGGCGGAGGAGTGGCGGTGGCAGCAGATCCCGGCTCTGGCGTTTGACTGACACAAGTACACATGTCGCCTGCATCAGCACAGGTATTGGGTATTCTTCGGTGGAGAAGGATGAGATTAGTTTTTAACGCCCCATCGACAACGAGGTCATTAGAGACGGAGCGCAAGTTCGGTGTAGGGATGGATGGGGAATGAAATCGTCTGTGGGCTTTCAAAGAAGAAACCCTAGCACTTTCCTGAAGCGATTTAGGGAAATCACAGAAAATCTGAATCAGGATGATCGGACACAACTTTTAACCGTTGTCATTCCGAATGCGAGTCCAGTGTGCACACCACTCCGCCACTTCGCTCGGTGTATTCTTCGATGGAATAAACGTCAATGCCAGAGTTGTCTGTGTATCTCAGCAAGCACCGGCATGATTCACCTCTCTCTCCCAAACCATATCTCTTAGTAGTGACACTGTCTACAGCATTTCGTCCATTCTCCTGTTCATGAACAGCGGTACCCTCTAGGTCAGTCCTTTAAATTAACCACGGCACTAAAAGATTTAGCAAAAATTCACCCCTGACTAAAAGATTTTGTGCCCAGAATGGAAGGAGGAAGAAAAAAAGAAACTTCACGAGGTAAGTGTTTAATGTATTCCAATCTCTAGCTTCGTCTACAGCTACGGATTTGGCAATGCAAGTGTGAGAAGGTCGCCAGATTTCCTTCCTGTCACCATCCCATTCCACCTGGGACGGAATTTGTGTTCCCCAGCTATCTGAGTCTAGTGTAAGCCATGATAAAGTGCGAACGTTTTCAAGTGTCTGCGAGTCGTGTAACTGAGGCGGGACGAGGGGACCAGCCCTGTATTCACCTAGTGGGATGTGGAAAACTCGGGCTCAATGCAGGCTGTAATGTCGCCATTCTGTCTGCGTCTGGATGCGGAGGCAATGACGATGGTTCAAGTTGCAGGCCAATGACGATGACCATCAGGTGATGAATATCGGAGGCCAGCCGGACTGCTGAATCAGTCGGCGAGCTCTGCCCAGCGGTGGCAGGGTAGGTCTGAAACTGGGCGCTGCACGAGTCTGGGCAGTAGCGGAGGGACCGGACTCCGTTCTCTGGTTCACGTGGTCCGACCCACTGGAAGCTGCCGCCACCAAGGTCGGAGCTGGAACGCGATCTCTCGAACTCCCGGGTCCGAGGCTGTGCTCAGTCACCGAACGAGCTGCAGTGGTTGAGCGACTGGAGCTGCTGAGGGCCTACTGAAACGACGGCTGTTGGCTGTTACCCCCTGGTGACTACGAGAAGCGCTTAACGGAACAGCGAGCTGCACTTCGGTGGGCAGGCACGGGTCTTCCGGTTCTTCTGACACATGCTGCTGGCGACGACGCTCGGGCCGCGAAGGAACCGTTACGTCACAATTTGGGGGGGGGGGGGGGGGCGGAGGAGTGGCGCTGGCAGCAGATCCCGGCTCTGGCGTTTGACTGACACAAGTACACATGTCGCCTGCATCAGCACAGGTATTGGGTATTCTTCGGTGGAGAAGGATGAGATTAGTTTTTAACGCCCCATCGACAACGAGGTCATTAGAGACGGAGCGCAAGTTCGGTGTAGGGATGGATGGGGAATGAAATCGTCTGTGGGCTTTCAAAGAAGAAACCCTAGCACTTTCCTGAAGCGATTTAGGGAAATCACAGAAAATCTGAATCAGGATGATCGGACACAACTTTTAACCGTTGTCATTCCGAATGCGAGTCCAGTGTGCACACCACTCCGCCACTTCGCTCGGTGTATTCTTCGATGGAATAAACGTCAATGCCAGAGTTGTCTGTGTATCTCAGCAAGCACCGGCATGATTCACCTCTCTCTCCCAAACCATATCTCTTAGTAGTGACACTGTCTACAGCATTTCGTCCATTCTCCTGTTCATGAACAGCGGTACCCTCTAGGTCAGTCCTTTAAATTAACCACGGCACTAAAAGATTTAGCAAAAATTCACCCCTGACTAAAAGATTTTGTGCCCAGAATGGAAGGAGGAAGAAAAAAAGAAACTTCACGAGGTAAGTGTTTAATGTATTCCAATCTCTAGCTTCGTCTACAGCTTTTACGCTCCATATCTCTTACTACTAGCTGTAGACCGGGAGGGAAAGAGAGAACCTGAAGGGTTTAGTGACTATTTAAATGCAACGACCATTGATGCTCATAATAAAATAGCGCATTCTCTTTGTTGAGTGTTATGTGAAGCACAGTTTTTGATAAACGGGTGCAGAAATTTTTGGCCAAGAGTTTAAAATTGGAACTATTTTGGCAAAACCTCCAACAAAGGTGGCAAAGCAATTCTTAATGGGAAAATTGGACGACAACGTCTTTGTAGCGAACAAGTACTTTAACTATCCGGAAAGAGACCGAATACTAGATAAATCAAATTTGCAGATTGAGCGGCCGAACGAAAATTTGTACCAAGGATACAATCTGAACACAGCTTATAACACTACCACTGCTCTTTATTTACGTTCTAAAACTATTTTGTTAACGAATTATGGTATAAAGCAACAGTACAGTGTTAACCTCTGAAAGGAATTTTGCTGTGTTGACCATGATGTACCTAACGGAGGTGGCTTATCGGAAGTGAAAGTCAGAATTACGTAAATATTTAAACAGTAACAAACACTGTTTTACCTATCCACACTGGTCAAAGAGTAAAGAAAATCAGTTGCCAGCCTAATTACGCATGAGAATAACTAACATTCTTGTTCAAGAAAATAGATATGAGTAACTTTAATTGAAAGACACATCCTATACTTTATCACACGAGAGTGCAATGAACTCTGTCACTAGCAGATGTTGACGTTAAAGAAAGTGTTAACAGTTATAGAAGAACAAAGCTATTTGCATAAATACAACAGATAATGACTTACACTTTTTCCTTCAAGGCTTGGTCAAAGTGAATGGTTTCAAGAATATTACTATTAAAGTGCACTTTAGAATCATGTATTGGAAATAAATTTAGAATCACTTTTCAAACTCCTTCCTATCTGACATCAGATGTGAATAAAGTTCACTGCAAAGTTATAAATTGGGCATAAGTTTAGTCTTTCTTTTACCAATTACTTTTCTAACTGACTTGGGGAAAAAAGAGTTCATTGGCAAACTATTTCTCACTGTCCTCTGAATAAAAGCAGTTGCTGTTTTCAGAAATAGTGCTCTTTCTGATACTTGTTATCTGTCACGAGCACAATGGACCAATTGTGGATCCTCTTACACGATTAATATGCACTTTCAATACACGAGAGAAACAAGCACTTAGCAAGCATGAATATATAACTTTCCACAATTGCAGTTCTCAACTTTTACTGCAGTGAGACACAAAATTGACATATTTGTAAGATACTGACTCAACGTTTGCGATTTAGAACAGGCAGCACTACGATCAATTACTAAGCAAAAATTTTAAAAAGTAACTGCAAATTGTTTTAATGCCCGTTTGAACTACTCTACTGCTTTAAATTCAATTATTTATTTTAGTCTTTGGAAAGCAGTTGTGATTGCAAGCTTACTTTCAACAAACACCCTTTACTTTAGCACACTCTTCTGCCACATTAACTTTAACTTTCTTTTTACTATAGTCAGGAGGCATTAATTAGTAAAAGACTGGGCTTTAATATTTTTTCAATAAGGACACTCGGTACTCAATTTAGCATGGGAAGGATCTTAAGTGGATGTATGCCAGAGGATTAATCAAGGTTAGTTTTCATGGATAGTATTTTTGTTTTCCTTATAATTTAAATATATAAATCATCCACATGAGCTGATCCTTCACTGTACATTTCTACGATTCTTCTATTCCGTTATAGTTATTGCGCAATATGGTGGCGAGTGCTTGTTTGTACTTGGATTTCCAGGTAGAAATGCTGGACTATGTTATCTCTTGGTGGCGATGATAGATACCAATTCTAGAATAGTTCCAGCTATGTATCCATGCATCCGAGGCTTTGGCACATTGGAAAAGGGCACAAAAAGCCTCTCTCGGCACCAGCACATTACACGACTTTTACATAAGCTGTTGGCAGTTTGGTAGCTCGTCCCCGACTAAGCCTTTGTCCCACCTCTTTCTTCATGCCAACCACATTTTGCGTGCGCTGCATGATTCCGTTCCCGAGGGGAACCACAACACCTGTTATACATATAAAGAACTAATAACCGTAAGTGAGGATCAGCAAATACAGAGTAGCTACAAGATATCTTGAACAAAAACATATCGTTTGGACACATTGACAATTCTACAAAAAATTATTTACACAAATTCCAGTTATATATGATACGTTTTGTCTCCCTTCAAGTGAGGCAAAGAATTTAACTAATAAAGACAATACATTACATATGATTAAACCATGACATCAAATTTCTTAACAGAGAGAGAAGTAAACACTCTTATAGTATTGATATAGTCAAATAATATTTACAGTAGTTTAACTACAGAATGTTAAATAAACAAAAGGCAAAATAGATCAGTAGAGCCTTAGAGCTATAGTGTTATAAGGTCTCCTGCTGACTACCCACTACACCACCCTGGTACGGTAGCATTGCACTACTGCACTGACTACCTCATAACGCCTGCGTCCTCAAATCAAATTCCCATTCACGCCGCAGTCCCTCTTATACTCCCCCTTAACTCATCACGTACATCATAGATCTCTGTGACTTGAAAAAGTCTCTGGAACCATATAGTTTCATTGGATTAATGCCCATATGTCGGGGTTTCAGGCATGATCCCCAGTTTCGTTTTATACTGAGATTCTATTCTAATAAATACTGTCGAGTTTAGTGGGAATATATTGTAGACTGAGACGTGAACGGGAATATAGGTTGATGAGGGAGACGTGCTACGGTACTGCGTGCCACTGTACAAAGACACTGTTGTAGGTCGACGCAGTGGTGAGTGCGTCTGCCAATGAACAGGAGAAGTGGTTTCGAATCTCAACTGTGGTGTAAATTTTCATTCGTCGCTTCAGTTCGTATAAACACATCATAGATGTTTCAGCCCTGAAATGGTCTCTGGAAACATGGAGTTTCATTTGAATTTAGAAAAAATTGCTCGAGCGAAGGGCAGGCTGGAACGAAGTCTGATGAGATGCCAACGCCGGTTACCTGCGCGATTGGGAAGTAAGAGATCGATCGTCGTGTCGGAACGTTATCAGAAAGGACCTGCATCTGTATCCTTACAAATTTACTGTTGTACCTGAGTGAAAGCTCCCGACGAACTTTCGGGTGTAGAGTTCCGCCAATGCTTTCAGAGGGAATTTTCGATCCTAAGATTTTCATTTCTTCAAATGCGGCCTGTTTCATCATGTCAGGTAGGATACGTGAGCTCATAGAACATGCGCCATTATGCTTCAGACAACCCCGTCATTACTTTGAAGTGTCGTTGGAGTGTTTGGTGTATAATACCTAGCATCTGCATCGTAACACGATTCTGTCACCAAAACGTTAATACTATGCGGTATTTCCAGAAATTGTTTAATCTATAAGTGGATCAAAGATGAATGAGGGACGTAAATTTTCACCGAGACGGAACAACAGCGTACGGTGTTGACAACCTCGTAGCGAGCGCATGAGGCTTTAGAGGCGGGGCTAGCTCCTGACCACCTCGATCGCTTGGTCCCTTTTCCTGTGGCTTTACCTGTGGGGGAAACTAAAATGGTAAGTATACTCAAACAGGCATCATGTTGGAAGAGCTGAAGCAGAACACTGGAAAGGCTTTTGCTGCTATCTTTCAGGCGTAGCTGCTATGGGCGTCTCATAGATTAACCGAGCACAACACTGCATCGCCGTCAACGGTGCCATTTTCAGCATTACCTGTTACGTTCGTTAATAACAGGCCATTTATTTTCCTATCACGTGTTAAGAAACTACATGCGGGTCAAAGGTGTCATTTTCGTAAAGTAATGACGCAGATTCCACTACATTTTAAAAGATTTATCAGACAAGAGTAGCTCAGGAGAAGTCTAATAACGAATGAGAGAATAGAAACGTTGCTGAGCTTCTGTGAAAAGCTTAGTGAATTCAGCTTCGTAGCTAAGATATATAAATAGCCAACACGAACACACCAGTACACGTTTATATGCCTACTAGTTCCGCAGACGATGAAGGCGTTTAAAGAATGTACGATGAGATAAAAGGGATGATTGAGATCCTGAAGAGAGAGGAAAATTCTTATATTCCATAGTAGCAAAAGAAAATGACGGAAAACTAGCAGAAGAACATGACATAGGCGAAAGGACTGAAAGTGGTCGATGCACTGTATACTTTAAATCATTGTTAACACTAGGTTGAAGAGGCATGTTTTAATGTTTTATACTTATAACGTATCGAGAGGTGCCGCAATGGTTCGGATAGCACATATAATAGTAAGACAAATTTCGAAACCAGATTTTCGACTGGAAATCACTGCCCAGGGCAAATGTAGAGCAAACTGTATTTTATTAGTTATTTACTAACATTTAATGCTGAAGAAATTGCAGAATTGTAGGTAACAAAGATATCAGGAAATGTGGAAAGATTCCACAGATATCTCAAGAAGAGCGTTGGGCAACAATTGACTGATGCAGTGGCGTGAAAGACAATAAAATCGAGAGAGGAAATTTTGAAGGCCTTGAGGATTAAATCGAAGTTCAGGGAAACCAGAGTGAAGGGCCCGCAGGTAATATGCGAATAAACTGCAAGTAAATGGTCACCAAAACGATAATTTAAATACATAGGAGACTCCCTGCAACATTCGGCGCAATTAAAATCGTCTTGTATTTGGCAAACATACCAAGTCTTTTCTCCTTTCCTACGTATCTCCTTTCCCCTCCCCTCCCCACCATCCCTTTGAGAGGGGTGGGGGTGGAGGGGCCCTCACACTAATTCCGTTTCCGTGCTGCAAGTGTGTCTTTCTACTGTTCTTATTTCCTCTCTATCTTTCCATTGGATAGTCTTCCACTGGATCTGGTTTATGTTTTGCACACTCGTTTTCATACCTTCCGGTCTTCTACACGATTAATTTCGATGTTAACTCTGAGGAAGAAGAGCATAGATGGAAACATGACATTTAAAGCCGTTACGAAGGGGAGGTACTGTCTTATGACAAGACAAAAAAGAAATAGGAGTAGATACGGAGAAGAGGTATTCAAGTATTAGAGTCGGAAATCTCGGAGACTTTCGTCTGTTATTGATATCGATACTGGCATGATATCGGTCCCACCAATTTCGAGAGTGTTTTAATTTTAATCCTCAAGTTTAAGGTTTTGGTATAATTACGCATACGTTTTCGAATGTAAATTGTAAAGCAGCTACAAGTTACATATAACTTTTTCTTCAGTTTCATATGTTTCGCTCGACCAACGCCAGCATCATCAGAATTGTGGAAATGTAATGTATACACGGTCATACGATAAGATAAATTACCAAATGCAGTTTATAACGTGATGACTTACATTACTGCCTGAGGGCCACACTTTACGAGTATCAGGTTATGTATAGCGCCACTCTCATACATAAAATGTAGTAAGTTGCTTATGTACGGTTAACCTAAACTCTTTGGATAGGTACATACTAAGACTAGACAGCAAGGTATTTCATTTCTTGTTGAGTGAGTCAAAGCACTGTTGATATGTGCTTTGGTTAAAACTATTTCATGAAGCTCGACATAAAACAATGTAATACAGAAAACGACAATGTCACTGAATTGTGGCAAATAACCTCCGCTTTCTCGGGTACGCACAGAGACCAATCTAAAATATATACCGGTCCGTTAAAATAATTTTAAAAGCACGTAGTAAAATTACAAATTAAAATTATAATAACCACACCCAAAACTACTGCGAATATTTGCCGTAGTTCACCGATATTAGCGTATCCTGTATTACATTGTTCTGCATTAGGTTTCATGAAGTAGCTTCAACCAAAGAACGGACCGATAAGGCCTTGACTTGCTCAAAGAAAAATGACATGTCTTGAAAGCTCTTTCTGTTTAATTTTAGAATGTACTCGACCAGAGAGCTTACGTTAACTGTACACGAACAACTAATTACACACAACTAATTACACTTCATGTATGAGAGCGGAACTAAACACTGCCCGATATTTGTTGCTAGCGGCTCTCGGCTAGTAACGTAAGCTGTCACGTTGTACGTTGATTCTCTCAGTTTAGCTTGTTGTCTGGAGGTTTAACACATTGTGTTTCCACGCCTCTGAAAATGCTCGCGTCTGTCTAGTGAAACACTAAAAAATAGAGAAAAAGTTATATGCCGGTTGTGGCGGCTATACAACGTTCATTTCTAACGGTCGCTGTTCCCCTGCAGGCAAATGTCCAGGTTCGCTGTTGTAATTATTAATTTATTTTATTAATTCTGCGGTTAAATTAACATGCTATGGTAAATGACTATTGTGGATGTATTTACTTCGTCCGCTCTCATCCTTGCTGCGAGTAATGGTATGATTTGACTGAAGTTCTCGGAGAAGAAAACGGTACAACAGGCCGTAGGTCCATTGTTACCTAGGTCTAGAATATCCTGTGAAATGCGTGAACGGATAATGTATAGGATATTGGAACCTCACTCTAAAGAATGGAATGCAGTCCTGCATCAGTTACCAGTATTACTTTGCTTTTGACCATTACAAATGCTGTACGTGCCGTAGGCATTGATGGACTCTCGGGAGATGTTTGCATGTAGAATCTAGAACGAGCAGTTCATAAAGGCCCAGCGATGCTAGCTCCGGTATGGCGCCTTTCAGTGATTGATGGCAATGGCATCATTTTCACGGTGACAGGCTCAGTCAATTAGCACGCAAAAATTGTAAAGTAAGTATACAAACCTTTCTCGTGAATCACTCTACCTAATACTGAAAACCAGACCAAAATCCCTAAGGGTTTCGTTTTCACCAACTGAGGTACGGAACCCTAGAATGTGGAATGTAACGAGGAGTAGCAGAAATGAAATTAGCAGCAAAGTTAACATCGAAATTGGGGATTACGAAGTAGGGGAGTGAAAGGAATTTCCTGCCATGTAAGGAAAGTAGCATCTGATGGACGAACTAACGAGGATACAAGGAGCTAGTGAACACAAACAAAAAGGGAATTTGTGGCAAGAGTACGTCTGCTAGCATCAAGCATAGCTCTTAATCTGTGGAAGAGATTCCTGAGATTGTATATTTGGAAAAAAGGAGTATGCGGAAGTTATATATAAAGCTTGAGATGGTTCAAATGGCTCTGAGCACTATGGGACTCAACTGCTGTGGTCATTAGTCCCCTAGAACTTAGAACTAGTTAAACCTAACTAACCTAAGGACATCACAAACATCCATGCCCGAGGCAGGATTCGAACCTGCGACCGTAGCGGTCTTGCGGTTCCAGACTGCAGCGCCTTTAACCGCACGGCCACTTCGGCCGGCATAAAGCTTGAGAAAATCGGAATAGGTGGAAAGTGTAGGGTTTGAGATATGACGTTTTAAGGAGATGTTGAAAATTAGATCGACTGATAAGATGATGAACGAGCAGCTTATCCACAGAATCGGTGCGGAGACACATGAAAAACATTGTCAAGGAGAGAGGAGGAGACAGGATAATAGGACATCTCTTAAGAATCAAGGAATAATTTTATGCTACTTAAGAGAGCTGTAGACAATAAAAAAACTGCGTGGAAGACAGAAAATGGAATATACCCAAGAAGTAAGTGAGTACGGTCTACTCTGAAATGGAGAGTAACGAAAATGAATGGCATTCGTGGCTGGCCACTTCAGTGCTATCGGAAGTTTGCTAAACTAAAAATAGTTTTACTGTTTAGCAGCTAAATAACTGACGATGTCCGAAACAGAGAGGATGCCAAATGTAGACTGGCAAAATAAATAATTAAGTAACATTGAATATAAATTTAATAATTACCAAGGGTTTCTCGGAAGTATTTGTCATGAATTTAGCTTTCAAAATGGAGTGTTACAGAAGAATGCCGATGTATATATAGGGAGCTCGCATAACTAATCTGGAGGCACTGAGTCAATTTGGAGTAAAAAGGCTTTTATGGCAGAATTTTGTTAAAAGAAGGTATTGACTGATAGCACACCCTGAAATATCTACGAATTATTCACTTGAGATTTAAGAGATGTGAGGGGGGAAAATAGTACAGGGAGCTAAAGGCTACACTACAGTAGCTAAAGTTAGAATCAGTAGTTATGAAGAGATGAAGATGCTAGCACCAGACAGACTTGCGTGGAGAACTGCATCAAATCGGTATTTCGATGGAAGACTACGACAACTATTTATCTTTTAAACGTAGAGTGTTAGACTGTCGTTTGTGAAATAAATTAATAACTTTTTTAACAGATTTCTTTATAGCTACCAAAATGCAAAGTAGAAGGTGAAAAATCAGCAGACATTCCATTATTCAGTATAGAGAACAGACAAACGTTTGTAGAGCCATAATGAAATGAAAATATTCTACTTGTCGTTGCAGTGTCCAAGCGGTTTCGCATTGAGTTGTTGTTGAATGATATAGTGAGATAGAGAATTTGTATTGCTAAGTTGAGGGAGGAAAACCTCTTGTACAAGATCTCGCATGGGAATCAATAAAACCACCCGTCTACGCAGGGCCAGACGCTGCAATAGTTGCACTGTGTGACCTTGAATAAAAATTCCTGCTCACAGAAATGAAGAGAAACATACAAAACTTTCTAAAGTTATAACAGTTTTACAGCTAACTGAAAATCCAACTGAAAAATTACGGAGTATCTGCAGGCAATTCAAAATCCGAAATGCAAGTGGTGACCTGTGAAGGCACGTACGTAGCAGAAATCTGTGGAGACACACTCAAATAAAACTACTTTAACTTCACTTTCTAGACACCTTCAGTAAAGCAGAAACGACGTAACAACGACGCGAAAATGAACTTCATTTAACTTTATGATAACACTAGCGACTCTTAAAAGGTTTGTGAGACTGGGAACAGAAATACTATCCGAATGAAGGGTGTAACTGTTCGTAGTAATAGACGGAAAGTCGTCGAGTATAACAGAAGTAATATCTGGCGTTCGCCAAGGAAGTGTTATAGCCCCCTCTATTGTTCTTGATCTACATTAACGACATAGGAGACAATCTGGGTACCCGCTTTGATTATTTGCAGATGATGCTGTCATTTTCCGTCTTGTAATGTCATTAGATGATCAAAATGAATTGCAAAATGATTTACATAAGATATCTGTGTGGTGCGAAAAGTGGCAATTGATCCTGAATAAAGAAAAGTGAGAAATTATTCACTTGAGTACTAAAAGATATCCGCTAAATGTCGATTACCCTATGAGTCACACAAATCTGAAGGCTGAAAATTCAACTAAATACTTAGGGATTACAATTGCAAATTACTTAAACTGGAACGATCTTGTAGATAATGTTGTGAGTAGAGCAAACCAAAGACTACGATTCATTGGCAGAACACTTAGAAGGTGCAACAGATTTACTAGACTGATATTCCAGCGACACAAAACACGACAGTTGCCATCTACACGGATGACACAGCCATCCTTGCGAAAGACTGGAAACCGTCAAGCATTAATAACAGACTACATACAGCACTCAGAACTGTCGAGCCTTGGTTGGAGATGTGGCGTATTAAAGTAAACGTCGGCAAGTGCGAGGCAGTTCTGTTTACTCGCAGGCCGAAATTACAGCGCAAACACCAAAACTGTAGATCAATAACACTGCATGCAAGCCCAATACGGTTCGCTGCGAAAGTCAGGTACCTCGGTGTCTGGCTAGACTGGAAGCTTACATGGGGGGGGGGACCACATACGACACGTGACCAACAGGGCAAACGTGGGGCTCAAACAACTCTATCCTATGCTCAACAGGAATAGTACACTGAATAGGAGGGTGTGGTTCAAATGGCTCTGAGCAGTATGGGACTTAACTTCTAAGGTCATCAGTCCCCTACAACTTAGAACTACTTAAACCTAACTAACCTAAGGACATCACACACATCAATGCCCGAGGCAGGATTCGAACCTGCGACCGTAGCGGTCGCGCAGTTCCAGACTGTAGTGCCTAGAACCGCTCGGCCACTTAGGCCGGCTAGGAGAGTGTCTAGGACTTTATACATGACACTGATAAGACCGCTGATGACATACGCAGCTCCTGTCTGGTGATACGCAGCGTCCACACACCTGGACCGCATCCAGAAAATACAGAAAAAGGTATTACGTATCATAAGCAATGCTCCCCGATAAACGCGCACAGCGGACGTTCACCGAGAATACCGACTGGAGACTCTCCAGGAGGTATTCAAAAAACTCGCCACACGACTGTACAAGATATCAAGTCACTCGAACGATCCTCACATCCTACCACTGTACAACTACGACCACAACCATACATGGAAACACAAGCGCCAAAAGACACTCCTTAGGGACTAACCATCTACGGTAATTTCGTAACTACGCTAACGACACAATGAGGCGAGCCCCTGCACATTAGCCACTGACTGGCTTGCTAGCTGAGCCCCTACCATGAGAACTGGCAATTGCAGGGAAGCCAAATATGACTCACAGCCGGCCGGGGTGGCCGAGCGGTTCTAGCCGCTACAGTCTGGAACCGCGCGACCGCTACGGTCGCTGGTTCGAATCCTGCCTCGGGCATGGATGTGTGTGATGTCCTTTGGTTAGTTAGGTTTAAGTAGTTCTAAGTTCTAGGCGACTGATGACCTCAGAAGTTAAGTCCCATAGTGCTCAGAGCCATTTGAACCATTTTATGACTTACAAACAAATTCCCAACACATATCACACTGCCAGTTCCTATGAGGACCATCGAACTGGCAAACCTACAACGACATGGCTATGTTACAGGAGCAGCAGCTGGCCCAGGAGACATTGTCGGTGCCCAGAAGCAGCAGCGCTCACCTCCCCGACAGGACTGATCATTCCATGACAATCTGGCATTGCTTCTATGGTACTGATGCATGATACCCAACCATGTCAAAGTTAGCGTAAGGAGGGCTATGCGTGAAGCGTTCAGGGAACTCGAAAGTAAAATTCTATGTACCGACTTGACAGAAAATCGTAGGAAGTTCTGGTCTTACGTTAAATCAGTAAGTGGCTCGAAACAGCATATCCAGACACTACGGGATGATGATGGCATTGAAACAGAGGATGACACGCGTAAAGCTGAAATACTAAACACCTTTTTCCAAAGCTGTTTCACAGAGGAAGACCGCACTGCAGTTCCTTCTCTAAATCCTCGCACAAACGAAAAAATGGCTGACATCGAAATAAGTGTCCAAGGAATAGAAAAGCAACTGGAATCACTCAATAGAGGAAAGTCCACTGGACCTGACGGGATACCAATTCGATTCTACACAGAGTACGCGATAGAACTTGCCCCCCTTCTAACAGCCGTGTACCGCAAGTCTCTAGAGGAACGGAGGGTTCCAAATGATTGGAAAAGAGCACAGATAGTCCCAGTCTTCAAGAAGGGTCGTCGAGCAGATACGCAAAACTATAGATCTATATCTCTGACGTCGATCTGTTGTAGAATTTTAGAACATGTTTTTTGCTCGAGTATCATGTCGTTTTTGGAAACCCAGAATCTACTATGTAGGAATCAACATGGATTCCGGAAACAGCGATCGTGTGAGACCCAACTCGCTTTATTTGTTCATGAGACCCAGAAAATATTAGATACAGGCTCCCAGGTAGATGCCATTTTTCTTGACTTCCGGAAGGCGTTCGATACAGTTCCGCACTGTCGCCTGATAAACAAAGTAAGAGCCTACGAAATATCAGACCAGCTGTGTGTCTGGATTGAAGAGTTTTTAGCAAACAGAACACAGCACGTTATTATCAATGGAGAGACGTCTACAGACGTTAAAGTAACCTCTGGCGTGCCACAGGGGAGTGTAATGGGACCATTGCTTTTCACAATATATATAAATGACCTAGTGGATTGTGTCGGAAGTTCCATGCGGCTTTTCGCGGATGATGCTGTAGTATACAGAGAAGTGGCAGCATTAGAAAATTGTAGCGAAATGCAGGAAGATCTGCAGCGGATAGGCACTTGGTGCAGGGAGTGGCAACTGACCCTTAACATAGACAAATGTAATATATTGCGAATACATAGAAAGATGGATCCTTTATTGTATGATTATATGATAGCGGAACAAACACTGGTAGCAGTTACTTCTGTAAAATATCTGGGAGTATGCGTGCGGAACGATTTGAAGTGGAATGATCGTATAAAATTTATTGTTGGTAAGGCGGGTACCAGGTTGAGATTCATTGGGAGAGTGCTTAGAAAATGTAGTCCATCAACAAAGGAGGTGGCTTACAAAACACTCGTTCGACCAATACTTGAGTATTGCTCATCAGTGTGGGATCCGTACCAGATCGGGTTGACGGAGGAGATAGAGAAGATCCAAAGAAGAGCGGCGCGTTTCGTCCCAGGGTTATTTGGTAACCGTGATAGCGTTACGGAGATGTTTAATAAACGCAAGTGGCAGACTCTGCAAGAGAGGCGCTCTGCATCGCGGTGTACCTTGCTCGCCAGGTTTCGAGAGGGTGCGTTTCTGGATGAGGTATCGAATATATTGCTTCCCCCTACTTATACCTCCCGAGGAGATCACGAATGTAAAATTAGAGAGATTAGAGCGCGCACGGAGGCTTTCAGACAGTCGTTCTTCCCGCGAACCATACGCGACTGGAACAGGAAAGGGAGGTAATGACAGTGGCACGTAAAGTGCCCTCCGCCACACACCGCTGGGTGGCTTGCGGAGTATAAATGTAGATGTAGATAACATAACATTACCTTGCACGATCTGTTGCAGATAGCAAGAAACCGCTACTGCCCTTACTACCCAACCTGACACTGCCGCAGAGGTTTTTTTCCCTTGGCACTTGCCTTGGCACTTTTTCCCCTCTGCCCTTAAAACCGCTCTTCTTTCAAGCTTGATTCTGTTAAACTTTTTTGACCACTTCTAATACCCAGATGCACCCGTATTAATGGGTAATCTTACGCAGACGTACGGATAACATCGCAGTTCCTCGTTCCTGCGATCTCCTCGATTTTCAATAAAAACAATTCAGTGGTGACAGTAGACCTTTTGAGTTGGTCACCATGCTTGTGCGAGCGTGGAGGGGCTCCCAACTAAAAAAAAAAAAAAATATAGACTGCTTACACTACACTTGTCCGCCCTGTTCTGGAGTACTGTAGTGCGGTGTCGGATCCGTATCAGGTGGGACGGATGATATTGAAAAAGTTCAGAGAAGGGTGGCTCGTTTTGTATTATCGCGAAATAGGGGAGATAGTGCCACAGATATGATACGTGAATTGGAGTGGCAGTCATTAAAACAAACGCGTTTTAATTTGCGACGGGATCTTTTCATGAAATTTAAATCACCAGTTTCCTCCTCCGATTTCGAAAACATTCCTTTGGCACTCACCTACATGTGGACAGTTGATCATCACGATAACATAAGAGAAATCAGGGCTCGCACAGAAAAATTTAAGTGCTCGTTTCTCCCCCGCGCCATTCGAGAGTGGAACGGCCGAGAGAAAGCTTGAAGGTGCCTCGGCCAGGCACTTAATTGTGAATAGCAGCGTAATCACGTAGATGTAGATGTAGATAACTTCCTCTGAGAAGTACAGCTAGGACCGAGTAACAAAGTCTCACAAACGGGACAGTTAGTTTTCAGGATGTGCAAAAATCTGATGATCACAGTTCTTCCACAAATGAAGCTTTGACTTGGACTGACCTGTAGTATGAAAGAGATCAATTGTAGTTATGTCTTCGAAACATTCATTAATTGGCTGTAACACGCGGAATTAGCGAGATACGTCTGATGAGTGAAAACACCCCTTAATTAAAGTTGTAATTTTTAAAAATAAACACAGAATTATTCTCATAGTTATACAGAAGTAACAGAAGTTACTAGATCAGATCCAAACCGTTACCGGCACATAGAGTGATCAGCCAGAGCATTACGAGCAGCTACTTAACAAAAGGTATGTTCACTTTTGATACGAATAACATCGGCGACGCGTTGTGGCGTGGAAGAAGTGAGACCTTGGTATGTCGCTAGAGCGAGTTGGCACCACATTGGCACACACACGTCACCTGATTCCCGTAAATGCCGCGGAGGGGGGGCCATGAATTCTGACACTGCGCCGACGTCCAGTGCCGATGTTCACCCGCCCATTTCAACCGCAGTTCTTTTATGTCATGGTGTTCACATTGGCACATGCGTGGTTCGTCGGCTGCAGAGGTACATCGTAGGGAGTGTTCGATGAACTGTGTGTTTAGATGCACTTGTACTCTGCCTAGCATCCATGTTAGCTATAGCGCCTGTCTACGACGTCCGCCATTTGTAATGAGCTGTGGCCGCCCAACTTGTCGGTGTCTGAACGAGGTTTCACTTTGATTTCGCCACTTATTGAAGACACTCACCACAGGACTACCCGGATACTCGACAAGTCGTGCAGTTTCCAAAATTCTCACCGAGCGAGGTGGCACAGTGGCTAGCACACTGGACCCGCATTCAGGAGGACGACGGTTCAATCCCACGTCGGGCCATCCTGATTTAAATTTTCTGTGGTTTCCCTAAATCGTTCCAGGCAAATGCCGGAATGGTTCCTCCGAAAGGGCACGACCGACCTCCTTCCCTAATCCGATGAGACCGATGACTTCGCTCCACCAAACAACCCAACCCAACCCAAAATTCTTGGGACGAACCTTCTGACCATCGCAATATGCCCTCGACCATACTCAGATAAATTGCACGCCTTCCTCATTCTACTCTCAAACAGCACGCTCAATTTGGGAATTTGTGGTAAATACCTATGGGGCAAACTGCTGAGGTCATTGTTCCCTAGGCTTACACACTACTTAATCTAACTTAAACAACTTACACTAAAGATAACACACACACACCCACGCCCGGGGCAAGACTCGAAGCTCCGACGGGGAGAGCCGCGCAAACCGTGGCAAACCGGCTAAGACCGCACGGCTATCCCGCGTGGCAGCACGCTCACTGACACAACATCCACAGTGCGTGCGTCTGACTACCAGCCATTCCTCGCCAAGGGACACTGTTATTACCTGGACGGTTTTACATCGATGGTACTCTTATGGTTGATCAGTGCAATTATGTCTAGGTTTTAGGATGAAACGACCTTTCTACAGCCCTATGACTAAGACTATCAATAACAATAAACTGAATATAGATTTCTGTTACCATCACTACTTACTACGTAACATTGTATGCTGTGTAAAGCTGCTCCCGCAGGGTGTCTTATTCTTCTTTACACCTGTGACTGTCCCGGCGGAGGTTCGAGTCCTCCCTCGGGCATGGGTGTGTGTGTTTGTCCTTAGGATAATTTAGGTTAAGTAGTGTGTAAGCTTAGGAACTGATGACCTTAGCAGCTCAGTCCCATAAGATTTCACACACATTTTTAAACACTCGGGACTACGGTGACTTTCGGAGATACCACACACACTAAATATTTTACTATTTCTTCCCCTCATAAAGTCAAGTGAGGTTGAAATCACAATAAATATTGTAAGTCACTACCCACTTTACAGGAGTCAGTTCCCTACAATCCTCACGGTTGCGACATTACTGAGTCGAAAAAATTGGCAAATATTATCGAAAACAAGTATCCAAGTGCACATAGACAGATTCCTGACATCGTCAAACAGAAGAAGGGGAATCAGGCGATTCGAGTTAGTAAGTACCGTATGGTGACGAGGATACCTACTTTATTCAATTATTTGTCAGTTATACTTTTCCGGTGTAGGAGTAGCGACTAAGTAAAATCAAAATAATTAGCTCTTTGGATGAAGTTTTACAGAGGTTGTATAATACAACCTACATAAGCGGAATGGATCACATCGGCTCCATTCTCACTGATGTTACGGTACATGTCAGTCAAACGGCGAGAGCCGCAGTTATTCAACAGCACGATCATTCTGCTTTGCAAACAATTTCTCCAAAATCTATTTTGAATTGAAACTTTCGGTCCTATTTTTTAGGTTAACGGATATCTTGAATTTGGTAGACCCCTCAATTACACCGTTTGAGAAACTTCACTTATGTTCCATGTTACAGTTCTTGTCGTATTTGATATTATGACGATATTCGAAACAGTGCCCGGCGACAGTTGAATTGTGACGTGAGTGTTCCTTGCATCTCTCCTCGTGTATTGTAATAGTCTTTCTCATGAAAGATATCCCACGTTGGCATGAAGTGCGGTACACACGTGTGATTCGAATGCCTAAATCGTGTGTAACATAACAAGGAGGACTCCTGTTTGTTGATGACAGCGAAATACGCTGGATGCCATGCTTCTATCAGGTCGTTGGGGCCGAGCGGTTTTAGGCGCTTCAGTCCGGAATCGCGCTGCTGCTACGGACGTAGGTTCAAACCCTTCCTCCGGCATGGGTGTGTGTGATGTCCTTAGATTAGTTAGGTTTAAGTAGATCCAAGTCTAGCGGGTTGATGACCTCGGATGTTGAGTCCCATAGTTCTCAGAGCCATTTGAACCATTTTTGAATCATGCTTCTATAGGAGCCTGCCAATCTTTCCGGATGTTGGACCAGCATACAGTAACCACGCGATTCTTAACTTCTCTTTCTTTATTTCAGCCTCAACCTCTTTCTCAGGTGTTCGTCATTTTGACTCTAAGGTCCACTCAGTCTGACGACGTTTCATGCTTGGTGTCTTTTCCGAAGGCGATGGCACCTTCCAGCAGGATAACTGTCCATGTCACAGAGCTAGAATCGTGCGCACAATGGATTGTGGAGCACGATAATTCACTCACGTCTATGTGTCGTCCACCAAATTCGTCTGATCAATCCCCGACAGAACACACCTGCGACGCTGTCGCGCGCCCACAGACCGTCGGCTAGAGGTGGGCAGAACTGTTCTGCTCAGAGATTGGATCACAACTGGTCACTCAATGTAATGAACTAGCTCTCTTTCATGAGTTAGCACTCGCCATTCATTCACAAAAACAAGTAAAAGGAAGGTACATTGCCTTTTTAATACAGGTTACTAAACATGTATTTGCATATGATTTGGTCCTATTTTGAAAGACCATGTAAAGACGAGTAATAATTTTGTGTCATGTCCCTAGTAATTTTCAGATAGAAATTTTGTGTGCAGCAAAAATCATTTCTTGAGCTGGCAATGCCGGTGAAACATCCTTCAGCTCAGCATTTACTGTGCGGGAGTAGTCGCTGTCTATATAATCAAGCTTATTGTTGACCCACACTGCTCATAATAACTACTGCTCCTTAGACCTTGAAGCACTTGCTGGACAACACAACAGGAACACTCGCTCCCATCAGAAAAGAAACACTGGATATCCGATTGCTAAGATCAGTAGCTGGGTACATTCTGTCTGACAGGAAAGTCATCCGACAGGAAATATCTGAGAGTGAAGAAAGAATATGAGCAGATCAATGAATACATAAACAACTGGAAGAATTATGTCACAAGATCGGAAGACGACAGATTACCAAAATTGGTGACAGTTATTACCCAGTGGGCAGACGATATTTAGAAAGACCGAGGAAAATGAAGAGTTTTAACCAAGAGGGCGTAACAGGCAAATGCCTAATACATGAGGAAGAGATATCATATCAAAAATATCGCGATTTTTAAGCAACTGTCATTTTACTGAGTTTTGTAATTACATATAACAGTCTTCTTAATGAAACAACAATAATATATAAAATTGCTATTAATGAAACAATAAGTATCTGTGACACTATCATGTCCAAATCGCATGAATCAGTAAGATATTACGAACCTTTGACGTTGTAACAATCTGTACAGTAGTGCGGCATACTCCAGTATCATTACAAGATTACCACATAACATATGTCAAGGTGGCAGTGGGTGTAGACACATCAAGAAACCCAATTAACAAATTATCAAGTGCCACACTTAAGCCCATCAGACTTATTATTCACAACAGACTAAATATTAGGTTATCATAAGTAGAATAAAGCGACTTTTAATAAGGGCGCAACGTTACGATTTGTTGTTTTTCCACATTCAAATCAAGGGATATTAATCGCAGCAAGAAGAGTACGGAAGGAGAATTTATGATCTTCTCCTGTTGTTGCACTTTGTAGCTCGGTAAGAAAAGAGGTAGGAAGCTCATAAACTATCTCTATCTCCAGCAAGATTGGAACAAACATTTAAGGCAGTCCTCCTTCACCAAGCACACACTTTACCATTAAGCAAATGAGCCAGTGCGGCCTCCACTCCACTTTCATTGCCATAGAGATTGTTAACACAGATAATTCGCGACATAAAATGTGAGACCTGTGGTACACTGTGTGTGGAAAGGCCTCTCGGGATTCAAAGTCAAAAACCTGGTGAACCATTATTACGTCTTAAGTGAGAGTTATTGAAATTATTCCACTAAAATGACAAAAGTGTCACGTGAATCTAGCAGGAGAACTCTTTGGAATTTAAGAAAATGTGTTGACGCTTACATAGTTGCCCAAAGCATTCTACAATTATGCTAAGTGTGTCCAGTACACTATCGGTAGGAGGCTTGCACAACCGATTGGGAAACTTGTACTACAATGACGAACTGTTCCAGCCGTTGCCACCTTGACTGAGAACTGAAAGACCTAAAGTGTAGGCCAATGAACATTATTATAACACCAACAAGCGCCGACTGTACCCTGAACATCATAAATAAAGATCAGTTGGGATTATTAGACAATAGCTGTCGTAATCATTTTTGTTTTTGTGCCTTAAGCATACAACAAATCAAAAGGCAGATCCACTGAAAACAGATTGCTTTCTTTAGAATCATCAGAAGCTGTATAATAAAAATTGTGGACATACAAAATTTTTTGTTATTTTGAAAATCGTTTTTTACTAACACCGCTTTCATTGGAACTGGCTCTAATACAAAATAACACAAATGAAAATACAACATAGCTCAAACAGCTACAATATAATTTCATAAGCTGTGAATAACATAAAAATTCAAATCAAGAAAGCAAAGTGTGCAGTGACCGTAGTGATACAGAAAGCTGTGAAGAAAATGAAACAAGCGAATGAGATTAGAGCAAGTTCAAAAAAATGGTTCAAATGGCACTGAGCACTATGGGATTTAACTTCTGAGGTCATCGGTCCCCTAGAACTTAGAACTACTTAAACCTACCTAACCTAAGGACAGCACACATATCCATGCCCGAGGCAGGATTCGAACCTACGATCGTACCGGTCGCGCGGTTCCAGATTGTAGCGCCTAGATCCGCTTTTTTTTTTTTTTGACCGGTGGGGGCTCGGGGCGCAAAGTGGGCAGGGGTCGAAACCTGAGGCCTGGCCACAGTGTCCCTCTCACCACCACCGAGCCTGTGGTACTTAGGGGAGTGGGAGAAACAGGAATCAACAGTAGTGGAAGGCATTGTTAGTTATTTATTTGCATGTGTTTTTGTAATATTCACTAATAGCATGAATTTATGGGAACACATATGCGAAAGAGAAAAGAAATATAAATTCTAGGTAAAGAAAGAGAAAGGAAAAAGGAAAAGCAAAAAGAAATAAAATCCGCGCAATCTGCGACGCACTCTCCCATCCGCGGAGGTCAGAAGTAGAATAGATCGTAGGCGGTTGAAACTCAGACACCGCCGAGGGAGGAGGGGTGGGTGCCCTCTGTGCCAGGCACCCCCCAACTCAGTGGAGGTCTAACAAAGACCGCTCGAAGATAGTTAACAAATAATGTTCGGTAACGTGGCGTGTTTTCGAGAGCTGCATGGGCTGTTCGTAAATAGGTCCAGAAGTCGAGGCGGGATTTAGGTCCCTCATTAAAGAGATAAGCGACTGCCCACCCTTTGACCCACGTAATAGCATGACATTTGGCGGCGGGAAAATGTCGGTCCTCCGGGTATAGAAACATTCGAGGCTCGACTGTGTCTGGTGGCACCCGGAGATAGCAGGCAATGATTTGCTGCACGAAGCGCCATACATCTTGCGATGAGGCGCATGTCAGACGGTGTTCATCAGTGTCCAGTTGCTGGCAAAGGAGACAAAGAGGGGATTCTGACAAGCCAATGTTGTGCAGGCGCTGCTTCGTGGCAAATTTCCTGTTGACTATGTGATACCACAGTGCCCGGACGTTCGTAGGGAGAAAGGGCTGGTGGACGGTAGTCCACACTATGGGCCACTGGATGGAGGGGTGTTTGGTCTCCATCACATTCTGGGGAACACAGCGCAGCAACAGGCTGTAAAAATCCTTAGTCCTAGGTGGGCGTGTATCTGGGAGACTGGTATGTATGTAACTGTAGTCGACGAAAAAGGTCGAAATATGGGACAAATGCGGCACGATATGGCCTACAGACACTGGTGGTGAGGTGGAAGCAGGTAGGAGGACCTCAAACAAGCTGCGTGTTAGAGATGTACCCTGGCCCATCCACTGTTTTCTCATGGTACTCATGTACAAGGCTGCAGCTCGCATACGGACATTGATGAGCCCGACGCCACCATACCGTGGGGGCAGGGTAAGTGTCTCATAACGGACTTTAAACATTGAACCAGCCGTGAGATAATAGCCAAAAGCCGCCTGAAGGTTGCGCCCAATTGCAGTTGGCAGAGGGAGAACTTGCGCGATGTGAACCAATTTTGATGCCACATAAAGATTAATAAACGCAACCCGTTGAAGTGTGTCCTGGCGGCGCAAGAGGTTCTGGCGGACGTCGTTGCGGATGACGTGTAAGAGGCGAGCGGAATATTCGTTGCCGCCGTGCGTGTGACCGTGGGGGTAAAGGTAATGCCCAGGTACCGGAAAGTCCGCACAAGCGGCAGTGGTGCCACTTCACCCTCCTGGAGGCCTCGTCCAATGTGCATTGCAGAAGATTTCGCGACATTCATGGCACTGCCAGCGGCAGCCCCATAACGGGTAATCAATTCGAGGACATCCCGAACCTCAGAGCCGGAGCGAACGAGGAGGAGGAGGTCATCAGCATATGCCCGACAGCGAAAAGTGTGTTGGCGTAGGGTGAGGCCAGAGAGGTTGGTCGTCAAGCCCCCAATAAGGGGCTCAAGGGCAATAGCATACAGGAGGGTAGAGAGGGGGCACCCCTGCCGTATCGAACGGCAGATAGGTACCGGCCCTGCTATACGTCCATTGACTTGGACACGTGAACTGGCACTGTCGTAAAGACGCCGGATGACGTCGAGAAACAGAGGGGGGATGCCCATTCGGGCTGCCACCGAAATCAGGAAACGATGACGCACTTTATCGAAGGCGCTGTCGAAGTCTATAGCGACGACCGCCGCCCGGAGCCTGCAGGCCGCCGCTATCGCAATTAAGTCGCGGCATTCCCCTGTGGCAGTCTGTATGTTAATCTGTCCGCCAGGCGTTGTTTGTTCCGGCGAGAGGATATGAGGGAGTGTAGTTCGGAGCCGCATTGCCAGTAAGCGCGCGAAAATCTTGTAATCGGCATTCAGGAGGGTGAGCGGTCTGTAACTCGTGACCATCGAACCACGGGCTGGTTTGTGGACTGGTATAATGATGCCCTCAGCAAAGGCGGGTGGGATTGCTTGGTCAGATGTTATCAGTTCTTGATACATAGTCGTCCACCGTGGGGCCATGAGGTCCCGAAAGGTACGGTAAAACTCAATCGGTAAGCCGTCAATGCCAGGCGATCTGTTGACTGCACCTTTGGCGATTGCGTTGTTGACTTCGTCTAGCGTGACCGCCACTGTCAAAGCATCCGCCTCCGTGTGGGGGAGGGTACACGTGACGTAATTCAAAATGGAGTCGTCTGCTGCAGTTTCAGCGTCGTCATCACTATAAGTACGACGGTAGTGCTCGACGAATGCGCGGACGATGTCATTCTGAGTGGTCACCTGCGTTCCATGAGGCGTGGTCAGAGTGCTGATGATCTGCCGACGACGCCTTCGTTTGTCGGACACTATATCATGCATGGATGGAATTTCTAAATCCGCGTGATCGTGGCGCCGCGTCCGTATCACGACCCCTTGCAGTTTCCGGCGTGCCAGCGCAATTATCTTCGCCTTAGTTCTTTGCCGTTCCAACTGGTTGTCCGGGGTTGGCGGTTGAGCATCCAGATCGCGGAGAATCGCGTAATACAAGTCAACAGTGGTGCGATGCCAGTCGGCCATGTCCTTCCCGTATCTCATCAGTGTCCACCGGATCGCCGGCTTGGTGCAGTCCAACCACCATGTCAATGTCGAGTGGTAGCGGGGAAGGCGTCGTTCGCAGGCTGTCCACGTTTCAGTGACTTGTTGGCGACACGCCAGGTCATGCAAGTGTGAGGTATTGAGTTTCCATGGCGCACGGCTGCGCCATACTGATTGCGGCGGAAGGAGGACCGTACAGATGTAAGCGCAATGGTCGGAAAAGGCCAGCGGCCAGCGTTCGGCGCCCCGTATCGCAGATCTAAGAGTTTGTGAGACATATATCCTGTCTAGTCGGCTTGCGGAATGACTTGTAAGAAAGGTATGGCCAGAAAGGTCGCCGTGTTGTACTTCCCAGGTATCGTGAAGCAGGAGGTCTCGCACCACTATACGTAGCTCCTGGCATGTAGTGTAGTGGGGAATCAGATCTTTAGGATGCAGAACGCTGTTAAAGTCACCTCCTAGTAGGCAATGGTCACAACGCCCTAAAAACAGGGGAGCGATTTCCTCGGAATAAAACTGGGCTCTTTCATGCCGTCGGTCGGTGCCTGAGGGAGCGTAGACATTAATGATGCGTGTCCCCATGGCAGTGAGTGCCATGCCGCGAGCTGATGGAAGGAAGGCGACATCGGTCACAGAAATCCCGTGGCGGACGTAGATGGCCACCCCGCGGCCCATAGGATCACTCGTGGAGGCGTGGGCGGTATAGCCATTGATATCCGAGAGACTAGCCAAGTGAACTTCCTGCAGAAGGGCGAAATCAATATCCAAAGCCCAGAACATCTCCTGCATAAGGCGGATTTTCACCCTGGAACGGATGTTGTTGGTGTTGATGGTTGCTATCCGGTAGGCCTGGTGTCGGATTGCTGGAGGCTGGTCCACTCCGCCGTCCGCGCAAGGGTGTGGGCGTCGCAGCGGAACGTTATCCCGCTGGCCCGCAGGGGAGTCTGGGGAGAGTATGATTAGTGGAGCGGCCGTGACGGCGCAGGGTCCCGTAACGGCTCCTGCTCCGTGACCTCCTCCTCGTGCCACGCCGTGGAAGCGGAAACTGGTGTATCGCCCATTTTGTCTGCAGAAGATGTCGTAATTGTGCGTGGTGTAGTGTCGCCTGTGAGACGTTCATGATGTAGTTCAGCGTCAGCACGGGGCGCAGGCACACCGATAGATGTCTCCGCGCTCATTACGTCTTCGTCAGCAGTAGCGGGTTCTGAGGCCCCGTGCTGGTCGACGGGTACGTCCTCCTCGACTTGTAACGTCTCCTCTTGGCCGGAAACGGTGCGACGTCTTCGCCTCCGACGTTACGGGGAACGTTGTTTCCTTGTGCGACCCTCCGTGTCCGACGACGGAAGGGAGTCGCGTCGTTCTGGCAGAATGGCTGCTGTAGGAACGATGAGCGAGTCGATCTCCATCGTGTTTCCGAGATCAGGGTCAGCGTCTGGTTGCGTCGGCATCTTCGGAGTGGCGTCAAAGGCCGGCCGAGGCGGCGGGTCGTCCGAGGCGCTCTCCGTCGGTGTCTGGTCGGGCTCGTTGATGGCGTCGTTTGTGGTGACCGGGCGACGTTGCAAAGTGGTAGGAGAAGCCAGAGCAGCGGCATAGGTCACCGGTAGCACTGTAGGTTGCGACGTGGGTGGTTTTTCGGCAGCTGGAAGTTGCGTAATACGCCGTTGTAGGCATTCGGATCTAAGGTGGCCCTCTTTGCCGCACCCGGAACAGGTCCGAGGCTGGCCATCGTATATAATTATGGCACGGCATCCGCCGATCTGTAAGTAGGACGGGACGTGGCTTCGGAGATCTATGGTGACCTGTCGGACCACGTTGACGACAGGATACGTCCGAAACTGTGACCACTTCTCCGCAGTGTGGCCGTGGACTGTGCCGTATGGGCGTAGTGCCGCAACGACTTCCTCAGCTGGAAGTTCGAATGGCAATTCGAAAATGCGTATCGTTCGCGTACCTAAGCCTGCGTGGTCGACGGTTACCTCCCCCACATTGCCATCAGCGTGACAGAAGCGGAGCCCCTGTTTGGTCTCACGTAGTATGCGTTCGCACGCCGCGTCGTTAATGATTTTCACATAGACCGTGCTGCTCACGATGGACAAATGTATGCCGATAATATCGGTCGCCGGGATCTTCACTTCCTCTCGCAGAAAACGCTCCACCTCAAGTGCTTTGGGTCGGGCATAATCGTTGCAGAAAGTAAATCGGAGTGTTGATTTACGGTAACGGTTCGCCATGGATCGTACAAGGTAAGCCGGCACTTAAGCAACGGCCGTCAGAAAGTAAACAAGGCGAGCTCGCGCGCCGCACGAAGTCAACACGTACGCGTCCGCTCTGTTGCCCTGCCGAAGGCAGACTGAGATCCGCTAGGCCACTCCGGCCGGCACAGCAAGTTCAGTTGCAGCTTCTGCTAACATGACATCAGACTGTGGGCAGCAATGTCCCGACCGTACTATTCCTACGAAAAGCTGTCATTCAATTTATAAAAACTATTGCAACGAAAAGTTTCCGACACTTGTACATTTACGATATAACTGTTGCTGATACTCTGTCAATAAAAGCGGACTTTATGCAATGCTTAAGGTAAATTTTGCCCCAGATGGTATATTACATAATTCAACATTCCGTATGTCATATGCTACACGAGTAGTAGTCACAGTGATGTTAGCCACGCAATAATAATAGACAAATTGTGGTTTAAGAGTAGAGAAAGAAGTGCTCTCGAAACCTCGGGTTTGCCTTTACACTGCGCGATGTTTGCCACTTGACTATGAACAAATACATCACCAGAACAGCTCAGTCGTAAACCAACATTACCTGTACAAATGTGAACATCCAAAATTTTTGGCAGTTTGTGCAGATGACTGCTATAAGATTTCGTTTCATGCACTGCATAATAAAGTCGAAGGTACGCATTGTGTTTCTGACGCCGCTGGTGAATGGGGGTTGGGCTCGAACAAAGAAATCACTGTGTCAAATATGCTGTAATACACCTTAGTCGCAGTGATCATCAAGTGTGAAACATTCTTTGTTATAACAAAAACCTGACACAACAAAATCTTGGTTTGGTGGTAATTTGAATTGATGGTATCTCGGTATTCCCAAGGATTGGGTTTTAAATCCACGTCAGGTGGGCATCTTTACCAGGCAGAAATGGACTGTCTTCGTCTTGAGGCGTTTCAGGCACATTTTTCGCCTGCATAGGATTTTTATTTTACGTCTACGTGCTATCAGTCAGCAGCAGCAAAGTAGGGAAAGTGCACCACGCATTGATTTGTGGGGCACATGGTTTCAAAGCGTGGGAAAGCGCCTGCTAGCAGTTACTGTCATGCCGGAGTACTATACAGGTAACTGGAAATCGCATACTGAGCATGGCGCGAAGCAGTACCATGCTGTTAGTTAATGTTTGTTGTTTGAACGCTTCTATGCTCCTCCGCTTATACCGTCAACATTACTTACACAGGTAGGTTTTAATAATTGCATAGAGTCATTAACTTAGTCGTTATTGCTGGAGGCCGATGCACCAGACGGAAGGCGCACTGAATAAGCAGGCGCCAAGCTGTAGCTGTAACTCACTACTAGTTTCCTACCGGATACTAGCAAGGCAACACGTATCGGGACGGTCCAGCACAACACGACCCTGATAAGAAGTTTTGTATCATATATGAAGAAATGCAAAACACACTTTGGACGGTATAGTTTAGCGAGTTGCCGAAAGTCAGTTTTCCTGTTGAATGGTTCCTTGTATAACGGTACTTTGCGGGCAGGCGTGTCAATTAGCATCATATTAATTAAAATCGGGGAAGAATTAAAAAGGGTAGAGTAATACGAAACTTTAATATAAGCACAGTATTACCAATAAAAAGCAAAGTAGAAAAGACCAAGCGGGACAGAAAGATATAGGGACGCGTGTGTTGTTTAATACGTATAAAAGAACATGTAACACTTTATTGATCTCTCTACCTTCAGTTATCGCGGTCGGGCTAGTCGATGAAAAAGTGGTACGCGACTGCGAAATTCGTTAAGTAGATTATTTAAAGACTCTTCAAGCACGTTTAAAATACATTTCGTGTGACGAAGTGATCAGAGACGTTTATTGTCGTGTGAAGTGAAGATGATTCCGACAAATTAATTCGAACTTTGTATTAGCTGGGAAAAATACTTTTGGGAAATTATTATGGTTGTGGAACCCACTAAAGTTGTGTGGTGTCACCGCCAGACACCACACTTGCTAGGTGGTAGCCTTTAAATCGGCCGCGGTCCGGTAGTATACGTCGGACCCGCGTGTCGCCACTATCAGTGATTGCAGACCGAGCGCCGCCACACTGCAGGTCTAGAGAGACGTCCTAGCTCTCGCCCCAGTTATACAGCCGACTTTGCTAGCGATGGTTCACTGACAAATTACGCTCTCATTTGCCGAGAAGATAGTTAGCATAGCCTTCAGCTACGTCATTTTCTACGACCTAGCAAGGCGCCATTATCATTTGCTATTTACCTTGTGATGCATGTACCGTCAGACCGATGTTCACCAATTATGGATTAAAGTTAAGTATTCCAGAAGCTACGTACTTTCTTTACTAGTCTCAATTCCTTATCATTTTCTAGACCTCACACCAGCCTGCGTGAGCTTAAACGCGTGCCCTTCGGCCTCCCGTCCTAGTGGATTGGCTGTCTTGCCAGTCCACAAAAAGTTGTACGCTACGGAAAGCTATGATTTACGTAATTCTTAATTATATAAAATTGTGAAACGCGTGTGCGCGGAACATTAAGAGAATCTTATCCTTGGACGGTTGCGCGTTTAACTGATACAAACAACGCGCCAGCATAAAAAATAGTTCGCTTATTAACTACCAGATATTAATTAACGGGAACCTAAAATACTAAAAAAGAAGGATAGGATCATCACCTCCAATCCCGATTCATATTTCATATTTAATTAGCGAAAAGAAGTGTGTTAATAAACAAACTACATTTCAATTTTATCCACGATTTTGGCTTCATTACGTAGTCTTGACGACATGATAAACGTATCGTCATAATATTTAGCCAACCAATATTGTGGGACATAAAAAATGTAAATGCATAAAATTGTTCTTACAGCGGATGTATAATGTGTGGGTGCGACGAACTATATTGAGAAACTGAACATTCGTTACGTACTTGCATGTTTATCTGTGAAAATGGTCTTTGTCGGTACATCAGCATGGAGTTCGAATAGAATCGCTGGAACATTGCAAACCATTGAGATTAATCGAACATTTAAATAGGCTTAATGCTGGTATCACCAGGATGTATTCTATCTCTTCACCCCCGTGGCAGTAATTGAATTAAGAGTCAGCCGGGAATAACATTTAAATCAATTGACGACCATTGAGCTAGCGTCATGAATTTTCAAACGTCCACTGCCATGTATGAAGGCGAGTGACACCACGAGTGTTAACGTCGATCGAGGGGTGTCGTCGTGATCGTGTTGAATGACATTGAGGGCTCACACTTGGTGAGAGGTCGTGGGAGGTTTTGAACATCTTTTAATACTGTGAGTCATGAGACTATGTCCTGTTCCGGTGCTCTGAACATAGCTTCCGTGGAAATTATTTTAATTAATGAACAAAGTTAGGCTCTTATTTGCATATCTCGATTAGCGCTAAACGTTAAGGAATAAAACTAAAGTGGTACCCTGTGTTTTGCTAACTTAATATCATAGCACTGGATTTCCTTCCACAATGCCACTTCAGTTTGGCACAGTTTGTTGTTTCCACGTCGTCTCCTGCGCCTATATAGAGAAGAAGCCAGTCGCGGCGAGATGTACAACTTTAGAAGGCGCGAAGTAAGCAAACAAGAGTCATCGAAGCAAGGGATGTGAAAAGACACGCCCTCATAAACTGTGGTGTTGATAGATCCCGATATTTCTGTTAGGTGGCTAGGGCATTTTATAAAACCCGTCTTCTAGTGGATAGGTAGGCGAACATTATAACAACAATCCACTGTCGCCATTTTTCCTAACGTTACGCTTGGCAGTCCTTGCGGGGAAGTGCCGGTGGACTGTTGGACTGTACTTAATCGGTGCGGCAGGAAGTCAGGAAGTGTTAACGAACAGTGGACATTGCAGAATTCAAAATCTCGTTTGAACCTTGAAAAACGTAATTATACAGTGATTAAAATGGAAGAAATTTTGAATCAGTGCCTAAAATGAACTGTGTCTTTTGATGTTTGTAAAATTTAGAAGAATAGTGAATTTTTATCGTTCGTCAAACTTTCAACAGCAGCCGGAAATACATTTTGCCGCTGTCGTTGTACGAACAATGATGGTTAGTAGTTATTTTAAATGTTGAGTTTAGACAACAAATGTACGGACAAGTAGTTCAGACACTGTCTGATTAAGTAGTGGCGTTGGTTGATGTTTAGTAATACGGCGCGTTAGAACTGTTAAGACGGTAAATTTGCCACTATAAACGGCACTGGATGACGGACGGAATGCACATTTCGGAGTACG
Source organism: Schistocerca serialis cubense (assembly GCF_023864345.2). Taxonomy (NCBI): domain Eukaryota; kingdom Metazoa; phylum Arthropoda; class Insecta; order Orthoptera; family Acrididae; genus Schistocerca; species Schistocerca serialis. The sequence goes on from NC_064646.1 coordinate 23,156,666, forward strand.
GCGATGACGGAGGCGAGATACCGGTGGCTGACACTGCATATCGACGGCGACGTCGTTGTCATCTCAACTCCAGAGACGTTCAGAGCGGCTGCCCAGACACCACATGCGAACACCGGCAGCGGCCGTTACCAGCATCTGACAGGGGTCTCGCCGGGGACGCGGTTTTCAACTGAACTAGTGACGGCGTGGAGATGGCACTTGACTTTTTAGTTGTTAATGTAAATTATTATTAGAGAAACGGACTTTTGTTGTAATTTTAAGGAACATTGACTTGAGATTTAAAACTTTCCCGTCGTACATATTGTTCCACAAAACTTTGGGCGAACTGCCAGATGTTTGCAACTTCCTGCCACAATATTTCGGCGCAGAGTCTTCTGGAAATCTTCAGGTGATACTGGCGAAAACTCCCTGAGGTATGGTATTTAAGGCCCTTCCGGCACATGCGTGGTGGATTCACTTCGCGTTCGGCTCTCAAGTAGCGCACTCGCAACGACAAGTGAATCCGCCACGCATGTGCCGGAGGAGCCTTAAATACCAGAGCTCAGAGAATTTTCGCCAGTATCACCTGAAGACGGCTAGAAGACTCTGCACCGAGATATTGTGGTAGGAGGTTGAAACCATTTTGCAAGACAACTCAGGAATAAGTCAGAGGAGTCTGATTGTTGCTGGTACAGAGAATTTTTCATATTTGCGTTGTAGCCGCTGCTCCAAGTCTGTACGTATGAGTTTCGAAAAAGACGTTCGTGTGAAACCCTGCTCGGGCTATTCGTCCACGAGACTCAGAAGGCTATAGACACGGGTTCACAGGTAGATGCAATGTTTCTTCACTTCCGCAAGGCGTCAGATACAGTTCCCCACAGTCGTTTAATGAACAAAGCAAGAGCATATGGACTATCAGACCGATTTTTTGATTTTTAGATAACAGAACGCAGCTTGTCATTCCCAATGGAGAGAAGTCTTCAGAAGTAAGAGTGGTTTCAGGTGTGCCGCAGGGGACTGTCGTAGGACCGTTGCTATTCACAATATACATAAATGACCTTGTGGATAACATCGGAAGTTAACTGAGGCTTTTTGCGGATGATGCTATGGTATATCGAGAGGTTGTAACAATGCAAAACTGTACTGAAATGCAGGAGGATCTGCAACGAATTGACGGAAGGTGCAGGAAATGGCAATTGAATCTCAATGTAGACAAGTGTAATGTGCTGCGAATACACAGAATGAAAGATCCTTTATCATTTAGCTACAATATGGAAGGTCAGCAACTGGAAGCAGTTAATTCCATAAATTATCTGGAAGTAGGCATTAGGAGCGATTTAAAATGGAATGATCATATAAAGTTGATCGTCGGTAAGGCAGATGCCAGACTGAGATTCATTGGAAGAATCCTAAGGAGATGCAATCCGAAAACAAAGGAAGTAGGTTACAGTACACTTGTTCGCCCACTGCTTGAATATTGCTCACCAGTGTGGGATCCGTACCAGAGAGGGTTGATAGAAGAGATAGAGAAGATCCAACTGAGAGCAGCGCCCTTCGTTACAGGATCATTTAGTAATCGCGAAAGCGTTACAGAGATGATAGATAAACTCCAGTGGACGCCTCTGCAGGAGAGACGCTCAGTAGATCGGTACGCGCTTTTGTTGAAGTTTCGAGAAAATACCTTCACCGAGGAGTGAAGCAGTATATTGCTCCCTTCTACGTATATCTCGAGAAGAGACCATGAGGATAAGATCAGAGAGATCAGAGCCCACACAGAGGCATACCGACAATCCTTCTTTCCACTAACAATACGAGACTGGAATAGAAGGGAGAACCGATAGAGGTACTCAAGGTACCTTCCGCCACACACCGTCATGCGTACGGATGTAGATGTAGATGTAGGGGAAGTCGTTCACTAGCAGAGTTAGTTTGAAGTGCTTGCTATGGAATCGTGGTCACGAAGTGAGATTCGGTCAGTTCTGAGGTAGAACTTCGCGCATGATTTAAATGTAGACCAGTGCTCTGAAGAAATGATTTTTGAGTCGGTGATGAGCATCCACAACTTAAAATTATATTCCGGTGGTACAGAGAATTCCAAAGACGAAATTACACTCTGGAGAACGCCGAGAGGACGTGAACGTCACCATCATCAGTTACGGAGGAGAACATTAACGATTTGAAGAAAATGCTAGACGAACACGGACGAGTGACCTGTAAGCAGATATAGAATACCTTATGGATAAATGCACAACCAATTCATTCGGTTCTGTGCGATCTTTTGCAAGTAAAGAAACTTTGTTGTCTCTGGGTGCTGTATCGACTGACGGAAGGACAGATGACACTACGTGTGAATTGGGGGCAGGGAGCTGTTAAAGAAATTTTCTAAGAGAGATTTTAAGTATGTCAATAACATCGGGACAGGTGACGATACTTGGCTGTACGTGCCAACTAATTCTCAAAACAAACTTTGGGTCTCTGAAGATGACAACACACCCGTAACTGTCAAAATATCCATATCAGTGAAGAACAGAATGACATCTGCTTTTTTTTTTTTTTTTTCAAGTCGAGTGGAATCGCAAAGCATGTTGTTTTGGACACACAGTGGTACACTGAGCAGTGCCTGCCCAGAGTCATCCAGTCTTTGAACAACCTACGACCAAAGTCAAGAATGGACACCTGGTTCCTCCATCATGACAATCGTTTTGCCAATCAAATGGTTCAAATGGCTCTGAGCACTATGGGACTTAACATCTGTGGTCATCAGTCCCCTAGAACTTAGAACTACTTAAACCTAACTAACCTAAGGACATCACACACAGCCATGCCCGAGGCAGGATTCGAACCTGCGACCGTAGCAGTCCCGCGGTTCCGGACTGAGCGCCTGAACCGCTAGACCACCGCGGCCGGCAATCGTTTTGCCAATCCTCCAGCTCACCGGGCCGCAAGCACGCAACGAATATTTGCGGGGTAAAGCACTGAAATTTCTTGAGAACCCTCCTTACACTCCACACCTTGCTCCCTGTAATACTGCGCTGTTCCAACATGTGAAAATGAAGCTGAGAGGAGTGCAGTTTTCAAGTGACTGAGGACATCCTGAGGGATTGGGACAGCGGGTGTGCCTTATTCCCTACAGAAACTTGAGAGAACTGGTTAAGGGATTGGTTTCGGAGGATGGAGAGGTGTGTTCAACGTGGAGGAAATTACTTCGAAAAAATTGAATAAATAAAGCTTTATTGTGAAACTTTCGTAGTATATGTGGATACTAAATCCATCACTCAAGTAATTGTTGATAGTATGGAGAGAATAATAATGAGCTAATGCTTATGTGAGTGATGAAATCACTATCCAGATAGATGACTTAATCAGTAACGACAATACTAATTTATTACCACTGAGTAAATCTCCTGATGTAGCGTATCATGACAGTGTTGGAGTAAATGGGGAACAAGAAATTGATGAGAGTGCAAGTCAGATTGAATGAAGCAACAGAATTATCAAACAGTATTGGTGAGGTTAGTGTCGGAACACTAGAAGGGTGTAGCCTTCGGCATATTATTGTTACGCTAAGACAGATGTCAAAAGCAAATCATAGGAATAACATGAGTTTGTCTAGGAGAGCTACTAAAACTGATGTCTGTAGTAAAATGTTGGGTAGGTAAATTGATCAAACCAATAATGAGTTAAGATTAACTAGAAAGAATCTGCCGAACAAAACTGATGAGCGAGTTGATCAGTTGACCATATCCTGTGAAGAATCATAAAATGAAGTTAGAGTAGAATTGCATAAATTTAAGGCTAAATTGAAAGGCATAAAGGAGATGGTTAGCACAGAAAATCAAAGAGAAACACCGGAATTCACCAGCTGAACAGCTCGTTGGAGAAAACTGAAGAGGAATTGTCAGAAAATATTAGCTCCAATGAAACTAAACCAAGGAACATGATAACATTAGTGAACTAACTTCTAGTGTTGAGCGGAAGTTATATTAAGATGATCCTCTGAAGGAAAGGGATTTAATTTCTACTGTACTGTTCATATAACCTGTAGGTTTACAAGGAAAATTATTAGGAACTCTGAAAGACAGTGTTCACAGTACATGGAATACTCTGGACCAGCTGTATTAACTGTTTGGCATAAGTCAACATAGAGAAGGATGGAGAGGTAATGGGTGCAGACGAAATAATCAAGATAATGTGCAAAAAGATGATCATGTAGAAAATTATAGGGAACCACCTTCTATAGGAAGAGATGGCTGGAACTACGGAAGTTCCGACAGTAATAATGGACAATATCAAAGAGAGGTGAGAGATGGCGTAGGAAGGTCGAGGACAGAAAATTCAGGTGATGGGACGGACATGAACAGGCCGAGACAGGAAAACTAAGTAGGAGTTCAGATGAGGTCCGGACGAGAACCAATTCCGAACAAGGACCAGGCAGTGTCAATTATTTGGAATGTGAGAAGAGGGATTTCGTTAAGGGAAACTTACCATTTGAAGAGAAGAAGGAGGTCAATGAAGATTATCAGCCCACATTAAATGTACAGTTATACGACACAGAAGTATTAGTTATACTAGATTCTGGGAGTGACGCTAGTGCAATAAAGGAGGAGCGTATTTACGTTAAAAGAGGGAAATGATATTTTAGAATTCCCAGTACAAGGGCTGAGAATAACTGGAAACACTGCTGTTGAAAGTAAGTGATTAAGGAACCAAGTGCATGCCACTTTAGATTAAAGATGGGAGGTTTAATGTTAATGTAATCTTCATTCCTGGATTGTTCATCAAGTTAATTTTGGGGTGACCTGTGCTGTGGTAGATTTTGAAAGAGTTGTAGAAAGGAAGATGAATTCTTGTTTCTAAGATTGTGATCCAGAGGGATAACCAGAGTGAGGTTCATGTTAAACTACTAAAGGATAAAGTTAATGATTACCTTGAGGATATCTGAAACGGAATATTAGAAGACATAGGTGGCACAAACGATGAAAATTGGGAGGCAAAGTACCATGTTTAGTGAGGAAGAGCTGTTACAAATAATGTGGATAGTGAAGAAAATATTTGTAGATTGGTGTTAAACTTAACGATATCTCGAGAAAATGTTGATGACGTGATTACTGACAAAGTAGGGCAAGATGAAAGTTTGGTATTTCATGAATGAGACCCGCTAAGGATGTCGTTGAGAAAACATGTAAAAGCATTTTGAGATTGGCCGAGTCTAAGGAGGGACTAGGTCTAGTGTTTCGAAGTAAGAGAGCAAAAGCCAATCAAACAGAGACTGTATACTATCCCCACAGCAAAATGCGGAGCATTAGACAAAGAAATTAAGCATACGTTATATTGGAACGTGATTGAAAGATCACAAAGCCATTATTGTAGTCCATTAGTATTGGTTGTTGTTTTTGGGGGAGGAGACCAAACAGCGAGGTCATTGGTCTCATCGGATTAGGGAAGGACGGGGAAGAAAGTTGGCCGTACCCTTTCAAAGAAACCATCCCCGCACTAGCCTGCATCCCTGCATTAGGGAAATCACGGGAAACCTAAATCAGGGCCGGCCAGAGTGGCAGAGCGGTTATAGGCGCGTCAGTCTGGAACCGCGAGACCGCTACGGTCGCAGGTTCGAATCCTGCCTCGGGCATGGATGTGTGTTATGTCCTTAGGTTAGTTAGGTTTACGTAGTTCTAAGTTCTAGGGGACTGATAACCTCAGAAGTTAAGTAACATATTGCTCAGAGCTATTTGAACCATTTTTGAATCCAAATCAGGACGGCCGGCCGCTGGATTGAACCGTCGGCCTCCCAAATGCAAGCCCAGTGTCCTAACCACTGCCCCACCTCGCTCGGTCCATTAGTATCGGTCTTAAAGACCTGTAAGAATAATTCTGGACGTGAGAGCAATAGAAAACTATTATGCCACAAAAGAATAGACCATAAATATTAGAGGAGCTGATTCAAAAGTTTAATAATATTCAAGTTATAGCTAGCATTCATGTGATGGCCAGTTTGGGACAGATAATGTTGGCTAAAGAATGTGTAAAATATACAGTTCTTGTATACATGGGTCGATGTTATCATTCTAATGTGGAATCCTTTGGGCTAAATATTTCTGTAGAAGCATTTATTGGAATGTTAAATGGTGTACTATGAGAGGAATTACTATCGAGGTTGACATGTTACGTGGATGATGTTCTGATTCTGATAAATAGTTGGAAAGAAGATAATAAATCTTTGGATGAAGTATTGAGTATTTTTTCTGGTAATTATGTCACGGTAACTTAAAAAAATCGGAATTTATACGAAAGGAAACCAATTATTTTGTACACAGCATTTCAGTGAAAAGATACAAACAATACTGGAGGTCCCAGATAACAGCGATGAAAACAAGGTTAAAGATTTCCTTGCATTTTGTGATTTTTTATAGAAAATTCACATATATAGGTTATAAATGGGCTAGCATTATTGGAATCTACTAAGAAAATTATCCATTGGGTTTAGAAACAGCAAAGAGAATAGGAATTTTGGAAAACAAAGGAAACTTTATGCGAAACAATGAAGCTAGAACATCCAAATTTCTCTAACGACATCTAAGTTGCCTAAGGCATTTCAGAACATGGAATTGCAGCCAAAATGTTCCAAGTAGTAAAAACCTGCACTGGTCTCTAAAAGCAAGGAAATCATCGCAGAACTGACGTCAAATAATTATACAAGTGTATCACTTTCCATTCACCCTTTAAGGGAAATCTGCCGTCTGTATAAAAGGTCAAACCCACAGTAGCTACACATTTAACAATAGACCACTGACTGCCAGGTTCGCTACGACCAGTTGTCTTGTTAACTTTAATTCCTCATACGTCGTGTAACAAATTACCTATACAGTTCAGCTGGTAGTGAAAATCATAGTGTTACATTTTTTGACACAAAGTCTTTAGGTGTTTCGCTTACACGCTTACGTTACGTTTGCATAGATGTTGAAGTTCGAAACTACAGGAAAATCAAGAGAGAAAAAACATAGATCCACATTTAGAGCCAGAAATTAAGAGACTAAATTATACTGAAACGTATTTGTTTGTTGTTATATTCGGCTTTATTCGAGCCGCAGCGTGAAAAATAACATTTCAAAGAGATATGAAAATTGATTAAACAGCACGATGACAAACGGAAATTAATCTGAATAAACCCGATAAAATATTTATTAATGAGTTCCATTGCAAAATCGGTGAAATGTTAAATGCCGGTAGCTACCGAATGGACTTTCTGCTGCAGAGGACAAAAAGGACATTTTTTTAATTTTAGGGTCACTTTATTGTTCCATCGGCAGCTTATCGTCACTGTTGGACAATTAGGAACAGACAAAATGTAGGATGCAGCATTATCGACTGAGTGGTAAGTGAAAAGTAGGAACTAACAAATTCAAGACTAACTTACAAAGTTATTTCATGCGATTCCATTAACAGAAGGTGTTATGTTCTTTCTTTTAGTATTTTTTCTTAAAAGAATGTATGAGAAATGACTAATCGCCTTAGCTATGTAGCGTGATACAGATTTTACAGCGACATTTATAGCCTGATTGCATGTTTTGATATTGTGTTTAACCTAACTAATGGTTCTTCTTTCTTTACAGCCTCTGTAGGACAACAGGAAATCTACTCATGGATTGCATTTTCTTTCCCTCCCCCCAGAACCTCTTCGCCATTTCCCTTCTCTCTCTTTTTCTTCCAGGTCTTCAGATTCCTCTTCTCTTGTCTACTTCCCTGCTAACTCTTTATCCTTTTCGTATAGCCCTCTCTTTCGTTGATTTCTAGTGCAGACCTGGCACATTTCAGTCGGATTTCTCCTAGTACTGGCCTCATGTTCCGATAAGAGTTTTATTTAGCACAAGGCTCTAATTTGAGACCCAGTGAACAGAGCTTTTGAGGATAGCTTTAAGTGACATGATTGGTTTTATTGACCGTTTCGCTCTATAATTAAAAAGTTCATTCTCAGACCCTCTTGAATTTACACTGTGAAATGCAGAACAAAATGTGATGATGTGCATTCTTACATTCACGTTAAAGAACATAACCCATTTACAGTACCATAATTCGTGTTTAAAGTACAGTAGTTGGTTGATTGCATTGTCGGCGCCTGAGATGAAGTTTGCTGCACATTACTATCTTCAACGTCCTTGGCACTGTGCACCCAAGTACAACAGAGTAATCATACTGATCGACATGTGGTCTCAAACATATGAAAAGCATGGAAAAGAACGTGCTTTGACAACATTATCAAATTTGTTCTGGAGAGCGAGTTCTTGGATACTAACAAATGGAATTGGTAAATACCAGAATCATTTGGAATGATATATTACATACATTAAATTTAAAATAAATTTCTACCGTGCATTACAAGGAAAAAGCGTGCTACTTGTACATAGCGAAATAGTAGATACTGAAAGTAAAACTGTAATTTTTGTTACACATTATAAAAAATTTCCTCTTTGATAGTTTAACTTCATGTTGTGAAGTGGTAATAGAAGCAAACTGCACACTGTCCATTCACATAATGTGACAACCCATTAAAAGCCTGATAACAACCTATTGAAATACGGACCGTTCCCACATGTACAGGAAGAGAGTCAATGTAGGCAGTACCGACCGATAAGGATATCGAGCCACGCTGACTGCAGTGCTTTGGTCAGCTGCACCAGGATTCCCGGCTGAGGAGTAAAGGAGCAAAGAGCGTCATCGAGGTGATCCCACAGACTATCGAATTGTTATAAATCAGGGAAGTTTAATGGCCACGAGAGTATGGTAATTCCTGGAGCTCTTCAAACTATGCACATAAACCGCGTAACACGTTTCACTGTCCCACTGGTTGAAGTAGCACAACAAACTGCATGTTGGGCTTGATATAATTCCCAAGGATAGACGCATATTTGTATTGACCGTCTGTGCCTTCCAGGATGACAAGATCGCCTAGGGAATGCCATGAACATGTTCCCTATGTTGTAAGGCTCCTTTTCCATCCTGAACCCTTCCAAGGATTGTCGCAAGGTGTTTGGTTTCGACGTTTCACACTGTACACTCCAACTGCCGTTTGTATGACAAAGCATAAAATGTAATTCGTGACTTAGAGGACGTTCAGTTGCAGTATTGGCGTGCAGATTCCAGCCTTCGTCGCCAATAAGCAGAAGTCAGTATGGGTGCATGAACCAGGCACCTGCTACGGAGGCCCATATATAGCTACGTTCCATGAACGGCCCTTCAGGAGACACTGTTTCTTCTGGGCGGTCAGTTGCTCAGCAGTTGCACGTCTGTTCACCCGTACACATCTCTGACCCATGGTCGACCACAGTTGCCTCTGCTCCAGTTTCGGGCAGCGTAATTTTGCTGTGGATGGTATGCTTTAACCTTGGGACAGGTGAACAACTTACAGACCTAGACGTTTCTGAAATGCTTCCACGTTCGGCTCGACAACCAATGATCATGCCCTTCTGGACGTTAGATAAATCCAATTCCACATTATGCAGCTACTGCACTGTCTTCTGCGTCCCCCAAACACGCTTTATATATCGTTCACTGCTAGTGCTGCCACTTGCCGTCTGTGGGTGATTATTACCTGTTGATGTTGAAGTTAGGCAATGGTCACATTCATGTGACAGGAGCTTATAGTATCACTTTGACCCAATATGTACTTCTCAGGCTAGTGGAAAAGTTTTGTGTAAAACACTCTAGCCTTTTGGCCCCACTCCTTCAACAGCTAGAGGTTCTGAAACTTCTCTTCTGATATTTCCAGACGATCAATAATTTTCTTCTTCTTCTTCTTCTGTTTCTTCTTCTTCTTATTATTATTATAATTACTACCATTATATAAAGTAGTTCGGAATTAGCATTTCATTATATTACCTCTGTGAACAGGAGATAGGGGATATCGAGACTGTTGCTCTTGAAGTAGCTGTGAAGCTCTCACCTTGGATAATATCCAAGCACTGTTGTAAATATCTTGATACTGAATGAGGTTCAGTTGGTATTTTTTGATGATTACCCCTCTGATAGATTTTTTGTGAATGGACATTTCCTCAAATATTTGTTCTCCAGAAACGACTCCCAGATTGGTATCATACCGCAACACCACAACACAAAATTGCTTAACTTCACATTTAGCTTCAACCATGATATGCTTCCAATCTATTTGTACTTCTAGTAGCGATTTTGTGGTGTCTGCAGAAGTTTCAGTCTACTTACAATGTAATTAAGATACCTTATAATAGCGTCATTCTAGTCCTGGCCTAAAGAGGATTGACAAAAATTTCAAAATATTTCCCTTCCTTGTTCAATAGTTTTGTCACAAAATGAATTAAAAGGAAAACAGATTCACTGACTTCTTTTCTTCCATTTGCATTTGCATTTGAAAGCTGCTGAATACTGAAACACTGAACAGACAATTGTATTTTCTGATAGTTATGATTACTTCTTGCATTCGGAAAAAATAATTCTTTTGTGTAGTCTATGAAGACTGTTCCTCTCGCATCGTCCTTTTCGGTTCTTAAACAAGCACATTTCTTCCAGGAATAAAATGTATCAACGTGGACTTTGTGTACCTTATGCTCGATGGTGAACTTATTAATTTTTTTAAAAAATCTGTTTATTCATGCAATCATCTAAACATTCATATAATATTATATTCAGCACATTCATCTCGGTAGTGTAGATATCGCAGGTTGGGCATATCCACTAAAGAGCCAAAGAATCTAGTACACTCACCTAATATAGTGTAGAACCCACGAGACCACGCAGAAGTGCCGCAACACAACGTGGTATCGACTCGACTAATATCTGAAGTAATGCTGAAGGAAATTCACGCCATGAATGTTGCTGGACTGTCCATAAATCCGTAAAAGTACGAGGGTGTGGAGATCTCTTCTGAATAGCACGTTACAAGGCGTTCCAGATATGATCGATAATGTTTACGTCTGGGAGGTTCAGTGGCCAGCGGAAGGGTTTAAACTCAGAAGAGAGTTCCAGGAGCCACTCTGTAGCACTTCTGGATGTGTGGATGTGACGTCGCGAGTTAATGCGCGATAACAATTATTGTAGTAAGCAACATTGCAGTACAGCCCCCAGTATTGGAGGTGGAGGCTGTGAAGGAGACAGCAAGTTGTGTCCTTGCAATGAGTTATGTGCACCTGTTGGTGCTGCAGCGTGTGAACGCGCCAGCGTGTCACTCATCAGGAGCTTATACTCAAACCACCTTTGAATCTAAACAAATTATACTAAATATAACTCGATCTTGTTCAACGTCGATACACTGCATTTTGTTATTCAAGAGGATTTGGAATAAAACTTTGAGCCTTCTGTCTGTCATAGTTTCTGAGGTAGAGGGAATTACCTAAAACACCCCAAACCGACACTTAGACTAAAACATGCAGTTAGGAATAACAACAGTTTGTCTTTTAGTATCATTTGAAATCACTTCTGGAGTTCACAAAATATCAGGTCAGTTTATTTGGATTTTCATATTAAAAACGTTAACTACTTTTCATTTTCGTAATATAAAATTCAGAAAATATTATTGTTTAATTAATACCGTATCTATTAGTTTTGTTGTTGTGGAATGAATGAGAATGAGTGAGAGTGTTAAGTGGTACATATGTAGAAATTCAGTATTTTATATTGTATAATATTACATAACTGTGTAGTGGGAAAGTTGTATTTTCTCCTTATTTCTGATGACGTATGTCTAAGAGTACTTGCTTTTGTAAGAAGGCAGCCAGAATAGCTGTTTGCAGATAATATATTTCTAAATAAATTCCCAATTTAATTGTTTTTTCGTTTGGTTTTGTTAAACATTATACTAATATTTGCATATTGAAATGTAAATGCAGCTGGAAATAATGATTGGCGTTGGACGATTTGGCGAGCGAATGATCTCGAACAATTGTTCTGATTGGCTGGACATTTTGATCAACGAATCAGACTTTAGCAGATCCCGTGCACTGGCAGGTAGTTATAGGCTACGGAAGGAGCAGCATGGAGGAGTCATTGGGTAGCTATTAAACGTGCACATCATGTTGAACGTGTCCATCTACATAATGTGTAAAAAGAAGAAGTTATTGGAAATTCGCGTCCATATTGTGTTGCCGTAGAAGTAGTTGCATTTACGGGCAGTTTTCTGAAGTTTGGAAGTTCTAGAATTGTTTTTTGGGAAAGATAAACGCTTGTGAACGTCCGGCTTTCCTAAACGTCCGCGTGGCATGTTGCGTATCCATATATAAAATATTTGGCAAACAATTTCTTCAATAGTAATCCACTGAAAAGGACTGAATGTGAAACTCAGATATAGTAAAGGAGTATTGACTGTGAAATCACGTAATTCTTCGTGTTGGACCTAAGTGCATCTCTGACTTCCTTGCATGTATACTGCGTTGCATGAGTTGTGAATTTAGGACTGTGATGTTGTTCGCTAATTACATGTGGGCTGATGGCAGTTTCTTTTGTCTTTTTTTTTTAACTGAAATGGAATAAAAGACTCGTTTCAGAATTTTGACATTTTACTGAGAGAACGAAGCAACCACTTTCCGCCCGAAAGGTATTGTAAGAATTTAGAGGGTAGCTTGCTACCAGAGGACTTTGTAACGTAAGTCGTCCGCGCAGTACATACGTATGCAGAGAAACAGGTTGGTGATCTGCCGCCGTACTGAAGTAGGTGGAACTTTTGCAGTGAACAATACGAGGAACGAGAAAACTTTTATAACCCACCCCACTGCAATGGGGTGTCGCACTGTCCTGCTGGAATTTCCCAAGTCAGTCGCAATGCACAATGGACACGTGAGGATGCAGGTGATCAGACAGGATGTTTAGGTACGTGTCATTTGCCAGATTCGTATCTAGACTTATCAGGGGTCCCATATCACTCCGACTGCACACGCCCCACACCATTACAAAACCGCCACCAGCTTGAACAGTCCCTGCTGACATGCAGGGTCCATGGATTCATAAGGTTGTCTCCAAACCCGTACACTTCCATCCGCTCATTACAATTTGAAACGAGACTCGTCCGACCAAGCAACATGTTCCCAGTCATGAACAGTCCACTGTCGGTCGACGGGCCCAGACGAGGCGTAAGGCTTTGAGTCATGCAGTCATCAAGGTCTTCGGCTCCTAAAGCCCATATTGGCGATGTTTCGTAGAATGGTTTGCACACTGACACTGGTTCACGGCACAGCACTGAAATCTTCAGTAATTTGCGGAAGGTTTGCACTTCTGTCACGTTGAACGCTTCTCTCCATTCCTCGTTGGTCCCGATCTTGCAGGATCTTTTTGCGCCGCAGCGATGTTGGAAATTTCATGTTTTACCGGACTCCTCATATGCAGGGTACACTAGTGAAATGGTCGTACTGGAAAATCCCCATTTCATCGCTGCCTCGGAGATACTGTGTCCCATCGCTCTTGCGCCGACTATAACACCACGATCAGACTAACTTAAATATTGTTAGTCTGCTACTGTAGCAGCAGTAACCGATCTAACAACTCGCTACCTCGGAGATGATGTGTCCCATACATACACCTCCCTTAAATTTCCAAGGACTATTTCCTTGAACAAACTCGCCGAAATTCATAAATTTCTCCACTATCCGTAATTGCGCCTTGTTATGCAGTGTACTGCCATGAAGGCTTTTCTGCATATAGAAACAGGATGTACTACTTCGTGGTTGAAATTACTTTCTCGAAACTGGGCTTCATGTTCATTCTTCCCTGATCGCCCTTTGTGAACCAGAAATACTACAAAGAGGCCTGTCAAAAACAATAGTTGTTTATTCCAGTCTCTGTACAACTAAATTTTTATATAATATTTGGCATTTCTTCATCACTCACTTCCTCAAAACACTCAAACTTACAGTTAAGGTCTTTTTGTAGTTTGTGCGACAGAATTCTTCACTTCTTCATGACTGTAATCATTCAGCCTCGTACGTACTTTTACCTAACGCTCTTAGAATGTGAAGGTTTATGTCTTTCATCCTCAGATGAAGTACTCATCGTTCAGAACAAGTAACAGACAAGCAAAACTGATACGAGTGACTTACAACACCTGCATTACAGCTAATGTTGTTTTTTTAACTAGTACCAATAAAAAGGAAAGTTCTGTTTCTTGCTTTAATATTGTATGCCAACCCACTAGAAACCTATAACTTAATACACAGCATTGGACTAAGTACAATTACTCCCTGAAGTGATAGACTAGCACGTTCTTTCCCCGCATGTCAAATCTAAAATGGGTTACAGAATGTGGACTATCCGTATTACCATATTGGCGATTAACAGTATTAAACAAGACGAAATGCTACATCCTACAGCACACAAAACCAGCTTTGAAAGAAAAAGTGGAAAAAGTCACCCTATTTTTCTGTAATGCTCATAACTGCTCATATAAAGTCATTGGGTCAAATCTGCTTCATGAAAAACCTGTGCATGAAAACCTGTGAATGAGGGACATATGAAAATTCGGAATATTTTATTTTGTGAAGATCTACGTGAAATCCAACACGTGAAAAAGAAATCCTCCGAAAAATCACGAGTCAAGTGACGTATATTTGAGTAAACATGATTTTGTAGAATGACAGCCAGAAAAGAAGTTAGGAACGGAATAATTTTTTATTTAATTTTGCGGTTACTTCATACATAATTTGATTTATTAATAAATTTAATGAAGTAAACTAATATTTTGCTTACGTAAAATTGCTTCAGAAATTGTGATAGTATGAGGGAGGAGTTTTCCACAGACTCACCTACAAAGGATATTCTGGTTGGCCATCCAGATCAAAAGCCGGTCAGAATTGAGAGCTTTCCGCGCGAAGACAGGGGTGCTGTCTATACGAGTAAACTCCTAGGGGAGCCGCTTCATGAAGTTTTACCGAACGCATCACACTAGATCACCCTTCGCAAATAGTATGTAAAGCGGGAATTCGGTTCGGTTTTCGCTGACAAAAAGTGACTTCAGAGGAAGCATTTTAGCGTTCGTTTTTTATGTGATTTCGTATGAAAGATAAAAACTCCTCCCTAACAGACCATGAAGGCTCAACGGTACCAACAGGCCGCCGTGTCATCCTTAGCCCATAGGCATCACTGGA
This sequence comes from Schistocerca serialis cubense, assembly GCF_023864345.2. Taxonomy (NCBI): domain Eukaryota; kingdom Metazoa; phylum Arthropoda; class Insecta; order Orthoptera; family Acrididae; genus Schistocerca; species Schistocerca serialis. The sequence goes on from NC_064646.1 coordinate 23,171,740, forward strand.
TGCGGATATGGAGGAGCATGTGGTCAGCACACCGCTCTCCCGGCCGTGGCAGTTTCCGAGACCGGAGCCGATACTTCTCAATCAAGTAGCTCCTCAGTTTGCCTCAGAAGGGCTGAGTGCACCCCGCTTGCCTACAGCGCTCGGCAGACCGGAAGGTCACCCATTCAAGTACTAGCCCAGCCCGGCAGCGCTTAACTTCGGTGATCTAACGGGAACCGGTGTTACCACTGCGGCACGGTCGTTGGCCGTGAATGATAGTCGCGTGTGAAATACTCTAATCGAACTTAGAAAACCCGTGTAGCATATTTCGCATTTGTGGCGGAATATTATGGCAAGCACTTCCTGCAAAGGAGGACTACTGAATCAGGCGAATGTTTAAGTCACGTAAAATTTTGGGTCAGTGACTTTTCAGGTCGTGAATATTCAGGCAGAATTTGATAAATTTCTGGCCGCTTTGGTATGACTCTGTGTAGCACATCTTTACAACTGTAAACTTGCAGAGCCGATATTAGTGCAGGCGTAAATACGGACATGATAGCCATTTCATGAGTCTTAGTGGCAATAAGTAGTCAACAGAACTTTAAACATCTTGCTACAGGAAGGTAGAACCCGAACGTCCGATATTTATCATGAACTTTCAGGAACTGATTTTTAACAAGAGTTTTGCGGCCTCTATCTGATAGGTATTAGGTTTAAACCAACCTGATGGTACCTATTACGACAGAATAGAGAGACAGTTAGCAGACAAGAAGTCTGTCGAGGCAGGTGTGAATGTTATAACAATACGAAGAGAACGGACCCCCGCCCCGCCGCATGTAGTCTAATAAAGACATGCTCAAACGCTCCGGTTAATCCTCTGAAAAGACAATAACGTCATCTAGATACAAGTATTTGGGTTTATGCTCTCAGTACCCCACCTAACAACCCTTAAAAGTGGTCGGTGTGTTCCTTAGTACAAACGGCATGCGCTTGTAATGAAAGTGGCCACACGATAACGTAAACACAGTTTTTGGCCTTTCATCAGGTATCACTTCTAATTGATTTACCCACTCCTGGGAGCCATTTTTGTAAAGAACCGATCCTGGTCCAGATTATCCTAAGTCCCCGTGATGTTTGGAATGGGATAAGCAGCCGAAATGGTTCGTACATTTAGATATCTGTGGTCACGGCAAAGTCTGTAGCTCCTTGTTCCGTCCACCGACTTCTTCGGCGCAACTACTGCACTCGCCCTCCAAGGGCCATCACTCAGTTCTATGATCCCATAAACTCTTCTACTAATGGTTGCAGACACTTTGTTATACGGTATGGCTTCCAGTAAGTTAGTGTGCTATCCCCTCTCGGTATATGATACTGTATCACCGGGGTTGCTCATTACCCTTTGTCTGCACAAAATAGGTCACTTAAACACAGCAAGTTTTCCATAGTCCTTCTATCATTGCACTTCAAGTGATCCACTTTCCCTCGTAACACTCCCTTGTCGACATTTGGCTTTTGGACTTCTCTAGAATTGACCTGTCGAACTCCTTCCAAGATTCCAGAGTGACTATTGCTGTACTCTTTGACAGAGTAACCTCCTCTCTGCCAGAGTCATCCGCAATAGCTGGACTCATTCGTTCCTCATTACTGTCACAGTTGCGCCAAATTCCTAGGAACAAGACAACGCGAACTATGCAGCCCTTCATTGCTTAAGAGTGGTTGATCCACACATAATGTTTCTCTCGGCAAACAGGTATCCTTTGAAAGCCATACTACCGTCCGCGTACCTGCTGGTATATTACTCTGCTAATCGATTTTTGCTGAACACGTACGCATTTCAGTTGGTTTCAGCCCCATGACAAGTTAGCTTCTGCCATTGCCTCAACTGCAACTGTTTCCTCATGTTGAAACAAAGTCCCACTGAATTCCACTGTGCGTCGCCAGAGATCAACCCTAGAGTGATGTTTGTTGAGAACGTCTAACCGAATAATCAGTGAATAACCTTCTCCTTTGCAGGACAATATGTTCCCTGAACCTAATTTTCGCAACGGGAAGCTCCAGCACTGCCGTACCCAGGGATACCACACTACCATCGACAATCCCACGTAACACACCGTGGTGGCCCCACTCCCCTCTTTTCCATGAGGTCGAGGCTGATAACGGACGGATGCACCCCTGTGTCTAGCAAAAATCTCTTTTTCATGCCACTCCCCAAGCCCACTAAACATTGTGCTATAACGTGTGCAATGTTACGGTCTGTTTGGACTGCCTTCCGATGGTTGAAACACTCCCGTTTGTGTTTAACAGATGCTTCCCTTGTGAGTGCTTCCCACCTTTCCTACTTCTACAGTTAGGTACCTGGTGACGAACGCCACTACACGCATATCACTCTGGTTGTTTAGACTCCTTCCTTATACTCTCCTCCCGGCTACATCTATAACACCTGATTTCAGAAGCGAACATCTGTTGATCAACTCTTTGCTTTATTGCAATATACAGGGTGTTTATAAATGAATATCGCGGATTTAACGCTTTATAATATTTATTATATTAAACTTACAGTTATAAATGATATGTCAAATGAAAGAAGCAACTCAAACAGTTATACCAAGAACCTTATAAATGTTCAGTGTGAGCACCATTTGTCACACGGCACACATCAAGTCTATAGCCGAGTTCTTCCCAAACGTTGATAAGTGTTTCTTCAGTGATTGTAGCAACAGCTGCTTCATTCCGGTTTCTTAATTCAAGGAGGTCTGCTGGTAGCGGAAGCACGTACACACGATACTTGATGACGCCCCAACGGAAAAAATCCATGGTGTTAGGTCGGGTGAACGTGGAGGCCACGCAAAGCAAGCTCTGTCATTGGCCCCTTGCGGCCTATCCAGCGCTTGGGTACAGTGAAGTTCAACCAATCACGTACTTCCCTATGCCAGTGAACATTTATAAGGTTCTTGGTAAAACTGTTAGAGTTGCTCTTTCATTTGACGTATCATTTATAACTGTAAGTTTAATGTAATAAATATTATAAAGCGTTAAAACACCGATATTCATTTATAAACACCCTGTACACCTCCTCTATGTGTGCACTCTCAAAACAAACTTATTTTCACCTGACTCAAATTTCGGCTGAACGTGATTTGCTTTCTCAGCTTCTAACTTACTGTTAAGTTCCTAATGTCCCTGCCTCTCGTGCTCCAGTTCCTGAGTCAACGCAAGCACTCGCTAAGTTAAAGCAGTAACTGCATCCACGGTATTAGTAGCCCGTGTTTCCACCATTCTGCATGCTCTGCTTCTATCTTATATCAGATGAAAAAAAAAACCTTCCATTTAATTGCCTCAAAAATCTAACCACAAGTTAATTCTTCCAGCGAATCATCTTCCACCTACACTCATACACTCAATACAGCTACTAGCTAAATGACTACTTCGCCTACACAGAGAGCAAGTAGTTGTTACAGCTCTGGTACACGGAAAATCATGCTAAGACAAACTGGAGAATGGGTATCTCGCTGGCTCTAAATTATCATGTCCACCATTACCTCTAGCAAAGGTAAGCCTAAAGTTTCCTGTGGCTTCACAAAATTAATTGTAAACATCGCGTATCCTAGCTCACACAATTAACTCTGATACCGAGAGCAAACACCAAACATAACATACATAAAACTAGTCGCATTACACTACATTGTGCCGAGCTGACGCCACCGAACCTACGTTAAGTGCCACTGCCTCACTCACCACCTTCCAAAACGTATTCCCTCAGAAAACCTCAGTACTGGACGTGGACCTACACTTTCCTGTTAAACTTGTTGTGTTGGTAAGTTAAACGACCGCTCTGACACCAAACAGTTACGACCCCATCACTCCCTCCACCCTCCTCTCCCCCACTCCCCTCTCACCTCAGTAAGGAATGAAAAACAATGGCTGAGACATATGGTTTGGGACAGATGGGTGAATCATGTTGGGCCCTGCAGACATACACAAAGAAATTTTGCTTTTCTATTCCACTGAAGAATACACAGTGCCTCAGCTGATCCAGACAACGGCAGCGTGGCATTTGATTGTGTGTCAGTGCAAACGTTAGGACCAGAACCTGCAGACACCTCGAGCGCAGCTGGCTCTCCCTTCAAGTGCTACTCCTGATCACTATGTGGGGCGTTAGGGCGTAACAGCCGGCAACCGTCGTTGTGCCAGAGCCATAGAAGCTCCAGTCACTCTGTCCAGAGTGGCTCAGTCAGTGAGGACAGCCTCTGATCCAGTAGGTTGTGAGATCGCGCCCCGGTCCTACCCTTGAGGATGACATATTACAGTCCTTCGGAAGACGTCATCCAGAGAGCGGAATATGGCCGCCCCCATGCTCCTCGCCCCTATGTAGCGCCCAGGAATCGCGAACGTCTCGCGGCGGCTGTGGATCGTCCGTACAACAGAACTCGACGGTTGATTCAGCGGTCCAGTTGGCTGTCGAAATCCATCACCAGATACCACTTAATCAACTGTGGTTTCGCCGGCTGGAGTGGCCGAGCGGCTAAACGCGCTACAGTCTGGAACCGCACGACCGCTACGGTCGCAGGTTCGAATCCTGCCTCGGGCATGGATGTCTGTGATGTCCTTAGGTTGGTTAGGTTTAAGTAGTTCTAAGTTCTAGGGGACTTATGACCACAGTAGTTGAGTCCCATAGTGCTCAGAGCCATTTGAACCAACTGTCGTTTCCTCCACTTCCAGCTATGGACTGCATTACTGTACGACTGTATGTATTGAGCCTCTGGGCTTCCTTATTTACAATCTTTTTCCTACGCCACTGACGTACTCTTTCGAGGGCACGGTTGGAGTGCTCGTTAATCATCATAATGCCAGCGCCAGGGTACAGAGTTTGCTAAGCGTTGTTGTAACTGCAATGTAAAGGTTTTTCGTAGCACCTCAGTGCCCGGTGTTACACCTGATTACTGCACAGCAACCTCCACATTTGTTTATAGTGCCCGCCAAATTGTGCTTTCTCACCTGCGAGCCGTGTCGTACATATGCTTCGCCACCCCTTTTCTTGATAACAACATTTCCAGTGCCCCATGTGCCTATCTCTCTTTTAACTTCTACCTGCTGGCCATAATTGCGTAAAATTTTCAGAAATTCCACAAATCCATGCCTGTACTTATTTGTGGCGTAGGGAGCATTCATTCCTTGTCCTCTTCATTCCTGTACAACTGGTAAGCCTCTATTATGAATTGAAATTTATGGTAGAAAGTTATGATGTGTGACATAGTCATTACAAAGGCGACAACAATCGAAACTCAGTGGGTACCACGAAAATCTCTCATAACAAACATTTGTCATTCATTTGCCGGTTTGAATCATTATGTCTTCCTCAGATTGATCTGGAAAGAGAAAAGGGGATTTTAAGAAAAAAGCGTACGTAAGAGTGGGTTATCAACTATTACAAACTGCACCTTAATATACATATACTAAAGCTCCAAAGAAACTGGTACAGGCATGCGTATTCAAACGCAGAGATACGCAAACAAGTACAGTACGGCGCTGCGGTCGGTAACACTTGTATAAGACAACAAGCGACTGCCGCAGTTGTTAGATCACTTACTGCTTCTACAATGACAAGTTATCAAGCTTTCAGTGAGTTTGAACGTGGTGTTATAATCGGTACACGAGCGATGGTACACAGCAGCTCCGAGGTAGCAAAGAAGTGGGGATTTTCTCGTACGACCATTTCACGAGAGCACCGTGAACATCAGGATTCCGGTAAAACATTAAATCTTCGACATCGCTGCGGCCGAATAAAGATCCTGCAAGAACGGGATCAACGACGACTGAAGAGAAACTTTCAACGTGACAGAAGTGCAGCCACTTCGCAAATTTATGCAGACTTCAATGCTGGGCCATCAGCAAGTATCAGCGTGCGAACCATTCAATGAAACATCATCGATATGGAGTTTAGGGGCCGAAGGCCCACTTGTGCACTCGCCTTCGTCCGATAGCGCCGACATCGACTGCTGATGACTGGAAACATGTTGCCTGATCGGACTAGTCCAGTTTCAATTTATATCGAGTGGATGGACGTATAGAGATATGGAGACAACCTCATGAATCCATGGACCTTCCATGTCAGCAGGGGACTGCTCAAGCTGGTGAAGGCCGTATGATATTGTGGGGAGTATGCAGTTGGAGTGATATGGGACCCATGATATGTCAAGATACGACTGTCACAGGTGGCGCTTCCGCAAGCATCCTGTCTGATAACGTCCATTGTGCATTCCGACGGACTTGGGCAATTCCAGCAGAACACACGTCCATTATTCCCACAGAAAAGCTCCAGGAACACTCTTCTGAGTTTAAACACTTCCGCTGGCCACCAAACTCCACAGACATGAACATCACTGAGCATATCTGAGATGCCTGACAACGTGCTGTTTAGGAGAGATGTCCACCCCCGTCGTTCTTTTACAGAATTTTGGACAGCCCTGCAGGATTCATGGTGTGAATTACCTCCAGCACTACTTCAGACATTAGTCGAGTCAATTCCAGATCGTGTTGCGTAGCTTCTGAGTCATCTCGGGTACCCTACACGATATTAGGCAAGTGTGCCAGTTTCTTTGGCTCTTCAGTGTTTTATGGAAGGTTAGCAGACATTTCTTTTCTGGTCAGCAGTGTTCTGACTGGTTTGATGCAGCCCGCCACCAATTCCTCTCCTGTGATAACCTCTTCATCTGAGTAGCGCTTGCAACCCACATCCTCAATTATTTGCTGGCTGTTCATCTACTTCGAGGCCATCAATCCTGATGTTAAGTTTCTCGCTGTTCTCATTTCTACTGTGTTTCATTACCTTCGTCTTTCTTCGTTTTACTCTCAATCCATGCCATGTATTCATTATACTGTTCATTCCGTTCAGCAGATCATGTAATTCTTCTTCACTTTCAATCATGCTAGCAATGCCACCAGTGAATGGCATCATTGATATCCTTTCCCCTTGAGTTTTAATTCCACTCCTGAAACTTTCTTTTATTTCCGTCATTACACCCTCGATGTACAGATTGCACAGTAGGGGCAAAGGCTACATCCTTGTCTTACATCCTTTTTAATACCAGCACTACGTTCTTGGTCGTCCACTCCTATTATTCCCTTTTGGCTGTTGTACATGTTGTATATGACACGTTTCTCATTATAGCTTTCCCCTTCTTTTCTCAGAATGTCGAACATCTTCCAACATTACCATTTCGAACACTTTTTCCAGATCGACAAATCCTGTGAACGTGTCTTGATTTTTCCCTATTCTTGCTTCCATTATTAACCACATCGTCAGGACTGCCTCTCTTGTGGCTTTACCTTTCCTAAAGCCAAACTGATCATCAGCTAGCGCATCCTCAATTTTTTTTTCCTTTCTTGTGTATAATATTCTTGCCAGCAACTTGGTTGCATGAGCTGTTAAGCTGATTGTGCTATATTTCTCGCACTTGTCAGCTCTTGCAGTCTTCGGAATTGTGTCAATGATGATTTTCCGAAAGGCATGTCGCCAGACTCGTACATTCCGCACACCAACGTGAATAGTCGTTGTGTTTCCTCTATCCCCAATGATTTTAGAAATTCTGACGGAATGGTATCTATCACTTCTGCCTTATTTGATCATAAGTCCTCCAAAGCGCTTTTAAATTCTGATTCTAATACTGGATCCGCTATCTCTTCTAAATCGATTCCTATTCCTTCTTCTATTACATCGGCGATATCTTCACCCTCATAGAGGCTTTCAATGTATTCTTTCCACCTATCTGCTCTCTCCTCTGCATTTAACAGTGGAATTCCCGTTGCACTCTTAGTGTTACCACCGTTGCTTTTAATGTCACCAAAGGTTGTTTTGACTTTCCTGTATGCTGAATCTGTCCTTCCTACAGTCAGTTCTATTTCGATGTCTTCACATTTTTCCTGCAGCCATTTCGTCATAGCTTCCCTACACTTCCTATTTATTTCATTACTCAGCGACATGTGTTTCTGAATTCCTGAGTTTTCTGGAACAATTTTGTACTTCCTACATTCATCGATCAACTGAAGTATTTATTCTGTTACCCATGCTTTCTTCGCAGTTACGTTCGTTGTACTATGTTTTCCTTCCAAACTTCTGTGATGGTCCTTTTTAGAGAAGTCCATTCCTCATCAACGGTACTGTCTACTGAGCTATTCCTTATTGCTGTATCTATAGCCTCAGAGATCTTCAACCGTATCTCGTCATTCTTTAGTACTTCTGTATCCTACTTCTTTGCGTATTGATTCTTCTTGACTAACGTCTTAAACTTCAGTCTACCCTTCATCACTACTATATTGTGATCTGGGTCTATATTTGTTCCTGGGTACGCCCTACAATCCAGTATTTGATTTCGGAATCTCTGCCTGACCATGATGTAATCTAACTGAAATCTTTCGTATCGGGCGGCCTGTTCAAATATACCTCGTCCTCTTGTGATTATTGAACAGAGTATTCGATATTACTAGCTGAAGTTTATTACTTAACTCATTAGTCTTTCCCCTCTCGCAGTTCTAGTCCAAAGCCAATATTCTCCTGTAACCTTTTCTTCTACTTCTTCCCCTACAACTACATTTCATTCGCCAATTTCCCTTTACATACTGTGCTGCCCTTTCAATATCCTCATATACTTGCTCTATCTCTTCATCTTCAGCTTGCTATCGTTGTTGGTGTTGGTTTGCTGTCGATTCTGATAAGAACAACACTATCACTGAACTGTTTACAGTAACAAACTCTCTGCCCTACATTCCTATTCACAAAGAATCCTACTCCCGTTATACCATTTTCTACTGCTGTTGATATTCTCCAATACTCATCTGAAAAGAAGTCCTTTTCTTCTTTCCATTACACTTCACTGATCCTTAATATATCTAGATTGAGCCTTTGCATTTCCCTTTTCATATTTTCTGGCTTCCCTACCACGTTCAAGCATCTGACATTCCAGGCCCCGACTCGTAGAACATTTTCCTTTCGTTGGTTATTCAGTCTTCTTCCCAGGGTCAACTCCCCCTTGGCTGTTACCTCCGGAAGATCCGTGTGGGGAATTATTCCGGAATCTTTTATCAACGGAGAGACCATCATGACACTTTTTTATTACGGGCAACATGTCCTTTGAATCCATTTTACGTATCATTAACGCAGTGGTTTCCGTTGCCTTCTGCATCCTCATGCCATTGATCATTGTCGATTCTTCTGCCTTTAGGGGTAGTTTCCCACCCCTAGGACAAGAGAGTGCCCTGAACCTCCGTCCGCTCCTCCGCCCTATTTAAAAGGGCCGTTGGCTGAATGAGGGTGACTTCTTATGCCGGAAGTCTTCGGCCGCCAATGCTGATTATTAATCAAAATTTAAGCAGCAAACATAACTGCCTTAATTACTGAGTAGACTGATAAATTATTTAGGTATAAATGGCATCTTCCCACAGAGTGAAATCATGATAAATGGTTAACATTCATGTCTGTAACGTCGCTTCGTCGCTGGCGTACTGTGCTTACCACTACGGTACAAGTAGCACAATGAGGCATGCCCGATAGATGTTGCTGCCCGAAAGCAGTTTGCTGTGGCGTGATACACAATCAGAATACGATCAAAGACGTTCTGCATAATACTAAAATGTGTATATTCAAATGCACTTCAAGAAAGAGGTAGAGTTCTTGCATGGATCCTCAGAGAAATATCAAAAATGTTCAAAATGTTCAAATGTGTGTAAAATCTTATGGAACTTAACTGCCAAGGTCATCAGTCCCTAAGCTTAAACACTATTTAACGCAAATTATCCTAAGGACAAACACGCACACCCATGCCCAAGGGAGGACTCGAACCTCCGCCGAGACCAGCCGCACAGTCCATGACTGCAGCGCCACAGACCGCTTGGCTAATCCCGCGTTTCGGATAAATGTCAATTTAAATTATAAAAGGTAGCTACTAACAAATAAACGTCTGTGAAATATGCAGCAGAATGAAGATGACATGTCAAAAGCTAAAACAGTTAGTGGCAAAGGGGCGTACCATGAACGGATCTAAGAAACCGCGGACCCAACTAGGCCAATGGATAATGCAAATGGACATAAACAGAAATACAAATTTAAAAAGTTCTAAACAAAGGTACAATAATGAGATGCCATTTAAAATTATAAAAGCTACTTCCCAGAGGATCTGTGTGACGTATGCAGTGCGCAATGAAGCAAAGGGGAAGCAGCATATCGAGAGACGACTGACAGGCTGCGATCACTGCAGGCTAACCGAATCAGAGACAGGACTATAAAGCTAAAGTCGTCTGCTATAAACGTTATACGGATAACATCTTAGTGATGTTAAAGACAAGCACTAACGACATCGGCGTCGTCGCCCAAATACCTAAGAAGAGGAGAATAACTCTGTTAACTTCATGAAATTATCAATTTCTAAAACTAGTAACAGACATACATTCTGTGTTTACAGAAAACCTACGTACATAGACGAAGTTATTCACTCTGAATCTTGACACCCGATGCCGTACAAGAGATCTTTCTGTACTTCCAAGTATAATTTATACGTTGTCGTGTTGGAAGTCAGATCTGGAATCTGGAGAGATCTGCAGAGATCGAATAAGGGTCCTTAACCGTTCTTTCCACCAACCTGTCGTCTTCTAACGTTGTGTCTCCAGCGCAGAAGGCCGCTCGTCGGTCGTGGGGTCGTCTTCGGAGGAGGCTGCTATGCTGTCATCTCGAACTTGAAACTGTGTTCGTGCTTTTCTGAGGGACGCCACTTGCCCAGCCTAGTCTCCGTATCTGCAGAGGACAAGATCTGTAGTACCGACAACGATGGTAGGTGAAACCTCGTATTAATGTATCACGCTTGTTTACATTTTAAAATATCCCTTTTTACAGTGCCTTCCAACGCAATCGACATAGCTTTCGTTATAGTACGGTAACTTTTCTGACAACTTCCGATACAGAGTACGACATGTCCGTGCGAAACAGACACACAGTTCCGGCTCTGAAGAACACCCGAAACCGAGTGACTAGCACAGCCAAAGTACTTCGTCACCCTGGCGAGCCAAAGCGACCCGAAGGTGTCCGAAGCACTTCGGATATCATATCATTACTCTCATGTTTCTGAAAACTAGTGAAATTTAATAAACAAACACGGAATGCTCGCAGGGAAACCATGAGAGGTTGTCTACTGAAAACTGGATTAAATACAATGAAAAGTATATATATATACAATTAATGAGAGAAGCTAGGCGTTTTGGCACCGAATGGGGCAACCAATAAGAAGAAAGTTCAGTAGAACTCGCGGATTCTCCCACGGGAATGGTACATACTGTACCATTTGCCGCTTTTACCTAACTCCACTTTTGTACTATATGCTACTTCACGTATATCAAGCTGCATCAAGGGGAGCTTCTAGCAAGATTGAATTCTGGCGGCCACAGCTGGAATATAACACATCAACTTCCTTCTTAGACTTCCAAAATTGACCTGGTCTCGAGGACAAGTGATATGTTTTGAAATGAGAAAATTTTGCCCCAAATTTAAAAAAAAAATTGATGTTTCCAGTCTGTCAGTAACTTCCCTACTCTCTCATTCATGGAAATTGTTGCTAGGAAATTGTTGTTTAAAAATATCATTCCAATTAACCAAAATCATTGATTTAGTAATGCTAACCATGTTCGAATGCCGCCACGGGCATGGATGTGTGTGATGCCCTTAAGTTAGTTAGGTTTAAGTAGTTCTAAGTTCTAGGGGACCGATGACCTCAGACGTTAAGACCCATAGCGCTCAGAGCCGTTTTGAACCTTAAGTAAACACACATTACACCATGAACTTCTTACCACAAAATATCATTTATGATTTTGAGCACATAGCTGTCCTTAAAATTTTCTTTAGTCATGTTGTTCAACAGTAAATATCGGCACCTGGGCCATTAAATCTCCTCATAAACACTCACTACAGTTACTGACTTTTATATATTATAGGAATTTAACAATATACACTCCTGGAAATTGAAATAAGAACATCGTGAATTCATTGTCCCAGGAAGGGGAAATTTTATTGACACATTCCTGGGGTCAGATACATCACATGATCACACTGACAGAACCACAGGCACATAGACACAGGTAACAGAGCATGCACAATGTCGGCACTAGTACAGTGTATATCCACCTTTCGCAGCAATGCAGGCTGCTATTCTCCCATGGAGACGATCGTAGAGATGCTGGATGTAGTCCTGTGGAACGGCTTGCCATGCCATTTCCACCTGGCGCCTCAGTTGGACCAGCGTTCGTGCTGGACGTGCAGACCGCGTGAGACGACGCTTCATCCACTCCCAAACATGCTCAATGGGGGACAGATCCGGAGATCTTGCTGGCCAGGGTAGTTGACTTACACCTTCTAGAGCACGTTGGGTGGCACGGGATACATGCGGACGTGCATTGTCCTGTTGGAACAGCAAGTTCCCTTGCCGGTCTAGGAATGGTAGAACGATGGGTTCGATGACGGTTTGGATGTACCGTGCAATATTCAGTGTCCCGTCGACGATCACCAGTGGCGTACGGCAAGTGTAGGAGATCGCTCCCCACACCATGATGCCGGGTGTTGGCCCTGTGTGCCTCGGTCGTATGCAGTCCTGATTGTGGCGCTCACCTGCACGGCGCCAAACACGCATACGACCATCATTGGCACCAAGGCAGAAGCGACTCTCATCGCTGAAGACGACACGTCTCCATTCGTCCCTCCATTCACGCCTGTCGCGACACCACTGGAGGCGGGCTGCACGATGTCGGGGCGTGAGCGGAAGACGGCCTAACGGTGTGCGGGACCGTAGCCCAGCTTCATGGAGACGGTTGCGAATGGTGCTCGCCGATACCCCAGGAGCAACAGTGTCCCTAATTTGCTGGGAAGTGGCGGTGCGGTCCCCTACGGCACTGCGTAGGATCCTACGGTCTTGGCGTGCATCCGTGCGTCGCTGCGGTCCGGTCCCAGGTCGACGGGCACGTGCACCTTCCGCCGACCACTGGCGACAACATCGATGTACTGAGGAGACCTCACGCCCCACGTGTTGCGCAATTCGGCGGTACGTCCACCCGGCCTCCCGCATGCCCACTATACGCCCTCGCTCAAAGTCCGTCAACTGCACATACAGTTCACGTCCACGCTGTCGCGGCATGCTAACAGTGTTAAAGACTGCGAAGGAGCTCCGTATGCCACGGCAAACTGGCTGACACTGACGGCGGCGGTGCACAAATGCTGCGCAGCTAGCGCCATTCGACGGCCAACACCGCGGTTCCTGGTGTGTCCGCTGTGCCGTGCGTGTGATCATTGTTTGTACAGCCCTCTCGCAGTATCCGGAGCAAGTATGGTGGGTCTGACACACCGGTGTCAATGTGTTCTTTTTTCCATTTCCAGGAGTGTATGTTGTCGGCGCAATGCTGTCCATCTTTAACAAACACACGTTCTTCATCTAATATCAGCGCAGTGCTGTACACTTTTACCTAATAACTTCCACATTTTTTTTTACTTATGCCAGCACTAGGCCAGCCATATGTATTGCTTACTTTCACATAATTCATATATACTCTAGATTAAAAATATGGAAATCTGTGGTAAGATCTTATGGGACAAAACTGCTGAGGTCATCTTTCCCTAAGCTTACACACTACTTTATCTAACTTAAACTGACTTACGCTAAGGACAACACATACACACACGCCCAAGCGAGGACTCGAACCTCCGACAGGTGTGACCGCGCGGCCCGTAACAAGGAGCCTCAGTCCGCGTGGCTACCCCAGGCGGCACTGTATATTATATCGGCATATAAGTGTCCTTACATAAAATTCAAACGTAGATGTTACATGGTTTTACAATATGCACAATGTTGCACTGACCATAATACAATGATATTTACAAAGTCTTTGTTACTGCTATGGTGACTCCGGGGCTTTGATTAGAATTGTCTCTTCGCGCGGCTAGTTTTCCTAACCTTGACTCATCGGTCGGTGCTCTCTCGCACCGCATGTTAATGCTTTGTCGTTACGCATCAGGCGTGACTTATCTTAGTCAACGCTTACTTTCATTCAAGTTAATAACAGCGCTCGACGCATCGCTATCTTACGTCTTCTTTTCTTTTAGTTTTCAACCCTGATGTTGGTTTGCAGCAGAGCGCCATTCCTCTCTTCTGTCTGCCTTCCTCTTCATTTCCACGTATGTGTTACATCCAACGTCATTCATGATCTGTTGCATGTATGATATCCTTGGTCGCCCCCGCCGATTCCTTCCCTCAACATATCCTTCTGCCATGATGTTGTTGCGTCGTAGGATGTTCCCTACAAGTTGGTCTCTTCTTGGTTGGATGTGCCTCCACAGAGATCTGGTTTCCTCTACTCTTCTAAGCACCTCTTCATTTGTTCTCCAGCTGATCTTCTTCATCCTTCTATAGCACCACATCTCCAGGGCCTCTAGCCGTCTTCTCTCTTTTCTTCCAATTGTCCAAGTTTCACATCCGTATAGGGCTGCACTCCAAACGAAACATTTCATGATACGTTTCCTTAGTTTCAGACTGATGTTGTTGGTGGTGAGTAAATTCCTCCTCCGGCTAAATGCAATATTGGCCTTTCCTATGTTGTTCCCAGTTTCTTTCCGGCTTCTACCTTCCCTTGTGATTTTCCTTCCCAGGTAAGTAAATTCGTCTATCCCTTCCAGCTCCACTCTTCCAATTCTCATTCTAAGAGGTTCTTATTCTGCTCTTCTACTGCACATCATCAATTTAGTCTTTTACTTGTTTCTTCTCATTCCATACTGATTGCATAGAATTTTTTCCATTGTTCGGAAGACTTCCTCTAGATCTTCTTTTGTCTCCGTGACTGTAGCAATATCATCTGCATAACGCAGCATGTTTATCTTCTGCCCATTAATTATGATCCCCACCTCAGTAGTTCTCGAACTTGGTCTATAGCTTTCTAGATGTAAGCATTGAATATAAGAGGAGAGAAAGCACATCCTTGTCTTACCGCTTTTCTAATATTTGCTTCTTGTTCCTTGTGACAGTTCCTAATCAGTGCCACCTCATTCTTATAGAAATTAAGTATTACACGGAAGTCTTTGTACTTTATTCCACTTTTCCTCAGCACTCTGAACATCTTTTGCCAGATAACGTTATCAAATGTCTTTTCCATGTCTACAAAGGCAATACAAGTTGGTTTATTTTCTTGTAATTGCTTTTCAATAAGGAGTCTCAGTACCAGAATCGCCTCTCTTGTTCACAATCCCCTTCTGAAACCAAACTGATCTTCACTCAGTATATCCTCCACCTTGTCTTCAATTCTCTTCAGAATTATTTTTATGACAATTTTTTATGCATACTTCAACGTATTGAAAATGGAAATGTTATGAGAAAAGCTCTCATTTTATGTTTCAGGATTTATTTTCATTTCATTTCATAACTTAGCTAGGGATTCAACCAAGTTTCACAGGTCTTTTGAGAGAACTGAAGATATTCTAGATCGCGATAACAGGGAAAAATAGCCAAACAAATCCTGTTGCTTTAATTTGCTTGTAGCTTATTATGGACTTTGCTGCTTCAACATGTAAACACTATGAATATAAACAAACTTTTCTCATGTGATTTATGCATTTGTATCTCAGTACTTATTATTGTCTGAGTCATATGTGAGATTCATATTTTTTGTTCATTAGCTATATGGGTAACATTTATGCATCACGATACAATTAATAATAATGCTTTGACGTAAATACCTCGCCCATTAGCCCCTAAATGTATGGTTGACTGTCATGTCGCCTATTACCTTCCTATTCCCTATCATCATATACGAGTGGTAGACTTCTCTGATCGATCCAAAACTCTATCATCATTTTAACTGTGGCTGGACTCTCCTAGCCTAAATACATATGTATTGCAGCGGAAACATCACTGCTTATAACAACTCGCAGAACAATTACCAATTGTTGCTAATAAAGTTTAATCTATTCGTCTCAGGACCATTGCCTGCTGTTTGTTCTAATTGTGTCCACTTACTTGGTTTGGCGCCGTCCTCTTCCTGTGCGTCAGCTGCAAGCTTGCTAAATAAAGAAATACAGAAGATTGTTTTCTCTGTATATATGCTTATGTAATTCCTGTGTGTTTCATAACATGTATAAAAAGTTTCTGCAGGTAGTTTATGGGTGTTCTGCTGCCTGTATGGATGATGGTTTTAGGTCTTATAGCCTAGGTTCTGTACTTGTTTTGCAACGTTATCTTTTGTGGTACATAAGTATAGTCTATGATCGGTTGCTTAACTATTCAGTTAGTATGTCTTTAGTTTCAATTAATCCCTTTTTGTCTCTCTTTTTTATCTTGAATAGAGAAGAAGGATAGACGACAGATTTTACTTCAGAGTAATGAAGAGGGAAGAACTAACAGCGTGAAAAGAAAGGAAGTAAACTGTTAGTTAACTCGGGTACCTGCAAATCGTCAGCTACCTAGCAATGTAAAGAGTGCTATTGCCCCCTGAGGTTTCTCGACATGTTATTTCTGTATGAGTCAAGGTGGATGCGGCGGCCTTTATTGCCACCTGTTTTACGCCAGCCTTCCGGCACTTGTCTGTTGCCTCAAGGTGCATCCAGCTGTTTTAATATACACATGAGGTTGTTTACCTCATTCGTGTTGTCATGAATTAGTTTCTGCACCAGAGACTTGTTGTCTTTTCAAGGTGTTGCCGACCGCATCACCGTATTCTGCCTGTTTACATATCTTTGTATTTTAATACACATGCCTAAATCAAAGTCTTTGGCGCTTCGGTGTACTTGTAAGTTATAAATTGTTGGCATCTGTCAGTAGCTGTAGTGTTGCTAAGACGAGTGGCACAGAGCTCAATAGTAGTCGCACTGAGAAGCAGCTGAAATCGCTAAGGCTCAAAAACGCTTCAGTGCCTCACGGACTTTTCGTCAACTTCTATACAGAACTGGGATTACGCTTAAGCATGGTTTAACACAGGCGCCTTGAGAAGACGTACCGCATTTTTCCCCGTCATTGTAAAAGAGCTCGTCTCACACCCATCCATGAAAAAGGAAGATAGGTGGTTCGCAAAACTACAGTCCTGTATTGCTCACATGTATTGCCAGCAGACTACTACAACGTCTTCTAAGTTTTGCTATGACTTACCTGAAAAATGTGACGTGGACATCAATAGGGACTGGACACACTGCAGCAACATAAAAACTGTGTTTCGCAAAATGAAGAACTGTTACCTGGTAGTCAAATTCTGCGAAAGAAACAATATTGCGTTTGTGTGTGCATTTCAACAACAAATGAGAACGCAGATCAGAACGAATATATCAAAACTATGACAAGCTACCAATATACAGCAGCATACTGATGGTCCCAAGAAACCCAATAATCTTGAAGAGTTAAGACTTGCATAAAGAATACCCGCTAGTATGGCACAAAAGGTGCTGAAACATGTTTAGATTTGTATAAAGGCTGTTGTTTGGTTAACGGGCGGACCTGAAATGCCATAATTCTGCAAGAGCTTCACAGCCAAATCATAAATAAACGCAGTTGTTTGAGAGCACCTATGCCTTGTTAGAAAATGGGTGTCTTGGGTGCGCCAGTTGTAGCCGAAAGCCGGCCGGAGTGGCCGTGCCTAGAACCGCTAGACCACCGCGGCTGGCCAAACTGGTGTCAGTAGAGGACATGAGCAAATTACCATACAGAAATTGCGACGGAGAGTCAACGTTTCCGCTGCTTGAAACATCTCTATTAAAAATGCCTTTATTAGACCATCATGTCGCTAAATGTTACTGCACTCCGGCGACTGTAATAAGTGGCGTTCTTCTTGGTGACATCGTAGGATATGTCTTACTTTCGAACACATTTTTCTTTCCCATTGGGAGGCCATAATTTAAAAAAAAGTATATATAGTTATGTGGTCAAGGAAGTTTTGGTAGGCAAGGGAAAATGGAATAATAAACCACTCTGACGAGAAGATGAATGGCATCCTCTATTCTCAATCTCGGGAACACCAGAAATTTGAATGTTAGATTTATATACTTACAGACACAACGGCGAATTATGTTTTCTCACGTGATGTAAGTTCCACTAGTTGTTTGTAATCTGTATTGCACCTCCGTTGCATGCAGATATAACGTCTAGCATTGTTTGAAAAATAATAGCTTTTTTATTTTATTTCTTTACAACTGACTGTGGATCGTACAAACCAAACTTGAGGTTAGCTTAGCAACTATGTATGTGGTAAATTGGAATGAAAGAATATCGATGCTTTTCGTCTATCAGTGCGTGGGTGTAATTCATTGGATCGATGTAGATGTGACTATTTCCTCAGATACATCTGATAATGGAATGTATTCTAAAACTTATCACGTGTATTGTGTGACTAAACAACATCAGTGGCCGGCTGGTGTGGCCGTGCGGCTCTAGGCGCTTCAGTCTGGAACCACGCGACCGCTACGGACGCAGGTTGGTTAGGTTTAAGTAGTTCTAAGTTCTAGGGGACTGATGACCTCAGAAGTTAAGTCCCATAGTTCTCAGAGCCGTTTGAACCGTTTTCTTTTGAGTGGCTAAACATCAGTGAAATGAAGCCTCTCTGTTTTCTCCCACTTGAAATCAGGTCCGTGCATAAGGTCGCAGCGTTTTTCTTTTTAATGCTGAGATTCTGGTTGCTATGAATTTATTTATCGATTCTCATTTTTTAATTGTAGTTCACTGTTGTTATTTGAGTTTACATACTGTCATTTAGGGAGCGCCAGTGGAGTTGAGGACGCTAGAAAATGGTGTGCCAAGTGGAGAACCTTGACCATTAACAGGAGCAATTGGAGCAATAGTTCTAGTATCAGGATTAGCAAAATGATTTCACCTATTTAACATTAACTTATTTATAATGGGACACATTCCTATGTTTTAGTTAGTGGGAATCGCCGTCACCAGATTGGGCGCACCGCGCACGTTGTTGTTTATTCCGTGAACGAAAATGGAGACTGTTGTTTACTCTTTGGTACATTTGTATTTCTTTGTTTTTAAAACACTTCGCTCCTTGTTGATGTTGGTTCAGCCTTTTGCGAAAAAAGTTACAGCTTTCATGAAACAGTACGTGTGGAAATTAATTACATGTATAGAGCACTGTAAAGTGGTGCCCCAGAAACCAGCAAACAAACGGAAATACACACAGTAAAACACAGAGTCGATCGGTATCGTCGGGTGCGAGGACGACGCTAACCTATACGCAAAAACAGTTAGCAGGCATTCAAGACGAGCTACAAAGACAAATCAAGGAGTTGCAGTCTGCAATATAAGAGCAACAAGAGCCCAGCAATGAGACCACGGACGGCAGTTTACTGCAGGTGTGCAACTACGACAGGGCCGGAGATGGCAGTACGAAAGCCACAGTTCCTGCCGGAAGAAGCGGAACTTTGGTTCGCGATGCTTTAACTGACGTTCGAGCAAAATGAAATAACTGATGAACACTTGAGGTTTGTGATGGCCGTGAACGCTTCAGACGCCAAAGCTGCTACTACAGCCGCAGACGTAATACTGTACTTAAGCCGTCGGCACACGGACCGTGCTTCTTAACGTCAACGTTGAGCGTGCCGAATTCAACGTGCTGCTCAACGCTCAGAAACTTGTGCACACGGCACTTGGGCCACAACGTACTATACTCGATCACAACGCGCTCTCCAGTGGTATTTGCCGGCTGTATCTGGCGCGCGAATCACACTGTTTACGAAATGGGTAGGCGCAAAATTCCTACTGTATATTAGGTCTATTAAGATGTACTTTTCCTTATACTACTCAGATCGTTTTTTCTGTAGCACACATAAATACAAACTTCAAGAACCTTGACAGTCCTATAACGTAAAGAGGAAAGTACTGTGCCCAGTCAATATGGACATCGGCTTATAAGAGTTCTATTAGAAATAGCGCGAAACAAATTTTCAATAGTTCTCCATACAAGACAAACATTATTTTATCATTCTTAGTCTTTAGTAAAACGCTGATGTCATGCTCACTTGTTCAGTGTTCCTACTCAGTAGCAGAATCTCTACAACATATGAATTATAAAACTTAAAATAGGAAAAGGACAAAATATCCTATTGAAAACAGTGCAATATGTCATGAAATTGAAGCCAATCGAAGAAGCTCACTCTTCAAAAAGAACGCGCTTATTTTTATACAACATTGAATATTATAGTATGTATTTATATTAAACTAATAAGAGAGTATCAGAACATATTAAAAACGCCAAGGTCAGAAAAAATATTTTTATGTGGTGGGACGCTAGCCACGAACATATAACAAAAATCGTAACTAACCTATAACAATAGTAGATGAAGCGACTACGAGTGTCAGTAGTCTTTCTGTATCTAGATACATGTCCTGAAAGCTTTAATCGTTGCCATATTACTTGTAGCAAGGATAATGCGGTTTTTATGGATCCTCAACTTGGTGTTGCCTTCAAATGGCATACCCTCTTAATATGCAAGTTACAGTAATTCTTTTTTGACGAATGTGACGTTTCTCGTCATCTTGTTGCAATGAATTGTACAATTAATGACGGGTTTTCGAGAGTTCCTCAGTTTGCTTGTATACGTACTGGCTTCAGCTGACATCCAGTGTGTCGCCACACAACTCTGCACCGAAGGTAGATGGCATGGATGTGACGTAGGAGGCGTTCTGCCATCTCTTTGATAAATGTTCAAACGCCGCTAAGAATATCTCACATGCTAGATATTGCTCCGCTTGCTCGGAAAGACTGCCAAACGTACTATTCCACGTCACGACGTCAGAAACTCGACACTCTCAACGCTCAACGTTCGGATTCACGGTCCGTGTGCCGACGGCTTTACGCCTGCGACTGAACGGCAGAATACATTTTTAATGAATTTATTCATCTACAGAATGTCTAAACCACTTGAACAACGCATACAACAGGTGTTGGAGAATTAACGGATGGGTGACAGGACTCCCTCCGTGTACTGGCGACACCTACGCGGCATCGGCGGAGAAGATGGCTTACCAGACATGACACTGCGGTAGATTCGGCTGGCCCAGGTGCCCGGTGCTGTCAAGGAAGCGGTAGTTATCTGCGCAAAAGACGATGTCCAGATATTGATAACGACAGCAGACAAGGTTTAAGCGACAACAGCAATACGCATAAGGCACGTATGAAGCTGGTTGCGGAAGGTTGTGCCCTGAAGACCGTGGCTATACGGAAGAGCCGGCTTGGGGATTTAGCCAGAAAGCTGCATGAACTTTAGCGCGTTACAACGACAAGTGTCGCAGTTGTTACAGTACAGGAAGAGCTCATCTGGAATGAAATTTTCACTCTGCAGTAGTGTGTGTGCTGATATGAAACTTCCTGGAAGATTAAAACTGTGTGCCCGACCGAGACTCCAACTCGAGACCTTTGCCTTTCGCGGGCAAGTGTTCTGCGTACCCAAACTGTGATTGCGGCCGGCTGTAGGCGCCGCAGACCTCGCGTGAACCAAAAGAAGTGTCCTCAGCAGGGATATGAGTACGACGAAGGACCCAGGATAGAGAGTAATTTGTCAGCGTCATCCACCCCTTCACAAAGGTCTTATGTTAAAGACGTGAGGTCGTATCGTCACTATCTGACTGTTTCGGGCTGAGACGTCAGTGCACTGTGATTCAAGGATTATCAGATTACCATCACAACCTCACAGCTGGACCTCACAGCGGCATATGCGTCGCCGATAACGACTTATGGCACCTACGATATAGATGTGGTTTTAGTACAAAGACAGAGTTGCCGTTGTAACTTTGCGCTAGCAGAGGCGTCAGAGACTATGTTAGACGCTGACTTCCTGCGTAATATGAGAATCGGGATAAATGTCAGTGCTGTACAGATTAAAGGAGATGATCAAGTCATCATAGGTACGCTTGGTCCAGACATAGGCCGCACGAAAGGCTGCATGCACAAAGAGGTGTCACGCGGTGAAAATGGCTGCACAAAGGCACTTCAGTCAAAGGTGTCACATAACACAGTACACCGCATTAGAACCACGCCTGGTCAGCCTGTATCACAACGACCTAAAAGTTTAGCCCCAAATCGTTTTGTTGCGGCAGAGGCCGAATTCGAGAGTTTGTTAAAAGCTGGTACGCTACGTAGTTCCGAAAGCCTGTGGGTGTCGCCGTTAAGCTTAGTAAAAAGAAGCATCGTACTTGAAGACCTTGTGGTGACTTTCGGAAGTTAAACGCCACCACAGTTCAAGACCGTTACCCGGTACTCAACCTCAGATTTTTTACTAACGTCCTCGCAGTATCCAGAGTCTTTAGTGTGATTATTAGAAGGCATACCACAGGTACCACTAACAGAGGCGGTATACAAACGACGGCAGTCATCTTTCGAGTCGTTAGAGTGCGTCCGAATGCCTTTCGGCCCTAAAATAGTGGCGCAGGCGTGACAGAGGTTTGTGGAAAAGGTATTACATGGTTTACAGTGTTGTTTCGCGTACCTAGATGCTATATTGCTGTTCTCAGAGACAAAAGTGTTGCACGAAGAACACCTCAGGCCCGTTTTCTAAAGAATTAAGCAATATGGAATAGTCAGCAACGAGGAGAAATGGACTTTCCGACAGCAGCAGGTGACATTTTTGGGTCACACGATATCAGCAGATGGAACACGCACCCTGACGGATAAAATAATCCTTATCGAAGAAATACCTCGACAAACTGATTACCAAGAAATTTGAAGACTTTTATGGATAGTAAATTTCTACCGTCGACATTTGCTTTGGGCAGCCGATGCTCATGGACCATTGACAGCGGCACTGGCGGGAAAAAACAAGACTGGCAAACGGCCCTTGATGTGGACACCAGACATGCAAAAAGTATTTCACGAAGTGAAAGCAGATCTAAAGAAAGCGGTTCTCTTGGTACACCCGGTACTGCATGCTCTGTAGACTATAGTGGTCAACGTAAGTCAATAAAACACTGCAGGAGTCCTCTATCAATTTGCAGAGAACCACTGTCAGCCTGTGGCTTTTTTCCACTCAAAGTCACAGCAGTGCACGTAAAAATGGAGTGTGTACAGCAGAGAACCTTTGGCAGTGTACGAAACTGTAAGGTATTTTCGTTCCTACATTGAGGTCGGAGCATTCACTATTTACACTCCTGGAAATGGAAAAAAGAACACATTGACACCGGTGTGTCAGACCCACCATACTTGCTCCGGACACTGCGAGAGGGCTGTACAAGCAATGATCACACGCACGGCACAGCGGACAAACCAGGAACCGCGGTGTTGGCAGTCGAATGGCGCTAGCTGCGCAGCATTTGTGCACCGCCGCCGTCAGTGTCAGCCTGTTTGCCGTGGCATACGGAGCTCCATCGCAGTCTTTAACACTGGTAGCATGCCGCGACAGCGTGGACGTGAACCGTATGTGCAGTTGACGGACTTTGAGCGAGGGCGTATAGTGGGCATGCGGGAGGCCGGGTGGACGTACCGCCGAATTGCTCAACACGTGGGGCGTGAGGTCTCCACAGTACATCGATGTTGTCGCCAGTGGTCGGCGGAAGGTGCACGTGCCCGTCGACCTGGGACCGGACCGCAGCGACGCACGGATGCACGCCAAGACCGTAGGATCCTACGCAGTGCCGTAGGGGACCGCACCGCCACTTCCCAGCAAATTAGGGACACTGTTGCTCCTGGGGTATCGGCGAGGACCATTCGCAACCGTCTCCATGAAGCTGGGCTACGGTCCCGCACACCGTTAGGCCGTCTTCCGCTCACGCCCCAACATCGTGCAGCCCGCCTCCAGTGGTGTCGCGACAGGCGTGAATGGAGGGACGAATGGAGACGTGTCGTCTTCAGCGATGAGAGTCGCTTCAGCCTTGGTGCCAATGATTGTCGTATGCGTGTTTGGCGCTGTGCAGGTGAGCGCCACAATCAGGACTGCATACGACCGAGGCACACAGGGCCAACACCCGGCATCATGGTGTGGGGAGCGATCTCCTACACTGGCCGTACACCACTGGTGATCGTCGAGGGGACACTGAATAGTGCACGGTACATCCAAACCGTCATCGAACCCATCGTTCTACCATTCCTAGACCGGCAAGGGAACTTGCTGTTACAACAGGACAATGCACGTCCGCATGTATCCCGTGCCACCCAACGTGCTCTAGAAGGTGTAAGTAAACTACCTTGGCCAGCAAGATCTCGGGATCTATCCCCCATTGAGCATGTTTGGGACTGGATGAAGCGTCGTCTCACGCGGTCTGCACGTCCAGCACGAACGCTGGTCCAACTGAGGCGCCAGGTGGAAATGGCATGGCAAGCCGTTCCACAGGACTACATCCAACATCTCTACGATCGTCTCCATGGGAGAATAGCAGCCTGCATTGCTGCGAAAGGTGGATATACACTGTACTAGTGCCGACATTGTGCATGCTCTGTTGCCTGTGTCTATGTGCCTGTGGTTCGGTCAGTGTGATCATGTGATGTATCTGACCCCAGGAATGTGTCAATAAAGTTTCCCCTTCCTGGGACAATGAATTGACGATGTTCTTATTTCAATTTCCAGGAGTGTATATGGACCACAAACCTATTACATACGCGTTCAGCAAATCTAATGACGAATGCTCTCCGCGACAAGCCCGACGACTAGAGTTCATTGTCTACATCTACATCTACATCTACATGGATACTCTGCAAATCAGATTTAAGTGCCTGGCAGAGATTTCATCGAACCACCTTCACAATTCTCTATTATTCCAATCTCGTATAGAACGCGGAAAGAATAAACACCCATATCTTACCGTATGAGCTCTGATTTCCCTTATTTCATTTTGCTGATCGTTCCTCCCTATGTAGGTCAGTGTCAACAAAATGTTTTCGCATTCGGAGGAGAAACTTGGTGATTGGAATTTCGTGAGAGGATTCCGTAGCAAAGAAAACCGCCTTTCTTTTAGCGAATTCCTGTCCAAATCCTGTATCATTTCTGTGAAACTCTCTCCCATATTTCGATAATACAAAACGTGCTGCCTTCCTTTGAACTTTTTCGATGTACTCCGTCCGTCTTGTCTGGTCAGGATGCCACACCGCTCAGCAGTATTCTAAAAGGGGACAGACAAGCCTAGTGTAGGCAGTCTCCTTAATAGGTCCGTTACACTTTGTAAGTGTCCTGCCAATAAAACGCAGTCATTAGTTAGATTTCCGCACAACATTTTTTATGTGTTCCTTCCAATTTAAGTTGTTCGCAGTTGTAATACCTAGGTATTTAGTTGAATTTACGGCTTTTAGATTAGACTGATTTATCGTGTAACCGAAGTTTAACGAGATCCTTTTAGCGCTCATGTGGGTGACCTCACACTTTTCGTTATTCAGGGTCAACTGTCACTTTTTGCACCGTACAGATATTTTTTTCTAAATGGTTTTGCAGTATGTTTTGATCTTCTAATGACTTTATTAGTCGATAAACAACAGCGTCCTCTGCAAACAACCGAAGACGGCTGCTCAGAATGTCTCCCAAATCGTTTATATAGATAAGGAACAGCAAAGGGCCTATAACACTCTCTTGGGGAACGCCAGAAATCAATTCTATTTTACTCGATGACTTTCCGTCAATTACTACGAACTTCTCCAGTTCACGATAGATTTGAGCCATGTTAAGGGACCGTTGTATCAGACTTCTGGTCAAGGATCAATACGATCTGCCAGACAACCGATTATGAACATTTGGCAACGGCGCAACCCTCGGATCCGCAGCTACAACTGTACCGCAGGACGTTACTACTGTCTGAAACTTCAGCCAGTTAGACCGACGGGGACGAAGGTTGGCATTTGGCACGACGTGTCGCGAGACACATCTCCTGTTGCTGAAGAGCTGCGAAAGGTGACCTATGATAGCATCCACAGGCAGGCGCACCCCAGTGAGAACAGTACTGTAAATCTGCTGACTGACCATTTTGTGTGACCAAGTATTACGAATGATTGCAGTACGTGGGCAAAAACGCTCATAGTCGAACGGCATGTGCACAATCCAGTAGGAGAGTTTCCACCATCTATTGAGCGGTTCACACACTTTCACCAAGACATCGTAGGACCGCTGCAGTCCTCACAACGGTACCGCTACTTTTTTACGGCTGTAGACCAGCTCAGGCAACGATTTGAAGCAATGCCATTGGCTGTCATATAAGCGGAGACAGTGGCACGAGTGTTTCTCGCTATTTGAATTGCTCGTTGCGGTTGTTCCCCACATGTGAGCACAGACTAGGGCCGCCAATTGGAATCGAAGTTAATTTTGGAGCTGGTAAAGTTGTGTGGATTTTAGCACCGCCACACGACCGCTTACCACCCTGAATGTAAAACTTTCTGGCAGATTAAAACTGTGTGCCGGACCGAGATTCGAACTCGGGCCGTTTGCCTTCCGCGGGCAAGTGCTCTACCAACTGAGCTACCCAAGGAAGACTCACGCCCCATCGTCATAGCTTTACTTCTGCCAATACCTCGTCTCCTACCTTCCAAACTTGGTAGAACACTTGCCCGCGAAAGGCAAAGGTCCCGAGTTCGAGTCTCGGTGCGGAACACAGTTCTAATCTGCCAGGAAGTTTCATATCAGCGCACACTCCGCTGTAGAGTGAAAATTTCATTCTAGAAACATCCCCCAGGCTGTGGCTAAGCCATGTTTCCGCAATATCCTTTCTTTCAGGAGTATTAGTTCTGCAAGGTTCGCAGGAGAGTTTCTGTAAAGTTTGGAAGGTAGGAGACGAGGTACTGGCAGAAGTAAAGCTGTGAGGACGGGGCGTGAGTCGTGCTTGGGCAGCTCAGTTGGTAGACCACTTGCCCGCGAAAGGCAAAGATCCCGAGTTCGAGTCTCGGTCTGGCACACAGTTTTAATCTGCCAGGAAGTTTCATATCAGCGCACACTCCGCTGTAGAGTGAAATTTTAAATGCAGAAACCCTGAATGTATGTCATCGTTGAGCGTTGGGACAGAACCTTGAAGGCTACCTTGGTGTACCATGCGGAGAGGCGGAGTTCATCCTTACCTGTGATGTTGCTGAGATTAGGGACTGCTTGCAAACCAGATTTAGGACCCTTCACAGCAGACTTCGTTTATGGGGAACCCTGCGTTTTCCAGCACAACTTTTTGCTGCACCATGAGAAGCTACTGTGATAGAGATGCCCTATGTTCTGCAGCAAGTACGAGAACATATTTCTAAACTACGTACGGTACCGGGTTCTCATCACATAGAGGACACCCAGTTTGTCCACAAACATCTGAGTCACTGTTCCCATGTGTCGTTGTGGACAGATACAATACGACCACCTCTGCAAACCCCCTACTCTCGGTCGTACAATGATCAAGACACAGTTTCGTGGCAATCAGCAAACAGTCTTCATTGCATGAACTGAGTGAAACCTACCCACCTGCCGTTGCCCAAGTGAAAGGTACGACTGCAACGACAGACAGAGACGGTCCCTGTACTGCTGGAAATGTAGGAGGAAATCACGAAGCTGTTAGACAGCCCACTACCCTCAACGAATGCAGTAGACTTGGAGGAGGAGCCGCAGATGCTTCTCAGACGTTCTAAAGCTGGCAGAGGCATAGCATCGAAGAGTCCCTATGTCCTTGGAGCTCCGCTCTACTGCAGGGGGAGAGGGGGGCTGTGTGGGAATTGCCGTCACCAAACAAACAGAGTGCACAGTGCACGTTGTTGTTTATTATTGGTTATATTTGTGTTTCTCTGCCTTAAAAAACAAAAGAAAACAACAAACTAAACTTCGCTGCTTGATGGAACCGATGCAGCCTTTTGAGAATAAAGCTGTAGCTTTCGTCAAACAGTATTTGTCGAAATTAATGCCATGGACACTGAGGAGGAGTATAAGTTTTCGGTAGAGGAGTGACAGAAGTGATGGAAGCTAGAGGCATCATTTTCCCTGTGTACGGCAATAACAGCATTGGACAAAGGACGCCAAGAAAATGGTTTTCTCATTTTATGGGTGACCGTTTTGACATTAGTGACTCTCTACGTTGAGGAAAACCTATGGTCTTTGACGAAGATCGTTGAAACGGATTAATTCCCAACTATATATGTCAGTGAAAATTAGTGGCAAATGTGATGAACTGCTGTCATTCCACCATTGTGTGACATTTTCTGGAAATGGAGAAGGTTCTAACACCGGGTGTATTGGTACCGCATGCTACACACCAAAATCACAAAAATCGGCAGGTAGCCTTATGTGCATCTCTGCTGGCTCGTCATCAATTGGATTGCCAGCATTGCCTAACTCTTTCAAATTCTGAAGGTCGCAGGGGTAAAATATAGGGACCGACAGGCTATATACAAATTGTACAGAAGGCAGATGGCAGTTATAAGAGTCGAGGGACATGAAAGGGAAGCAGTGATTGGGTAGGGAGAGAGACAGGGTTGTAGCCTCTCCCCGATGCTATTCAATCTGTATATTGAGCAAGCAGTAAAGGAAACAAAAGAAAAGTTCGGAGTAGGTATTAAAATCCATGGACAAGAAATAAAAACTTTGAGGTTCACCGATGACATTGTATTTGTATGGAGTGTAGCCTTGTATGGAACTGAAACATGGATGATAAATAGTTTAGACAAGAAGAGAATAAAAGCTTTCGAAATGTGGTGCTACAGAAGAATGCTGAAGATTAGGTGGGTAGATCACATAACTAATGAGGAGGTATTGAATAGAATTGGGAAGAAGAGGAGTTTGTGGCACAACTTGACCAGAAGAAGGGATCGGTTGGAAGGACATGTTCTGAGGCATCAAGGGATCTCCAATTTAGTACTGGAGGGCAGCGTGGAGGGTAAAATTCGTAGAGCGAGACCAAGAGATGAATACAGTAAGCACATTCAGAAGGATGTAGGCTGCAGTAGGTACTGGGAGATGAAGAAGCTTGCACAGGATAGAGTAGCATGGAGAGCTGCATCAAACCAGTCTCAGGACTGAAGACCACAACAACAACAACCTAACATTGCTCTCCCGTCTTTGTTGCTCATCAGCAATAAGTTCACAGCCGACATAACTAATAATGGTTCAAATGGCTCTGAGCACTATGGGACTTAACATCTGAGGTCATCATTCCCCTAGAACTTAGAACTACTTAAACCTAACTAACCTAAGGACATCACACACATTCATGCACGGGGCAGGATTCAAACCTGCGACCGTAGCGGTCGCACGGTTCCAGACTGAAGCGCCTAGAACCGTTCGGCCACACCTGCCGGCGCCCGACATAACAGCACTTTTCCATCACGTCCTTTCCTCAACCTACTTTTTATTTAACAACGAATATTTTGAGCAGGCTGACGGTGTTGCCATGGGCAGTCCTCCCTCGCCTTTGGTAGCAAACTTTTTAATGGCACTAGATACGGCAGAAGTTGGGTGATGCTGAGGGAATTAGATTAGGATATGAGACACTTAACGTAGTAAAGGAGTTTTGCTATTTGGGGAGCAAAATAACTGATGATGGTCGAGGTAGAGAGGATATAAAATGTAGACTGGCAATGGCAAGGAAAGCGTTTCTCAAGAAGAGAAATTTGTTAACATCGAGTGTAGATTTAAGTGTCAGGAAGTCGTTTCTGAAAGTATTTGTATGGAGTGTAGCCATGTATAGAAGTGAAACGTGGACAATAAATAGTTTAGACAAGAAGGGAATAGAAGCTTTCGAAATGTGGTGCTACAGAAGAATTCTGAATATTAGATGGTTAGATCACATAACTAATGAGGAGGTATTGAATAGAATTGGGGATAAGAGGAGTTTATAGCATAACTTGACCAGAATAACAGATCGGTTGGTAGGACATGTTCTGAGGCATCAAGGGATCACCAATTTAGTACTGGAGGGTAAAAATCGTAGATGGAGACCAAGAGATGAATACACTAAGCAGATTCAGAAGGATGTAAGTTGCAGTAGGTACTGGGAGAGGAAGAAGCTTGCACGGGATAGAGTAGCACGGAGAGCTGCATCAAACCAGTCTCAGGACTGAAGACCACAACAACAACAACATACGGCAGAACTTAAAACGAGAGTTTTCTGGCGATATGTAGATGACACTTTTGTAGTGTGGCCCCATGGTGAAGAAGAACTGTCATGGTTCTTGCAGCATCTGAATGCAGTCCACAAGAACATCCAGTTTACGATGGAAATAGATGAGGATGGTTGCTTGCCGTTTTCGGGCGTCTTGGTTACAAAGACAGTCGTTGGGGCAAGAGGGCATTCTGTCTACCGTAAGCCAACACATACGGACCTTTTCCTGCAAGCGTCGAGTTGTCATCATCCTTCACAAACTACCGGCGTCCCTAGAACGTTGGTGCACCGGGCTCGTGTTGTTTCTGATGGAGACAGCCTTACAAAGGAGCTGGAACATTTAGAGTCGGTGTTCAGAGGTAATGGTTACTCTCCACATCATATTAGAACAGCGGTAAGAAGGAAGAAACGTTACCACCCACAACATCAAAATGATTTGGAGCTATTGAAATCCAGGGCGTTCCTTCCACACGCCGGGAACCTTTCATCTAAAATAGGGAGGATCCTAAGGAAACATCAAGTTAAAGTAATCTTCCGACCACCGGCGAAGATTAGTGCCATTCTCGGTTCAGTGAAGGACGACCTGTATCTGCGGAAGGACAGGATCTATAGAATTCCTTGCCAGTGTGGCTAAGCCTACATCGGTCAGATGACACCCACAGTACACGAAAGGTGCGTTGAACACGAACGCCGCACTCGCCTTTCGCAGCTCAGTAAGTCGGCCGTAGCTGAGCACTGTATTACCACAGGACACGCTATGGATATTTCTGCCACGAAAATCTTGTCCCCCGCGAAAACTTTGTGGGATTCAGTATTTAAAGAATCTGTGGAGATATGCCTAATTGAGAATCTTGTAAATCGTGATGGCGGTTTTCAACTGGACAAGGCTTGGGGCCCTGTGATCGCTCTAATTCCCTCTGAGAGAAGACAGTTTATTCATAATGACACGTCTGGCGACACCTGACGTGTGTTTTTAGCGACGCGGGCGCGCATTTTGTGCTATAAATTTGACTCCGGGAAACTGCACTCTCCAAATGGATCAAATGGCTCTGAGCACTATGGGACTTAGCATCTGAGGTCATCATTCCCGTAGAACTTAGACCTACTTAAACCTAACTAACTTGCGTCCGTAGCGGTCGCGTGGTTCTAGACTGAAGCGCCTAGAACCGCTCGATCACAGCGGCCGGCCTTGCATTCTCCAGTGGCGGACACTCACCTGAAGATGGCTGGACGATTGCCAGCCGAAATATCGTGGCAAGACGTCAACGTGATCCAGCTGCAATCCCGAAATCTCATCGAACATTCAGTACGCCGGGGAAACTTCAAGAATAACCCAATCATCATCATCATCATCAGCCAATTCAATCATTAAATGATGTGGCCTCTTCCAGTCGTGGATTCAGGTAGGCTTTCCGCAGTCTTCTCCAAGTGGGACGGTCTTGGGCAGTTCTCTGCCAGGTGTTACCAGCGATCTTATTGATGTCTTTGTCCCATCTGTCTGGTGGTCTTCCCCTAGGCCTCCGGTGCTCTCTCGGACTCTACTCCAGTACTAGCTTCGTCCATCTGTTGTCTTTTCTTCTTGCGACGTGGCCAGCCCACTGCAATTTCAAGGAACCTACTGTCTCTAAGATTTCATTATCCTTCGTCACAGACCGGATGTCATCTGCCGTTTTGCTATCCTTTCTTGTATAGCCCAGCATTGATCTCTCCATGGCTCTCTGTGTTGTCCTAAGTGTGGTGTCACCGCCAGACACCACACTTGCTAGGTGGTAGCCTTTAAATCGGCCGCGGTCCGGTAGTATACTTCGGACCCGCGTGTCACCACTGTCAGTGGTAGCAGACCGAGCGCCACCACACGGCAGGTCTAGAGAGACGTACTAGCACTCGCCCTAGTTGTACAGCCGACTTTGCCAGAGATGGATCACTGACAACTACGCTCTCATTTGCCGAGATGATAGTTAGAATAGCCTTCAGCTACGTCATTTGCTACGACCTAGCAAGGCGCCATAGCATTTGATATTGAGATTATAACATGTACCGTCAAGAGCGATGTACACCAATTGTGGATTAAAGATAAGTATTACAAGATTTTCTTACTTTATTGCAATTCTCAAGACATTGTCCTGTTCCAGACCTCACGCCGGTCTGCGTGTATTTAAACGCGTGCATTTCGGCCTCCTCTAGCAAAACGGTGTTGGCTCTTCTGCCAACACTTCACTAAGTTTCCCTTTTGTAAATGAGTTCAGTGTCCATGTCTCGCAGCCATACGTCATCACAGGAAGAATGCGTTAATCAAATACTGCTTTCTTGAGATTTACTGGCATTTTTGATCTGAATACCGTTGAATTCTTCCCAAATGCTAGCCAACCAAGCTTGATGTGTCGATAGATTTCTGGCCTTATGTCTCCCTTCATATTTATAATCTGGCCAAGGTAGACATATTCACTGACCTCTTTTAATAGACTGTCCTTGACTTTCACATCTCCAGCTGGGACCCATTTGTTGGACATTACTTTTGTTTTGGAAAGGTTCATGTTCAAGCCAACCAGCTGACATTCCGAAGGAGAATAAGAATAAAACAATACTTTCCAATAATATATATACTAAGATGGTATCTGTTCTTTCGGACATGTCCGAAAGAACAGATACCATCGGTGACCATGCAGCTCGTTACATTGAAATTACAATGAAATGAACACCCTTAGCTGCTTACAGGCGTTGACATACGTCAATGGGGACGGAATGCACAAACAGTGCCCGAACTCTTACGGGAATCGGCAACGCGCTGCAAGTAATGAGTATAATGGGCGGGGGCATTACGAATGTAGTGCGGCACAATACGTTGAGAATGTGGCTTTCGCGGGAGGCGTGCCAGAGATGAATCCCTGCAGTCGTGCTATCCTCTTTGTCCTCGGTGGCTCAGATGGATCGTTTACTACAGGTTCTGATGCCAGTCCCTAACGTCCCGCCGGTGTCGGTTGCGCACGTCGCACCACAGCTCCCCCATGCGTCGACCTTCATTCTTGATTACAGCTATGTCGGCTCGAACCTCTCAGCCACACGTCCACCAAAGTCGAAAGATTTTTATACCAACCTTCTGCGGGCTGTTCCCCACACGTGGTGGAAAACAAGTACCCTACGGTTCACTGGCCAAGAGTGTGGAAAACGATACACCACATCTTTCTGTCATCCACGGTGTGTTCGAAGTGGTATCAGATCGCGAACAAAAAATATGCCACACGACAGCGACTTCACACTATTGGACTGGCAGACTCACCTTATTGCCCAGACTGTCACCTCTTGGATACCGACGAATATCGTTTTACTTGCGCATCATCGTCCGGAGTTTGGCGACTAACACAGAAGATATTGGCCTGTTACCTCCGGGTCACACCTGATATGATTGACCCTCAGACCCTACTCTGTCCAGATGAAACTTATTTTCCGGCCGCAAAATACCTTGCGCTTACATGGTTCAAATGACTTACCGTCGCCTATATCTTTAGCGACGGAGAGAAAGAGCAACTTGAATACTGGTGGTTCCTACAAAATACTCACAAGCCCTCCAACGCACACCGAAATACCGTACGCTCTTCGCAAATTATTTACGCAGCGTTTTCGTTAAACCCTCACCCAACTGGGGAGTGCCAAGCTGCGGTTAATGTTATGTGCCACATCACACTAACGGCTGAACGTTCTGCCTTGTCAGCCATGAGCGAAGGCTGCTGCAAGGATGCTGTTTTCCTTGAGGCACTAGCGAAGCAGAATGCCTCCGATGCCGATGCCCTTCAAATGCGCTGTTGGAGATATCAGATAACGATGGCGAAGCACCAAGTGGAACCAGTTACATTTATTGAAGAACCTTTCAGTTGGAATTGCATCAGTGATTTACATTTTTATTTTCTTGATTACTCTTTTATGCCACCTTTGTTGTCGTCACAATTACTTGTAACACTTAGTTACTAGAATTCTCATTTGTACACGTAAAAAAAATGATAAAAAAAAAGATGGATAGAGCGTCTGCCATGTAAGCCGAAGATCCCAGGTTCAAGTCCCGGTTGGGGCATACACTTTCATCTGTCCCCGTTGACGTATGTCAACGCCTATAAGCAGCTCAGGGTGTTCATTTCATTGTAATTACTTTCCAATGAATTTGTTTAACATGAACTATGGGAATATAAAAGGTTAGTGGGAAACAAAATACACAATATTAGGGGAATTTGAAAATAGTTCACAATCAGTTTATTTAAAATTTAAAAATAATACAACAGTCATAGTTGTCCAACAACGAATCTTGTATAGTTGGAATAAAATTTTTGAGAGTACAATATCAGTAGAAGTTACGACGAGATAAGAATAACGGTTACAAAAATAATTCTATACACGTTTATCCAGTGTGTACGAACTGATGGATTTGGTAGAGCGGGAGCGGCCGGCGGCGGCGCGTCGATCAGCGAGCCGCGGGGCTCCAGGGGGGCGGCGCGGGGGCGGCGCGCCATCAGCTGGCCACCAGCAGCACCAGCAGCGACGCGGACAGCAGCAGCGGCAGCGGCAGCGGCGCCGCCGGCGGCCGGGGGCTGCGCGAGGGCCCGCCGCGCGTGCTCGCGCCCACCTCTGCTGGAACAGGCGGCAGGCCGGGGGAACAGTGGACAGTGGCGGCACCAGCATCCCACCCTAGGTACACTGCGGACACGCCTCTACCACTGTGCAGCGTGAACCACCTAAAACTTGCAACGTAAACATTGTGGAAACAGGATGTGCTCTTGATGTACGGTTTTCACTGAACGGATCTGTAGGCAAGGGCTCGTACTGTTAGCCAGTCAACAGAAATGGGAAGTGCTTTTGATGTGCGGTTTTCACAGAGTGGATTTGTAGTCAAGGGCTCGTACTGATAGCCAATCAACAGAAATGGGAAGTGCTCTTGATGTGCGGTTTTCACTTAATGGGGTTGTAGTCAAGGCCTCGTACTGATAGCCAATCAACAGAAATGGGAAGTGCTCTTGATGTGCGGTTTTCACTGAATGGAGTTGTAGTCAAGGGCTCGTACTGTTAGCCAATCAACAGACTGTAGCAACACGTAGGATGTGTTTTTTTTTTTTTGTGCAAACATAAACTTTCTTAAATGGAACAATGCCTCTTGACATTAACAAACTAAAAGTAGGGTAAATTATCATTTCAGTGATGTTTATGCAGTATTCTAATGAAAGGTGGCCGAGCGGTTCTAGGCGCTTCAGTCTGGAACCGCGTGACCGCTAAGGTCACAGGTTCGAATCCGGCCTCGGGCATGGATGTGTGTGATGTCCTTAGGTTAGTTAGGTTTAAGTAGTCCTCAAAGAATACCTAAGAAATAATTCAAGAATAAACTCCTAACTTAGACTCCGTACCCCCCCCCCCCCTGTTCCGCCAGGGCATGGACTTGGCCAGCCCCCTCACGGCTGGATCCCGCCATGTTTTAGGACTAGGTTGGGGGGGGGGGGGGCAGTACATCATCACCGGACTTGACAACGCACCGATCATGGCATTAGATATAGAGATAGATTGGTTATAGGCTCAGGAAAGGATATAATTAGATCAGCATAGAACTGCAGCGACTAAGTCATAGGCCAGCCCAATGCCAGGGGCACTCCCACTGGGGTTAGCTCAGTGGGAAAGGCCAGCAAAATTAGGTTTGTTTCTTCTGGCACACCTGTGACGCTGCAGGTAGAGCAGTCATAGTAACATGTTAAAAGTAGTATCAAAGTATAACAGTAGTAGAAAACTCAATCCAGTTATCATAACAACATGCGTAGTAAATAACAGTAGAATAGTCCCCAAGTGGTGAAGGCATTATAGTATTAAGGGGGGTAGGACGTCAAACGGGCCGACTTGGAGCAGGAGAGTCACCACGGGACATTTTAATTTCTACTGTCTATACTCTTACAAGTAAATTCATAAAACTATGTCATCGTATCCAGGAAGGATTGAGGACTCTCACTCATCGCAGTGGAAGTTCAAAAACACCTTTTTTTACATGTGAAATTTTATCATTTTTTTCACTTATTACTGGCTGCATTTGTTGTTATAGGTACACTTTTCTTCCTAAGTAAGAGAGATTCTTCGATGAATTTTTCATAGCATACAAACAGTAGTTACAGGTGTATGAAACTCTAGAATTTTCCAAATCCATTAAAAAACTGTGGAAAAATTGAGATAATTAACTATAAAACTTGAGTTTTTTCTAAACATGAAGTTTAAAATGTAACAGTTCATTCATTTTTTCATAAATTAAATAACTTATAGAGTTTCACACGCGTGTAACTATGGTTTGTATGCTTTGCAAAAGTCATCGAAGAATCTCTTTCGACTGCTACGGTCGCAGGTTCGAATCCTGCCTCGGGCATGGATGTGTGTGATGTCCTTAGGTTAGTTAGATTTAAGTAGTTCTAAGTTCTAGGGGACTGTTGACCACAGATGTTAAGTCCCGTAGTGCTCAGAGCCATTTGAACCAATCTCTCTTACTTAGGAAGAAAAGTGTACCTATAGCAACAAATGCAGTCAGTAGAAAGTGAAAAATTGATGAAATTTCACATCTAAAAAAATGTGTTTTGTTACGTTTTTGAGCTTCCACTGCTATGAGTATGAATCCTTAATCCTTCCTAGTCATGCTGTTAAAGTCTTTTGAATTTATTTGTAAAAGTATAGACAGTGGAAATTAAAATGTCCTGTGGTGCCTCTCCTGCCCCAAGTCAGCCCGTTTGACGTCCTACCCCCCTTAACCTCTAGTGTCAGAAAGTTAAAGCTGCAGATTGTCATTTGTAATAGTTAGAAATAGGACCTACTAATGTACTTAGGTAGTAGGTTCATTTGTATAATTATAATGATTGAATAAAGATTTTAAAAAAAGTTGTAGGGGACTGATGAAATCAGAAGTTAAGTCCGATAGTGCTAAGAGCCATTTGAACCATTTTTTTCTAATGAAAGACGTTAACGAGATATCACCGACACTTGTTTGTCCTATTCAATTAGCTTAGTTGCTAGGTACGATGTTGTTATGTTTGCCTGAAGTGTGCATGTCTGTTCCTTGAGTCCACTGCGACTTTCTGGTCAGTGTGCGACAGTTCAAGCAGTCGATCGGTCGTGAGTAGACAATGAGACTTAACAATTCAGAAAAAGCCGACCCGTTCATGGTGTATGGAGAAGGTAGGAAGAATGCAAATCGTTCCTGTATGGCTATGCCGCAATGTGTCCTAATAGACGTCAACCATATCGGCATTTACTTATCAAACCCATCAACCGGTTACGTGAAAGTGGTTCTGTAAC
Source organism: Schistocerca serialis cubense (assembly GCF_023864345.2). NCBI lineage: Eukaryota > Metazoa > Arthropoda > Insecta > Orthoptera > Acrididae > Schistocerca > Schistocerca serialis. The sequence goes on from NC_064646.1 coordinate 23,209,044, forward strand.
ACCTAGATAACGTAACAAAAGAAAACAAGTGACGACAGAAGACAGGGAAATTAATGTCCCTGCTGCTGTTGCAGTTGATCCGCACGTTAGCTTCCTACCAAGCGCACGAGGAAGTGGCATGAGTCAGGCAAGTGTCCTACGCATTCTCCATTGAAATATACACATCAACAAAAGTTTGCATAACCTCGGTTCCGAGTGTTCCGAAACCTGTACAGATAAACGGAATAGGGAGAAACATGAACACCATTTCCGCCCTTTTTATTGCTCATGAAAACCACACATTCAGTGTGGCCGAGCGGTTCTAGGCGCTTCAGTCCGGGACAGCGCTGCTGCTACGCTCGCAGGTTCGAATCCTGCACCGGGCGTAGATGTGTGTGAGATTAGTTAGGTTAGTTAGGTTTATGTAGTTCTTAGTCTACGGGACTGATGACCTCAGAAGTTAAGTCCCATCGTGCTCAGAGCCATTTGAACCATTTTGAAAACCACACATTGCATGTTGTACCAACATACAGCGACACCTTGAGAGGTGTTGGTCCAGATTGCTGTACACACCGGTACCTCTAATCCCCAGTAGCACGTCCTCTTGCACTGATGCATGCTTGTGTTCGTCGTGGTATACTATCCAAAGTTCATCAGGGCACTATTGGTACAGATTGTCCCACTCCTTAACGGCGATTCGGCATAGATCCCTCAGAGTGGTTGGTGGGGCACGTCGTCCATAAGCAGCCTTTCTCAATCTATCCCAGTCATGTTCGATTGTCTGAAGAACATGCTGCGAGCGATGTCGTTATCATGAAGGAAGTCGTTCACATGATGTGCACGACGGGGGTGCGAATTCCCGTCCATGGAGACGAATGGCTCTCCAATATGCTGCCGATATGGTTGCACTATTAATCGGAGGATGGCATTCATGTATAGTATATCCGTTACGGCGCCTTCCATGACCACCAACGGCGTACGTCGGCCCCACACAATGCCACTTCAAAAACAGCAGGGAAGCTCCACCTTGGTGCACTCGCTGGACAGTGTGTCTAAGGCTTTCAGCCTGACCAGGTTGCCTACAAACACGTCTCTGACGATTGTCTGTTTGAAGGCATATGGGACACTCATTGGTGATGAAAACGGCCTGGCAAACCTGAGCGGTCCATTCGGCATGTTGTTGGGACCATCTGTACCACGCTGCATGGTGTCGTGGTTGCAAAGATGTACCTGGCCATCATGCACCCTATTGCGCTCAGTTTGAGTAGTAACACGACGTTCCGTGGCGGCACAAAAAGCATTATTCAATATGATGGCGTTGCTGTGAGGGCATATCATGGACAGTTCCTGTATCGCTGTATCTCCTCCCTATCCGAACAACATCGCTTTGGTTCACTCCAAGACGCCTGGACATGTCCCTTGTTGAGAGCCCTTCGTGGCACAAAGTAACAATGCGGACGCGATCGAACCGCAGTATTGACGGTCTATGGAAGGTTGAACTACAGGCAACACCAGCCGTGTACCTCCTTCCTCATGAAATGACTGGAACTGGTCGGCTGTCGGACCCCCTCCGTCTATTAGGCGCTGATCATGCATGGTTGTTTACATCTTTGCGATGGTTTCGCGACATCTCTAAACAGTCAAAGGAACTGTGTCTGTGGTACAATATCCACAGTCAATGTCCATCTGCAGCAGTTCTAGGAACCGGGATGATGCAAAACTTTTTTTGATGTGTGTATGTTCAGTCCCTTTCAAATCTCCCTTAAGAGCTGCTTGGAAATGATTACGAGAATGGCCATTACTACAGGATAGTGCAAATGTGTCATGTATCTTGTTTAGTGATGAAGCCGCATTTACCAGCCATGGCTAGGTAAGACGCCGAACATTCCACTATTAGTCTGTTGCCAATACCCGTTGGCTTCGTCAGGTGGAACGTCAGCGTCCGTGGAGTGTAAACTTGTGGTGTGGGTATGGGATATTGAACCATCGGCTCACAGGCCCGTTTTTCGTAGACAGAACACTGAACACACTCAAGTATCGCAGTCTCGTAACAGTCCATCTTCCACGGACTCTTAGAAGACGTTCCTCTGCACACGACCAGTAACCTGTGATAGCAATATGATGTCAGTCAAGCCCACAGTGCATGAAGTACTACAGCATGTCCTCACGAATTGTTTTCAAATTGTTGGACTGGACGCAGAGGACCTGCATCTTGGCTGGGCCATTCCCTTGATTTCACACATGCAATTTTTTTTTGGTGGGGAAAACTGAAATACGCTGTCTACAAGAACATACCAATTACACCTGATGATATGTAACGATGTATTACTGACGCCTGCCCGGACAGCTCCACTCAAATGCTCTCACATGTGCAGCAGTCGTTCCATACCGAACAGGAAACGTTATAGACGATGATGATGATGATTCTGAACATAGCCTGTGATGATCATTTGTCTCCTTACAGGTCAGAATCATCCACTTAAGTTGTGTACGCACTTATGTTGTTCTTTAGTGTCTGTTGTCGCAGGTAGTGTGCATGTGTCAGTGCGGAACGTTGTGAAAATAGGGTATCCCGTAAACGACTCCTGCAACAAATACCACTGACATTCTTATTTACCGCTCTTGTTGTCTGTTAACGTCAATAGCTACTGTTACATTTAAAAAAGTGTGCATCGCCACAAAAATACACTCTCTAAGTATATCACAATCTGTTGATCGGTTAACAGTACGAGCCCCCAAATGCGAACACGTTCTGTGAAAACCGCAAATCAGTAGCACTTCCCATTTCCGCAGTATTTGCGGTGCAAAGATTAAGTCATTCCCACTGTATAAAGCAAAAGTCGTTGTTACCAAACTTCGCGAAAAGTTCTTGACCGATTTACTTTAAATTTTTACTCGATGCTACAATAAACGTTCGGTCAGACACAGGCTGTAGTTTTTTATAATAAGTACCATACTGTACATAAATACAGGGTGTTAGGAAATTCCCGTTGCAGACTTCTACGATTTTTAGAGAAAAATGACTACGTAACACCCTGAACATGAACACATGTCCGGAAACGTACCGTTTCCATTCTACTACGGCTTCAGTTCAGATGTGTAAAAGCGTCCGCGACTGCTGAGGGTAAGAGAAAAATCTCAGGGTTGCTTATTCTGGTATGCAGTAGGGTAGACAGTAAGACGTGTACTGCGTGAGAGTGTCACCTGATGTTACATGAGGTCTTCTTAGCCAAGTTTGATTTACGAGTCCAGTAGAGACAGAGGAAGATCCACTGGCACGAGCTATGGCCGCTGTAGTAGCAACTGAAGAAACACCTGGTGCGATGCACAGTGGTTACCAGAAGATGCTTCTTAGGTGCAATGTCTGTAAGAACGTTGGTGGTCGCCACGTCGACCCATTTTTATAATGCATCAGTACCGTTTCGTACGTACAGTATGCAGAGTTCTATTTTGTTTTGGACGAATCGAAACCCTTAATGTTTAAGTGTTACTAGAAACAAATGTGCTTAAGTGGTAAGGGATGGTTCGTTGTGTTTCTTTTCGAGTTGTTACCTATCAATTGCCGGCCGGGGTGGCCGAGCGGTTCTAGGCGCTACAGTCTGGGACCGCGCGACCGCTACGGTCGCAGGTTCGAATCCTGCCTCGGGCATGGGTGTGTGTGATGTCCTTAGGTTGGTTAGGTTTAAGTAGTTCTAAGTTTTAGGGGCTGATGACCTCGGAAGTTAAGTCCCATATTGCTCAGAGCCATTTGAACAATTTTTTTACCTATCAACTGTACTGCATCACGGTTAATTCAGTTCCTCAAGCAGAAGTGGATGAATTAAACATATGAAATGAAACCACCGTAGAAAAGAAATGGTACGGTTCCGGACATGGGTTCCTATTCAAAATATTATGTAGTCATTCCCCTCTACATCTCCTATAAGTTTGTGATGTGCATTTCTGAACAGCCTGTATCGGTATCATAATATTTAGGAACGTATCTTTTTAAGATGTATATGGTATATAAACCTATCTGTAACATACGATAGGGAAACTTCGTTAGCAAATATGTCGAGAAATTATTGACTGATTTACTTCAAATGTTTATACGGTACACTAATAAACATGTGGACAGAGGTAGGCTGCTGAGTTTTTATGACATATAATACGTAAATATATGTAATAAATAAATCTCGATATATCTTAAACAAATTACCTCATATTTTTACCCGATAATCTAATAAACATTCAGACAAGTATATGTCTTTTTAAACAACTATGTAGAATGTTTATGTTAAATCCAAACGTATGCTGTGTTGAAAAAAAAGTAGGGTTTGCTAATTTCTCACAGCTGGTTTTAAGTAAGACACCGGACGATTTAAACTTTAGACACATACGTTCACTAGTGTAATACATAAAACTCAATATTTGTTTATTTGTCTTGTACTCATTCTTCTACCACCAATATGATTGCCATTAGGCTTTGCTGAATAGTCCTGGGCGAGCCCGCAAAGATTTCCGTAGATGCTGAGAACAAGTTATGAACGATAAGGGTTGAATTAAATCCGGAACTTCTAGAGCTATTTCAGTCGAATTTTGTAAACTCATGACGCATTATCTGCATAAAACTAATGTGGTTATAAGATAACCGTACCACCATTCGAGTGCAGTTGACGATGAGAAGGTATGACGTATAGAAACGTCCGTAAACAGTCTGTGAGTATTTCTTTCCTGCACTTTGTTGGCGTGAAATTAAGGTTACAGACATCAACATTCACGCGGATATGTCCTCGTCTTCCACGTTTAATATAGCTTCCGCATACATTTTCGCGATTTCTGCTGATGTCCGCATTTTTTAGTTTTGGGAATGAGGATGTTTTGATATTTGTTTCCTTCTCGTATCGTCAACAATTTTTGCACTTTTTACTTCGGTCATTGAATTACATCGTTTGTTATTAGCTTCAAATCGATCTGTTACGCTCATAAAATCTAAAATATCGATTTATATTTCGTAGAAATCATATTTCTATCTTTTTAGCTTCGAGATAGCTGCTTCGACCGTAGGCAGTATCAGTGGTCAAACGATACATGAGACGTCTACGTGCTCTTTGGTTCTGTGTGATACATGTGTGTTTAGTGAACTTGATCATCATCTAGTTGCATGTTTACTTATAGCATTAATCTTATTGGATAAGCTTCGTGGTTTTAAATTTTCTCTGCCTCGTGATGACTCGGTGTTGTGTGATGTCCTTCAGTTAGTTAGGTTTAAGTAGTTCTAAGTTCTAGGGGACTGATGACCATAGTTGTTAAGTCCCATAGTGCTCAGAACCATTTGAACCATTTGGTCTGAAAATGTAACTTATGGCAGAAAAATGTAGTTCAGTTTTTTAATACATTTATTGTTATTCAAATGGTTCAAATGGCTCTGAGCACTATGTGACTTAACATCGGAGGCCATCAGTCCCCTAGAACTTAGAGCTACTTAAACCTGATTGAGCTAAGGACATCACACACACTCATGCCCGAGGCAGGACTGGAACCTGCGAACGTAGCAGTCGCGCGGTTCCGGACTGAAGTGCCTAGAACCGGTAGGCCACAGCGGCTGGCTCACAAGTTGTAGCCCTATAACGTAACACACAGTTGTACAACTCAAACCATAAAATTTTCTTTCAGCGAAGGATAAGTAAACAGTGGACGCATCTGTAACAACATTTCTAAATATATCTAATGCGAGAGGTGAGTGCTGGATGTCACCATTCATGAAAACGGACCTGCGCGCAATATTGGAACTCCTCACAGCCCAGTTTAAAATGGCGGAAAGAGTCCCCTCTATGGAACAATTAACGAAATATTCCTATTAATAAGACTCGTACACCAGTATATTGTGTGCAGCCTTGTAGAGAGCGTTAGTATAGGTTAGTGTGAAAACCCATTCACACTTCTAGGTCGGTTAACTGGCGAACATTACGTTGGTTAATAATAATGATAATTATAATAATAATAATGATAATAATAATAATAATAATAGTAATTTATTATTATTTTGTGTGGCTCAATGGCCTGGTGCAATTATTTCTTTTGGACACCGCTGTGGAGGCTTGCGTGTTCCTAATATACTGAAGGGCCCAATAAACTGGTGTACCTGCGTAATATCATGTAGGGTCCCCGTAAGCCCCCCGAAGTGCCGCAACACGGCTTGGCATGCACTCGATGTTTGATGTAGTAGAAGGCATTGCAACAGGGCTGTCCATAAATCCGTAGGAATACGAGGGGGTGAAGAGCTCTTCTCAACAACACGTTGCCGGGCATAATGTTCATGTCTGGGGACCTTTCTAGTCAGCAGCAGTGTTTAAACTCAGAAGAATGTTCCTGGAGCCACTCTGTAGCAATTCTCGACACGTGCGATGTCGTATTGTCCTGCTGTCCGTTGGCATGCACAATGGGCATGAATGGATGCAGATGATCAGACAGGATGTTATGTACGTGCCACCTGTCAGAGTAGTATCTAAACGTGTCAGGCGTCCCATATCACTCCAAATGCACACGCCCCACACCATTGCAGAGCCTCCACGGGCTGGAACAGTCCTCTGTTGACATGCAGTGTCCAGCGATTGATGAGGGTGTTTCCATACACGTATACGTCAGTCCGCTCGATACGACCTGAAACAAGACTCGTCCGAGCAGGCAAAATGTTTCCAGTAATCAACAGTCCAATGTCGGTGTTGACGGGCCTAGGTGAGGGGTAAAGCTTTTTGTGGTGCAGCCGTCAAGGGTACACGAGTGGGCCTTCGGCTCCGAAAGCCCATATCGATTATGTTTCGTTGAATAATTTGCACGCTGGAAGTTGTTGATAGCCCAGCGCTGAAATCTGCAGCCATTTGCGGAAGAGTTGCACTTTTGTCACATTGAATGATTCTCCTCAGTGGTCGTTAGTCCCGTTCTTGCAGGATCTTTCTCCGGCCGCAGCGATATAGGAGATTTAATGTTTTACCTGATTACAGATATTCATGGTACAGTCGTGAAATGGTCGTACGGGAAAGTTCCCACTTCATCGCTGCCTCGGAGATACTGCGTCCCATCGCTTGTGCGCCGACTATAACACCACGATCACACTCACTAAAATCTTGATAACCTGCGATTGTAGCAGCAGTAACCGATCTAACAACTGCGCCAGACACTTCTTATCTTACATCGACGTTGCCAACCGCACTGCAGTTTTCTGCCTGTTTCGATATGTGTTTGAATAGGCATTCCTATACCAGTTTCTTTTCCGCTTCAGTGTATATCACCGTTATCCAACTGGGGAATGGGGACCTACAGTTCAACGTGGAATCCGAACCACGTGTCGTTTCCGGCGACTCCACACTTGTTTGAGAGGTGAAGGCTAGGTTAAAGCGAAGACTGAAAAATCAGTGGTTCGACCGCGATTCGGTTCTGCGACCTTTCGGATTCCAGATACGCATTTTACCCCACCTCTCACCCCTTTCTTCATTCTTCTGTTAATGGTGACAACAGTTTACTACACTTTACAACGATTGAACACAAATATGCCAGTAGTTATGTAATATCACAGCATCTATAAAACAAAAAGTACTGATCTTTGCTGTATTATGCGCACATTTGTCTATGTATCTCATGTACCTCACAAATCTTTACAGGTCCATTTCAGATTGCAAACTACAGGCCACAGGCGGACTTCAAAAGCTGATATACATATAACTATATGCTTAGTATCCGTATCCTACTTCATATGTCTTTTTTTTTTTTGCTACCGAGTGGCGCAGTATTTAGCTTACTGGACTCGCATTCGAGAGGACCACGGTTGAAACCTACGTCCGGTCATTCTGATTTAGGTTTTCCGTGATTTCCCTAAATCGCTCCAGGCAAATGCCGGGATGGTTCCTCTGAAAGGGCACGGCCACTTTCCTTCCCCATCCGTCCCTAAACTGAGCTTGTGCTCTGTCTCTAATGACCTCGATGTCGACGGGACGTTAAACACTAATCTCCTCCTCCTTTTGTTGCTATAAAACAGTACTCCACCAATTATTTCAGCACATTAAGATACATAAAACCAGATTACTTTTCAAGTAATCTCTTTTTTCATCTTCTACATATTCCAAATGGATTTTCAACGTTTATCCCTTTGAATCCGCATTCCACCTACCTGTTGCCACTACCTAATTCACATTTCCATCTTTATCCAGTAGTTTTATTGCATCCCAGCCTCGAACACACTTGACCTGCAGATTCGGAAATTCTGAAGGTCTCTCACTTTTGACCAAAACTACACTTTGAAGAAATGCACCAAACTTGCGAGTGCAAACTCCTAAAATGGTCTGGGCGTAGCGTTTTACTAATCCTTCTAGCACCACGGTCCGTAGTGTAGTTTGATACGCTGTAGACCGAAAGATTTCAGGAGGTCGCATGATGAACACAAGAAATTTGATTTGTTGAAGACCAACGTCCAACAACCTCAGTCTTGTATTCCACCAAATTGGCAAAAAGATAAAAAGCAAATGCTCCTGCGGCATTCTGAAACAATCTAACACTCTTCCTTCCTTACTACCAGTCTCTCATCCGCACTATAGACAATAGCTGCCCTTGTCAACATTTCCGACATCCGATGTTTAGTAGCAATTACTGATAATAACGTGACTCTTTAGTATACATTGAGCGTAATACGTAAGCCTTATTTATTATACTGGATACAGAAAAGACAATTTAAACTGGAATATTTGTGGCGGCATATCAGAAGATTTTTGAATGGTACCTTGTGCAGTTCACCGACTAAGACTTTTGAAATGGAAATATTGAATCTGCTGAGGAAGTATGTAAACACTAACTGAACGTCACTCTCGAATTAGATGTTTGTATCCTGAAATAAATTAATGTAAATCGTTTTTAATTATAAGTTAGGATACATTAGTTAACTGAAATGAGAAACAGTTTGCTTACACACTGCGATAAAAGAAATTAGTACACCGTTTAAGAGGTTTTCAGTTCACTCAAGATTTATTGTTGTAACAGTGCATATGGAGTACAGGTACTGATTACATTTATGCATCAATAGCACAAGCGCTACCTCCCCATGCTGAAATACCCATATTAGTATGTGTTGTAGCCTCCAAGGTAGGTAACGGTTAGCCGTGCGTTCTAAAGCACACTCCTCTGGCCAGCCGGTGTGGCCGAGCGGTTCTAGGCGCAACAGTTTGTTCCGCGCGACCGCTACGGTCGCATGTTCGAATCCTGCCTCGGACATGGGTGTGTATGCTTTCCTTAGGTTAGTTAAGTTTAAGTAGTTCTTAGTTCTAAGGGACTGATGACCTCAGAAGTTAAGTCCCATAGTGCTCGGAGCCATTGGAACCATTTGAACACTCCTCTGTTAGCAGCGGTGGGGCAAGGTCGTCGTGCCTGTGTCCCGCCTGTTTGCTTACCGCGCGCGCGAGTGTTTACTGTTTACCTACCGCTGCTGCGAGTTTCACGCGTCCTTGCCTCGGTAGTGCAATGGCGCACTCTTACCGCAAGTCCACAATTAAGATCACATTTCAAGCGGACTACGCGAGACCTCGAGCACTTGACATTGAACATTTCATCCGGGAAGAACTTCATATTGCACTTCAAGACATCATTTGGATCAACTTTTCTATAACAAACACTGTCGTATACATAAACTGATTAATGAAGACGAGTGCACTGCTGTTGTGTACCGACACACTCATGGACTTAAATTTAAGCATCCTGATGGCCACAAAGGAACTGTCACGATCGACCACGCTGGATTAGGCCTTCGCACTCTGAGGGTCTTCGAGCTGCCATTCCAAATCCCGCCAGATGTTGTGATGACAGCTGTGAAAGCGTACGGCAACGTCCTAAGCCACTTGGCTAAAAACACGGCAAACGTTTGAGACCTACACCGTTTTAAACGAAGAGTGTGTGACCGAACCGCCGAATCTTTCCATCAGTAAATGGGGTATGTTCTCAACTGACTCGGTTATTTTGACCCCCTCCACTGACAGAATGACCCGCTTCCTACTTCCGTATGTATAAAGCCGATACGGACTTGTAGCTGTCACGCCTTTGCGCTTACTGCTACGTATTTTAACCGTAAATAGCTCAGTCCTAATGGTAAGAGGTAGTAGTGGATTCACGTTATTAATCTTTGAATACAGCACAGCTGCTACAAGCTCAGCTCACTTTTACTCCACTCCTACCCTCGCCATTGCACCACATTAACTAGGTGCTACATGGACCTTGCTAAATTCACTTGCGTATACATTTTTGACCGTTACTCGCCAGTATTTACCTAATGATTAGTACACTCCTAACCGGACTATTTCCCAAAGAGCTGTGATGATTGAACGGGTTCGATCCACGGCCTACAGTGCCCTATAGTTCACACGGTAACACTGCCTACCTAACCCACTTAACTTGGTAGTGAGCTTATGTATCCAATCACCCCTGCTAGCAGCAGTGGATAATCCTATCAACACGACGAGAGCAGCAGACTTACCGTCGAATCCTCCTGAAAATACTTATAACTACGGTCGCCAGCTCTGAAGGAGCAAAAGAATAAATCAGTTTTTTGGCTCGTTTCAAAGTGAAACGGCTTGTGTTGAATTTAAACTTAATTCTGAATATTACTATTTCCGATCATTCTAGGTGATTCTACAAAGCAAATACTCTCTCAATTTCTGTGAGTTGGCTTGGTAATTACTACCAAGACAATTTATGCAACTTAGGTTAACAAAATCCTATCCTTCAATTTATTTAATGATTTTGGATATTACTCTTTGGACAATTGATATAGAATTAGTTAAGTGACTTTACTTGAAAAGTTACTCAGAAAAATTTTAAGTAACTGTAAATAGACGACTCATTCTGGTGTGACCATTGCTCTTTTCAACATTCTTGTACGCTAAAGTATTCTACAACCAAAAGAATTGTAAATGAAAGAGGCGATGGTGGCCTCAGTCTGATTTCACTATACTATGTTTCAGGTTACTACACTTTACAATGAACAACATGCGTCGTAATTTTACTCATTACTATATTCTGTCCTCTGCACTTGCACAAAAGAAAACTGGTATTCTCCTTTTACATGTATACAAAGTTCGACTTAACAATTGCAAGCAGTCTTGCCTTGGGTAGACGTGTCGGTGCTGGTGGTGAGATGCATGTGGCTAACGCAGCTCTTCACGCCTCATGCCCTCAATGGCGGCTGAAACTACGAGCTGTAGCACTCGTATAAGTTACTGCACGTCCGCCATAAAATCTGGGCGCAGGAACTCTTACAATCAGCACCAGTGGCATAGACACGGCTTCGACAACCATTCGTCGCGTTCCACTCCACAAACGGCGACGATATTCTCCTCTTCGCTGTTGCACAATCACTTTTGCGTGAGCACAGTTATGCACGTCCGATCACGTCAACACTCCCCAGGCCATTCCATTGTTCAGTCCCTGTGTCTCCAGCTACCTCTAGCTACGCTCGTATCACCAAGAGTGGGGGCGTTCCCCTACCACCTTTTCACCGAAATCATTTAGTATTTAAGAATATTTATATTTATTACCCTGGAGATCATACCAGTCATAATAATTTACTACTAGCGCTTTATAACATTAAATCATACAGTAATAACTTATAATTACCAAGAAAAAGAATACATTTGACTCTGAGAGCTTACTGCATTGTCTGACAGGTAGCGCTAATTCCCAGTTTCGCCAATAGATGGCGTCAGGGTGCACTCCCTGGCAGTCTCACACCAGCGCGCCCGTTTCCGTCGCGCGGGCTCCAAATTACTGTCAGCCCACCATCATTTCAGTTCCGTTACAAGTGGCAAATTAAGATTGAATTGACGAAGCATGTGCCATCGTATTTAGTAATTGGCGGCTGCAGAGCCATTGTCATGTACGACGTACAACCGCGTACTTGCGCCGGCTGTGTCCCGGAAGAACATGTCCGATCGGCCTGTATTCAACGGCGACTGGTTCAGACACCGGTTGGTGAAGTTCCATTACCGGCGACACCTACTTCACTCCCCATCACGTATGCAGCGGCTGCAACCACAGCAGCAACCCAGGATAGAAACACCGTATTGCGGTCAGTGGTCTATGACAGTGTGGCGGACAGCTTAGCCCCCTCCACGAGGTCATCAGCAGAATTACCTCAAGACGGTGTTCAATTGTGCCACGGGGACGAGCCTAAAGAGAAGATGGAAGTCTAACCAGAAACTGTCGCGACTTCTGCCTTGCCACCAGTGGAGGGCGCATCAGACGATTGCCGCCCGCACTCTGACACAGACCACATGTCCGAAACAACGGTCGCCTCGGAAACGCAAGAAACGGCGCCGTACGCCATCCGATGATTGCCTGCTTCGGATGTGTGTCCCGGACGAAGATCCGGCGTCGGACGACATTCAGGATTCTACCACCACAACCCACCCGTCCCGTCGCGATGCTACGGCGATTACAGTTTCTAGGCCTCGGACTGACAACACCATTTCTGCTACTGAACATGCGCGCGACCGCTCTACTGACAGCACTAATCAACAGTTACCAACAGCTGCATCTGCTTCTTGGGCGGATGATGTCGAGGATGAGCCACAGAGCCCGGAGGATGCCGAGGGCAGAGATGCTCCCTCAGCTGTACCCAGCTCCGACCAACCACAGTGACCACGGCTGTATCGTCAGCCTCTGTGGGGTCGCCCCTGCTGCCCACGCCTGGCCTCCTAAACAACCCAGTTGCCGACATGGCTGACCAAATATACCGTCTAGCAACGATTAACGTCAACAACATACGTGCCAGACATAACCTAGCGATGCTACAGGATCTGCTCAATGCAGCAGATATCGACATTGACTCCTTCAAGAAGTATAGGTCGCAGACTTCAAGGAACCCTGTGGCTACAAGACTTGGGTCTCACATGCGTCTGGAAATGGCAGAGGTGTGGCGATCCTCCTCGGTGAAGGTACACCCGCAGAAGACGTCGATTATCTCCCCAACGCCAGACGCGTGGGTCTTACAATCCATGGAGTCAAGTGTATTAATATCTATGCGCCGTCAGCATCTGGTCGGCGTTACGAACGATCCACCTTTTTCGCTCATACAATCAAGCCCCTCTTTATGGGCTGTCAGGACGCCTTGATATTCGGAGGGGACTTCAACTCTAGCCAAGCACTTAAGGATCAGTTACCACATCAGTCCCCCTGCACAGAACTTGCGACACTTATAAATAATCCTCAGTTGGTGGACTCATGGGAACATATTTGTGTCGATCGGCCCGGATTTACGCACTACAGCACCCATTCCTCCAGCCGCATCGACCGGATTTACATCTCGCGCTCCATAGCTGTGGGGACGAGAGCTGCCGAAGTTTGGCCCACAGTGTTTTCTGACCACGAGGCCTACACCTGCGCCATTACCCTTGGACGCCAGAAGGTGTGGCACAGCCGTGGTCCTTGGAAGTTGAACGTAGCCCACCTAGCCTCTCACGAATGTCGACGTCTTTTACAGAACACGTGGGATTCCTGTAGCCACCGGCGTGGCACCTACCGGTCTTCACTGTAGTGGTGGTTACTCTGCGCCAAACCAGCCCTCCGGAAGACCTTGATAGGCTACGGACGAATTGTCGCAGCATGGACGAGACATACCATGGACTTTTACTACAGCGTCTTAAGGGAATGTACAGCATTGCCTTACTCACCTGCAAGGCAAGTGACGGTGAACCGTGCCAAGGCACAGATCATCAGATTTACACTTTGCCACCTAGAGGATGCGATCGTCAGAACGCGCACTCAAGACAGAGTGGTCCAGTAGGAACCGTCCATGTACCACGTCATTGCAGAAAGATGGCGCCGACGCAGGACACTGATCCAAGCTACCACGAAGAAAGCCGGACGACGTCTTGATACCCAGCGCGATATAGGAAACGCCCTTCATGCTCGCTACACTAGGCTGTTCTCGGAACACCGACATCCCACAGGGGTGATCGCCGAAGTCTCCCCACTCACTTATGGCATGATCTCTCCAACAGCGGCGGCGGATTTGACTGCAGATGTAACGGAAGGGGAAATCATTGAAGTAATACAGGCGGGGGCTGCTCATAAGTCGCCGGCCAGCTCATGGCCTTCCTCTGGAATTTTATCGGACGTATCAACAATTGCTGGCACCAGCTTGGACTGATATTTGCCGCGACACAGATCCCTGGGGAGTTCCTAGAAGGGCTGATTGTTTCCTAGAAGGACTGATTGTGCCTATACACAAACCACGAGGTGGATCCCGGATCATTGATTATCGTCCCACAACAGTGACATGAAGAATTTCACCCGGCTTCTGGCGGCACGCCTAAAGCAATCGGTACAATGTGTTGTGTCGCAGGACCAGGCATCGTTAGGAGGTGACCATAATATTCGCACTGCACTGATTCGATATCGAGATATGATTGCGCTAGCCAAAGCTCGCCAACTGCCAGGAGTTTTGGCCGCACTCGACTTTAGCCAGGCCTTTGACAGAGTCGACCACACATTTTTGATGGAGGTACTGCGACACATAGGGTATCCCGACATCACAGCTGATGCGTCTCCTAATCGGCGCGCTGTCCATGGTGTTATATAACTAAAACCTCCTGGCAGATTAAAACTGTGTGCCCGACCGAGACTCGAACTCGGGATCTTTGCCTTCCGCGGGTAAGTGCTCTACCAACTGAGCTACCGAAGCACGACTCACGCCCGGTACCCACAGCCTTACTTCTGCCAGTACCTCGTCTCCTACCTTCCAAACTTTACAGAAGCTCTCCAGCGAACCTTGCAGAACTAGCACTCCTGAAAGAAAGGATATTGCGGAGACATGGCTTAGCCACAGCCTGGGGGATGTTTCCAGAATGAGATTTTCACTCTGCAGCGGAGTGTGCGCTGATATGAAACTTCCTGGCAGATTAAAACTGTGTGCCCGACCGAGACTCGAACTCGGGATCTTTGCCTTCCGCGGGTAAGTGCTCTACCAACTGAGCTACCGAAGCACGACTCACGCCCGGTACTCACAGCTTTACTTCTGCCAGTATCTCGTCTCTTACCTTCCAAACTTTACAAAAGCTCTCCAGCGAACCTTGCAGAACTAGCACTCCTGAAAGAAAGGTCCGAGTTCGAGTCTCGGTCGGGCACACAGTTTTAATCTGCCAGGAAGTTTCATATCAGCGCACACTCCGCTGCAGAGTGAAAATCGCATTCTGTGTTATATAACTGCCGTCTCACGCTGCCGATACAGATCCAGCGATCGGTGCGACACGGCTGCCCTCTTTCGGCGATATTGTACGCCCTCGTCTTGGAACCACTCCTCTGCGGCCTCCGACAACGCCTGACAGGGATGTCCCTTGGTGGACACACTTTTTGCTGCACTGCCTTTGCGGATGATGTGGTACTCCTTCGCAGTGATGACGATGCTCGTGCAGCACTGATGTGGGTGGCGATGTACGGCGCGGTATCGGGGAGCAATCTGAATCTCCGCAAATCTCACGCCCTGTCTATAGGCAGAGGTCTATCCACCGAGAGCGTCGCACCGCTACGAATCAGTGATACAATCCTCTGTCTTGGCATTGATTTCACATCTGATTTGAAGCGTTCAATAGCCCTTAACTTCAGGCGTTTATTGAATCAGATGAGAGCAGGAATAAGTGACCACCGTCTTATACATCTAGACCTCCCGCAACGGACGCGATATGCTAACGTCTGTTTGGCGTCACGCATACCTCATTTTGCACAGATACTCCCGATACCACCTGCTCTGGCTTACCGCATGTAGGCGGTTATGGGATCCTTTGTTAGTACGGACATGTTATTTAAGATTCGTTATTAGTCCATATCAGTTTAATAAGCCAAGACTTCAAAATACTAACACGAATTCTTTACAGACGAATGGAAAAAATGTTAGATGCCTACCTCGGGGAAGATCAGTTTGGATTCCGTAGAAATGTTGGAACACAAGAGGCAATACTGACCCTACGACTTATCTTAGAAAATAGATTAAGGAGAGGCAAACCTACGTTTCTAGCATTTGTAGACATAGAGAAAGTTTATGACAATGTTGGCTGGAATACACTCTTTCAAATTCTGAAGGTGGCACGGGTAAAATAGAGGGAGAGAAAAGCCATTTAAAAATTGTACAGAAACCAGATGGTAATTATAAGAGTCGAGGGGCATGAAAGGCAAGCAGTGGTTGGGAAGGAAGTGAGACAGGGTTGTAGCCTTTCCCCGATGTTATTCAATCTATATATTGAGCAAGCAGTAAAGGAAACAACAGAAAAATTCGGAGTAGGAATTAAAATCCGTGGAGAAGAAATAAAAACTTTGAGGTTCACCGATGACATTGTAATTCTGTCAGAGACAACAAAGGACCTGGAAGAGCAGTTGAACGGAATGGACAGTGTCTTGAAAGGAGGATATAAGATGAACATCAACAAAAGCAAAAGGAGGATATTGGAATGTAGTCGAATTAAATCGGGTGATGCTGAAAAAATTAGATTAGAAAATCAGACGCTTAGAGTAGTAAATGAGTTGTGCTATTTGGGGAGCAAACTAACTAATGATGGTTGAAGTAGAGAGGATATAAAATGTAGACTGGCAATGGCAAGGAAAGCGCTTCTGAAGAGGAGGAATTTATTAACATCGAGTATAGATTTAAGTGTCAGGAAGTCCTTTCTGAAAATACACTCCTGGAAATGGAAAAAAGAACACATTGACACCGGTGTGTCAGACCCACCATACTTGCTCCGGACACTGCGAGAGGGCTGTACAAGCAATGATCACACGCACGGCACAGCGGACACACCAGGAACCGCGGTGTTGGCCGTCGAATGGCGCTAGCTGCGCAGCATTTGTGCACCGCCACCGTCAGTGTCAGCCAGTTTGCCGTGGCATACGGAGCTCCATCGCAGTCTTTAACACTGGTAGCATGCCGCGACAGCGTGGACGTGAACCGTATGTGCAGTTGACGGACTTTGAGCGAGGGCGTATAGTGGGCATGCGGGAGGCCGGGTGGACGTACCGCCGAATTGCTCAACACGTGGGGCGTGAGGTCTCCACTGTACATCGATGTTGTCGCCAGTGGTCGGCGGAAGGTGCACGTGCCCGTCGACCTGGGACCGGACCGCAGCGACGCACGGATGCTCGCCAACACCGTAGGATCCTACGCAGTGCCGTAGGGGACCGCACCGCCACTTCCCAGCAAATTAGGGACACTGTTGCTCCTGGGGTATCGGCGAGGACCATTCGCAACCGCCTCCATGAAGCTGGGCTACGGTCCCGCACACCGTTAGGCC
Source organism: Schistocerca serialis cubense (assembly GCF_023864345.2). Classification (NCBI taxonomy): domain Eukaryota; kingdom Metazoa; phylum Arthropoda; class Insecta; order Orthoptera; family Acrididae; genus Schistocerca; species Schistocerca serialis. The sequence goes on from NC_064646.1 coordinate 23,226,317, forward strand.
GTCTTCCGCTCACGCCCCAACATCGTGCAGCCCGCCTCCAGTGGTGTCGCGACAGGCGTGAATGGAGGGACGAATGGAGACGTGTCGTCTTCAGCGATGAGAGTCGCTTCTGCCTTGGTGCCAATGATGGTCGTATGCGTGTTTGGCGCCGTGCAGGTGAGCGCCACAATCAGGACTGCATACGACCGAGGCACACAGGGCCAACACCCGGCATCATGGTGTGGGGAGCGATCTCCTACACTGGCCGTACACCACTGGTGATCGTCGAGGGGACACTGAATAGTGCACGGTACATCCAAACCGTCATCGAACCCATCGTTCTACCATTCCTAGACCGGCAAGGGAACTTGCTGTTCCAACAGGACAATGCACGTCCGCATGTATCCCGTGCCACCCAACGTGCTCAAGAAGGTGTAAGTCAACTACCCTGGCCAGCAAGATCTCCGGATCTGTCCCCCATTGAGCATGTTTGGGTCTGGATGAAGCTTCGTCTCACGCGGTCTGCACGTCCAACACGAACGCTGGTCCAACTGAGGCGCCAGGTGGAAATGGCATGGCAAGCCGTTCCACAGGACTACATCCAACATCTCTACGATCGTCTCCATGGGAGAATAGCAGCCTGCATTGCTGCGAAAGGTGGATATACACTGTACTAGTGCCGACATTGTGCACGCTCTGTTGCCTGTGTCTATGTGCCTGTGGTTCTGTCAGTGTGATCATGTGATGTATCTGACCCCAGGAATGTGTCAATAAAGTTTCCCCTTCCTGGGACAATGAATTCACGGTGTTCTTATTTCAATTTCCAGGAGTGTATTTGTATGGAGTGTAGCCATGTATGGAAGTGAAACGTGGACGATAAATAGTTTAGACAAGAAGCGAATAGAAGCTTTCGATATGTGGTGCTACCGATGAATGCTGAAGATTAGATGGGTAGATCACATAACTAATGAGTAGGTATCGAATAGAATTTGGGAGAAGGCAAATTAGAGTCACAACTTGACTAGAAGAAGGGATCGCTTGGTAGGACATATTCTGACGCATCAAGGGACCACCAATTTAGTATTGGAGGGCAGCGTGGAGGGTAAAATTTCGTAGAGGGAGACCAAGAGATGAATACACTTAACAGATTCAGAAGGATGTAGGTTGCAGCAGGTACTGGGACATGAAGACGCTTGCACAGGATAGAGTAGCATGGAGAGCTGCATCAAACCAGTCTCTGGACTGAAGACCACAACAACAACATACGATTCCGTAACCCTCCCGAAGAGCAGAGGGGATTTAGGCCTTTGTCATGTTCAGAACAGAGCGAAGGCCCTTTTCGTCAGCTGTCACCTGCAACTGTGGCGACGAAGCCCGAGGTGCCTCACAAGTCTGTTACTGGAGACATTACGACCAACCTGACTCGCACCCCCTGTGATGATATCGGACATCCCAGCACCTTTCTTCTACATTAGCCAGTTCTTCCTTGAATTAAGCTACATCCACACCGCACTACTACCCACACGCTTGATGATGACGAGGGCGATATATGCTGCCATGAAACTGAACAGGATGCCGAATGTGACTGAAAGCAAACACCCCACTACAAAGTGGCGGGCTGTGTGGCAGGAAGTGAATGATACCGATGTGCAATCTGCATGGTATGTAACTGTTAATGGGAAACAGCTGTGCCAGCCCCACCTACATCACATCCACCTCGCCGACTCACCCTTGCGTGCCACATGCCAAGTGTTTGACACGGATGAACATCGTTTCGAATGCGGGTCGGCAAAGGAAGTTTGGTATTTGGTGGGTCAGATATTGGCTTTTCTCACACGCAAGACTCCCGACACGATAACTACTGATCACTTCTTTTCCCCGATGAGATGTATTTCCCCAAGAGGAAAAACGAACTCTGTGACGTGGGTTAGGGGCCATGCTGTTCATTCACTACCTATTCGGTAATGGTGAAAAGACAGTACCCGATTTTTGGTAGTACCTCATCGAACCACATTGTGCGATCGTCAGGAACCCTAAATAGAGGATATATTTTTCTAATTTTCTTTGGAGCGCATTCCATAATCCGCCTCGCAACTAGATTATCAGTCGGCCGGTGTGGTCGAGCGGCTCTAGGCGCTTACGTCTGGAACCGATCGGCCGCTACGATCACAGGTTCGAATCCTGCCTCGGGCAGGGATGTGTGTGATGTCCTTAGGTTAGTTAGGTTTAAGTAATTCTAGGTTCTAGAAGACTGATGACCTCAAATGTTAAGTCCCATAGTGGTCAGAGCCATTTGAACCACTTTGAACTGGGTTATCGATGACATGAGTTACTTTTTCTCTGAGTTTGAACAAACAACGGAAACAACACAGCAACGAGACGACAGTCATCGTAAAATTCGCAGCGGACTATAGTATGGAGCATTTTTATGTCGTAACGGGACGGCTTTCTATGATTCTGGTTATGTAGCCGAAGAGGAACGGCTTTCCTTTATCCATCTGTATAAAAAAATTAAAAAATGAAAAACAAATCTTCCAAAATCTTTTTTCCTTTTTCATTTTTGTTCAAGAAAAAAAGTGGCAAAAAAACGAAAAAAACGCACTGCTTTCCGGGCGGGAAGGCGTGCTGATCCCAGGCACGAATGCTCCCCGACGGATTGATGTCAAGGTCCGGTGTGCCGGCAAGTCTATGGATGGTTTTTAAGGCGGTTTTTCATCTGCCTCGGCGAATGCGAGCTGGTTCCTCTTATTCCGCCTCAGTTACACTATGTCGGCGATTGCTGCGCAAATGCTGTCTCCACGTACGCATATACCATATTTACTCTACCACCCAACTAATGGCGTTGCACTCGTGTGGTATGAGACTTTCCCGGGGGGTTCACTGGGGGCCGAACCGCACAATAACCCTGGGTTCTGTGTGGGGCTGGGGTCTACTGCCTTAGCCTGTTGTGGACTTGTGAACCACTGAGGGTAAGGCGGGGACGAAGCCCCTCCGTCATTTCCAGGTCCCCAGCTCCATACAATGCAAAACAATACGAGGGCGGCAATGCATGCGTTGGCAATGGCATCCAGTCGATCGTACAGATGGCTAATACTGTCCTGGGATACGTTAAGCCGCGCCTGCTGGACCTCCTCACGTAGTTCTATGAGAGTTGTTGGCTGACAGATCGAAGTGTCATTTCTCTTCCCATCATATCCCACATGTGCTCGATTGGATTCGACTCCTGAGATCCTGCTGGCCAGGGAAGTTGCCGCTTGTTTTGCAGAGCACGTTGAGTTTCACGGGCTGTGTGTGGGCGAGCATTACCCTGTTGGAGCAATAGACTTTCTTCCGGTCGCAAAAAGGCAAAACAATGGAGCTGACATCATTCTGCAAGTACTGAGTGCAGGATAGTGTCCCCTCCAGAAACATCAAAGGTGAATGAGAGCTGCAGCTTATCGCACCTCAGACTATAACGCCTGGAGTGGGGCTGGTACGTTGTAAGAGGTCCATGACTGAGGAATATCTCGCTAGCGCACTCGAGCACATGTAATTTCGATGGATTGCTCACGCGCTGCCTGCGATATGTAAGCTATAAGAGAATCTCAGACCAGAGAGCAGTGTTGTCAGCACTAGGAACTGTGTAGCAGATGTAGTTGTAGCAGCGAGCAGTCGTGTGTATCGAGTTCGCTGGGCTGGTCGTGGGGAGCGATGGCGTAGCCTGAGCTTTGTAGTATAAGGTAAATCAGCATCGCGCATATGTTGTATCGTTATATCAAGTCCCATGTAAATGTTTTTAAAAGATCTCTTAATAATAATCTTTCTCATAAAGAAACAAGTGTAACCTCCCGACAATAAAATAAAATAAATATATCATTCACATTTAATGTAACCTCTCCACAGATAAAAACCTTTATAATAACCTCCCAACAGTAAAAAGTATAACTATATAATTCACATTCAGCGTAACCTCCCACAGATAAATTCCGTAACCTTGGAACAATAAAATGTGACTAATCTCCCAATAAAAAAATGTGACTCATAGATAACCTTTCAATAATTGACTGTGAATTTAAACTGGTAAATTTTGGACGTAAGCAGTGCTGCGTCATGGCCCTGAAAGATCATACTGAATACATTGAAAATTCTTACGTCAATGAAGGCGCCGCATAACGCAGATATATCTGCTCTAATAATAAATTTTTCTGGCTCAGCCCAGTGCAATACTGGCCGATAGATTTGTCATGTATGAAAGGAAACAACTGATTTTTCATTACAATAATCGGGATGACCGTGGATTGGAGAAATTAGTAAATTCTTTAAATTGAGATGAATGATTGTCAAAAGTTAATTTTTATAAAAAAAATTATTATTAAGAGATTTCTTTAAACATTTACATAGGACTTGATATAACAATACTACACATGAGCGAGGCTGCTTTTACCTTATATTATATCTCTCAGGCTCCGCCATCGCTCCCCACGACCAGCCCAGCGAACTCGATACACACGACTGCTCGCTACTACCACTACATCTGCTACACAGTTCCTACTGCAGTCAACACTGCTCTCAGGTCTGAGATTCTCTTATAGCTTACATATCGCAGGCAGCGCGTGAGCAATCCATCGAAATTACATGTGCTCGAGTGCGCTAGCAACAAATTCCTTAATCATGGACCTCTTACAACGTCTTGCTCGAATGTACTCTATGAGACAGCGTTCTTCAGGCCTACACCGTACGCAGAAGCGAGCATACCTTGCATGCAGGCAGTTTCTGCTTTCATCGCTGAAGACCAGAGCGCACCATTGTATCGTCCAAGTCACCCGCTGACGGCAGCAGTCGGGTCATGCAAGTTGATGCTGTGGCGTGAGTGAAAGATGGCTAACGGTATGCGAGAACGTGGTCCCATTGGCAATAATCGATTCGCAACAGTTCATTTTGGCTGGTCTATGCTCACAGGTGCCCTTATCTGTGCTCTTGTAGCGGCACTATGTGTCACTGCTGTGCTTACACTACGACAATCGTAGAAGGCGCCTAGGCTGCGTGGACATTCTGAACCTCATCTATGCGTGTGAGAACGTTCATGTGACCACTGATACCAACTCATTGCACAACTGTTGCAGCAAGTCGAACGTGTGTGGCATTTCGCATTTCTCCAAAAGGACCATCCTGCCACTAGGAAGGCCACAATTTGGTCGCTTCCAAACTCGCTCAGTTCGCTGTACGAAGCACGAGTGCGTAACCGTAGCATGGCTGCCTTCTTGCTTCACACGTTTGCACCATGCTGAGCCTTCTGACAGTGGGCATTCCCTATTAACGGGTAGAAGAGATAGTGGGTTGGTAGCTATGCCAGTACGTCAAACTGGGTAATCAAAAAGTCAGTATAAATTTGAAAACTGAATAAATCACCGAATAATGTAGATAGAGAGGTACAAATTGACACACATGCTTGGAATGATATGGGGTTTTATTAGAATCAAAAAAAAAAAAAAAATACAAACGTTCAAAAAATGTCCGACATATGGCGCTTCATCTGATCAGAATAGCAATAATTAGCATAACAAAGTAAGACAAAGCAAAGATGATGTTCTTTACAGGAAATAGTTAATATGTCCACCATCATTCCTCAACAATAAGTGTAATCGAGGAATACTGTTGTAAACAGCACAGTAAAGCATGTCCGGAGTTATGGTGAGGCATTGGCGTGGGATGTTATCTTTCAGAATCCCTAGAGATGTCGGTCGATCACGATACACTTGCGACTTCAGGTAACCCCAAAGCCAATAATCGCACGGACTGGGGCCTGGGGACCTGGGAGGCCAAGCATGACGAAAGTGGCGGCTGAGCACACGATCATCACCAAACGACGCGCGCAAGAGATCTTTCACGCGCTATCTGTCGGACATTTTGTGAACTTTCCTTTTTTTTTTTTGTTCTATTAAAACCCCTTGTCATTCCAAGCATGTGGGTCAATTTACTTCTCTATGTACATTATTCCGTGGTTTATTAAGTTTTCAAATTTATACTGACTTTTTGATCACCCTGTATGTTGACGGACGACGCTGAAACCATTATTATTACGTCAACTATCTCCCAGGTGGCAAATGCTGTCATCGGATCAAAATCGACGTCGTCTTTCCAAGTGAACTATTTTTTTTTCTGTCAGTTCCACAAATTCTGCTTCGAGTTATTTTAATGATACTGGATCCTCCATCACCTGTGGAGACGAGACAGCTCGCAGATATGGTAAAAAAACCGGGAATGAAGAAAATAAGAATTTGCTACAGAAGGATGTACTGACTGCATAGACTCCCGAGGCAGAACTAGTCTCCTAATTGTGGATGACGTCAGTTACCTGCAGCTGCATAAGTTTTGCTGCTCATACCCATAGCATGCGTAATTCACACTGGACGGTATGATATCTTCCGAAACCTTCGATGTCTCCACCATCATTTGTGACGGAGATATTCTTGTGTATAAACCTGTTTTCAAATGAAACACACCGCCATCTTCTGTCCCTAACTCTACTCTGACAATACCAATCGCTGCATCAACCACACAACTAAGATATACTTTCGCAAAGCATACCGATGGCAAAAGTCCCTTCAAGTGCGTAAATCGACGCAGGGAAATTAATGCGTAGAGGATGTTACGTAAGTCCGAAATGTCCACTTTTCCAGCTTCCAGAGGGGAGTTACGGATGGCGGCTAAAACAGGTCGGAAGTACAGCAACATCGTCTACGTGCTAATGCCCATTTTACAGTTGTATATGTAATGATTAAATTTTCAAGCGTGTGTGCCCTATCTTGTCGAGACACACATTTGTGACAAAATTGTCTCTGCTCCTTATTAAAATGTGTTATGTATAGTGTTTCGTGGTGCGTGTGTCTGTTTTGCGATGCTAGCGAATTTAGTGATGCGAATTGTCTGGTGTTTAGTAACTGTAAAGGTATCGTTGTCGATATCCTAAACAGTGATCGACACATCAGCTCACTTCCAGGGCTGCGAGTATCGCTTTCATTCTAGGATTTATGGACGAATGCGCTTCATACCAACTGCAGATCGTGTTCGTGAGTTGGTACAGGTCTCGGCCAGCGTGAAGATAGCAAGTGACAGGACTATGACATGGACAGACATGTATCGTCTGCCCAAAGTACAGAAGTGATATCAGTGAATTATTATAATGTTTCGAGGACTTTAACGTGCCTTGTACTGCTCACTTCCTTCATGGATGTGAATTTATTAATAATAAGATTTATGGAAATTACCACTGGAAAAATTCAAAACACTGATGCAAGTCATTGTGCGAGTGGTAATCATTGTTTGAAGAAAATAAGACTGAAATGGGGATATGTGGCTGTTTCATTTCGTGAACTGCTCTCCATAATTTACGAACAATCGCTAACCATAATTTCAAATGGTTCAAATGGCTCTGAGAACTATGCGACTTAACTTCTGAGGTCATGAGTCGCCTAGAACTTAGAACTAATTAAACCTAACTAACCTAAGGACATCACACACATCCATGCCCGAGGCAGGATTCCAACCTGCGACCGTAGCGGTCGCTCGGTTCCAGACTGCAGCGCCTAGAACCGCACGGCCACTCCGGCCGGCAACCACAATTTCCTTTTCCCGAAAGCATGATGATACGCAAGCAGTGGGAACAGTTTTTCAAATGCAGTTATTGTGTAGCTCCTAGATTAGATCTCAGACTGCCGCGTTTTATACATAAATTAAGGTGGTAAGGGGGCTACAGAGTGTACGAGCGGCAGTCATACAGTTTAGTCACTGAGGAAAATGAATTTACGTAATTAGTTTTTTATTTGTTTGCAGTAGCCTCTGTGTACTCCTGTTAATAATTGAAAGCCCTTCGCCACACAAACCTAGTAGGCCACAGGCCACTACAGGAGCCGCAAAAAAATGTGCAGCCCGGTGGTAATGTGTAATAATTAGTTTTCTGCATAAGAAGAGCAAAAACGCTGCAGCAGTCCGTAGTGGGTTTCTGACAGTGTACGGCAAACTTGTACCACATATGACTCAATGCTTAGGTAGGTTATGGGCTGCAGGCGCTAACAGTGTTGTCAAAATGTTTAAATAACGAAGACTCAAGTGACGTCCCTGCGAAGAATACTGATTCGTAACAGAAATGGTGGCCTTGCTACTAGATGACTAGCGTATCACAAGCGAAGCGATGATACAGCAACTGAAAATCAGTCTTGGACCAGTTTCGAGGGTCTTGCTCAGTTTTTTCGAACAGAAGTGGCCGGACGCTACGTTCCACGATTGCTAATACGCATTACAAAGCCTGCCAGACGGAGACGGCAGTATAGGTATGCAAATCCAGATGACTTCTTTAGCCGTGTCATCACCAACCGCCATCACCGTGAGACAAAGGAACACCATAAGAAACGGAAATACGAGGATGCACCACCGCCTAGGCTCGTGACAAACCGTCATACTACCGAAATACGCTTGTTGTTGTTGTTGTGGTCTTCAGTCCTGAGACTGGTTTGATGCAGCTCTCCATGCTACTCTATCCTGTGCAAGCTTTTTCATCTCCCAGTACCTACTGCAACCTACATCCTTCTGAATCTGCTTAGTGTATTCATGTCTTGGTCTCCCTCTACGATTTTTACCCTCCACGCTGCCCTCCAATACTAAATTGGTGATCCCTTGATGCCTCAGAACATGTCCTACCAACCGATCCCTTCTTCTGGTCAAGTTGTGCCACAAACTTCTCTTCTCCCCAATCCTATTCAATACTTCCTCATTAGTTATGTGATCTACCCATCTAATCTTCAGCATTCTTCTGTAGCACCACATTTCGAAAGCCTCTATTCTCTTCTTGTCCAAACTATTTATCGTCCATGTTTCACTTCCATACATGGCTACACTCCATACGAATACTTTCAGAAATGACTTCCTGACACTTAAATCAATACTGGATGTTAACAAATTTCTCTTCTTCAGAAACGCTTTCCTTGCCATTGCCAGCCTACATTTTATATCCTCTCTACTTCGACCATCATCAGTTATTTTGCTCCCCAAATAGCAAAACTCCTTTACTACTTTAAGTGCCTCATTTCCTAATCTAATTCCCTCAGCATCACCCGACTTAGTTAGACTACATTCCATTATCCTTGTTTTGTTTTTGTTGATGTTCATCTTATATCCTCCTTTCAAGACACTGTCCATTCCATTCAACTGCTCTTCCAAGTCCTTTGCTGTCTCTGACAGAATTACAATGTCATCGGCGAACCTCAAAGTTTTTATTTCTACTCCATGAATTTTAATACCTACTCCGAATTTTTCTTTTGTTTCCTTTACTGCTTGCTCAATATACAGATTGAACAACATCGGGGAGAGGCTACAACCCTGTCTTACTCCCTTCCCAACCACTGCTTCCCTTTCATGTCCCTCGACTCTTATAACTGCCATCTGGTTTCTGTACAAATTGTAAATAGCCTTTCGCTCCCTGTATTTTACCCCTGCCACCTTTAGAATTTGAAAGAGAGTATTCCAGTCAACATTGTCAAAAGCTTTCTCTAAGTCTACAAATGCTAGAAACGTAGGTTTGCCTTTCCTTAATCTTTCTTCTAAGATAAGTCGTAAGGTCAGTATTGCCTCACGTGTTCCAGTGTTTCTACGGAATCCAAACTGATCTTCCCCGAGGTTGGCTTCTACTAGTTTTTCCATTCGTCTGTAAAGAATTCGTGTTAGTATTTTGCAGCTGTGACTTATTAAGCTGATAGTTCGGTAATTTTCACATCTGTCAACACCTGCTTTCTTTGGGATTGGAATTATTATATTCTTCTTGAAGTCTGAGGGTATTTCGCCTGTTTCATACATCTTGCTCACCAGATGGTAGAGTTTTGTCAGGACTGGCTCTCCCACGGTCGTCAGTAGTTCCAATGGAATATTGTCTACTCCGGGGGCCTTGTTTCGGCTCAGGTCTTTCAGTGCTCTGTCAAACTCTTCACGCAGTATCGTATCTCCCATTTCATCTTCATCTACATCCTCTTCCATTTCCATAATATTGTCCTCAAGTACATCGCCCTTGTATAGACCCTCTATATACTCCTTCCACCTTTCTGCTTTCCCTTCTTTGCTTAGAACTGGGTTTCCATCTGAGCTCTTGATATTCATACAAGTCGTTCTCTTATCTCCAAAGGTCTCTTTAATTTTCCTGTAGGCGGTATCTATCTTACCCCTAGTGAGATAGGCCTCTACATCCTTACATTTGTCCTCTAGCCATCCATGCTTAGCCATTTTGCACTTCCTGTCAATCTCATTTTTGAGACGTTTGTATTCCTTTTTGCCTGTTTCACTTACTGCATTTTTATATTTTCTCCTTTCATCAATTAAATTCAATATTTCTTCTGTTACCCAAGGATTTCTACTAGCCCTCATCTTTTTACCTACTTGATCCTCTGCTGCCTTCACTACTTCATCCCTCAAAGCTACCCATTCTTCTTCCACTGTATTTATTTCCCCCATTCCTGTCAATTGCTCCCTTATGCTCTCCCTGAATCTCTGTACAACCTCTGGTTCTTTTAGTTTATCCAGGTCCCATCTCCTTAAATTCCCACCTTTTTGCAGTTTCTTCAGTTTTAATCTACAGATCATAACCAATAGATTGTGGTCAGAGTCCACATCTGCCCCTGGAAATGTCTTACAATTTAAAACCTGGTTCCTAAATCTCTGTCTTACCATTATATAATCTATCTGATACCTTTTAGTATCTCCAGGGTTCTTCCATGTATACAACCTTCTTTCATGATTCTTAAACCAAGTGTTAGTTATGATTATGTTGTGCTCTGTGCAAAATTCTACCAGGCGGTTTCCTCTTTCATTTCTGTCCCCCAATCCATATTCACCTACTATGTTTCCTTCTCTCCCTTTTCCTACACTCGAATTCCAGTCACCCATGACTATTAAATTTTCGTCTCCCTTCACAATCTGAATAATTTCTTTTATTTCATCATACATTTCTTCAATTTCTTCGTCATCTGCAGAGCTAGTTGGCATATAAACTTGTACTACTGTAGTAGGTGTGGGCTTTGTATCTATCTTGGCCACAATAATGCGTTCACTATGCTGTTTGTAGTAGCTTACCCGCATTCCTATTTTCCTATTCATTATTAAACCTACTCCTGCATTACCCCTATTTGATTTTGTGTTTATAACCCTGTAGTCACCTGACCAGAAGTCTTGTTCCTCCTGCCACCGAACTTCACTAATTCCCACTATATCTAACTTCAACCTATCCATTTCCCTTTTTAAATTTTCTAACCTACCTGCCTGATTAAGGGATCTGACATTCCACGCTCCGATCCGTAAAACGCCAGTTTTCTTTCTCCTGATAACGACATCCTCTTGAGTAGTCCCCGCCCGGAGATCCGAATGGGGGACTATTTTACCTCCGGAATATTTTACCCAAGAGGACGCCATCATCATGTAATCATACAGTAAAGCTGCATGCCCTCAGGAAAAATTACGGCTGTAGTTTCCCCTTGCTTTCAGCCGTTCGCAGTACCAGCACAGCAAGGCCGTTTTGGTTATTGTTACAAGGCCAGATCAGTCAATCATCCAGACTGTTGCCCCTGCAACTACTGAAAAGGCTGCTGCCCCTCTTCAGGAACCACACGTTTGTCTGGCCTCTCAACAGATACCCCTCCGTTGTGGTTGCACCTATGGTACGGCTATCTGTATCGCTGAGGCACGCAAGCCTCCCCACCAACGGCAAGGTCTATGGTTCATGGGGGGGGGGAAATACGCTTAAGATAGAAAAACACGCACCACGAGGAAATTATCCGAATGGGAGAGAAAACGATAGATGTGACATACTATCATACTCAAAAGTATCCGAACGACCTGAATTGCTTTTCGCCCGATTTGTATGCAACCCACATAACGTGACTGTCTTGCAGGTTCTCTGCTCTCTTTCCGATACATTTATCTGACTATACAAAATTGTTACTGCAAGAGGCTTAAGCGATAATTGCTCTGTATGGCTTTCAGCTCAGATCCAAATTAAAACCACGATGACACAAGTATCAGAAAACATGTCAGAGACGACACAGCCAACTACCTTTGTAAACTCAAGTTTAGTACAATAAATAATATTTCAAAAATCAAGATTCAACTTGAAATTATACGACGAAAATCTTTGTACAGGACTTGGATCCGAGACTCTAATCAACTAAAGACCTTAAATATGGTTTCAGCCACAAGTAACAAAGTATTCGAATATTTTAACTTGTAATAACATGGTGGGTGGTGGTTAGTGTTTAACGTCCCGTCGACAACGAGGTCAATAGAGACGGAGCGCAAGCTCGGGTTAGGGAAGGATTGGGAAGGAAATCGGCCGTGCCCTTTCAAAGGAACCATCCCGGCATTTGTCTGAAACGATTTAGGGAAATCACGGAAAACCTAAATCAGGATTGAACCGTCGTCCTCCCGAATGCGAGTCCAGTGTGCTAACCACTGCGCCACCTCGCTCGGTGTGTAATAACATGGCATAAAGTTTTCTGTTGGACTGAAATTCGAACCCAACACCTACTCAGATATTTGTCTAAGCACAGTCAAATACAATCGTAATTTTTCACCTGTACCGAGATGGCTGAAACTGAAAGGACGAAACGAAAAGTTTTATCTTACAGGGATGAGAAGCCACCACCAATCATGGTTGACTTCTAGTTACAAATATACCTGAAAAGTTAGTCTATTTCACCAGAAGCGAATTGTGCACGTGTCTTGCAAATAACACTGAAAAAAGTTCTGTGCTGACGGGGAGCCGAACTCTATAGATATCATATAAAAGACGAATATCGAATTCTTCTTCGACAGTAACTTGCAGTGGTATGTTTGAACCTGAAATGATATGACGCAAAAGTCCTGTGTATGACTGGCAGTCGAAACCAATACTTATTTTCATTGTTGAAAAAGCGCGGAGAGGAGTTAAAAATCGTAATAATTAGTCACCTGTAGTTTGTGTGTATGTGCTACAACTTGAAATGGCAGGATACAAGTTTTTGGCAGAAGAGCATTCGAACCCTGGAACGCGCATTTCGTGTTTGACCAAGAGTAGTTTGGAATCCAGGGGAAGCAATGAAACGATGGAAATGTGTCGCCTCAAAGTAGTCAAACTCAGTAAAAGGGGAGATGTGAGTTCGAGTCTTAATCTAGCATCAATATTTTCAACATTTCAATTTCCAATACAATAGTAAATAAGTGCTCTGTGGCCTTACATGACGATTGGCTCATTAATTAAAAAACTCTCGGGTATAAAAGATTACCAGTGACAGAGTTTCAATCTACAGAGTATGACTTCCGCCTCATGGCCCAATCCACACCGACATACCTCCAACAGGTAGCGAAGGGACTATGTGTATAATGTGGATTTGGAACCATGATGCAGCCGTATGTTGTTCATCTGACGTTAGAAAAGGTAAAGAGCGGCTGTTTGTGCTTGTTAAAAATAGTTGGTTGATGTGAGATTCGAACCCAGACCTTAAGCGTACACTCCAACAAACCACGAACCTAAAAAGAGCAGTGGTTCAGGACGTGTCGTAAACAAAGACTGCTCCACACTGAAAGATGGATACTCAACACTGAGAAAGATTTCTGATTTGCTAAAGGTTCATTACAATCTGTTCGAAACATTCATTTCTTTGTTCGTCCACATCGACATTCACTAGGTGTTGCCTTTTGCTACCCAGTGCGTGCATGTGACTTGATTTTGTAATCACTGAAATAAAATCCCATATCAGCCAGCAGCACGAGCTAACAACATGGTAGAATGGGGAAATTTCGGCTGAAAGTGTGGCTTGCAACTTGTAATTGAGTGCTGATGTATGTGTCTATGGTCGGCTCATGAATACGACACAGTGTAAACGAGAAGGCTAGTTGTCGGGTGCACTTTCTTCTTTACGTTTTCAACCGCATGTCGTCTCATATAATTGCATTGCTACCAGGTACTACCATTTTCTCATGCAGCATTTTACATAAAGAATACCGATATTTACAATACACAAAAAATGGGTTAGTGCATAACTTAATGGCTTTTGATGCGTAGTTTGGAATGTTGTTAATATATTTATCGGTTGTCGTTTTTTACTATATTGTTCTTGCCATGACTTACTGACTTACCCCTGTTTGAGGGTTAGGAGGATGATAGTTTAAGAATTAGGAAACGGAGCGTGAAATGGGGAAAAGTCTAATATATGTAAATAAGTCTAATGTATGGACAGTCACAGGCAGAGGGGGCTGCTGGAAAGATTTGCGTCGTATATGGAATAAGTGAAGAGAAGAAATCACATCAAAAAATTATTTACTCATTTCAAGTAGAATCTCTTCGACATGAATTATTCGCCACATTCTAATGCCTCCCCCCCCCATGAACCATGGACCTTGCCGTTGGTGGGGAGGCTTGCGTGCCTCAGCGATACAGATGGCCGTACCGTAGGTGCAACCACAACGGAGGGGTATCTGTTGAGAGGCCAGACAAACATGTGGTTCCTGAAGAGGGGCAGCAGCCTTTTCAGTAGTTGCAGGGGCAACAATCTGGATGATTGACTGATCTGGCCTTGTAACATTAACCAAAACGGCCTTGCTGTGCTGGTACTGCGAACGGCTGAAAGCAAGGGGGAACCACAGCTGTAATTTTTCCCGAGGACATGCAGCTTTACTGTATGATTAAATGATGATGGCGTCCTCTTCAGTAAAATATTCCGGAGGTAAAATAGTCCCCCTTTCGGATCTCCGGGCGGGGACTACTCAAGAGGACGTCGTTATCAGGAGAAAGAAAACAGGCATTCTACGGATCGGAGCGTGGAATTTCAGATCCCTTAATCGGGCAGGTAGGTTAGAAAATTTAAAAAGGGAAATGGATGCAGCTTTACTGTATGATTAAATGATGATGGCGTCCTCTTGGGTAAAATATTCCGGAGGTAAAATAGTCCCCCATTCGGATCTCCGGGCGGGGACTACTCAAGAGGACGTCGTTATCAGGAGAAAGAAAACTGGCATTCTACGGATTGGAGCGTGGAATGTCAGATCCCTTAATCGGGCAGGTAGGTTAGAAAATTTAAAAAGGGAAATGGATAGGTTAAAGTTAGATATAGTGGGAATTAGTGAAGTTCGGTGGCAGGAGGAACAAGACTTTTGGTCAGGTGATTACAGGGTTATAAATACAAAATCAAATAAGGGGTAATGCAGGAGAAGGTTTAATAATGAATAAAAAAATAGGAGTGAGGGTTAGCTACTACAAACAGCATAGTGAACGCATTATTGTGGCCAAGATAGACACAAAGCCCATGCCTACTACAGTAGTACAAGTTTATATGCCAACTAGCTATGCAGATGATGAAGAAATTGATGAAATGTATGACGAGATAAAAGAAATTATTCAGGTAGTGAAGGGAGACGAAAATTTAATAGTCATGGGTGACTGGAATTCGTCAGTAGGAAAAGGGAGAGAAGGAAACATAGTAGGTGAATATGGATTGGGGGGAAGAAATGAAAGAGGAAGCCGCCTTGTTGAATTTTGCACAGAGCATAACTTAATCATAGCTAACACTTGGTTCAAGAATCATGAAAGAAGGTTGTATACCTGGAAGAATCCTGGAGATACTAAAAGGTATCAGATAGATCATATAATGGTAAGACAGAGATTTAGGAATCAGGTTTTAAATTGTAAGACATTTCCAGGGGTAGATGTGGATTCTGACCACAATCTATTGGTTATGATCTGCAGATTGAAACTGAAGAAACTGCAAAAAGGTGGGAATTTAAGGAGATGGGACCTGGATAAACTGAAAGAACCAGAGGTTGTAGAGAGTTTCAGGGAGAGCATAAGGGAACAATTGACAGGAATGGGGGAAAGAAATACAGTAGAAGCAGAATGGGTAGCTCTGAGGGACGAAGTAGTGAAGGCAGCAGACGATCAAGTAGGTAAAAAGGCGAGGGCTAATAGAAATCCTTGGGTAACAGAAGAAATATTGAATTTAACTGATGAAAGGAGAAAATATAAAAATGCAGTAAATGAAGCAGGCAAAAAGGAATACAAACGTCTCAAAAATGAGATCGACAGGAAGTGCAAAAGGGCTAAGCAGGGATGGCTAGAGGACAAATGTAAGGATGTAGAGGCTTGTCTCACTAGGGGTAAGATAGATACTGCCTACAGGAAAATTAAAGAGACCTTTGGAGAGAAGAGAACCACTTGTATGAATATCAAGAGCTCAGATGGCAACCCAGTTCTAAGCAAAGAAGGGAAGGCAGAAAGGTGGAAGGAGTGTATAGAGGGTTTATACAAGGGCGATGTACTTGAGGACAATATTATGGAAATGGAAGAGGATGTAGATGAAGATGAAATGGGAGATAAGATACTGCGTGAAGAGTTTGACAGAACACTGAAAGACCTGAGTCGAAACAAGGCCCCGGGAGTAGACAACATTCCATTAGAACTACTGATGGCCTTGGGAGAGCCAGTCATGACAAAACTCTACCATGTGGTGAGCAAGATGTATGAGACAGGCGAAATACCCACAGACTTCAAGAAGAATATAATAATTCCAATCCCAAAGAAAGCAGGTGTTGACAGATGTGAAAATTACCGAACTATCAGTTTAATAAGTCACAGCTGCAAAATACTAACGCGAATTCTTTACAGACGAATGTAAAAACTGGTAGAAGCGGACCTCGGGGAAGATCAGTTTGGATTCCGTAGAAATGTTGGAACACGTGAGGCAACACTAACCTTAAGACTCATCTTAGAAGAAAGATTAAGAAAAGGCAAACCTACGTTTCTAGCATTTGTAGACTTAGAGAAAGCTATTGACAATGTTAACTGGAATATTCTCTTTCAAATTCCGAAGGTGGCAGGGGTAAAATACAGGGAGCGAAAGGCTATTTACAATTTGTACAGAAACCAGATGGCAGTTATAAGAGTCGAGGGGCATAAAAGGGAAGCAGTGGTTGGGAAAGGAGTGAGACAGGGTTGTAGCCTCTCCCCGATGTTATTCAATCTGTATATTGAGCAAGCAGTAAAGGAAACAAAAGAAAAATTCGGAGTAGGTATTAAAATTCATGGAGAAGAAGTAAAAACTTTGAGGTTCGCCGATGACATTGTAATTCTGTCAGAGACAGCAAAGGACTTGGAAGAGCAGTTGAACGGTATGGACAGTGTCTTGAAAGGAGGATATAAGATGAACATCAACAAAAGCAAAACGAGGATAATGGAATGTAGTCAAATGAAATCGGGTGATGCTGAGGGGATTAGATTAGGAAAAGAGACACTTAAAGTAGTAAAGGAGTTTTGCTATTTAGGGAGTAAAATAACTGATGGTGGTCGAAGTAGAGAGGATATAAAATGTAGACTGGCAACGGCAAGGAAATCGTTTCTGAAGAAGAGAAATTTGTTAACATCGAGTATAGATTTAAGTGTCAGGAAGTCGTTTCTGAAAGTATTTGTATGGAGTGTAGCCATGTATGGAAGTGAAACATGGACGATAACCAGTTTGGACAAGAAGAGAATAGAAGCTTTCGAAATGTGGTGCTACAGAAGAATGCTGAAGATAAGGTGGGTAGATCACGTAACTAATGAGGAGGTATTGAATAAGATTAGGGAGAAGAGAAGTTTGTGGCACAACTTGACTAGAAGAAGGGATCGGTTGGTAGGACATGTTTTGAGGCATCAAGGTATCACAAATTTAGCATTGGAGGGCAGCGTGGAGGGTAAAAATCGTAGAGGGAGACCAAGAGATGAATACACTAAGCAGATTTAGAAGGATGTAGGTTTCAGTAGGTACTGGGAGATGAAGACGCTTGCACAGGATAGAGTAGCATGGAGAGCTGCATCAAACCAGTCTCAGGACTGAAGACCACAACAACAACATTCAATAAGATCAACAGGCTCTGATGAATGAGGTTTTTATCGTTTGCCAACACGGAACACCCTATTAGTGGCAACTGTGATGAGTTGCAACCATTTAACTTCGGTGGGACACTTGCGCTCAATGGGCTATGTTGAGTGAAAAAGAAGGAAGGGAAGCTTAAGTTTAAACATCCCGTCAGCTATGACGTCATTAGTGATAAAGGTGAAGCAACGATTGGGAAGGTAGGGGAAGGAAATTGACTTCACCCGTTCACAGGATAGATGCCAGCATTTGCCTTAACCGATTTATGGAATTGACAGAAAACCGAATTCCGGACGGTCTGACGGGAATATGAATCACTGTGCATTAACTTCACAAACAGAAAGTGGTGGTTGGCCAAAACGAAAAGTGTCTGAAGCAAAGACCAGCGTAAATCCTCAGAATATATCGTTATGGGTACTGAGTTAAGAACTACATCCCAGGCTTGTATCCATCGCAGCTATGATCTGCTTGCAATAACCCAGGCGCCTTGTGGTCTCAACATACGAAAAGCGACCAAGAAAACAGTAAATAGTGTTGCTACTAAACGAAAACGCCCGTCTACACTCTGCTGATTTGACCCAAGTAACTCACCAGTTGTTTTGCTGGAAATCTATTCCCAGCGCACATCCTCTTCAGATTTTCCGCCCTCAAGTGGTTATTTTCCTCTCCTTGTCGAACAACCATCAACATCACTTCTTTGTGGACGAAAGTGCACTTTAAACTTGGATTATCGACATATTTGTCTCCAAACCAGTAACTCTGTACAAGCACGGAATACAAAAACCGTCTGACCATCGTCAGACTATTTAAGTTATCGGAAAAGGGGAGATATATATTGTTGATGATTATCTTCGCTGTTATGTTTTTCTGTTATATTTTATAAACCAACCAGAAATGCCATGAAAATATGGTCTGTTCTAATAGAAATGAATTGCAACTTACAAGGCTACCCTTACGACTAAAGACTAATTTCATAATACGAATAGTATCTGTAACAAGAGACTGCCCAAAACATCAAGCATTAACAAGACAATACGCATTTTTGACTCCGTATGGTCTGTGTTCTGTGTCCTCCCAAGAAGCATTTCAGTATTACCTCGGAAATATGTAAACCTTTCAATGAAAGTACACTAAAAAGTAATTAGAAAATTATTCAGTGCCACACATTATCAACTGTAATCTGTAACAAAAAGTTAAGACGTATTTCAGTTTAAGCAGGAAAATATAAGCTTTAACAAATGTGCAAGGTCACAGTTTCTTGAATTTTTCACCTTTATATCTACAGGGTGTTAAATAGAAAATGCTATGACAATTCCGATGATGATGTTCAGATTTACTTAATGGTTTTCGATCTGGAAGTTTATAGTTCGGCAAGAGAAGAGTTAAAAAGTCAACAATATGTGTACGCCTCTAGCGAGAAAGGAACGTGGAGCAAAGGCGAAGTTTTCTGTGCAAAGCAATCACGTTACCGGTTAGCTAGTAGGCCAGCGCCGTATTCTTCATTAATAGGGAGAATTAGTACTGTTCAATTGGAGATTAGTTATAGAGTCTGTGTTGAATGACATTTATGGAATATATAATAAATATGGCACCCCAATGTTACATCTTAAATTAGTATCAGTCAGATTATTAATCAGAAATGGCAACGAAATATTAAGTGAATTTACCAGAACAAAGCTGAACCACACCAGGAAGGAAATGGACGATTACATAGTTGCCAAACGTATTCCATAACGTTACCAACCCTCTTTCAGAATAGCAACTGGAAGAATACTTTGGCTCAGCTGATGTACTGAGCTGGCTAGCACTTGGGAATCTGTACTCTAGAAGACACCTGCGAATCTCTCTCTTACCACTTTGAGTTTTCTTTTTTCCTTTTTTTTTTTTTGCATTTCTGGAACTATGATTCTGATTTAAAGCATTGTTACGAATAACACCTAGTCTCATCGGCTGTAAATCGAACATCATAAATAAAGAGTAAGGGGAATAATTTGGAAGGCCCCACTCTTGAGCAGTTGTTGTAGCCAATTCTGTTTTTTATGTCTTAGATGTACTGCAAAAATACAGCGCGTTCACCAGAAATTATATGCCTTTTTAGCAACACCTGGCACTAATAATATCATGACTAAATAATGGTCTTTTTAATATTACCGCTGGAAGCAGTTTTCCTTAAGAATGGTTTCACTAGCACTGATTCTAAAACATAATAACACAGATAAGAAGACAGAAAAACACTGTTTAGAAAACCCCCGAACATCCACAAAGATTGGTGATAAGTTCCAAATAACAACCAGTTTCAAAACAGAAAACGAAACAGTGCAAGGAAATCTTTTCAGTGACCAAAAACAGGACTCAGAAAGCTACGTAGAGAATGAAAGAAGTGAATGAGTACAGCGCAAGTTCAATAGTGTTTGATGTGTGGACTGTATATTGCTTATATTTATCTGTTTTGTTCGGTAAACTGACGAATAAAACGCTATAAAGTATACACTGTACTAATACAAATGAACTGCAACTTACCATGGTAACATTATAACAAAAGTCTTCTATAATAAAACAAAGAACGCATAACACAGAAGCTCTCAAATTGTCGTGAATTAACGAGATATTGTGCACTTTTGGCATAAAAACCGTCTGTGATTATGCGCAGTTCACAGTCACACTGAAGTAGCGTCACAGAACTGCCACGAAAGCATGGAAAGGTAGCAGTGTCGGTAGTTACATTTTTAAATCCAATTAACAAATTAGCCTGTGCTTCAATTAAGTCACTACAATTGTTTCTTCATAAAAACTAAAAATTATCTGTGTAGAAGCAGAGCCGGCCGGGGTTCTAGGCGCTACAGTCTGGAACCGCGCGACCGCTACGGTTGCAGGTTCGAATCCTGCCTCGGGCATGGATGTTTGTGATGTCCTTAGGTTAGTTAGGTTTAAGTAGTTTTAAGTTCTAGGGGACCGATGACCTCAGAAGTTAAGTCCCATGGTGCTAAGAGTCATTTGAGTCATTTGTAGAAGCAGATAACTGAGCAAAAACAAGTGTGCAAATCAGTAAGTTTTCACTTTTAAATCTACGGTAAACTGAATCAAAGTAGATAGGAAACTAACGAGGGAGAAGTTTTCTAAAGATTTCTTTACTGATTGATGGTAACTTTGTCGTAGAAGTAGTACTCGTTTTCTGTCCTGGGTGATTTCAACCGACAACTGCCACAGTCTTCCCTTTGAAGGGTGAAAACTTTACCTCTGGCCTTGCAGGAAACTGGCTGATAGAGCTCTCTTCTTGTCTGATGATAGCGTAGATGGATGGTTTGCAATGTAAAAGATCACAGTGGTTGTAGCTTCAGCTTGGAACGAGATTTGTGGAGTCAAAAGCATAAATTTTCTTACTCTATGCCTTCCCTTTCATGAGAGCTTTTCCGAGTATTTAATCAAAACCACAGGAAAATATTACGTGAATATAGGATGTATTCTGGGATGTTATCTCTAGCTAGTGGCAGAAAAATGTTTATACAGCTTATCTGTATCTTGTGCATCTCCTGCTGCTTTTGAAAGGCAAGAGAGACTAAATTATTTGCATTTGTGTAACTGGGAGCCTAAGCTGAATCGTAGTTATTATTAGCTTTTAGATTCACCGACGGCATAATATACATCGTAAATTAACTTCGGGGGAGTTACTTGGATGGCTCTTCAGTAGCTGTTGTAATTATTTTTATCTGTCTTATGCGTGCTCAAAATTAAATGCTCCTTTGCTGGACACAATTCACCATAGCTGTTTTAGGATGATTCATTATAACTCATACTTAACGTCTGACAAGAAAAAAGATGCTCAGCTACACCCCATGAACCCACACACCACACCTTCACCCCATCATGGTTGGTACATAAATTATTTACGCTGTCTATTGTTCGTTTATATGAACGTAAATTCTTGTTTGAATTAAATCCCTTTGGTTAAGAATTGCTGCTGCAAGGCTTATAATACTGATAGCAACTTTAGTGATACATAAACCTTGTCCTTGGACAACACTTGAGTTACTGAATACCCCCAGACTTGTAGAAAAACGTAATAATTCCAGTGTCATAGGTGGCACTTGCTGACAGGTGAGATCATTACCAAAGTATCGGTCTAATAAGTTATGGATGCGAAATACTGACAAGGATTATTTACAGAAGTATCGACGAGAAAACTTAACGGAAGCCGGTCTCACGGACGATTGGTTTGGATTCAGAAGAAATGTAGGAACACGTGAGACATTACTCACCCTGTTGCTTCCTGGCAGATTAAAACTGTGTGCCGGACTGAGACTCGAACTCGGGACCTTTGCCTTTCGCGGGCAATTGCTCTACCAACTGAGCTACCCAAGCAGGACTCGCGCTCCGTCCTCACAGCTTTACTTCTGCCAATATCTCGTTCGTACCTTCCAAACTTTACTGAAGCAGGAGAGCTAAATTCACTTGATATTTCGTTGCAATTTCCGATAAAGAACGTGATGGATGCTCACATAACGTGTATTTATTATTTGATTCTATGATGGTCATTCCACACAGACTCTATAACTAATCTCAAATTGAACATTACAGACTGTCTCTATTGACGAAAAATATCACACTGACATGGTAGGTTAGTGGTAAGTCGGTTTGGTTGCCTTTGCTCCAGGTTGTAATCTCTCTAGCGGCCTAAACATTTTGTTGGTTAAATATAAACGTAGGCTTCCACGGCCACATTCAATAGAAGTTTTCTGGGTTTGTGACGGCATTGTCAATATGTAAATCTACCGACGTTTCGGTCCCTGTTGTAAGTGACCTTCAGGATGTTTTTGTTTACTTCAGAATGAGAAAATAGTTTCATACATACCTGTTGACTGGTTGTTATCTAATTCTGATAGACTGTTAAGCATGAAGGGGAGGGATGTTAGAAGTCTTTAGTGGTGTTTTTATTATTAGTTTTCATTGGTGGAAACTCGACGTTTTGATTGGCGACAAAGAATGAAGGCAACAGAGGAGAGCAGAAGCAAACACAAAAACATCGCTCTATAACCATTTGATCAAGGTGTCACTGAACGGATAAGCAAAATTCTCCGACGAGCAGGCATCATGCCGATTTTTTCGAAGCAGCAACGGAATAAAACATGGTGTTCGCACAACGAAAGATGCAGTTGACAGCCGGCCGCGGTGGCCGTGCGGTTCTAGGCGCTTCAGTCCGGAACCGCGGGACTGCTACGGTCGCAGGTTCGAATCCTGCCTCGGGCATGGATGTGTGTGATGTCCTTAGGTTAGTTAGGTTTAAGTAGTTCTATGTTATAGGGGACTGATGACCTAAGATGTTAAGTCCCATAGTGCTCAGAGCCATTTGAACCTACTGGCGAAACAGCCACTTACTTCCAAGACGAAGATACGAGAGGCAATAGAAACAGTCAAGCGACCCACCAACGTGAACAGAAAGGACGGGTACCGACTTCCGACGCCTTGGCTACCACCTCTAAGAGTGTTACGGAAGACGGCTCACGTGAGGCAACACACACACAGACCGCAGCGGCTGCCGGTACATAGAATGCTGGCGCGCCTCGGCCGGCGCTAGAAAGCAGGAAAACAACGCCACGTCACAGCTACCGCCTAGTTTTCCATTCGCCGGTTACCACCAATCACAAGCAGTAATGAAAACACCAACCAAAAAGTCGGGTTTCCACCAATGAAAAGAAATAATACCAATAAAGGCTTCAAATATGCCCTCCTTGATCCTTAATAGCCTGTCAAAATGTGATAACAGCCACGTCTGCAGGTATATCAGAAACAAAGTTTTCTTATTCAGCAGTAAACAAATACACCCTGACGATGGTCGTTTGCAAGAGGGACCGAAACGTCGGTAGTTTTATATATTGACAATGCAGTCATAAAAGTTTAACTGAATTTTCTTTGTTTTTTTTTTTTTTACTTTTTCTCTTTCCGAGCTGTAAGATTCCAGATCTAAAACCATTAAGGATGTCCTAACTTCACCATGGTAAGTCTCTTAAGAATTGCGATTTTGTGCTCCCTAGATCAAAAGGTGAAAAGTTTAAGTAACTATGACCTTGCACCGTTGTTAAAACTTATATTTCTCTGCTTACATCGATACAAATCGTAATGTTTTTATTACATATTTCAACTGAAAATGTGTGGCTTTGAATAATTTGATGAATGGGTTTCATTTTGATATAGTCTGACTGCAGGGTTTACACATTTCTGTGATAATCCTGAAATGCTTCTTGGGTAGGACATAGGACTGCGTGTAAAAGCAAACCGTTCAGAATGGTTCAAATTGCTCTAAGCGCTATGGGACTTAACATCTTAGGTCTTCAGTCCCCTAGGCTTAGAACTACTTAAACCTAACTAGTCTAAGGACATTCATGCCCGAGGCAGGATTGGAACGTGTTACCGTAGCAGAAGCGCGGTTCCGGACTGAGGCGCCTAGAGCCGCTCAGCCACAGCGGCCGGCTAAAACAAACCTTATGGACGGCAAAAGTTCGTAATATCTTATTAATGCTTGATTGTTTGGGCAGCCGATAATCCAAGTTTAAAGTGTATTTGTATTCACACAGAATAGTTCGTGATGGCTGCTCGATAAGAAACGAGAAAGATATCCGCTTGAGGGGGCTAAACCTGAAGAAGCGCGCTACTGATTGCTTTCCAAACTCCTGGGCAGTTTCTTTTATTATGTCAGCGGAGTGTAGAAGTGCGTTATCGTATACTAGTAACGAACACTAGCTGCAATTTTCTTGGTCGCATTTCGTATGTTACGACAATAAGGCGTCACAGTTATTGAAAACAGATCACAAATGAAATGCACTTATCCCTGGGATGCAATTCACAATAAAGAACATCTTCTTTAGCCACTAGATGATTACCGTTACATGCTGAGGTCTCATACGGGCCTACGCTTCTGTTTGTTTTGTTACGGCCAACCATTATATTCTCTTTATGAAGTTAATACACAGTGCTTTTCGATTATAACTTTTATTGCCTTAAATAGATTTTATTTTGATTTCGTCTGCCTCTGCGTCTGTTACGATCTCTTTTTCTCAGAAGCGGATAGAGGTATCAAGTCAAGTACTAATATGTACAGTATGTAAGACTAAATCTATGGTTCAAAAATGGCTCTGAGCACTATGGGACTTAAATTCTGAGGTCATCAGTCCCCTAGAACTTAGAACTACTTAAACCTAACTAACCTAAGGACAATACACAAATCCTCGCCCGAAGCAGGATTCGAACCTGCGACCGTAGCGGTCGCGCGGTTCCAGACTGTAGCGCCTACAACCGCTCGGCCACCCAGGCCGGCCTACGTCAATGCACTAGAAAGATACGGCAATATGTCTCGCATATTTTGGTACCTGCAAACTCAGTCATCAAATCATATAGATGATGTTCTCCACAGATGTCGGCCTTGGTGGTAGTGGGGTAAACGGCGTGCCCGCAATCCAACAGGTCGAGGGATCGAGTCTTGTAACGATCACGGACTTTTTCAGTCTTCTTTTTAAACTTGTCTGGACCTCTCAACATTATGAGGAATCTCCAGAAACAACACGTAGTTCGGATTCCACGTTAAACTGTAGGTATCTGGGGTAGGTTAGTTACACTAGAGTTGACGTGGCATCTCAGACAGGCCTGCTCCAGGGCCTTGGGCCACAGAAAATTATTATTATTACTATTATTATAGTTTTTGCTATTACCTATAAACATAAATCAAGTTCTGACGGAATCCTGAGACCGCGAGTTCCACCTCTACTTAACCGGTTTGTCTTACGAAAAAATTTCCCCTGCTGGATAACACACATCAATAACCTTCACATAATATACTGCATGAGAAAATGTCAGTACTTCCTTACCTACGTAATTATATGAAACGATCTACACCTACATCTACATCCATGCTCCGCAAGCTACCTGACAGTGTGTGGCGGAGGGCACTCTGAGTACCTCTATCGGTTCTCCCTTCTATTCCAGTCTCGTATTGTTCATGGAAAGAAAGATTGTCGGTATGCCTCAGTGTGGGCTCTAATACCTCTGATTTTATCCTCATGGTCTCTTCGCGAGATATACGTAGGATGGAGCAATATACTGCTTGACTCCTCGGTGAGGATATGTTCTCGAAACTTCAACAGAAGCCCGTACCGAGCTACTGAGCGTCTCTCCTGCAGAGTCTTCCACTGGAGTTTATCTGTCATCTCCGTAACGCTTTCGTGATTACTAAGTGATCCTGTAACGAAGTGCGCTGCTCTCCGTTGGATCTTCTCTATCTCTTCTATCAACCGTATCTGGTACGGATCCCACAACGGTGAGCAATATTCAAGCAGTGGGCGAACAAGTGTACTGTAACCTACTTCCTTTGTTTTCGGAGTGCATTTCCTTAGGATTCTTACAATGAATCTCAGTCAGGCATCTGCTTTACTGACAATTAATTTTATATGGTCATTCCATTTTAAATCACACCTAATGCCTGTTCCTAGATAATTTATGGAATTAACTGCTTCCAGCTGCTGCCTTGCTATATTGTAGCTAAATGATAAAGGATCTTTCTTTCTATGTATTCGCAGCACATTACACTTGTCTACATTGAGACGATATGCGGTTTAAAAACGTAAAGATGCGAGTGTTCTCGATATTGAGGCTTTGCGATTATATTGCGTCATATTTATGAGTAGTTCAAAACTGCACCAGGTGTAGAAGTATGAAACCGGAATTTGGTTGAAATAATTGCTAATTACACGTTTGTTTGATACTGATAAACAATATTTTATTCAAAATAATCTCCACTACTATTTTCGCATTTGTCCCACCTCTCTGGCAGGCTACGAATGTCATGTTAGAAAACAGTTCTTCTTTCAAAGCGAACCAGTCAGCGAGCCATTTTCGTACATTTTCATACGAACTGAAGCGTTGATCACCTATAGCGTGACCTAGTGAGGCAAGAAGATGATAATCGGACGGAGGCAAGTCTGGAGAATAAGCCACATGCCCTAGTATTTCCCAACTGAACGTCTAGACCGTTTCCCTGACCCCCTTTGCTGGCGTTAGTATGGAGCAATACGCCTATGTGTTGCCTTTCTCCACATTTCAGTCGTTTTTCACGTAATGCTCGATTGCATTCGATCATTTGCTGTTGGTAGCGGTCAGTGTTCAAGTTTTCACTAGGTTTTAGCAGTTTATAATAGAAGACACCCTTTTGATCCCACCAAACACAAGCGATTTGGTCTTGCAGTGGATGTGGATGGTTTGCCTGGATTAACCCATGATTTACAACGCTTAGGAATCCAAAATATTTCCATTTTTCATCACCTCTCATTCCTCGATGAAGGAATGACATTCTTTTTTACCAGGCGAGCAGCATTTCACAAGTGGTCTTTGGTTTTCTTGCTGACCTTCATTCAGTTCATGCGGAACCAATTTTCCCATTTTCTGCACATTTCCCATGGTTCTCTACTGGAGAGAATTGACTTTCTGAGTCACATTCAACTGTTCCGCGAGTTCCTGTTGAGTTTGAGTATCATGTTCACGCAATAAGGCCTGTAATTCGTTGTCTTCGACATTTTCCGGGGTTTTCCCGCGTTCATCGTTTCTCACGTCAAAATCACCTTTGAATTTTTTTACCACTCGAAACACTGTGTTTTCCCAAGAGCATGGTCGCCGAAAGCTTCGACGAGCATTTGATGCGGCTTTGCAGCAGTTTTCTTCAAACGATAACAGAAAACCAATGCTGTCCGCAAATTTTAGTTCGTAGGCACAGAACTCCGTGTGTTTACGGGTTTCAAACAGATACCGATGTGGGTTACTGCTTGTTGACATTCGTCGTCAGCCGTTAATGGAGCAGATGGCGCTGCAGACGCGGTCTCAGGAGCCCTACACTGACAGCTAGTACCAACTATAGGGAAACTACGATTTCGTACTTCTACACCTAGTACACGTCAATACAGAACCACAATTGGAAAGCAAAACTTCGTGTGGGAATTTACGCACCCTACTGTGTTGCCAGTTCATGGAACTGGCTGTTACTTGGTTTTATTTCAGTGATTATAAAATCGAGTAATCGCACACCCTGGGTAGCCAAGTCTACTAGTGAGTACTGATGTGAACTGACAAGGAAATGAATGTTTCGAACAGATTGTACGCAACATGGAGGGAATCTCAATTCTCTTTCAGTGTGGAGCATCCTTGTTTACGACACCAACACGAAAACATGTCATGTGTAGGTTGGTGATCTGTGGGAATGATTACTGTAGGTTGGTGGTCTGTGGGAACGATTATAGCAACGTGTGTTTAAAGTCTGGGTTCAATTCTCACATTAAGCCACCAATTTTAACAAGCACAACCAAACCCGTCGTTTCCTCTGGTAGCGCCAGTTGAACAATGTAGGGTTCCACCGTGATTTCCAATCCCCACGACGTCCCTTCGCTACCTACTGTAGGTGATTCGATGTATGTTGGGTCATGACACAGGCGGAAATCACGCCCACCTGAAATTCTGTCACCAGTAAGATTTCTTACATGAGAGCTTTTTAATTAATCAGCCAGTTGTCATGTAAGGCCAGAGAGCACTTATGTCCTATTTTATGAACTTGAGATGTTGGAAACATTGGTGCTGGGCTGGCATTCAAACTCAGATCTCCCCTTTCGCCAGATTAGACCCCTTTGAGTTGATGCAATTACGCCGTTTTATTGTTTCCTCATGATTACAAAATCCTCAATATCTGCACGAAAGCTGCTTCTTTGGGTTCGAAATCACATCTGGCACAAAGATTCTATAGTATCATTTGAAGCTGTAGTGAGCACACCAAACCGTAGGCGACAAAATTTGAGGTTTTTAATACCTCTCGTACTTATTCAACAATAATGATTGATGCCGGTTGTGGCTCCCAGTCAGACGCAGAACGTTTCGTCATATCATGTCAGGTACAAAAATGCCACTCCAAGTAACTGAAAAAAATAATTAGATATTCAATATCGCTTTGTGTTCTGTCAACAACGACGATAGTGTATGTTTCGACTTGCATTCAGCATACAAATTTTCGTCATGTCTTTGCAGATCAGACATGTGCACATCTTGCCACTGGTGAAATAAACCGGTATTTGACGTCTACTCGTGCCTAGAAATCAGCGACTATAGATACTGGGTTTGAAATCTGGTAAGACAAAACTTCTTGCTCTCGTAATTTCAGTTTCAGTAAACTTGCTACTGGTGACAAATTATGATTTCTAACATTTGATGCTGCTTAGTTAACAATATCGTTAGGTGTTTGGTTCGAATCTACGTCCAGCGCAAAATTGTATCATATACTCGTATATAAATTTAAATCAACACTTGTTTCTTGTGATTGAAATAATAATTTAATATCTTTCGTGATTAATTAACAGGAACAATTGTTGCAGGATCCCAGTGCAGTACAAAAATTTTCGTCATATAATTTCAAGTTGAATCCTGCTTTTTGAGTAATAAATTCAAGTTTACAAGCGTAATTGTCTATGCCACCTCTAATCATCTGTTTTGTGATACTTACATAATCGTGTTATTAATTTTCATCTGGATTGAAATCCTTACACAGCAGTTATCTCTTTTGGGCTCTTGCAGTAACGATTTTGAGTAGTCAAACGAATGTACCGAAAAGAGAGCAGAGGAGCTACAAGACATTTACGTTAGCCGGCCTCTGTGGACGAGCGGTTCTAGGCGCTTCAGTCCTAAACCACGCGGCTGCTGCGGTCGCAGGTTCGAATCCTGCCTCGGGCATGGATATGTGTGATGTTCTTAGGATAGATAGTTTTAAGTAGTTCTAAGTTCTAGGAGATTGATGACCTCAGATGTTAAGTCCCATAGTACTCAGAGCCATTTGAACAGTTACGTTATGTGGGTTCATACAGATCAAGTGAAACGCAGTTCAGGTAGATGGAATACTTTTGAGCTTGTTAGTAAATGTGCAGGCAAACAAATGATAACACTTTCAGAAAAATTAGATGACTTAATGATGAGCAAGAGCTTCACACATCAGGGAAGTCTACAGCGCATTGGTTCATCTCTTGTCTGGGTGCGTACGGTCATGAAAATCTCAAGCTGATTGAAGACCCTTCCTAAAATGCTCCAATCTTTCTCAATTGGGGAGAGTTACAGCAACCTTGCTGGCCAACGTAGGTTTTGTCAAGCACGAACGCAAGCAGTACAAAGTGTCGTTGGGTGCGAGTGGGCATTATTTTGCTGAAATGTGAACCAAGGACGGCTTGTAATGAAGAAGAAAAAAAAAAAAAGAGCGTTGAATACCGTCCAGGTACCGCTGTGCTGTGACGCGGATGATGCCCGAAGGCTTCTTGGTATGAAAATAAGTGGCACAACTAAGCAACATTCCTGGCTGTTGGACCCCTCGGCTGGTGACAGTCAAGTTGGTATTCCAAGGCTGCCTGGGGCATCTCCGGACACCTCTTCGGTCTGTAATCTCGTCGACTGGAGTAGAATTATCGTTAGTGGTGAGTCCTGTTCCGAATTGAAACACTGAGAGAAGCGAAGAACTGTCTGGAGACGTCCCAGACAGCGTTGGGATACCAACATGAATGCCGCCCGCTACATGGCCCAACACCCGGAAGTCATGGTCAGGAGTGCCATTTCTTTTCATAGTAGGATTTCTGCTATTATCGACCGCGGCATACTTACAGCGCAGCTGTACGTCGACGACATTATACGCCCCCTATTGTTGACCATCATGGCAAGATAAAGCACGATAATGCCCGTCCGCACACGGCGAGAATTCCTACTCCTTGGGTTGGGCTCTCGAACCAGCTCGTGATTTTTACAATACAACGCACAAATTGAGAGAATTTGGCGCGATATCTCTCAGAAGGACATCCAAAAACTCTATCAATCAACGCCAGACCGAATAACTCATTGCATAAGGGCCAGAGGTGGACCGAAACTTCATCGTCCTATTTAGCTTGTGCAGCTCTTTCACTTCAATAAATTATCCAATTTTAATGAAGTTGTAGCCATTTGTTTGTCTTTAATTCAAATCACATCTATCGATTTCCATCTCGTTTGGATAATTCCTTCGTAGTGCGTCGTTGTTTATGGTATGTCTTAGAGTGTGTACTGATAAGATTACGAAAGAGTCTCAAGACCGAGCGTCGTGTGTATCTGATGAAGAGGGTGTTTTCTATCCGCAACAAGCCCTAGCTGATTCGTCAGACGACACAGCCACACATGGTGCATCTGTTGCCTATCAAACTTTGCCTCACTCCCCGTTAGTCCTGGCGGGCACCATAGTGATATCATATTTTCTCCGGTGAAGAAACCGGTTCGTTTTAGGCATTTCCAGAATGACGAAGAGATGATTTCGACGAGTAAAAGCAGATTTTTACAACCAAGATCCGCCAAGTCATCTATCAACGCTGAAGATATTTAATGTTGGTAATTAAAACAGTAGGCGTTAGCACATGTGAGAATAAAACCAACAAATAATTGAGGATTTTGATTGCGAAGGCTAATATCGGAATATCAGTTGAATGGATTATGTTGCGGGCCACTTGATGAGACGCAAAAATGTTAAATCTACGACACTGCCCCATTTACTTCTTTCTGTCATCAGTCTCGTATTTAGTTTGATGACAACCCTCATGAAATACTCTTCTGTGCCAGCCCAGTCATTTCAGGGTAGAGCCTGCACACGCCGTCTTCAATTATTTGTTACATATATGCCAATCTCTGCCTTATTCCACAATTTTTGTCCTCTACAGCACCCTCTGATACCACGAAACTTATTTCCGCAAGCCCTAACACAGCTTCTACCACCCTGTCTCTTCTTCTTATCAATGCTCCTCTCCTCGCTGTTCTGCGGAGGACCTTCTCATTTCTTTTGAGTCCATCTCTATTTGAACGTCTTTCTGTAGCACCACGTCTCAAACGTTTTGATTTTCTTCTTTTCCCGTTTTATACCTTTCATAATCCACTTCCTTCCTAACATGCCCTCCAAACGTACATTCTCAAAAATATCTTCCTCACATCAGTTATGTTCTTTTTCGAGGGATGTGCTCCTTGTCTATGCTTGGTTCTTGTACTTTCTTTTCTTCGTCCATAACATATTTTTTGCAGTAGAAATCCTTCACTTCGTCTATTTCCTAGAGCTTCAATCTTGATAAGATTATTGCTGATCTTCTTTCGGCTACTACCTGTTACTTTCGTCTGTCTTCTTATTCTCTCAGTCCGTAGAATGTGATCATTAGATCATTCCAATCGACACGCTCTTAAATTCTTTCTCACTTTCGCCACGAATAGTAATGTCATCAGCGAATCTTTTCATTGATATCGTTTTACCACCAATTTTAATCCCATTTCCGATACCTTCTTTTACTTCTGTCATAGCTTTTTTGATTTATAGACACAAACGTCAGATAACGATATTCGTGCCTCAAACCTTTCTTAATTCCAGAACTTTGTACTACATCTTCCATGATTACCTTTCTCTCTTGTTGATTGTCTTTCCCTGTAGCTTAAACCTTTTTTACCGAGAAACTGGAACTTCTTCCACCCTATTACATTATTGAAAGCTGATTCTAAGCCACCACTGTAAAGTGCAGAGTGAGCACAGTCCTCCAGGTTGCCTTTACAAAGGCCAAATTGGTAGTAATGTAACACATCCATGATTTTTCTTCTTAAGCTTAAGGAAATGGAATTAGAAGACGAAATAAGTGACTCAGAAAACACTCAGTCGACCTGTTCTTCGGCATCGTTCATCAGTCTGGTACGAAGTAGGATTTTGAGGAATATAAAGAGATGATGCAACAAAGAACTGTGCTTTCGTCAGGACATATTTTACTCGGCGCATGCGTGATACGGAGTTACTCAAAACATTGAAGTGGAGATCGCCATTTGGTTGTTATCATGAAGAGATAGAGAGGATCCAACGGAGAGCGGCGCGCTTCGTTACGGGATCGTTTAGTAATCGCGAAAGCGTTACGGAGATGATATATAAACTCCAGTGGAAGACTCTGCAGGAGAGACGCTGAGTAGCTCGGTACGGGCTTTTGTTACAGTTTCGAGAACATACCTTCACCGAAGAGTCAAGCAGTATATTGCTCCCTCCTACGTATATCTCGCGAAGAAACCATGAGAATAAAATCAGAGAGATTATAGCCCACACAGAAGCATACCGACAATCCTTCTTTCCATGAACAATACGAGACTGGAATAGAAGGGGGAACCGATAGAGGTACTCAGGGTACCCTCCGCCACACACCGTCAGGTGGCTTGCGGAGTATGGATGTAGATGTAGACGAAGAGGTTCTTAATTTAGAGAGCTGAAATAGTGCAGTGCGGGGTTGTTCTATCATTCCTTCGCAGTATCGGTAGGTGCCTCTGGCTGGGAGCAACGCTGTTTCTTCAACGGGCTACGTTTCGGCCTCTAGAGGGGAGCCAGGAGATGACAGTGGCTCCGCGGCGGCCAGTATCTCCCTCAGTTACGGGCGCAGTCAGTGAGCTGTCATTAATCGGCTGCGTGTGGCAGGGGCAGTGACTTCGTGGCCAGTGGTACGGTTGTGCGGCAGCTACGTTTAAACCCACAATGCTGGTACGAAGTGCGATTGTAGCTGTTGTTCGGCAAGTGAAGATCACACTGTGAAAAGCTTATTCGACTGGATGGCTTGATATACACTAAAGAGACAAAGAAACTGGCACACTTGCTGCCAGACGACTTGGCATGGACTTGACTAAAACTCACTTCATGAATCCTGCAGGGCTGTCCATAAATCCGAAGAGTACAAGGCGGTGGACATCTCTTCCGAACAGCACATTGAAGGATTCCTAGATATGCTGAGTAAAGTTCATGTCTGGGGAGTCTGGTGGCTATCGGAAGAGTTTAAACTCACAAGAGATTCCGTGGAGCCACTCTGTAGCAATTCTGGACGTCTGCGGTGTCGCATTATCTTGTTGGAACTGCCCAAACCCGTCGTAAGGCACAACGGATATTAATGGATGCAGATGATCAGATAGATTGCTTACGTACGTGTCGCGTGTCACAGTTGTATCTAGACGTATCAGGGGTCCTATATCACTCCAGCTCGACATGCCCCACACCATTACAGAGCCTCCAACAACTTGAACAGTTCCCTACTGACATGCAGGGTCCATGGATTCATGACGTTGTCTCCAAACCACTACACGTCCATCCGCTCGATACAATCTGAAATGAGACTCGTCCCACCAGGCGACATGTTTCCAATCATCAAGAGTCCAATGTTGATGTGCCCAGGCGAGACGTAAAGTTTTATGTCGTGCAGTCATCAAGGGTTCACGAGTGGGCCTTCGGCTCCGAAAGTCCGTATCGATAATGTGTCGTTGAATGTTCCGCACGTTGACACTTGTTGATGTTCAAATGTGTGTGAAATCTTATGGGACTTAACTGTTAAGGTCATCAGTCCCTAAGCTTACACACTACTTAACCTAAATTATCCTAAGGACAAACACACACACCCATGCTCGAGGGAGGACTCGAACCTCCGCCGGGACCGAGACTTGTTGATGGCCCAGCATTGAAATCTGCAGCAACCTGCGGTAGAGTTGCACTTCTGTAACGATGAGCGACTCTCTTAAGTCGTCGTTGGTCCCGTTCTTGCTGGATCTTTTCCCGGCCGCAGCAATGTCGGAGTTTTGATGTTTTACCGTATTTCTGACATTCATTCGTGAAATGTTGGTACGAGAAAATCCCCACTTCATCTCTACCTCGGATATGCTGTGTCCCATCGCTCTTGTGCCGACTATAACACCACGTTCAAACTGACTTAAATCATGATAAACTGGCACTGTAGCACAAGTAACTGATCTAACAACTGCGTCAGACACTTGTTGCCTTATATAGGCGTTCCCGATATTCTGCCTGTTTACATATCTCTGTATTTGAATACGCATGCCTATACCAGTTTCTTTGGCGCTTCAGTGTACAAATGCTCGACACGGGAGATCTGAAATAAAACCTGGATGAGGTATGGTGGCGGGTTTGTTGCCTGTCACTTGGTTCCGATCATTGGGCACAAAGGCTGCCTGTGGATTACGTCCTGTTGGTTCCTGAACAACAGTTATATTGTAGAAACGCCGTCTTGCTTGCAGTCTCTGCTAATTGGACTGCTGTTGACTTACGCACAGACAATCTGAAATTAAGGCGATCATTTGTTCTTCGGTATAACGTCTGTTATGTTGTTATGTGATCCTGTCAGCTGTGGTGCTCGACGTCCTGTTTACCCAGTTTTATCAGAATCACAGTAGGATCTTTGAAACAGTTGCGTCGGGTTATTTATGAAGTGATTTTCTAGCCATTCTCTGTAACTGATCTTGTGGTGTTGGTGGAGCCCCTTGGCAGATTCCTGTAGCGCTGCTTAAGGGGCCCAGCTCAAAATCGTAAACCTTATATGGTTCAAATGGTTCTGAGCACTATGGGACTTAACATTTGAGGTCATCAGTTCCCTAGATCAACTCAGATGTTAAGTCCCATAGTGCTCAGAGACTTTTGAACCATTTTCATCAGTCCCCTAGACTTAGAACTACTTAAACCTAACTAATATAAGGACATGACACACATCCATGCCCGAGACAGGATTCGAACCTGCGACCGCAGCAGTAGCAGCACTGTTCCGGACTGAAGCGCCTCTAAACCTTATATGAAATAGGTGGATACTGTTAGATGGCATTTAAATTTTATGTAAGGCTGTTTACCGTACCTTATGTGTACGATTAGTTCTTTTAACGTCAAATTGTTTAGTTCTGTATTAGTATATTTTAGTAACTTGTAAGATTGTTCATGTGCGTTTCGTGTGTTGCAGGAAGGGGGCCTTGTAATTCTGTCTGTTTACTTTGTGTGTCCACGGTCCCCAGAACAGGATATAAATAACGCCTCTATTGAAACAGGCTATTCACGTGCAACGGAAAAAGATTTATGCTACCCGTAAGCTGTACCGATGAGGTTAAATTAAGGAACCGGGTGCGGCTGATCCTGGCAGAGGTTCGAGTCCTCCCTCGGGCATGGGTGTGTGTGTTTGTCCTTAGGATAATTTAGGTTAATTAGTGTGTAAGCTAAGGGACTGATGACCTTATCATTTAAGTCCCATAAGATTTCACACACATTTGAACAATTTAAGGAACGGGTAAGACTGGAAAGCTGTTTAGTCTAGTGCTGCTAAGCCAAATATGTTTCTTTTCATTCTGCTTACGTTACCATCTAATGGTCCGACATCACAGACAGAATTTTGTGCGCCTTTGTACTATTTCAGGGCATGATTAGTTGAGTTTGGATACCGTTTAATTTTGAGTGTCTATTCTGTAATACATTTTGTGATTGCAAGTGTGTACCGTATGCTTCCAATTTCTTTATTTAATAGAGCCTTGCTGGTCCAGTACTAGTAAATATATTGGCTCCAGCATTTCTATCGACTAGCCACTCTGGATTAAATTTATCAGATAATTAAATTGAGAGTATTGCAGTAAACTTTAATTGTGTCAACAGTCTTTTACGGTCATTTGCCAGCAACTGCGGTTTAAATTTGTACCCATTTGATTATTCTGTTAAATTCCGCCAGCAGCTGTTTTTCTTATGATTTTGTAATGAATACTATTGGCAGTTGTTGCTCAAATTTGTTGTGCCAACAGTTGCTTTTCTTAAGCTGCAACTGCAGATCTTGTTGGCAGAGATGCTTGATAGTGCTGCCATTAATTTGCTTGTGTTAAACCTGCTGGGTGTTGCTCCCATAAAACAGCAAGAGCAAATTTTGCTATGTTTGATTTTTAGTAACTTGCCTTTCGGAATGCATCATTAACATATTCTACAACAGACAGGGAGGTCGTCCTTAGCCGATAGAAATCTACAAGTATCTACCATTAGCTTCAATTTGAGAAACCTGTTTCTAGGAACATGCTTCTAGTACACAGCATTGTATGAAGGTGTATCATAGATTGTGGATAAGCCGAAAAAGAAGAGAAATGTAGCGTCTGAGATGAGATGCTGCAGGAGGATGCTGAAAATTAGATAGCCCTGAAAGTTGTCTGTTATGTTCTGCCAGCCCACCAAATTCGTGGTTCACACGTCTGTTTCTCACGAGCAATCTTTGTTGTTATACTTGCACACACTGATCGATTGTGCGTGTAGTCACTTCCGCTGCTGCTGCAGTGGTTTGTCTTGTCTAAGGTTTGAGGCAAAGGCATGCTCAGCCAATGGAGGAAGATAGCGCGGTTACTATGCGCGTGAATGGCAGGTTCAAAGGAAACAAAGCTTTTCTAAGTGCTGCTCTGTCGAGTTCACTCTGGTGGTTGGTAATGTGTTCTTTCCTTGTTTTCGGTACGTGTGGAAACAAGCGTGGCTGCTTTTAATTACGCTGAGAAGGTTGGATATCGATGTTCGAACGTTCACTTGAATTTTCATACCTCAAGTTCTACTGAGAACAGCGTGAAATGTTTCTCGATGTCTTTCTCGTTGACGGCGAGGTAATATTTTTCTGTAATTACGAACGTAGCAAACTATGTTGGAAAAGAAAAAAATACCTTCGTGTGTTGAAACACTATGATTTGCTGTGTGAGTCTTGCATTTATGATTAATGTGGAGCAGTTGCCACTTTATTTGCATGTTGTATTTGATTCGTAATCGAGATGAGCTAACAGGTTTTCAGTGCCCAAAAGTTTCTTTTATTTTGATAATCTCATAACTATTTTGATAGAGAAGTCTTTGTTACAATTGTGGCTTTTGATACAATGTGTCTTTTAAATTATTAATTATGACGTTAGTTATAAAAGTCCTTGTATCTAATGGCTTTTCAATTATCGTTCGTTAATACAATATGCCTTCGATATCTTCGCACAATTATCCCTTAGCAAATTCAGTATGAAAATATTTATTTTCATAAATATGTGTTTCAAACAGCAGGAAAGTGCAGTTATTTCGTACAATTAAGGCAATGAATTGTGACCTTGTGTCATCAACATGACTGTAATTACAAAAACGATATTTATGATGCATCGAATTTTCATGAGCGAAAGATTGTTCACAATATTGTAGTATGTTCATTACAGGTTCCAGAAAGTAAGTTGTCACCGAGAACTTAAGACCAGCAGTGGCGTTGACAGATTCCATGTAATTTTCCTTAAGGCTTGTGTTTTTAGCCTTACTGTTAAGATGTATTCCGGATTGTAACCAAGAGCATAGCATGGTCCATAAACTTGCTTAACTATTAAGGTGTAATTTAAGAAATGTGTATGAACTGCGGTCTGGTTGACTTTTAATCAGCTTCTGTAGTTATCTTTGTTTGATACCACGCCCTAGTGTCGAGGCTCTGACTACTAGACGAACTCTGGTGCGGCTAATTATGATACGAGTTTTATGTATATAGACGGAAGCGGCGAGGGAACATTTGAACCAAGGGAAATTACAGTATACAGGGGCCGCAGTAAGACTTTGGATCGAGGAGGGAAGCGTGCCAGGGTAATCCTTGCAGTTGTATGAACCGCTGTGACATGGTAGCTTAGTGGCTAACTCACCCTCCAAGTGATCCGGAGATCCAGATTTGATTCTTGGCTTTGGTACAAATTTTCACAGCGCCTCTTCAGTGTATATGTATATAAAATCATACATCTACATCTACATTTATACTCCGCAAGCCACCCAACGGTGTGTGGCGGAGGGCACTTTACGTGCCACTGTCATTACCTCCCTTTCCTGTTCCAGTCGCGTATGGTTCGCGGGAAGAACGACTGCCTGAAAGCCTCCGTGCGCGCTCGAATTTCCCTAATTTTAAATTACGTACAAGTAGGGGGAAGCAATATATTCGATACCTCATCCAGAAACGCGATCTCTTAGACCTGGACAGCAAGCTACACCGCGATGCAGAGCGCCTCTCTTGCAGAGTCTGCTACTTGAGTTTGCTAAACATCTCCGTAACGCTATCACTCTTACCAAATAACCCTGTGACGAAACGCGCCGCTCTTCTTTGGATCTTCTCTATCTCCTCTGTCAACCCGACCTGGTACGGAGCCACCACTGATCAGCAATACTCAAGTATAGGTCGAACCAGTGTTTTGTAAGCCACTTCCTTTGTTGATGGACTACATTTTCTAAGGACTCTCCCAATTAATCTCACCCTGGCACCCGCCTTACCAACAGTTAATTTTATATGATCATTTCACTTCAAATCGTTTCGCACGCATACTCCCAGATATTTTATTACGCCTGTATGAGACCATTTAAGTCTCTGAAATTGTGTCATTTCATCTGTAAAAGACCAGTGACTGTGGAGCTAGAGGAGACAGCGAAACCAGAGCCATGGAGGGATACACAGAGTGCAAAGGCTTGGGGTGCAAGTGACTCAACCAGAGTGTCAACCCTCTTCCCTGCTCAGAAAAGAGGTGGAGCCTTCGAGGGACTAGCAGCACCCCTCGGAGAGGTATGTTGTGTCCTTTGCAGACTCGTGGTTTTACGTTTGTACGAGTATGTGTCTTGCGTTGGGCACTGCCATGTTGAAGGAAGAACGCAGTATCTCCATCTCTGCACTTGTCGTGTGTTTTCTGGGCTTAGTGTATGTGTGGATCGCGGTTCTTGACAAAAGTAATTGCTGTTCGTTCCCTATTGAAGGCATCACTCCAAGAGCAGCTTGTGGAATAAATCATTGCCGATAGTGGTTGGAACATGGCCAGCACTGGATCGCTTTCTAGGAGTGCTAATGTCTTCTAGAATAGAATTACTGCACTAGCAGTGAAGGACTCAGCGAGAGTTTGAGTACTGGTAAGCGCTCACCATGTTCTAAATATCGTTGTAGTAAACGTCTATGAGGACCGCCATTGTGGTTAGAAGATTGTATATTCTTTCCCAGTTTAGTGATTGTTTTGGTTTTCACTTAGTAACACGATGGGAGTACCATTCATTAATTTGAAAGAATGCAGTGTACCAAATGATTTAGATGCTGTTTAGCAATATTTAAATTTGCCCCTGGTTACTGCAGTTCCTTTTTGAGAATTAACCTGATTCACTGTGGGTAGGGAACTGCAGTGCCAGCCACAGGTTACTGCAGACTTGTTTTTTGTAGTTTCTGTAGCTATTCGGTGCAGCTGTTGGTTGAGGCAATGGTAACGTCTAAGGTACTTCTGGCGATTAAGTTGATCATTACAATCAATTCTGGGCTCCTTGTCTTATTAAGCAATAAACATTTTGCGCGGCTTCAATTCTTTGTTTGAGATTAAATGAAGTAAGTGTCAGTCAATTACGACAATCGCTGCTGGTTTCGAGTATTAAAAGATTATATGTACAACCAGGTTTCCTGGTGATTATAAGTGGTTAAAAGCTTTTATCTTGCAGGAGCTATTGCTATGTTCTGAACATAGCACTATTATCTTTATACAAGGTCAAGTTGGCAACCATAGAGATGGCATGTGTAAATGATGCAAGCAGGGGTGCAATCTACCGGTAATTCTGCTATGAAAACTGTCTCTTTTTGTGTAAGAGGCCCCTTACTTCCGCTTATTGTGAAAGTAGTTGGTCCGTTTATGAGATTTTGTTGTTTATCTTTCAAGTGATTATATTCTTGTAAGTTCTGGAATGCCTTTTTTTAAATTGATTGCAGAGGCTTACCTGAATAACTTTTCATACACTCAAGTTAATGATGTTCTGATTCACCCAGGGCGTTACTTAGATTTAAAAAGGTTAATTAAACTGTCATGATTTGGTAGCAAAAGTGAATTAAAGTACTGCCTAAAGAACAAAAGACGTCTGGAAGTTCTAATATTAAGAATCATTGTATTTGGTGTTTAACAAAACAAATTAATTCTTTTAAAACAGTAGTTAAACAGTTCTTGTCTCAGCATATCTCCTACTCAACAAGCTTAGAACTGCCTGTTCGGTCCGAATTTCTCTGCTCAAAAATTTACTAAAAATATGCTGAAGATATAAGAGCAGTTTAGCGGATTGCATATTACCTTCTGTGAAATGGAATCTGTGCACTACTATGTGATAAATAATTTCGAATGCCCAAACAACTGTGGAG
Source organism: Schistocerca serialis cubense (assembly GCF_023864345.2). Taxonomy (NCBI): domain Eukaryota; kingdom Metazoa; phylum Arthropoda; class Insecta; order Orthoptera; family Acrididae; genus Schistocerca; species Schistocerca serialis. The sequence continues at coordinate 23,267,199 of NC_064646.1, forward strand.
CTAAGTAAGTTTACCTGTGTTAAAAGTATTCCTAAAAGCAATCTGTGCTGCAAAATTAATACATAGGTCAATTTGCGCATAGAAAACAGGTCATATTCATCAGGATAAAATTCGGTGGGGATTTCCAGCCCACTCTGTTTGTATTGGGAAGCACAAGAATCTTATGGAGTGATAAGCTAAAAGTTGAGGTTCTCCACTGAATCGATGAGGAAGGAAACATGTGGAACACACAGCAAAGAAGAAAGGACAGGATGACAGTACATGTGTTGCAACATTGGGGAATAGTCCCCATGGTACTACAGGGAGCTGCAGGGGGTAAAAGTAGTATGGGAAAACAGTGACTGGAGAACATCCAACAAATAACTGATGACTTTGCCAGTAAATTGTGCTTTGAGATGAAGGAGAGGAAGTTGTAGCAACCTGTACCCAAGGAATCAGTGAACTAGTGACAAAAAGAGAGGCAGGGAGGGAGGACTGAAGGGGCACTGCAAAGCATGGTGTAGTCGCTGGAAGATGAGTGAAGGGCATACTCACTGAGAGAGTAGCGCCTGGAGTGGGTGTAGGGCATACCCACTGGTCATGTAGTGCCTGGGAGGTGGGTAGGGCATACTCACTATGCCAGTAGTGCCTGAGGGATGGGTGTGAGGTTTGCACAATGTGGAGTAGCACCTGAGACAACTGTAGGGCATACTCACTGCACGTGTAATGCCAGATGGGGTGGGGGGGGGGAGTAGGGCATTCTCACTGTGTACGTAGCGCCTTGGAGACTCGTGTATGGCATGCTCACTGTACATGTTGCGTCTGGTGGGACAGGTGTGAAGTGAACACAATGTGCATATAGCACCTAGGACAAGCATAGGGCATACTCACTGCACATGTAATGCCTGATAGGGGGATACAGTTGTACGGTATACACACTGTGTGTGTAGCCTCTGGGGAACAGGTGTAGGGCATACTCACTGTGCGTGTAGTGCCTGGGGGAAGGGTGTGAGGCATAAACACTGTGCTTGTAGTGCCTGAGGAGATGGGGTAGGGTGTACTTACTGTGTGTGTAGTGCCTGGGGGATGGGTGTGGGGTGTACTCACTGTGTGTGTAGCATCTGGTAAATGGGTCTAGGGCATTCTCACTCTGCATGTAGCGCCTTGGGGACTTGTGTAGCATCTGCTTACTGTGCATGGTGTGCCTGATGGGACAGGTGTGAGGTATACACAATGTGCTTGTAGCAGCTGGGGCATGTGTAGGGCATACTCACTGCATGTGTAATGCTTGATAGGTGGGGGGGGGGGGGGGGGAGGCAGTTGTATACACACTGTGTGTAGTGCCTGGGGGACAGGTGCATGGTGTACTCGCTGTGCATACCTGTAGAATGGGTGTGAGGCATATAAACTGTTCATGTAGTGCCTGGGGGATGTGGTAGGGTGTACCTTCTATGAGTGTAATGCCTGGGGGATGGGTGGGGGTGTACTCAATGTGTGTGTAGCGTCTGGAAAATGGGTGTAGGACGTTCTCACTGTGCATGTAGCACCTTAGGGACTTGTGTAGGGCGTGCTCACTGTACATGTTGTGCCTGGTGGGGCAGGTGTGAGGTATACACAATGTTCATGTAGCAGCGGGGGCACATGTAGGACATTCTCACTGCAAGTGTAATGCTTGATAGTTGGGAGTAGGGGGAGGCAGTTGTAGGGTATACACACTGTGTAGCGCCTGGGGGACAGGTGTAGGATGCACTCATTGTGCATGCCTGGGGGATGGGTGTGAGGCATATAAACAGTGAATGTAGTGCCTGGAGGATGTGGTAGGGTGTACCTTCTCTGAGTGTAGTGCCTGGGAGATGGGTGCAGGGTGTATTCACTGTGAGTGTAGCATCTGGGAAATGGGTGTAGGGTGTTCTCACTGTGCATGTAGGGCCTTGGGGACTTGTTTAGGGCACGCTCACTGAGCATGTCGAGCCTGGTGGGACAGGTGTGGAGCATACTCGCAGCGCCTGGGGGTTAGGCTGCTGGGTGTACTCACTGTGCGTGTACTCGTCGTCGAGCAGCCCCCAGCTGAGGCGCGTCGGCGGCGGCGGCGCCAGCTGCAGCGGTGGCGGCGCCCGCTCGGTGGCCTCCACGCTGGTCTCGGCGCTTTTGAAGTAGACGGGGTCCAGCCGCGCCACGCAGCGCACGCGGTACCGGCCCGCCGCCTCCAGGGGCAGCACCAGCCCCAGCCGCGCTCGCTCCCGTCCGCCGCCCCCGGGTTCCACCTCCGCCGGGTACGGCCTCAGCTGCTGCTCCTGCGCCTGCGCACACCGACGTACCCGAATCAGGCCGCAGCCATTCCCAAGGAGCGCGTTGAGCTGGGACGTGCCGTGTATGTTTAATATGGTAGCTGCGCCATTTACTAATTTTTTTTTTGTGGTTCCCGTTGATACAACTAGCAGTTATGAACCATTTTCGGAACAGCACACTTTGCGGCATTGGAACTGTACACAGTGTCAAGAACCATCTTTGCCCCTTCTCGCGTCCGTCGGCCGTCGTAATTTAATATATTATTATTATTATTTTGATTGTTGCCGACTTACGTGGTGGACCTTTATAAAAAAAGATATTTCATTCAATTTTGATTTACGATTAAGTGCTTTTGTTAAGTCCTCCTTTTCAACAATATTAATCTAAAATTATTTGTTACGTTAATGAATGTTAGACTCGCTGAATCTTAAGACATGAGCATATAAGTTGGACAATGGAATAAACTTTTCATATTAATTTCCTCGGCTAGTCAGCTCACTTTAAATCAAAAAATCTTCAGTCATTGATTACAATTGCGGCCCACACACGCACGAGAGTATTTTTTCTTACCTCCGTCAATCATTGCCTCGTAGTTGGAGGCCTGGCTCTGGCTCTCGGCTATGCTACTGAAAGTAAGAATCTTAAAGCTACGTATTTCTGCAACTTCGTGCTGCTGTGGAGAAAAATAAATATTATGTTAACAGCGGGCGTGTTTTTCGCTTCCGCAAATTTTTTATAAGATAATATCGCCACGTAATGGCGTCGTTGGCTGCATCGGCCGCTGCGATTGTTGAACTATAAAGTACTTGAATGCAGGTTAATTCAAGGAAGGCGGACATGAAATCGGGATCACCTCTTACAAATGAAAAGTACACAATAATATTAAGTAAATAAATTGTCTGCTTAATTAGTACAAATATGCTTACATTTGTCAGCACACGCAAGATGTCCGTCTACACGCAATTAAGACAAGAGAAGAAGTGAAGACGACTACAAAATTAACAAAAGAGCGTACCTTGTCGTCTCTTTAGATCATTTTGTTATTTTTCCCTGCACTCGAAACTTACACAAAGAAATTATTATAATACGGAGAAAAATTTATGTTCGCCTGAGCGGCTAGGGTCCACTTATTATTCAAATTTTAAATGTCTCTTCTTTATAAATATTTGTTTTAAGTCTTTTCTTATCATTTCGCTGGGGACGCTATACCCTCTTCGCTCGTTAAGACTTCACACTTTAAAATCGGTCAATTTTGTATGCATAATAGGGATTAAAATCAATTAAAATTGTACATACAGGGTGATCCATTGATAGCCACCGGGCCAAATATCTCACGAAGTAACCATAAAATGAAAAAAACTACACAGAACGAAACTCGTCTAGCTTGAAGGGGGAAACCAGATGGCGCTATGGTTGGCCCGCTAGATGGCGCTGCCATAAGTGAAACGGATATCAGCTGCGGTTTTTAAAAAATGGGAACCCACATTTTTATTACATGTTCGTGTAGTACATAAAGAAATATGAATGTTTTCGTTGGACCACTTTTTCCGCTTTGTGGGAGATGGCGCTGTAATAGTCACAAACATATGGCCCATCGTGTACCACCGTGGTCTCGGCTCCATTTGACCACGCATGGTATAGTTTAATCAGCGCGGCATGCAAACAGTTTACAGACTTAGCCGATTAGGAAATGCTTCCACCCTTGGCCCTCGAGCTAATAAACATGCCCTTATGGACGTGGACGTCAGATAAATGGCTCGGTTCCGACATTACAACAACGAATGCAGTGGTGTTTTTTTTTTTTTTTTTTTTTTTTTTTTTGCGTTCCCCTACTCGCTTTGTACACTCTCCACTGCTAGTGCTGCCACCTGCCTTCTGAGAGTGGTTGTTCCACGTAAATGTCGGACGTTCGAATGGCTCTGAGCACTATGGCAGTTAACTTCTGAGGTCATCAGTCCCCTAGAACTTAGAACTGCTTAAACCTAACTAACCTAAGGACATCACACACATCCATTCCCGAGGCAGGATTCGAACCTGCGACCGTAGCGGTCCCACAGCTCCAGACTGTGGCGCCTAGAACCGCTCGGCCACTCCGGCCAGCCACACATGAATGTAACTGGACCATGTGGTTGCGAGTCTAGCAACAGCAAACAAACTTCTTTTCAGTTTTATCATTGTCTTTAAAAAATATCAGTCAGTATTAACATCAATATTCGCTTGTACCGATAGACTGTTGTACCGTCAACATTCTGCGAATGAGGAGCCCTAAAATTTAGAAACGAAGTTGAAGAAAAACTGTCAATATCCGAGAGAATACTACTAAAGAAAATTTATAGCCCCGTATATGATTAAAATGACGAGGTGAAGATGCCTGTCATCTCGACTGCTAGTGATACGAGGCCGCTGGGATCCAGCACGGCGTTCCGTATTACCCTCCTGAACCCAACGATTCCATATTCTGCTATCAGTCATTGGATCTCGACCAACGCGAGCAGCAATGTCGCGATACGATAAACCGCAATCGCGATAGGCTATAATCCGACCTTTATCAAAGTCGTAAACGTGATGGTACGCATTTCTCCTCCTTACACGAGGCATCACAACAACGTTTCACCAGGCAACGCCGGTCTACTGCTGGTTGCGTATAAGAAATGGGTTGGAAACTTTCCTCATGTCAGCACGTTGTAGGTGTCGCCACCGGCGCCAACCTAGTGTGAATGCTCTGAAAAGTTAATCTTTTGCATATCACATCAACTTCTTCCTGTCGGTTAAATTTCGCGTCTGTAGCACGTCATCTTCGTGGTGTAGCAATTTTAATGGCCAGTATTGTACAACCTAGAATGACATTGTGCAAGCAGTAGACTTAGTAAGAGGAAGAGATAGCCACCAAGTATCGCGGAGCACTCAGCTAGGATGAACATCAACACAAAAAGGGTAATCACTGTCCGCGACAGAAAGAAATGGAAGAGGGCAGTGGAAGATGTGTATGGTCGATAAGGCATTCTCCCATCTGACTGCGTGCGACGGAAGACACTTTGGTACCACTACCCCCCCCCCCCCCCCATTTACCCTCTCCCTACCCTGATGCATTTGCGAATCAAGCGTAGGAAGGGTCACTGTCGGTAATCCTCAGTATTTCTCGGATTTGTGGGAGGAAGAAATATGTTGGCTAACGCTGCGCGGGATGTACTCTCTCAACACTAAAGTAGTAAACCTCTGTCATGCAAATCACCCCTCTTGCAACGTTTGCCACTAGAGTTTATTAAGCATCCCTGTAACGGTCTAGCGCAAACTAAATGAACCCTTGGCAAAACGCGTCGCTCTTCCTGGAATCTTTTCTATTTCTTCTATCAGGCCTACCTGATGAGAATTCCAGACTGATACTCAAGAATCGATCGAACAAGCGCTTCTAAGCCTTTCCTTCGTGAATGAGCTACCTCTCTTTAACACTCTTCATATGAATTTAAGTCCTGCATCTGCTTCTCCTATTATTTGTTTTATGTAAACATTCTATTTAAGGTCGCTCTGGATGGTTGCTTCTAGATATTATACGGTGACACTACTTGCAGCAGTCATAAATAGTGTAGTTGTCAAGTAGTGGATTTATTTTCCTGTGTATGCGCAGACTTTTACATTCATATACGTTCAGAGCTAACTGCCAGAGCCTGCACCACCCGCCAGCCCTCTGCAGGTCATTCTGCAAATCGATATTGTCTTCTTGCGTTGCTACCTTCATATAGTCGATTGCATCACTTGAGAACTGTCTTAAAGTGCTTCCGACGCCTTCTACAAGACCATTTATAAAGACTAGAAACAGTGTCTGCGTTCGTGGTCTTGGGGTGCAGTCATTAATTCGTAACCGAAAGGTCTTAACCAAATTAGGGCCGAAATTGCAAATCAGCGCTTGCGATCCCTCAACATCGTTCAGCGGGCGTATTATGTCAATGTATACCTTGCGTCCCGCATACCGCATATCGCCCAAACGCTACCCAGTCCGAAACCCTTGGCTCGTAACATTATGGCAGCGCTGGGATACTTCGTCACCGCTGGTATGTTACTGAAGATCAGATACGTATCTCTTACCCTCCCCAAGGAAAAAGGTGGTCTCGGCCTAGTTAACGTCCATGATAGGGCCATTGCCGTCTATGTTAGCTCACACATATGTCTGCTGCGCCGTTGTTCTACGAGCCTCACGAGTCTTCTTCTGACGGCGCTACGACCTGCTTCACTAAGAGCGCCGGTGCCACTACAGGACATCCCACGGCCCCTCTTTTATATAGGACGTTTCTATTTAGAACAAAGTTATTGCAGTGTCGCACTCACGACACCACAAATGGCCAAAACTCGACGCCTATATCATGACATGCTGCAACGCCGCCTCCTAAATGCGGTCGAACTAAAATATCTTGACGCACGGTGGCACGTGGTGTGGAAGACTGTACACGATGCCATGCTTGATTCTGATGTTGTTTCCCAATGGTACGTAGTCGTTAATGGGAAGCTGGTGACGCAAGAACGTCTCTACAATATCCATATGGCAGAATCTCCCAATTGTGTGGGTTGCAATACAGTAGATTCTGACGAGCACCGCCTCAGCTGTGGAGAGGCGGAACCGGTTTGGCACCTTGTGCGGCAGATGCTGGCTTATCTCTTTCGAGTTACGCCGTTATTGTTTTCGGGTGAGACATTTTACCCCACGACTCGAACCAACTCCGTCACCTGGATACGTTGACAAGCGACCCATTACCTCTGTCGTGACGGACGCAAGAATTTCCTTGACTTCTGGCTCTATTTGCAAGAAAGACATCATGATATTTCCGGGCATCCCAGATATCGACAATGCTTTGCAAACTACCTATGGAGTGTCTTTCACAGCCCGCCGTGTAGCTGGAATGTTCCAGGCAGTGGCAGATGAGGTCAGAACGAACTGCAAACGATCGTATATTGAACAATCTTTATCAGTGGGCGCAGTCGCTGGGAAGCCTAACTACGACGTGGTAGCTTTATTTTCATGTTATCTATGATTACTATTTTCGATGGTGTCTTCATTCTGTTTTAGTTTTCCAGGCTTGATTAACTATGACTGTTTGCACATTGATATCTATCTATCTATCTATATATATATATATATATATATATATATATATATATATATATATATATATATATATATATATATATATATATATATATATGTAAGAAAAGTGAGCAGGAGACCTGCTTTCGAATCCAAATAAATACACAAGAACAAAATGAGCAACAAATAAAACATAATAATAGTATTATATCGTTTCCTTTCTCCTTTTATGTTTTAATAAAATGTTCAGAGTTATATTTAATTTTTGTTCGTGGGCGGAACCTGACGTGGTGGCGAACGGCCGTCCTAGTTAGCTTTAGGATGAAAGTGGCGGTGGCACTAGCTTTGCAAAAAAAAAAAAAAAAAAATAAAATAAAATAAAATAAAATAAAATAAAATAAAAAAATGTTTCGGTTAAGGTTCGAATACTGCCGGTGCTTACATTTTTATTAATAATCAGCATTGGCGTCCGAAGACTTGCGGCATAAGAGGTCACCTTCATTCTGCCAACGACTCTGTCAAAGAGGACGGAGGAGCGGAAAAGGTTCAGGGCACTCTCTCGTCCTAGGAGTGCGAAACCACCCCTAAAGCCGGAAGAATCAACGCCATAAGCATGCAAAAAGCAACGGCAACCACTGCATTAAAGACGCATGACGTGTATCCACAGGACATGTGGCCGGTAACTGAAAAATTGTGGAAGGATGTGAACACAAGGAACACGTTTTACAACACTTTGTACAATAGAGGAACTGTTTGGAGATGATGATCGTATCAGGATGACAGTGAACCTTGGTATAAAGTAGCAATACATCCAATGGTTTGTCCACAGTGTGATTCTTGCAATTGACTGGCTTTTCCCAGGGTCACATCCTGATTCCAATGCAACACCTTTTCGGCGAATAAGAACGCCTACTTTGCCCTAGACCCCGGCCCCGAAGTTAGCTAAATACATTTTTCTTTTTGTTCTTGAGAAAGAATTTTCTGCCATTCCTCCGCATACATTCAGCTACCACACTGAAAGTGTCTCCAGCAGAGTTCAAGCAGTCATAAAGGAGAAGCGCGCACACACCCAATGTTATTGGAAAAGACTGACAAGAAGAAGGAATAGGGTGGTAAATGTGTTAAGACATACAGAAAGACCTTCACTAGAGGGAGTGATAGATGTCGTTGGACATCAGTAATCTGCAATTAGTTATTGCAGTCTTTTCACGACGGAGAGGTTCTTCCTGAGATTACTGTATCATTCCACCCATTCCGATCTCCGGGAGGGGACTGGCAATGGGGAGCAATGGGGAGGTTACCATCAGAAAAAGATTGAATTATCAACGAAATAATAACTTTCTACGAGCCGGGGCATGGAATGCCAAAAGCTTAAAAGTGGTAGGGAAACTAGAAAATCTGAAAAGGGAAATACAGAGGCCCAAGCTAGATATTGTAGGGATCATTGGAGTGAAGTGGAAAGAAGGCAAAGACTTCTAGTCAGATGAGTATAGGGTAATATCAACAGCACCAGAAAATGGTATAACGGGAGTAGGCTTCGTTATGAATAGGAAGGAATGGCAGAGAGTGTGTTACTGCCAACATTTCAGTGGTAGGGTTGCGGAAAGAGCAGAAGAAAATGTTACAGGAGAATATGGGATTGGAACAAGGAATGAGAGAGGGGAAAGATTAATTGAGTTCTGAGCTAGTAATAGGGAATACTCTGTTCAAGAATCACAAGAGGAGGAGGTATATTTGGAAAATACCGGGTGAAACGGAAAGATTTCAGTTAGATTACATCATGGTCAGACAGAGATTCCGAAATCAGATACTAGATTGTAAGGCGTACCCAGAAGCCGATATAGACTCAGATCACAACATAGTAGTAATGAAGAGTAGGCTGAAGTTCAAGATATTAGTCAGGAAGAATTAATACGCAAAGAAGTGGGGTACGGAAGTACTAACGAATGACGAGATACGCTTGAAGTTCTCTACGGCTACAGATACAGCAAGAAATAGCTCGGCAGGCAGTACAGTTGAAGAGGAATGCACATCCTTAAAAAGTTCGATAAAAGAAGTTGGGAATGAAAACATTGGTACAAAGAAGGTAACTGCGAAGAAACCATGATAACGTAAAAAATACTTCAACTGATCGATGAATGGAGGAAGCACAAAAATGTTCCGAGAGACTCAGAAATACAGAAATACAAGTCGCTGAGGCATAAAATAAATAGGAAGCGCAGGGAAGCTAAGACGGAATGGCTGCATGAAAAATATGAAGAAATCGACAAAGAAATGATTGTCGATAAGGCTGACTTAGCATACAGTAAAGTCAAAACAAACTTCGCTGACATAAAAGCAAGGGTGATAACATTATGAGTGGATCGGAAACTCCACTGTTAAATGCTGAGGAGAGAGCGAGTAGGTGGAAAGAATAAATTGAAAGCCTCTGTGAGGGGAAAGATTTGTCTGATGTAATAGAAGAAGAAACAGGAGTCGATTTAGAAGAGATAGGGGACGCAGTATTAGAATCAGAATTTAAAAGAGCTTTGGAGGACTTAACATAAAATAAGGCAGAAGAGATAGATAAAATTCCATCAGATTATCTAAAATCATTGGGAGAAGTAGCAACAAAAGGACTATACACGTTGGTGTGTAGAATTTATGAGTCTGACGTCATACCATCTGACTTTCGGAGAAAATCTTCCACACAATTCCGAAGACGGCAAGAGATGACAAGTGCGTGAATTATTGCACAATCAGCTTAATAGCTCATGTATCCAACTTGCTGACAAGAACAATATACAGGAGAATGCTAAAGAAAATTGAGGATTTGCTACATGACGATCGACTTGGCTTTAGGAAAGGTAAAGGCAAGGGAGGGGCAATTCTGACGTTGCGGTTAATAATGGAAGCAAGACTAAAGAAAAATCAAGGCACATTCATAGGTTTTGTCGACCTGGGAAAAACGTTCGATAATGTAAATGGTGCAAGATCTTCGAAATTCTGATAAAAATAGGGGTAAGCTCTAGGGAGAGACCGGTCATATACAATATGTACAACAGCCAAGAGGGAATAATAAGAGAGGACAGCCAAGAACGAAGTGCTCTATAAGACAAGGATGTAGTCTCTCGCCCCTACTGTTCAATCTGTACATCGAGGTAGCAATGATGAAAATAAAAGAAGGATTCAGGAGTGGAATTAAAATTCAGGGTGAAAGGATATCAATTATACGATTCGCCGATGACTTTGCTATCCTGAGTGAAAGTAAAGAAGAATTACATGACCTACTGAATGAAATAAACAATCTAATTAGCAAACAGTATGGACTGAGAGTAAATAGAAGAAAGACGAAGGTAAAACGAAGTAGTAGAAATGAGAACAGCGAGAAACGTAATATCAGGATTGATGGTCACGAAGTAGACGAGGTTAAGGAATTCTGCTACTTAGACAGTAAAATAACCAATGACAGACGGGAGCAAGGAGGACATCAAAAGCAGACCAGCAGTGGCCAGAAGGGCATTCCTGGTCAAGAGAATTCCACTAATGCCAAACATAGGTCTGGAATTGAGGAAGACATTTCTGAGAACGTGCGTATGGAGTACAGCATTTTATGATAATGAAAATCGACTGTGGGAATACCATAACATGAGAATCGAAGCTTTTGAGAAGCGGTGCTACAGACGAATGTTGAAAAGTAGGTGAACCGATAAAATAAAGAATGAAGAGGTTCTGAGCAGAATCGGAGAGGAAAGGAATGTGTGGAAAACATCGATAAGGAGAAGGGACAGGATGACAGGATATGTGTTAAGAAACGAGGGAATGACTTCGATGGTTGTAGAGGGAGCTGTAGAAGGCAAAAACTGTAGAGGAAGTCAGATATTGGAATACATCCAGAAAATAGTAGAGGACGTAGGTTGCACGTGCTACTCTGAGATGAAGAGGTTAGCACAGGAGAGGATTTCGTGGCGGGCAGCATCAAACCAGTCAGAAGACTGATGACCCCCCACAAAAAAGGAACAGTAACGGTCCTATCACACTTCCTAGGGGTACGCCAGATATAATATTTCATCTGTCGACTTTGTTCCGTTCAGAGCGACGTTTTGAGTTTGTCTCCAAGGAAGTCTTGAATCCAGTGGTACAATACCCGGTAAGCTCGTATTTTTTCACTAAACAACAATTTGGAACGGTATGAAATGACTTTATGAAGTCAAGAAACACGGCATCATCCTAAGTGCCGTTGTCTGCAGTGCTGTGAATCTAATGGAGGAACACGAGATCTTTGTTAGTGGAACCCATGGTGATTTTATCGAGGAGATTTTCCGTTCTCCAAAGACGTCATAATTCTATAGCATCCATTTAGTATTATACGGTCATGCAACAAGTATATTTTCACATTGTGTGTTTTCGTTATATGCTGTGTCTGAATCTATCCATCTCCTAAATTTTATTTTATCGCGGTAATTTAACATGTTTGCTGCTCTACACAAGCAATGACACTTCTCACTTAATGTTATGAGCAAAGATTTTCTGTAAGTTGATAGTATCTTCGTAATACTCCATTTCTTACGCACTATAGTTTTTTGTAAACACTAGTCATTTTTTCCCCTACAAAGGGCCAATACGCTGAAAATCGATTGGAAATAAGCGAAAATTAGTAAATGAAAAACGCTGTTTATTTATTTTTCAACCATGAATTAAAATTTGTTACTACTTACAAATACTATTTTACATTATTTGAATAAAATTCATCAAATTCGTTGTTGAAAAATTACAGATATCTAATATTGAATATAGTTATGCAAAGTGTGATATTTTTACTACGTTAGGCAAATATGAAAACGACCAAGCAGATATTTGACCTGAATAATTAAAAACTGCAAATTGTAGATCCAGCATTAATGAGGTACGGATGGGGAACACATTTTTTGGGAACGAATGAATAATTCAGTATCTATTTGATAGAAAGACAGAATATAAAAATAAAATGCAAGTATAGTAGACATGAAATGAAAGATATGATATTAAATATAATGTTATAGGTAATGGCTCGACACGATAGGAATTTCGTCAGACTCCACTAAATATAGGTACATAGTACCACAGAAAAAGCCAGCTGCAGTGTTCTCAGTAACCACGGTTCACTTTTACTAATTGGATGGCAGATGCCGAGTCGTTTCACGAATTTTTGCCGCTTTGAGGGAATCAGCACGCAAACTGTAAATCCCAGACAGAACACTAGTTAAAATTACAATGTCTCGTGGAAGATAAAATACTAAACCTTAAAAACTGTATTTAAGGGAATTTTCATTTACAAGATTTTGTGATATCCTTTTTCAGCCATATGGTAACCCAAATACATTGTTAATTAATGATATAGGATTCATTTATCACAGATTTTCGTACCAATACTTAGTAAATTAATGTCATGTACGTTTTGTCTGCTGTTAAATGAAAGAACACTTATGAAACCAAAGAGAACCCAGCTCTCGCGACCCCTTTTCGTTCCGCTGCCTCCTCCACAAATGAAAAATTTCCCTGTTGTCGGTACTGCGCTCGAAGTGAACTAATGAATTAAACTACGTAGCCATTGCCTTCAACAAAATTTGGTGCGGTCGCCATGAAACGTAACAGGACATAGTCCTAAGTAATTGGAAAACGCCGGCCGGAGTGGCCGTGCTAGGCGCTGCAGTCTCGAACCGAGCGACCGCTATGGTCGCAGGTTCGAATCGTCCCTCGGGCATGGATGTGTGTGACGTGCATAGGTTAGTTAAGTTTAATTAGTTCTAGGTTCTAGGTGACTGATGACCGCAGAAGTTAAGTCGCATAGTGCTCAGAGCCATTTAAACCATTTAATTGGAAAACGTTTCCCATTCGTAGGCAGTGAGGTGTTAATGACAAGCACAAATGGATAATAATAAGCACGCCGGAGTAGTCAGCACCGACGGAATGACGTAACAGGAAAAACAAACAAAGAAAGGCGGAATGCAGAGTTGCACATTGTCTGCACAGATGTTTGATTTTCTACAGACGAGGCAATAACTGTAATAAAGGACACTCTCAATGTAGTAGAGGTTAGCCACGATACGCTTCATCGATGCCACAGCAGTGGTCGCAGAAGATGAACAGCAACTGAACTGGATGCTTAATGATGTGGAACATACGCTTGCTTATATCTATAGTACTCTATAATCGCTAGTCGCAGTTTAACGTTGTTACTAAAATCTCGAGAAGTTCTCGACCGATTTACTTCAGATTTTTACACGATATTTTAACAATGTTCAGAAGGACATAGGCTACGGTTTTTTGAATATATATGGTATATGAATTCATGTGCACCGATCAGCCAGAGAATTATGACCACCGACCTACTATCGATATAAAACCATCCAGGAGATACACTACTGGCCATTAAAATTGCTACACCACGAAGATGATGTGCTAGAGACGCGAAATGTAACCGATAGGAAGAACATGCTATGATATGCAAATGATTAGCTCTTCAGAGAATTCACACTCGGTTGGCTCCGGTGGCGACACCTACAACGTACTGACATGAGGAAAGTTTCCATCCGATATCTCATACACAAAAAGTAGTTGACCGACGTTGCCTGGTGAAACGATGTTGTGATGCCTCGTGTAAGGAGAAGAAATGCGTACCATCACGTTTCCGACTTTGATAAAGGTCGGACTGTAGCCTATCGCGATTGCGGTTTGTCGTATCGCGACATTGCTGCTCGCGTTGGTCGAGATCCAATGACGGTTAGCAGAATATGGAATCTGTGGGTTCAGGAGGGTAATACGGAAGGCCGTGCTGGATTCCGACGGCCTCGTATTACTAGCAGTAGAGTTGACAGTCATCTTATCCACATGGCTGTAACGGATCGTGCAGCCACGTTTCGATCCCTGAGTCAACAGATGGGGACGTTTGTAGACAACAACCATCTGCACGAACAGTTCGACGACGTTTGCAGCAGCATGAACTATCAGCTCGGAGACCGTGGCTGCGATTACCCTTGACGCTGCATCACAGACGGGAAAGCCTGCGAAGGTGTACTCAACCAGAGTGCACGAATGGCAAAACGTCATTTTTTCGGATGAATCCAGGTTCTGTTTACAGCATCATGACGGTCGCATCCGTGTTTGGCGACATCGCGGTGAACGCACATTGGAAGCGTGTATTCGTCATCGCCATACAGGCGTATCACCCGGCGTGATGGTATGGGGTGCCACTGCTTACACGTCTCGGTCACCTCTTGTTCGCACTGACGGCACTTTGAACAGTGGACGTTACATTTCAGATGTGTTACGACCCGTGGCTCTATCCTTCATTCGATCCCTGCGAAACGCTACATTTCAGAAGGATAATGCACAACTGCATGTTGCAGGTCCTGTACGGGCCATTCTGGATACAGAAAATGTTCGACTGCTGCCGTGGCCAGCACATTCCCCAGATCTCTCACCAATTGCAAACGTCTGGTCAATGGTGGCCGAGCAACTGGCTCGTCACAATACGCCAGTCACTACTGATGAACTGTGGTATCGTGTTGAATGTGCATGGGCAGCTGTACCTGTACACGCCATCCAATCTCTATTTGACTCAATGCCCAGGCGTATCAACGCCGTATCAGCCAGAGGTGGTTGGCTTCAAATGGCTCTGAGCACTATGGGACTCAACATCTTAGGTCATATGTCCCCTAGAACTTAGAACTACTTAAACCTAACTAACCTAAGGACATCACACACACCCATGCCCGAGGCAGGATTCGAACCTGCGACCGTAGCAGTCCCGCGGTTCCGGACTGCAGTGCCAGAACCGCTAGACCACCGCGGCCGGCTAGAGGTGGTTGTTCTGGGTACTGATTTCTTAGGCTCTATGCATCGAAATTGCGTGAAAATTAATCACATGTCAGTTTTAGTATAATATATTTGTCCAATGAATACCCGTTTATCATCTGCATTTCTTCTTGGTGTAGCAATTTTAGTGGCCAGTAGTGTACCAGCGTCGCCTGGCGAGGAGTGACTGCTAAACGCACACTCGTTGCATGCAGTATCAGCGAGCATGCTATCCTTGCGTAGAATTGGTAAGATGCGGGAACTATCTCAGTTTGACCGAGGGCACATTGTGCTGCCCAGGTCCATTCGGCTTGAGCATTTCGGAAACTGCACGACTTGTCGGGTGTACGAGGTGGTGCTGTGTGAGTGTCCTCAATACATTGCGAGACCAAGGTGAAAACAAGTCCAGACGTTTCTCATTACAGATGTCGTACGTCGTAGGCTGACCATTCCGGTAAAGCAGGACAGGCAGCGAACTGTGCCGGAACTAATGTCAGACGTCAATGCTGGGCAGAGTACAAGAGTGTCTGAACAGACAGTTCGCCGAATACTGCTAACGATCAGCCTCCGCAGCCGACGATCCATGGATGTGCCAATGTTAACACCGCGACATCGGCAACTACGACTGAAATAGTCATCTTACCATCAGCACTAGACCTTGGTGCAGTGACATAGCGTTGCATATGCAAAGCACCATGACGGCCAAGGAGTATCGTACACTGGTTGCAGATCACATACACCCTTCCATGACGACCACGTTTTGTGACGGCAGTGGCATTTTTCAACAAGATATAACTCCGTGTCACAAGGCCAAGAGTTCACGGGACACAAAATGGCTCTGAGCACTATGGGACTTAACATCTGAGGTCATCAGGCCCCTAGTACTTAGAACTATTTAAACCTAACTAAGCTAAGGACATCACACACATCCATGCCCGAGGCAGGATTCGAACCTGCGGCCGTAGCGGTCGCGCGGTTCCATACTGAAGCGCCTAGAACCGCTCGGCCACAACAGCTGGCACGCGGCCTGGTAAAAAAAATGAAACATTCATAAGACATGATTGCTTGCCAATGTTCGTTTGTACAGTACAGTACCACTGGCAGATATGTAAGAGATTAGAAAATATTCAAATGTGTGTGAATTCCTAAGGGACCAAACTGCTGAGGCCATCTGTCAAAAGACTTACACACTACTTAAACTAATTTAAACTAAATTGTTCGAAGAACAACACAAACACCCATGCCCGAGGGAGGACTCGAAACTCCGACGGGAGGGGCCGCGCAACCCGTGACATGGCCCCTTAAACCGCGCGGCCTCTCCGAGCGGCAAGAGATTAGAGTCGCAGTTCTGTGCAACTTGTATAACGTCCCTCGTTGTATAAGTCTTAAGCGCTGTTACCAGACCTGGCCGCGTAGACGTCAGGAGTAAACAGAGTCAGACAGTCTGTGATCACTGTGAAGCACGCAGAGGGACCATACACTTGTATGGAACAATGTTATCAGCAACAGACCGAGTTTGAAAGGGGACTAATTGTGGGTCTCCATTTGGCAGTTGGTCAAATTGTACAATATCCAGGTTGCTGGGGGATTCGGCAGTGTCGTGGGTCGATGGTGAATTGCATGGGAACGTGAGTCGCTGTCAAGGATCTGGTGGGTTCGTCTGACCACCACAAGATAGCTTGATTGTGTGCTATGCAGATCGTAACCCCTTCACATTTGCACCTGCAGCCCGATACTAAGTAATGGACTCCCTCCAACATCCTGTTCATCATGCACCACTGGTCGAAGACTAGTAGCTCCTAGTCTAGGGAGTTACCGCATATGCGTAGGCTGCTGTTTACACCTCAACACATACGACAGTGAATTGAGTTGTACTATGACTGGGAAGGAAGGACTGCTGATGAACGTGTCCCATTGAGATCAGCGATGAATTGCGGTTTCGCACTGCCCCCCTGGATGACCGCCGTCGGTGATGATGACGGTGACATGAGGAGAGATCCTATTCTTCCAATATTCTGGGGAGGCACAGCAGTGTTGCTCCAGGTATCAGAGTGTGGTGAGCTATCGGGCATGGTTTCGGATCACAATTGGTACTGATCGATGGAACTACAGTGGATCATTGTGATGAGCATTGAGCCATTTGCAAACTGGTAATTCTCATTGTTAGCAAGAAAATCAGTCAACCATCGGGTAAAGTCATGGTTAGCCGTACAGATTTTTAATTCTAGTTACGAGATTAACAACTGTGAGTGTGAAGGAAAATCTCTATTCCAATTATGTTTGTGCGGATGCAATGGCAGATTTTCTCCTTTGTGAGCTGGGGTTTTTTGACGTGGGCTGATATGCCCCGCTGTGTTACGCTCTAAGGACCAGGGAAAACTTGTGGTGAGGTTACTTACTGGGCGAATGAGGTGTTTCGCCCAGCACAAAGTGACAGGTATGCTGCTCGCCCATTTTGTTTTGGCTTGGTGTCGCTCTGACCTTCCTAACAGACTTTTGGTCGTGCTTTACAAATAGTGCACAATGAGAGAGGCCAGCAGGAGGCTAAGAACCTTGACCCGTAGACTTGCTACAGCATATTTATAATGCCCAATCTTTTATAATATAGGTTGCGTAACATTTTAATTGAGTATCTCAGATTTTAGGGGACCAGTTTGTCCCTCAGTTGCGTAAATGATGCTGATAATGAGATACTAGCGTGGTCAACCAGACCGCCAGAAATATTCCTGATAAAACCTGTGTGGAACCAATTTCGACAAAAATTCCATCCAAGGGCTAAAATCCAGGAGATCAAGAGGTCAGATGTGGATACTTGTGGACCATCTTGCCTCAATACAGGATACAGGGCTTTATGACTTTCTTCCCAAATAAATCAGGGCATGTATCCAGGCTAGATGGCATTCAACGTCGTGCTGGTAACTCGGCTCACAGCGCGAAATTGCTTGTAAATTTGGCACAATTTCCTAATCACTGAGTTAGTATAACCAATCAACCCGTAAACCGTCATTTCGGTTTCTCCTCCCTTTCTGCATACTTACTCATTTTTGTCAGAAAGTGTAGAAGTGATGAGAGCAGAAAACTTTTATAAAAAGCAGTGTGTCTGGAACAACTTTAAACAGGTGCGAAACGTTGATAATGGGAACGCAGAAACTAAATGGTTATAAGTCTTTGGAACGAGTAATAAACGTAAAGGTAAAATGAATTCATTGTATGTAGAACTGCAATTTATAAGGAAAGAGAGACTGAAAAAAATCAAGATACGTTTATAGGCTATGTCGACCGAGAGAAAGCGTTCGACAATATAAAATGGGAAATGGGGCGAGAAGTTCGAAAATCTAAAAAAAAAAAAAAAAAATAGGAGTGAGATGCTGGGAAAGGCGGCTAATACGCAGTGTGTACGAAACCCTGGCAGGAACAATAAGACATTATGTCTAGGAACGAAGTGATCGGATTAGAAATGGCGTAAATCAGTGATGCACTCTTTTGCCCCTTCTGTTCAGTCTATGTATCGAAGAAGCAATGACGGAAATAAAAGAATGGTTAAAGGGTGTTACTAAAAGGAAGGGTGAAAGGATCTTAACGATAAAATGGTCTATCCTCCGTGTAAGTGATGAAGAATTACAGGATCTGTTGGATGGAATGAACAGTCTAATGAGTAAAAAATATGGACTGAGAGTGAACCGTTAAGAAACTAAAGTAATGAGAAGCAGCAGAAGTGAGAGTAGAAAGAAACTTGAGATCAGATTTGGTGATCATGAAGCAGACGGAAGTAAGGAAGCAAAATAACCATGACGGGCGAAGCAAACTAACACAGGCAAAAAGGGAATTCCCAGACAAGAGAAGTCTACAGGAAACAAATATAGGACTCAATTTGAGAAAGAAATTTCTGAGAATTTACGTTTGGAGTATATCATTGCATAGTAGTGAATTATGGAGAGTGCGAAAACCGGAACAGAATAGAATGCTGTGCTACGGAAGAAAGTAAGTTAGGTGGACTGAAGAAACAAGGAAAAAGGTGGTTCTCCACAGAGTCAGTGAAGAAAGGATCATATGCATATCACTGACGAGAATAAGAGACAGAATGACATGACACACGTTAAGATATCAGGGAATAACCTCATTGGTATCAGAGGGAGCTGTAAAGGGCAACCAAGTACAATTCTGTGATGAAAAGGTTGTCGCTGGAGAGGCGTTCGTGACGGGCCGCATCAAAGCGGTCAGAAGACTGATGACTCAAAAAGAAAAAGAAATGGAATCTGAAGATGTCCTGCAACGAGCCAACGAGAGAAAATACTGAATGGACAATATGATACTGCTTTCTTTCTGCTTGAGTTGAAATAATGTAACGCTTTTGGGTTTTCCAGTCGAACGAGTGGTGTGTCAGCCATATGTGGGACCACCAGCAACAAAGATCGCAAGGGTCCTGAAGAAATACTATAATACCATAATATTCCGATTGCCGCAGAAGATTAAAGATCTCGTTGGCTCGGCCAAGGATTCAATCCTACTGCGCACCCCTGGGGCCCACAGCATCCAATGACAGAATGAGCTACTGTGTATCGGGCAGAAGCAACGTAACGTCTACCAAGTATGCTTCGAGCACTGCAGGTATGTACGCCTGGGACTGAAAACTAAATCGATGGTCGCTGAGCACAGCCTGAAAGATAACCACTTGTTTGATTTTGAACAGACGAAAGGGCTGTGCCAAAGGATTTAGAGACAGCAGACACGGGTGATGGCTACCAGTGAGGTTCTGCTAGGAACCTGGTAGTGGGCACAGTACTCTGCGAGCGCTCTCAGCCGCAAGACACGCGAGGTGGAGTCGGACTGAGAACACCGGGACTCGAACACAGCCCCGCGTCTGTTTCCCCTCTTCCACCCACCTGTGGCGAGAGGAGGAGTCGGCCTCCCATTTCGGAGCTTATATATGGATATAGACGACAAGAGCTGAGAAGTGCGAGAATTACCGCACAATCAGGTTAACAGCTAACGCGTCCAAGTTGCTGACAAGTATAACGTACAGAAGGATGGAAAAGAAAATTGAAGATGTGCTAGATGACGATCAGTTTGGCTTTAGGAAAGGTGAAGGCACGAGAGAGTCAATTCTGAGGTTGCTGTAAATAATGGAAGCAAAACTAAAGAAAAATCAAGACACGCTCATAGGATGTGTCGACCTGAAAAAAGCGTTCGACAATGTCAAATGGTGCAAGATGTTCGAAATTGTGGGAAAATTTGGGGTAAGCTATAGGGAGAGAGGGGTCATATACAATACGTTCAACAGCTAAGAGAGAAAAATAAGAGTGGACGACCAAGAACAAAGCGCTTGTATTAAAAAGGGTGTAAGACAAGGATGTAGACTTTCGCCCCTACTGTTCTGTTCGATGTAGCAATGATGGAAATGAAAGAAAAATTCAGGAGTGGAATTAAATTTCAATGTCGAGGGATATCAATGATAGGATTCGCTGATGACATTGCTATCCTGAGTGAAAGTGGGGAAGAATTATATGATCTGCTGAACGGAATGAACAGTCTAATGAGTACAGAATAGGGACTGAGAGTAAATCTAATAAATACCAAAGTAATGAGAAGTAGTAGAAATGAGAACAGCGAGAAACTTAACATCTGGATTTATGGTCACGAAGTAGGTGAAGCTGAGGAATTCTGCTACCAAGGCAGTGAAATAAGCAATGACGGACAAGCAAGGAGGTCATCAAAAGCAGACTAGCAATGGCAAAAAGGGCGTTCCTGGCCAAGAGAAGTCTATCAAATATCAGCCTTAATTTGAGGAAGAAATTTCTGAGAACGTACGTCTGGAGTACAGCATTATATGGTAGTGAAACATGGGCTGTGAGAAAACCGGAACACTAGAGAATCGAAGCATTTGAGATGTGGTACTACAGGCGAATGTTGAAAATTAGATGGATTGATAAGGTAAAGAATGAGGAGGTAAAGAATCGGAGATGAGAGGAATATGCGGAAAACACTGACAAGGAGAAGGGACAGGATGATAGGACATCTGCTAAGATATGAGGGAATGACTTCCATGGTACTAGAGGGAGCTGTAGAGGGCAAAAACTGTTGAGGAAGACAGAGATCGAAATACATCCAGCAAATAGATAAGGACGTAGGTGGCAAGATGAAGAGGATAGTACAGAAGAGGAATCCGTGGTGGGCCGCATCAAACCAGTCAGAAGACTGATGACAAAAAAAGAAAGATAATGAAGAGATGGAAGTGGCACTCTTTGATACTTCTCGCTATTTATACGAATTCACTCGAGTGGACGCCCGAGAGCTTTATGTAAATGTATCGAAGAGATTAACAGGATGAGGGCATGGTAGGACGTGAGGCTTCGCTGAAAAGTGTACTCGAAGAGACAGTGGAATAAAAGAGGGACAGATGGACTACCACGTGTGAGTATACAAACGAGATCATGCCGAAACGTAGGTAACGGGTAGCTAGTGTAATAGCAATAGAGAACTGCACCATATCAACCATAGGATTGATGAAGAAATCAGAAATCAATAAATATTTGAAAATACTAGTGTAACAGATTATAAAGATCTTCGGATATACATGGAGACATGCTTTATCACGAACAGTCATATTCCCCAATATTCATATTAGGTACTTTGGTATAGTCCGGTAATGTTGGAACATTACTTGTATTAAAGAGCAATGTTTTCCTCAGCCATCAGGAAGCTGGAAATGCTGTTATGTTATCATGAAGCACAACGCAGACTATAGTGTGTAATGTAATTTTTTATACGAGGTAAACCAAGTAGCTTTTACACCCACCAAATCTTTGTAAACAGTTCTGTGAATTGAAATAATTTTTCTTTCAAAAGAGTGAACCGAATGGGTACGAAATTTGCTATATCGATAACAGCTGTATCTTTTTAATCTAACAATGTACTGTAGAAACTATAGTTTTGTTTTAACGTATATTCCTTATCACTATCGAAGAAATTAAAAGCAAAGACATGATCTTTAAGTATGCAGAATTGATTCCAGCGTTATACACAAAAAAGAGAGTACATATGTGGAAGAGTTGCATTAAGGTATTTACGAGCAGGAGGAAATATCTCATACAGTGATGAAAGAAGTAAAGGCAATCAACGTGAAGACATGTGCGGTACAGTGTCAGAGTCATAGTGTGTGAGTTTTCGATGTCTCCTGTCGCAGTTAGAAATAAGAGACAACATATCGTGATTTCCGAACTAATTGGGGGTAGTGATTACGAAATAATTATTCGAGTGAGCGGACACAATGAGAATTCACTTGTAACGTTGGACTTTGGGAGCAGTATGCAAAGGCTGACAAATGTGAGAATTATCGTACAATCAGCTTGACAGGTCATGCATGGAATCAGATAACAATAATGTTGTTCATAATAATAGTAATGAAAACTGGGTACCTCTTAGATGACGAACATTTTAGTTTAGGAAAGCCGTATACCGCAGAGGAGCAATTCAAACGATCCGTTGGCAACGGAAAAAAGAAAAATGACGCTACTTTTGTACGGTATGTTTATATAGGAAAAGCACTCAACAATGTCGCAAGTGACACAAGACGCAGAAATTTTCAAAAAAATAGATGTACTACACATTCTAAGCAAGGCGAGTCAAAAGTCCTTGGACACCTTATTAAATTGGAAGATTAAAGGGAAAATTGAAATGTGATTATGGGTACACAGGTTTGATGTTGGCCCGCAACTTTTGGAGTGAATGTCATTCATGGCCGCCATCTTGAAATCCGCAATTCTGGATTGGAGCGCACTTTTTGTAAATGGGAAGGGGGTTGTGTGACACATCAGACAACACTCCCTTGAGCTCTGGAATTGAGTGGTGTACTTTGTTTTTGCCTATCTTTGTCTCTACGGAGCTGGTTGGGTCATTAACTTGTAATACTGTGGGTAATGTGTGCTTTGTGTCCATTTTGGCTACAATAATGAGTTCACTATGCTGTTCATAGTAGCGTACCCACACACCTATTTTCTTATTAATTATTAAACCTATACCTGCATAACCCCTATTTTATTTTCTAATCATAGCTCTGTATTCACCCGAGCAGAAGTCCTGTTCCTCCTGCCACCGAAGTTCAGTAATTGCCAATATACCTAATTTTCAACTATCCATTTCTCTTTTTAAATTTTGTAACCTGTCAACGCTCCGATCCGTAGACCGCCGGTTTTGTTTCTCCTGATAATGACGTTCTCCTCAGTAGTCCTCTCCCGGAGAATTGAGTGTTTGCATTTTTACGGCTAGATATTTAAACGACGTGACTGTGCCAAGCAGTATGCTACACTATTCGAACGTTACAGAACTGTTCTTCCTACTCATCTGCGTTAACTTACATTTGTTTACATTTCGTCACACCATTTAGATATTTTGTCTGCGTCATCCTGTTCCTCCTGCACTCACTCAACAACATTTCCCCGCACATTACACCATTATCAGCAAACAGTCGCAGGTTTATTCTGATCCTGTCCGTCAGATCCTTTATACATTCAGAGAAAAAGAGCAGTTCTGTCACACCAACAGTGTCCCGGCACTCCCGACGATTCCTAGGATTATCACTTGCCGTCGAGGAAAACGTACTTATCCTTTCCTTCAGGAGTGCTAGTTCTGCAAGGTTAGCAGGAGAGCTTCTGTAAAGTTTGCAAGGTAGGAGACGAGGTACTGGCAGAAGTAAAGCTGTGAGGACGAGGCGTGAGTCGTGCTTGGGTAGCTCGGTTGGTAGAGCACTTGCCCGCGAAAGGCAATTGTCCCGAGTTCGAGTCTCGGTCCGACACACAGTTTTAATCTGCCAGGAAGTTTCAATTCTGCTGAAGGCAGAAGTTGGCCTGTAGCTTTATGGGTCTGTTCCTTTACCTTTCTGGTACACAGGATTCACCTGCATTTTGTTCCAGTCGCTTTGGACTTAGCGCTGCTTGAGAGATTCGCCATAAATGCAGGGTAAGTACTGGGCCAGTGCCAAAGAGTATTTTCTCTAAAACAGTATTTTGATTACAACCGGACGTGATGAGTTATTTATTTTGAATTCCTGAAGTGGTTTCTGAAAGCCGGATATTCCTCTTTCCATGTCCTCCAAGTTTGTGCGACGGTCAAGCGATAAAATGTGTGTAAGATCTTCGTGCATGAATGAATTTTTCAATGTCAAAGTAATAAATTGTCTTTCCTTTTGCTGTCTTATATTGTTAAACTAGGCTAGTCGATAAGTGACTTAATAGAAACCGTCGACAGCGTAGAGCTTTACGTAAGATCACAATTTTCTCAGATCCTCGAGAAGCTCTTTCGCTACGGTATGACGATGGAAGTTGTACGCTTCACTCATATATCTTATCAGAGACGCACAAATTTCGACTGATTTTTTTGTCTGTCGAAATTTCTCCGTTTTCCTTTTAAAAAGGTACAGAATGCAAAAGAATTCATCTTTTTCAGCACTTTACGACAGTTGTTATTAAACCACAGTGGTTCCTTTCCGTCCTTAATCCAATTCCTAGGCACATAGTTCTCTATAGCGCGATTTACAATCATTTTAATCTTAGCCTACAGCTCCTCTACCATCGTTCGTTAAGACAAGAGTAATTCCTTTGTCTGATCTGCTAGAACGTTATTGTTGCTCATATTTCTTTTGAAACTGTTTAAAACTTGTCTTTCTTTATGTGATGTGGCACTACAAACGAGACTACATTTTTCCAGTTCGTGGGTTTGGAGATGTTTAGTGGGGTCAGAATCACGTAACGAAAGCTTTACGCATATTTTTATTCTATCCAATTCTTTTCCGGAAACTTTTTATACTGGTGACTACTGAAGCCGATTCCCAGTTCTTGATTATTCGCACGTTCTGTAAACTTCAGCTTTTACGTTCGTTCTGAAAGTTGTTGATTGCCTCTTCATTATTCGCACGTTCTGTAAACTTCAGGTTTTACGTTTGTTTTTTATTGTCAAATGGTTTACTAATTATAGTCTTCTGCTTTTTGTGCATGCTATGTGAAATTCCATTAACTTCCTGTCTCGCTTTCCTGTCCAGTAAGCCGAAATCCACTCGCTATAACAGGGCTGATAGTCGGAAGTTCTATAACATCTCGTGTGTTGTCACGCGGTAATGACTGCTATACCATTACTTTATTTCTTGTTTAACCCACACTTTTCATGCAACTTCTACTGTCCTCTTAGAAGCAGCAGTCCCTGATTTTAGTGTGGACACACGCATTTCGGAACGAGATACTTCTGAGTTCACCAACTTTTGAACCAAATATGCTGACGGGCTTTGCTGTTTGTTTCATTAACCCCTTGAAAATAAGGAAAAGTGTTATGTTGCTATATATAGTTATATTAATAAACGGTTTCGTGACAGAAAGTTTTATATTTCATTAATGGAAAAACACACGACTCTGCAATGTTCTGCAATATTCATTATTTTGCAATCAGATTTTCGGCTGTTACGCAATCGTCAGGTACAAAGATAAGTATCTGAGACTGCGAAATTTTTGTGGGAGCTCCGATTGTAAACTAGCGCATCTACAGTGTATGTTAGTTGGTTTCTAAAGGTGGCGATTGCTAAGGTTTGGTTTAGGACTACAACAAGAAGAACTGTTGCAGTAAAAACGCGATGTAAAACGACTAAGCTTTGTGAAAATATGTGAGATATTAAGTAATGAATTACATGAAAATTACAATTGTTTTGAGAACAAAAATAAGGTGAACAATGTATAATGAACTTTATGATTTACTCCAAGCAGTTCACTCAACAAGATAATTTTCTGTTTAACAGGACTCTTACTACAAACAGGTAAAATATTACAAGTGAGACTAAAGAGTTAAGTGAAGCAACTGAAATTATACAAAGTAAAATCTTTAATATGCCAAAAAAATCTAACTACAACCACAGAAATAAAGGGCACATTGGGCATGTAAGTGGGAGTAGAAATTTAGATAATGGTCTGGATGGCATTGCTGGTAGTATACGCAGTTATAAGTGGTGAGTAAGGACACTGTGTCTGATCATTTAGTACTAGGCTCGAACGAATGAGTATGAGATTATTAACTTCCTTTATTTCAAGGTTGTTGGTCTTACTCCTTTTGTTGATGCTATGTAAGACTTCATGTTGCACGTTGTAACTATGGCCTTAAGCAGGTGGTTTGTAAAAGTTGCATCTCCTTCTCTCAGTCTCCTACTCTATGACGTCCCTTCAAGCGCCATGCTACTCATCAGCCGTACTGGCCTATACACAGATTGTCACAATTATAAGAGAATTATACAGTCCATTCGTTGTCAAAGCTGAGGCGCTGTCTTTACGGTAGGGAACGAGGTGTCCAATAGTGTTGTGAACATAAGCTGATGTGTAAAGTTCCTGGATTAAAGATTTGTGGACACATTTAAAAAGACGTTTCCTAAATATGGAACCGCTCACCATTTATAAAGGTCTTAAAGTGGTGTGTCAAGGGCAAGATGTACAAGAATGGAAACCTTTTGTTTTAGAATTTCGTGCGTTATGGAATCCACCTAAACAGGAGTATATACAATACCTGATGTAATTTGTTTGATAGTATTTTGTTCAGTTTGGAAATTGTCATCAACTGTATGGACTGATATCAGTCGTATCACTGAATGAAAGGCAGCATATATATGGGTGACTGTGGTACGAAGTCAGTGGTGGTGGATTCCCTGCAACTTTTGACACAATGAATGTGAGCACTGATATCTATGGTTAGGACTAAATAATTCATCAAGTCACCCCCTAACTCCATTGTGAATATCATACTGTTTTGCTTGAAGTTTACTTTGTATAATTACAGTTGTTCCGCTTAGATCTATTGTCTCCCTCGTAACATTTCACCTGTTGGTAATAGTTGAACCCATTAAGAAGAATATCATCTTGTTCAATCAATCCTTAGGAGTATGTCACCAAAGTTTACTGCATATTGTTCAACTTATGTTTCTTCTCTATACGATTGCTGTAATTATTAAAGGTATAACGTATCACCTAAATCATCTTATCTTAATAGCTTGCATCACATTTTTAATTTAAACCTGAATGAAACATTAACAATTGTCAGTTTTAAAAACCAGCCGAGATATTCTGTAGACACGCTATTTTAAAACATTTGATCCCATAAATATTTCACCATCATCATCATCATCACTTAAGACTCATTATGCCTCTCAGCGTTCAGTCTGGAGCATAGCCCCCCTTATAAAATTCCTCCATGATCCCCTATTCAGTGCTAACATTGGTGCCTCTTCTAATGTTAAACCTATTACTTCAAAATCATTCTTAACCGAATCCAGGTACCTTCTCTTTGGTCTGCCCCGATTCCTCCTACCCTCTACTACTGAACCCATGAGTCTCTTCGGTAACCTTGCTTCTCCCATGCGTGTAACGTGACCCCACCATCTACGCCTGTTCGCCCTGACTGCTACATCTATAGAGTTCATTCCCAGTTTTTCTTTGATTTCCCCATTGTGGACACCCTCCTGCCATTGTTCCCACCTACTAGTACCTGCAATCATACTAGCAACTTTCATATCCGTAACCTCAACCTTGCTGATAAGGTAACCTGAATCCACCCAGCTTTCGCTCCCATACAACAAAGTTGGTCGAAATATTGAACGGTGCACAGATAACTTAGTCTTGGTACTGACTTCCTTCTTGCAGAAGAGACTAGATCGTAGCTGAGCGCTCACTGCATTAGCTTTGCTACACCTCGCTTCCAGTTCTTTCACTATGTTGCCATCCTGTGAGAATATGCATCCTAAGTACTTGAAACCGCCTGTTCTAATTTTGTTCCTACTATTTGGCACTCAATCCGTTTATATTTCTTTCCCGCTGACATTACTTTCGTTTTCGAGATGCTAATCTTCATACCACAGTCCTTACATTTCTGATCTAGCTCTGAATTATTACTTTGCAAACTTTCAATAGAATCTGCCATCACAACTAAGTCATCCGCATATGCAAGACTGCTTATTTTGTGTTCACATATCTTAATCTTACCCAGCCAGTCTATTGTTTTCAATATATGATCCATAAATAATATGAACAACAGCGGAGACAGGTTGCAGCCTTGTCTTACCCCTGAAACTACTCTGAACCATGAACTCAATATACCATCAACTCTAACTGCTGCCTGACTATCCATGTAAAGACCTTTAATTGCTTGCAAAAGTTTGCCTCCTATTCCATAATCTCGTAGAACAGACAATAACTTCCTCCTAGGAAACCGGTCATATGCCTTTTCTAGATCTATAAAGCATGGATATAATTCCCTGTTCCACTCATAACACTTCTCCATTATTTGCCGTAAGCTAAAGATCTGGTCCTGACAACCTCTAAGAGGCCCAAACCCACACTGATTTTCATCCAATTGGTCCTCAACTAATACTCGCACTTTTCTTTCAACAATACCTTAGAAGATTATACCCACAACGCTGATTAAAGAGATACCTCTGCAGTTGTTACAATCTTTTCTGTATCCATGTTTAAAGATTGGTGTGGTTACTGCTTTTTTCCAGCCTGTTGGAACCTGTCCCGACTCCCAGGCCATTTCAGTTATCCTGTGTAGCCATTAAAGACCTGACATTCCACTGTATTTGATGAGTTCCGACTTAATTTCATCCACCCCAGCCGCTTTATTGCACTGCAATCTATTGACCATTCTCTACACTTCCTCAAATGTGATCCTATTTCCATCATCATTCCTATCCCATTCTACCTCGAAATCTGAAACATTACTGATCGAATTTTCACCTACACTGAGCAACTCTTCAAAATATTCCCTCCATCTGCCCAAGGCATCCACAGGATTCACCAGCAGTTCTCCTGACCTGTCCAAAATACTTGTCAGTTCCTTCTTACCTCCCTTTCGAAGACTGCTAATTACACTCCAGAATGGTTTTCCAGCAGCTTGACCCATTGTCTCCAACCTGTTTCCAAAGTCTTCCCAAGATTTCTTCTTGGATGCTGCAATTATCTGTTTGGCTTTGTTTCTTTCTTCAACTTAACTTTCTCTTTCTACCTGAGTTCTAGTATGTAACCATTTTTGATACGCCTTCTTTTTTCTTTTACAGGCTACCTTGACTGTGTCATTCCACCAAGCTGCTTGCTTCATCCTACTTTTACACACTACTGTTCCAAGACATTCTTTAGCCACTTCTAGTACTGTGTCCCTGTACCTTGTCCATTTCTTGTCCATTTCACAGCAAAAAAAAATTATCTTTGTACCACGCTATGTCACAAGAGCCGACAACGGTCTGTAAAATTATAAATGTTGTATATTAACACACAAATGTTTTGCTTTCCTTTCGTTCATAACGTATAAAATACTCTCTGAGGAACAACGGGAAGTTGAGCTTATATATATAGGGAAGACCCAGTGTGCCGTCTCCTGCTATATTTTTGCTTGTGAACGTACTTGAAAAGAGGGCTTAATTT
Organism: Schistocerca serialis cubense; assembly: GCF_023864345.2. NCBI lineage: Eukaryota > Metazoa > Arthropoda > Insecta > Orthoptera > Acrididae > Schistocerca > Schistocerca serialis. Next base: position 23,296,797 of record NC_064646.1, read on the forward strand.
ATGTTTGTAATATGTGAATAGCGCTGACATATTTTCATACGAAGTGCCTCGAGTGAATAGAACGAAACAATAATCAGGATTTATCATCTGCGTAGATAATGACTAAGGAAGACAGTATATATATTCTGTTAACCTTCATTTGCCTTATAAAAGAGGAGAGTTTATACCTTTCCGAGTAGTACTGCTGACCTAGCAGGACACGCTCTTCCTACGTTCCATACTAAGAGGTTTGTAGTAAGTCTAATATTGGTTAATTTATATAATAAGTTTTCAGAATACAAAATGTTATTTGCTACTATTGAAACCATCTTTAATTTATAGAAGAACTGTGATGTTTCCTGCAGTTATTAAAAGTTTTATTAGTTAACATCTTACTCTATTGTTGTCCACAATTACGGTCGCCACAACTTCTTTTGTTAATAGCGGCTCTTCCAGCCCAGGTATTATTAAGATAACTAATTTATTTTATGCAGTTGTGAAAGTATTAAGGCATATTTACCATTATTTATGTTTTCTGATGCAAATTTTGCCGTACGGGGCCACTAATGTCGAGTGCGTTATTTTTTTACATCGGGACAATTACAGAGCAGGCTACAACTAAATACAATTAATGCAATGACAATTGACAAACCACTCTGCTGCTAATAAATATACATGCAGTCGAACCCTAAGGTTTCAGTCTCTCAGATAAAAAGAGATCATGTTCGTATATTGTTTTTGCTTTGGTGTGCAGTAACGTATCTGCACGATAACGTAACTTCAGTGAAAGGAAATAATTATAATGAATTAGTTAGAACACCAACGTGTTGGGTGTAATAAGTCTGTGTTAACATTTTTACTATTTAAAAGATTGTAAGAAAATCGGCGATAAAAATAATTAACTATATCCTATTTAAAAGACAATTCCACACAAACATTACAATCACACTACGCACAGACATTATATATACTACATCGGGCGATACATTGATTCCTGCTAAACACGTCTCGCAAAATGACCACAACGAGAACGGCAGAGAAATTAGAGCGTATACGAAGGTTTATCTTTAATAATTCGTTAGTTTAACGCGCTATTCCTGTGTGGAACAGTGATGCAATGTGGCTTGCAGAGTATACGTGCAGATATACAGCTGCGGTGTATCTTTTTTGTTGCCAATGCTGACTCTACCTCTTCACTGTTCGCGTTGTCAGCGAGTCTAGTTCCCACGCAAAGCTCCAGGTTTCTATCCATGTCGTAGCAGTTTTTTCTGACACGTAATGTGTCCCACAGCACCCACTGTAAATGTTTTGTTCGCTGCCTTTGGTCGAAGCAGTGCCTCCGTATCTTCTTTGCTTACTACGGCCAGCCGCGGTGGCCGAGCGGTTCTAGGCACTTCAGACCGGAACCGCGCTGCTGCTACGGTCGCAGGTTCGAATCTTGCCTCGGGTATGGCTACGTGTGATGTCTTTAGGTTAGTTCGGTTAAATTAGTTCTACGTCTAGGGGACTGATGACCTCAGATGATAAGTCCCGTAGTGCTTAGAGCCATTTGAACCATTTTTTTTGCCTACTACGACAGTATAGAATTAGCTGTTCGCAACAACAGCTGTCGGTGACTAAATCCACTTGCAGGCCATATTTGTGTCAAACGACCGACTGCTGAGTCTTCTCTTGCCGGTCTCCTGCTGCTGTAGCTCCAGACATATCAGGAAGCAGTGGACTAGTCGGAAACTCGGACTTAATCGCTCCTTAACCGGATCTGCTGACCGGCTCTCGATGTGACACAGTCATTGCCATTCATAACTTTAATTGTGTTAAAAGGACTTTAGGGCTTGCGGTAATTTGGTATTACACGTCATCTACTAACAATACGTACACAGTCTGCAGGAGGGGGAGTTGAGAAGTTATGTTATTTTATTTCAACGATTACAATACTGAATGAAATTTACAGAGAATTTGCAGTACTAAAATCCTTATCAGTACGACGTTGCAACCCTTCTGGCCTGGATGCATGGACTGTCTCGTTTCAGAAGGACGTTATCAAGGCAATGTATCCTCTCATGAGGAGAGCTGGTCCATAACTGCTCTCACTGGTTGACATCGTGTATGCTGCCATTGGCACTAAATTGGCGTCCGATCTGGTCCCACACACATTCCATATGGCACGGATCTGGGGATATAGCTGGCCATAGACGTACCTCTACATCACACAGAAAGGTCGTAGTGACACGTGCCATGCTTGGACGAGCATTGCCAATCCGAAAAATGACACCACGAATCTGTCGCTTGAGAGGTAACACATGAGGACGTTGGATGTCTGTGAAGTACCGTTTTGCCATCAGAGTTTCCTCAATCACTACCAGCCATGACCGAAATCATACTCAATGGCTCCTCACACAGAGACGGTAAGAGTAACACCGCTTTGCCGCTCCAAACGTTGGAAGAATTGTGACTCTCCAATATTGCCGCCATACTCGCTGCCGATGGTCATCGGGGATAGTGAAGACCCGCAGTAATTGCTGAACAGAATGGGACACCATTCTTCATCAGTCTAGGCTTCCCTGTGTGACACCACTCCAAACGCAGCCGTCTGCGTTGTGGTGTTTACAACAAACTGAACATGGGACGATAATCCAAATGGTTCAAATGGCTCTGAACACTATGGGACTTAACATCTATGGTCATCAGTCCCGTAGAACTTAGAACTATTTAAACCTAACTAACCTAAGGACATCACACAACACCCAGTCATCACGAGGCAGAGAAAATCCCTGACCCCGCCGGAAATCGAACCCGGGAACCCGGGCGTGGGAAGCGAGAGACGATAATCCCACCGTTCGTCTGCTGTTGGTCTCTGGCCAATGGTGCGGGCGACACAGAATGCTGCAGTGGGTCCATTACTTGTTCTCAGATGTAAGAGGCAGATGTGACGAGGTTACGAACTGACTGGTGCAGAAAACGGCCATCATTCCTTGTGGTAGAGAGACTTGGCAGACAAGAAACTTGGGGACGTGTGTGCAGACCAACATCAGACTCCGAATGCTTCATAAATCTCGATACTGCAGGATTCGACCAGCCGGACAAGTTTGAACCCATAATGAGGTCCCTTTCAAACATTTCTTGCGATGGTAACGCAGTCTCATATGAGTACGCGGCATCTCCACGAGATTAACAGTGATCAGTACACCCCTGACGCTTTTCACATACCATATACACTCTACCAGTTCTGGTAACAAAATAAACACGAACAACACTAATGAACGCATGCGGTCTTTGTACCTGTTACAGAGAATTGCTCCTTTCTTCATTTACGTACTGTCTGTTGGCGAGTATGCATATGAAGTTACATTGACACCTGACACTTAGTCTTTTTGGTGTTTCACGTTTCTTGCTAGCAGTGTAGCATTAGTTATGACATTGGTAGTAATTTACTGAGACACTATAGAGCTTTCTATTCTCTCTCGGCAGCAGTTTATTGCATATCCAATATACATTAATCGTACTAAAAAAACGTTAGTGAAGAGTCCATATTAATAATGGGGACATCTGTCCGTGCTAGAAATAGCCACTTCCAAACCACCCCTCCTGCTTGGGAGGGCTCAGCTTTGTACTTTCAAATGGGAACCCTCCATTTTTATTGCATATTCTGAGTCTACTGAGAAAAATACTTACAGTTGACTCAAAGCGTTCTTTTCTATTCGTGGTAGACGGTGTTGTAATCGACAAATGTGAAGTGTGCCTATTTTGGGAATTAAGAACCAACACTTCTGATTCTATAAGTAATTTACAATGTTAATATAAACCGTTGTGTTCTAACAATTGATATTGATGCTGAGACAATAGTAGAGACTTGCAAATGTGATTTTAGAACAGGAACAATAATTCTGGACATTAAAATTTCTGGCAGAAAGGCAACCTGTACGGTAACGTAGTTTTCTCTTCCCTACGGCTTTGATTGTGTTGAGTCCGTAAACCGACAGAATGCTCGATTTCGGATGCCGTCCTCGGGCCCCAGCATCAGCGGTACTGATTTCGGTGTTCCTCATTCCACCCGCCGTAACTCTCGCGCTCATTGCTACGCGGCTACCGGCGGAGTACAAACCAAATCGTTGGTATAAGGCAACATGTCCATGAAGTTATGGTGACAGGCACAACTGACGTGGATACTCACCGAATTGAGGCACCCCCAATGGGAACAGAAAACTATTACATCCTCGTCGCTGTTCCTGGATCAAACTAAAATTTGTTTCGAATCAGACTTAGAGACAGCGAATGATATTGTACTGTAGAATATGTAACACTGCAACGCTAAATAAAATTTTGAACAGGAATATTAATCGTTAGAACACAAAAGATTGAATTTACATCGTAATTCAAATGCAGAATCAGATTCGTCTGCTCTTAATTACAAGAGCAGGCGCCCACGATGTATGTCGATTACCGTGTGATCTACCAAGAATGGAAAACAATGGTTTGAATAAAGTGTATGTATTTTTTTGTCTTAGAATCCGAATATGTAATAAAAATGGGGGGGGGTTTCATTTGGAAATACGGAGATGCCACCTCCCAAGCTGGAGGGGTGGTCAGGAGACTGTTATTTGTAGCACAGACTGATATACCTTTTCCTAATATTACCTTTTATTATAGTTTATTTCTTTTGTACGTTGTGTCATTTTAGAATTATTAATTCGGTTCAAATTAAAACCAACAAGTTATATCTTGAAATTATTTTCTGAATCATAATATAATAAATCCAAGGTGACAGTAGTAACTTACGGTCTTTTAGCTACTGACCCATAATCCCTAATCCTCACGTTTATTTCATGTAACTTATAATGAATAACAGACAATACGACACTAATATGCAGCATCCCAACGTTTTACAATAATGAGGTTCTTCGTCGGATATGGTATCTCGGCGCTGCGTAAAATCCACAAATGTAACATTCCTCAACACAATTCGGGCAATTTTCCTCCTCGGAGACAAATCCCTCAGTTTCTCCGTTTGTTGAAGAAATCGCTAATAGCGCATATACATCTCATGACGACTGTATTACATTAAGCCGACATTACGGATTCGAAAGAGAGGAGACTAGTAAGCTTCAGACACAATTACTCTACAAGAGGTCTCTGTTTCACACTTATTGCACTTACTAAGACACTCATTTCAAAATATTTGATTACACCATTGTAGTTTATTTAGATCTCCAGTTCTGCTCTTCAGATACTTTGTGGATGTTGTTAGGTTTCCGCACTACATGGTTGCTGAATGAGAGCTTCAGTGTTGGGAAGCAATGTTCAGTCCTGCTCGTACTCTGCCAAAAACGTGTCTCTTTGCACAGATGAACTTCTCTTGTATGGTGTACTGTGACATGTTCCTTTGTATGTTGGTGAAGCTTTTCGTGAAATTTTCTCACACAAAGATTTATCACTGGATAACTTCTGAATAGCATCATCCTGTCCTTCTTCCCAATGAAGACAAGTAATAAATAAAAGAAATATCACTGGTTATCAACCCTGTCATCTCCACGTCAGAGATAAGACTTGTGAAAAGGCTTGAGATGCGCTGAAACTCCGGCGACCGGCGTTCTCACGCTGTGCTCCAGAGCTCCACAGCGGATGATTTATGGCGACAGATTTTCAGCTCATAAATCTGACCCAGGGGCTCGGGAGAGTTAGCGTGAAGCCGGACAGTGTGAGGATGCATGGAAGTGAAGGATGCTCTAAAAACATGCTACTCTGCAATCGAAAGCCTTTTTATGTACTTGCGGATCCAGTCTGCAAACCACGGTCTAAGTCTGTGTCTCGCAGATACCTGTCATTCAATTAACCATTCATTATGTTCAGACGTTTATCCGACTCAATGAGAGAATGAGGAGCAGCAGAGATCCAACTTCCCGACAGGTTAAACCTACTGTAACGGTCCCTGCCTCTTGCTAACAAATTATTTAATTAAAGCGAGATATGGATTGTAGCTGCCGTGACACGCTATAACGTCGAACACGCTAAAAAAGCCAGTTGTTCCACGCGATTCCTTGCGTGTGGAGGGTTACATTGACCTGCTACTAAAGAGAAGGTCTAGCACACGCGCAAATTCCCTGGTTCACCATCAAGAGGTTTGCTTACCCTTTGACTTGTTCACTTGCCTCGATGTCCCTGTTGATCTTCTTCTAATCCAGTACTGGTGCCCCTTCACAAACATTCAGTCAATTGTGTGTAATGGAATGGCAAGCGGGAAAACTTCAATACTACTTTAAAATAAAACAAATACGTAATACCATTGTCTGTGTTGTTAGCGAGTACGGTGTAGTGCTCCTTCAGATAAGCTTGCATGTCCAAAGAAACATTGCGTCGTATTTATTAGTAACACAGGCTTTGCTATTTCGCATTTATTCGCCAATACCAGGCCCTCGATTCTTATTAAATATGTCCTTCCTAGACGGGAACATACGTAACGCACGAGTGCAGGTTGTGACGTACGGATGACGACATAAGGAAGTTTGGGTCTGACTGTGGCTCGTGCAGGGATAGCCGAAGCAGTTATGGCGCTCTCTCACATAAAGCCAGAAATCAGGGTTCGAGTACCGGCGTGGCGCAAATTTTCACTGTTGTCATTCAAATATACAGCCGATATCGGTTCATATTCTCAATTGTGAATGCATTGTCTGTATTTAAATGAAAAGTTTCGAAATAGTGGGAGGCCGGCTAGTTTTCGATAAAAAGGAAGGAAAGAAACTGTTTTTACAGACTCTCTACTGTTAATATTTGAATGTACGTTCGCGATATCTGAATATCAATAACAGAGCACCAGTTCAAGCGCAAGAAAATGTCCCCACACTCGCGATACTGCAGAAACGTTCTCCGAGGCCCTTTGAACTGAAATAATAGCTTTTGCGCCAAATCATATTCGATTCACTGTACATTCGTGGTGCCTTTCCGAAAACTATTCCGAGGCTGTGTAGTAAAGGTGTCCCGAGTCTAACGAATGCTTTGACTCAATAAATTCTTCATTGTAATTCCGTCACAGTTGCGTTTTATCAAGCTGGCGACTAGTTTCGAACTACTAAGTTCATTCTGAAGCCAAGCCTATTAAAGCTAAAATACCAAATATTTATAAGAACACATAAAAATAAATGTTAGAAAACATAAAAATACAATATTGTATAAAGAGACAGTCTCGGTTGCAAGGTTTCGCCTTGTTGAGGCTTTCTCGGCGTTTCGAAACGAAAGGTAAAAGCAAGGATGCAAGTATACAAAATTACAAATTAAGTGGCATGGTCTAAGCTGCGCTAAACTTTTAAAAATTATTTTAAAATATTTGAAAAAATCTTATCAACACTCCCTAAAGGCTACCAAAGCATTACATATCACCGTGGTTTGTCAGAACGATGGTAATAAATTGTCAAAGTCCCGGCAGGGTATAGCAGTTGCGAACGGCAGTGTGCCTTAAAATTAGACAGGTCTTTCTCTATGGGGGTTGGAGATAATGGCTGTTTACAAACTTTGCACCGTGCATTACTGAGATTGTAGTATTCAGATTGCTTCCATGTTTTAATTAGCTAGGGTGCCATCTAGTCACTTTAACTTTTTGCCTGTAGGAGCTTCTTCTTACATTCTTACGCTTAGCTCAGTTCAAGTTTTCCGACACTAGCGCCTTCTGTTGGTGTACCGCCCTGTTAACTAGGGCAACATGGCTTGCCTCTTCTGTATAGTTTCAATGTGGCCGTGTAGTAGAGCGTTTAGTCACCTAATATCCAGGTCATTCGATGTAACTGTGGCTCGGCTCTTCATCTCGCCTTTCGATTGTGACTATTTTAAGGTATTTTTCGTTACTTTATTTGTCCGTGCCCTTTCCTCCTCTGTATGTTTGCCTTCATACATTTATCCCCAATTTTTACACTCTATACGTGGTTTTGTTCCAGTGTCTCTTCCATGGCGTTCCTCCTTTAGGTACTTTGTTACCATCTTTCTGAGGAACTTCCCTACCTGCCTGTGATACGTAATGCTTTGATAGCCTTTCATGACTGTTAATTTGCAATTTTTCAGTTTTCAAAATATTTCTTAAAAGTTTAGTGCAGTTTAGAACCATGTCCCCTTACTTTGTAATTTTGCGTAATTGCATCTTTGTCTTTCCTTTTCCTTTAGAAAGTCTGAGGAAAGCCTAACATAGCGAAACGCGTTATGTGTAATAAAAGTAACTTGGCAACTGAGACTATCTGTTTACATGTTATGGACACGGGTCGCCCTACTAATCAGCCCATCATGGAATGGAATAAGCTTTCAAAACAAAAATGCAATTCTTAAAATTTCCTTAGTTGTTCTCAGAACTATAGCATTGGTGACAGGAAGGGCATCCAGCCAGCCTCTGACACTAACATCGTCAAATCCATAGTAACGAGGCCGACCCCGCACTGAAGTGGGACAAAGGCCCAAGGAAATGATGATGATGTTCTTAGAACTATAGCATACCTGCGCTAACTGTGATTGATTAGGCGACAACCAAGTCACACATAGGCAATATAAATTTGACACGTGGTCAAATGGAATGTGAGACAAATTTTAAAACGAAGATGTACTCACAAAGTGCAGCTGAGCTAGACTAAAGACTAGCGCTGAAACGGTTCCACAGGAGACCAACTGATGGCGTTAGTGTCTCATTTACTAATCTTATGCGCACCTACAGCCAATGGTACCTCACATCTCAAATCTACTCTGCTCAGGCGCATCTTTATACAGCGTGTTACAAATCTTGCTTCACGCCTCCAACTGCACACCAACTCCTTTTCTGTGGTGGCTTCCATAAACTCCCCCTCCTGGATGATGCCCTCTCTCTCTCCAATTTTCCCTCCTATCAACTATGATCCTCACCTCCCCCTCCCTCTGTGCTTTTCCGGGACTCCCTCTCTCCCCCCCTCTCCTTCCATCGTATATTTTCTTCACCTACCCATTCCTTGACTCCATTCTCTCCCCCGAGTCTTTTTTCTTTCCCCTCCACTGTCTTCCCCACTACTTTACTCACGTCCGCCCTGCTCCCTCTTTTTCTGTGCCCTCTCCCTCCATCGGCTGCCCCCTTTTTCTTGCTTTTCCTCTCCTGCCCCCTTACCGCCCCCCCCCCCTCACCTGTCCAAGTCCTCCCCCTCCCACCCCCCACTCATAGCCATATGCCTTCATACTCTATAGTGCAGTGTTTTCTGTGGATATTCAGTGTTGTGGGTCCCCTTTTTAAAGTGTTGCGAAAAGAAACAACACTGTCGCCGTGTTTTTTTAATTGAGCCTGTCTATTTCCTAAGTGTTTTAATCAGCAACACTGACCGCTTTGGTTTGTTTATTTTGTGTTTTCTTCACAACTTTTCCACCATGTACCAGTTTTAAACATTCACCGTTTTGTCTCCTCTTTTTATTGTTATATGTTCTCATTATGTTTCTTAACTTTTTCTGTAGTCTGCCCTCGAGGTACAATAAGCAAAAAAAAATCTTACTTCACAAATTACAAGCGACAATGCTTGCTCTATTACAGTGCTCTGTATACACGAAAACAATTACACAACATTCTTATTAAGCTATCTGTCTTAACACAATTCCAAATACGCAGTTTGCATTAATATTTATTTATCACTTACAGTTAATTCGTTTGAATGAGTCTTAATTAAAAACATAGGCTTTGATGTTTATATCCTTACATCGGAATAATAGAAATAATACAAACTTGACATACGTGTTACTCAGGAAAAAGTAACACCGGTCCAAACCAATAATGATCGGGTGTATTTTACCGCTGGCTGCTTAGTAGCTGACTCGTCTTGTTCATAACGCGATCCATGTCCTCGTTCCAGGACGTAGCATCGTAAGCAACTAGCTGTACATTACCATCATAAGTTCGACAAAGCAACACTTCAATACATTAACATACGCTACCGGCATCAGCCGTTCTCCTACGGAACTCACTCCAGCACTAGTTCTTAGTCTGGTTCAACTGCACTTCATCTATACATATAGAATGTGAAATTGATCTGACATTCCATGTAACTACGTATTATGTGTATATTTCCTATGTGTAAACTGACTGTCGCCTAATAGTGCAGTGAAAAAGTGTTGAAATTTTAAGAACTGTAGTTCTTTGTATTCTAACATTCATTTTTATGCTTTCTTATAATATTTTTGTTTTTATCGTTAATAGGCCTGGCTTGAAAACGAACTTGGTAGTTCGAAACTAGTCACCAGCTTTATGAAAAACAATTGTGACAGAATTATAGTAAAGAATTAGTGTTATCAAAGTTGCTGGTCCTGTCCTAACTTCATGTTGGAAGTGTGTATACTTTGACTTGATTTGAACAATATGAAATATCCACACGTTGGAAGTACACTAATGATCAGATGAAACTCAACACCTTGAACTACTACAGATAGGACGTTCATATTCACAGGACATATACATGTTCTGCAGAAATGATTAGGATTTCAAATATGTCGGCCCGCGGGTTTAAAGTCAACAATACCGCCTACCGGCAAAATGTGCTTGCGGCTGTCGTTATCGCTGTAAACCGAAGGTAATGGTAAACTGTGTCTTGAGCACACGTGCAGAATGCCTCGCAGTCGTATTCGCGAAATGCACCTTCAAGTTTGAAAGAGGGAGCATTATTGGTATGAGAGAATTTGATGCAGCCATACGGGAATTTTCTGCTCGTGTGGGACGAATTGTTTTGGCAGTGCAACGGATGTGTGCAGAATGTTTCACGGAAGGCTGTAGGACACGACGAGATCGACACCCCAAGCAAAGGGCACTGGACAGATGGACGGATCTGCAACCCCCTCGGCTCTGCTGAGACACTGCAACACATAGTGACCTATCAGGCGTGACGGTCCGTCGACGTTTATTACGGCGTGGTTTACGTGCGCGTCGTCCACTTCTCCGCCTACCCATGACGAATGTGCCTAAACATGTTAGAAGGCTATGTTGTACGGAACGACGTCACTGCGGACAGGAATGGCATCATACTGTGTTTTCGGAAAAATCCAGGTTCTCTGAAAATGATGGCCGCCTTTTGGTTCTCCGAAGACAGGGGAAGCGGCATCACAGTGACTGCATTCGCACAACAAGTACAGTGCCAACTGCACGCCTTATGCTGTGGGGTGCTGTTGGGCACAACCACAAATCGCAATTTGTGTGTGTGCAGGGTACTATGACCAGGGGACCTACGTGAACGTCATACTGCGACCCGTATCCACACCCCTTCTGCATAGCACCTCATACGCCATTTTTCTGTAAGACAATGTGCTACCACATGCTGCTGCACGAAAACACGCCTTCTTGGTGTCATAGGATGTCAGCATTCTGCCCTGGCTCGTCAGACCACCAGGCTTGTTGCCAATCGAAATTGTGTGGGCTATAGTGAAACGACGGGTGCACTGCTGTGACCCACTGCCAGTCACCACATATGAATTTTGCAACCTGGTGCATTCAGCAAGTGTGGCTACACCGCAGGACACCATTCGCGCGTTATACGCGTTGATGCCATCACGCGTGGATCAAGTTATCAGGGTCCGTGCCGGACCCCATGCCTACTAGGCGACAGCACACAAGCTGAACCGAGATGACTGAAATGCTAATCGTTTCTGCAGAACATATTAATGCTCCTGTCCTGTCAATATGAACGTCCTTTCTGTAATCGCTGAAGGTGTTCTGTTTCTTCTGAACCTGAGTAGACATGTTACCGGCCTAAACACTAGTAGTCGACTGCTTGTGTGAAACACCCGAAAGTTCATTGTAAACTGCTTCGAGAGGAACGTTCAGTATTTCGGACCTGTCTGCATAAGGCGCGTTTCTGATTGGTCAGTGTAACAGGTCAATGATATATAGCACTAAACAAAATTAGAATGAAAAAGTGAACTTGACTTTAGAACTACTGACGTTATATTTAGGAAGCTGTCACTGCGGTTAATGTCGCTAGTCTAGTCGGACTCATATATGAACATATAATATTTAATATTAATAATCAAAGTTATATGGCTGCCGCCTGGACTCGCAGTGTCATTCGCCGTGTTCTCTCTATACTGCAGTACGAAATGGCTCCTTCTCGCGTCTCCTTTCCAGCGCTCCGTGGCCATCTGTCATTTCGTGGGATGGGGCTCCTTAGATATACTTACTGCTTGATGGCGCACAGCAACGTAAGCCGTCCTACATTGTATGATAAAATACAATAAGATATGGATCTACATGGAGCATAAAAACCACATTGTCGGTCACTTTTAATCGAATCCAGGGATTTTGAAATAATCGTCGGAATCCCTCTTAGTGCTCCTACTCAACATACCCTTACCGTAGATCAGTCAGTAACACAGTTTCCCGCATATGTCGCTGATCAGCATTTCATTTCCAGCATTAAAGCAGTTTTAATATGTCAGACAGTTTCATTGCCAGTAAATTGTACACGGCAGAGCGAAACAAATAAACGATGGCCTACAGTTAACTCCTTCGTGAACTACATCGTTTCTTCAATAGGTGCCAGTGAAGTAACGTGTAGAATCGCGTTTATTCAGTTTGGAAAGCAGGGGAGAACCTTTGAAGTTAATATCCGATAAAGGAATCGGCCACGAATAGGGAAGATTCAGAGTTTGGACCCACTGTTTTCATTATTATGGATGTTTTGTAACGGGGAGAACACTGCTGCAGAAATGGAGCTTCGGTCACGAGGGAGAATAACCATTGCCTCCTGGCCGGACAATGATAGCAAGTCGTCTAGTTGATCCAACCTCACGTTCTTGTAAAACGAAGTTCCACCGCACGAATGAGGAGTCTGAGTGGAGCTCCATCACGGCGACTGACGTGTCAGGGCACACCTCGGAAATCACTGTGACCTTCAGATGTGCACCGGACACTTCCAATGACAGTTGCAATTTATTGCCATCGCAATGTACTGAACATGCATACGTCGAGTGGTTATCGTCCAAGGCCTATTGTGATTATCCCGTCAAAACCGGCAGAGGTTTATCGTTGCTTCTCTAGTGTATTTCCGCTCTGCATACTGACGTTTGAAAGAATCTTTAAAATACGTTTGGAGAGGAACTCTGCAGCGTAAGAGCCTTTGGCCTAAAAACGTTTTATCTCAGATATCCTCTTTCCAAGACTGAATCCATTAAGGAAGTATTAATTGATACCTTCCAGTGAGTCAAAAAGTTTATTTACACTCGCTGGATATTGTGTTGTTCCACCTTTGAAGCACAGTACAGCAGCGATCATGCGTGTCATAGATTTGACAAACCCTATGTTGGTGTCCGGATGTATGTAGCATCAGATGGCCACACACGTGTCACACATTTCCCTTGTACTGCAGGCCAGCGGCGCCCGACAACGTCCCAGACGTGTCCCATCGAGTTCATATCAGGCGAGTTTGGTGGCGTAGTCATCAGTGTGTTCACAATCATGCTACCCAAAGAAATGAGCTACGATTCTGGCGTTCGAAAACGGACATTTGATCTGCTCAAAACTGCCATCTTCAAGGATGAAGGGATCCATGTGGTCCACAGTAAGGTTCTCGTAGTCCACACTTGTGACAGTGTGGGGGCACAGATGATAGACTCACAAGCATAATGGTGCAGCAAACGGCCCGAGCGCGTGGTGTGGAGTATGTTCACTTTGAGTACAGCGTATCTATACAGTGCCATTCACGTTATACAACAGGAAACGTGCTTCATCCGACTCGGTGACACGGTTGCGTTGCAGTCTCGATGACCCCGTGTCAACAGAGGAACACACACACTGGTCGTCTGCATAGGCACCTCTCCACAAAAATTTGCACTCAACGGTGTGATGCGCACCTGTGCATTCACTAGCTCTGTAATCAGTTGCCAAGACTGGCCTATTCTGCAACCTATTCTGCTTCACAGAGAAACTAAGCATCTGACCGCCATGTTCTACGCTGACCCGTGTATGTCCAATACCTTGTCACCTGATCGTGGTGTCACTGTCCTTGGTTCTCATTCTACAGTCGCTCACGAAGGTAGCAGACCAATAGTCGACCAGCTACACCCTTTCCAATACGTTCGTTCGCAGGGCAGTGTTACAGGAATTTGCCCTTTTCAAGGTCGTTTTTGCCAGTAAATATTCCCTTATAGGCATTGGAATGGTTTTCTCATTTCTCTGGTTCATTATAGACATTTCCCTCAACGCACCAGTGGTCCAAAATCCTTCCATGATTCCATGAGGCATTCAGTCTCGTGAGTTGTAGTGTTCATAATATTTTCACTCCTCCATATATATATATATATATATATATATATATATATATATATATATATATATATATATATATGTGTGTGTGTGTGTGTGTGTGTGTGTGTGCAGGATGTTTCAGGAAGAATGGTTAGGCTAAGTGCAAAACCAATGAAGCTGATGACACCCATCGACCATCCCACTACCTGCCTATGTGCATTATCAAAATGGGCGCAGAAAATAGCGTTAAATCTCAACCCGCCCTAAACAGACATTGGTCCGAAACATTGAGAAACTCTCCCATCTTTAATGCTAAATGGGACAAATATCAACTTTTCTTCTTCTATAATGAGTCTACTCGTAACGACAGATAAAAATCGAAATTGGACTGAGAACGTAACTGCAATGTCCAAGAAGGCATCTGTATCTCTCCACACTGTACAAAAATTTCAGAAGCTCTTTCCTCTTTACCTGTAAAAGGAACTTACACAAACACTTATATTTCAAGTTAGTGCTTACAGCGATGTTAACCTGCAAGATTTTCTGCCTGGAAACATCACTGCAGCTGGAACTGGTTATAAATACCTCTCTTCGTTACATCTCTTATGTTAGACTCTTTGATCATATTTCACCGTAATATGCCCAGCTGTCCTGGCTGCGTGCAGACAAGCGCAGAGATTTCCATATGCTCTATCTTCTCTAGGAAAGGTAAACCTACGTTTCTCGCATTTGTATACTTACAGAAAGCTTTTGACAATGTTGACAGGAATACTCTCTTTCAAATTCTGAAGGTGACAGGGGTAAAATACAGGGAGCGAAAGGCTATTTACAATTTGTATAGAAACTAGATGGCAGTTATAAGAGTCGAGGGGCCTGAAAGGGAAGCTGTGGTTGGGAAGGGAGAAAGACGGGGTTGTAGCCTCTCCGCGATGTTACTCAATCTATATATTGAGAAAGCAATAAAGGAAACAAAAGAAACATTCGCAGTAGTAATTAAAATCCATGGAGACGAAATAAAAACTTTGGGGTTCGCCGATGACATAGTAATTCTGTGAGAGACAGCAAAGGACCTGGAAGAGCAGCTGAACGGAATGGGCAGTGTCTTAAGAGGAGGATATAAGATGAACATCAACAAAAGGATGAACATCAGCGAGGATAATGGAATGTAGTCAAATTAAATCTGGTGATACTGCGGGAATTAGATTAGGAAATGCGACACTTAAAGCAGTAAAGGAGTTTTGCTATTTGGGGAGCAAAATAACTGATGATGGTCGAAGTAGAGAGGATATAAAATGTAGACTGGCAATAAAAGGCAAGGAAATTGTTTCTGAAGAAGAAAAATGTGTTAACATCGCGTATAGATTTAAGTGTCAGTAAGGCGTTTCTGAAAGTATTTGTTTGTGTATGGAGTGTAGCCATGTATGGAAGTGAAACGTGGACGATCAATAGTTTCGACAAGAAGAGAATAGAAGCATTCTAAATGTGGTGCTACAGAAGAATGCTGAAGATTAGATGGGTAGATCACATAACTAATGAGGAGGTATTGAACAGAATTGGAGAGAACAGAAATTTGTGGCGCATCTTGACTAGAAGAAGGGATCGGTTGGTAGGGCATATTCTGAGGTATCAAGGGATCACCAATTTAATATTGGAGGCCAGCGTGGAGGGTAAAAATCGTAGAGGAAGACCAAGAGATGAATACACTAAACAGATTCCAAAGGATGTAGACTGCAGGGGGTACTGGGAGATGAAGAAGCTTGCACAGGATAGAGTAGCATGGAGAACTGCATCAAACCAGTCTCTGGAGTGAAGACCACAACAACAACAACTATCTTCTCTACCGTTCTATCAACCTACACTGTGCTTCATACCTCTCCTCGATCTGAACGCCCTTGTCTGAGCCGGCTGGTGTGGCCGTGAGGTTCTAGGCGCTTCAGTCTGGAACCGCCTGACTGCAACGGCCGCCGGTTCGAATCCTCCCTCGGGGCATGGATGTGTGTGATGTGCCTAGGTTGGTTAAGTTTAAGTAGTTCTAAGTTCTAGGGGACTGATGACCCTAGATGTTCAGTCCCATAGTTCTCAGAACCATTAGAACCCTTGTCTGAATATCAAGGTTGAAGCGCCCGTTCCCATCAGAATAGAATACTTCTGTCGCATTGCATGGTTCACCCGCTTTCTCGAAGTCCTTCTCGGTAGTAGGAACTCTCGAATAACCTCCTCCATTACGTTTTAGAACTGAATAACATGTCCAGCTCCAGAAGACAGGTACTCACGCATCTACTGAAGCAACAATAATTACTGCCATTGCTCCTGTACGTACTCGTTACCCCTCTCTGTACATCCTTCTCTCCAACCAGAACTTCCTCATTTTCCAGTTTCTTCCTCCTTATATTTCCCTTCCCTATAACTCACTGTATCAGAAAACATCTATTTTGTGTACCTATAAACTGTTTTTCTATCTGACACTATCATAACTGCTATTATTTTCGTTAATATTATTGTTATTATTAGGAGGAACATCAGTAATACACTTACTGCCACTATTACCTTTATTACTTCATGGTCAGTACTATCCACATTGTCACTATAAACAGTTAAATCATCTTAGTTATTTGTCATAGTAAAATTGTAATTTGTTAAACATCTATGATGTAAAAACGATACTGTATGTGTGAAATCCCGCTGCGACATAAGAGAAGACCTGATGGCCCTAGTGAGACAAGAGAAACAACTAAATCAATAAATAAATAAATACGATGTCTTCCGCACTCTCCTATTTAGAAGACATCCATCACGCTTTGTAAACCATACAGATTTAGAAACGTGTCACGAATCTTCTACTGCAACGGCTCACTGACAGCTTACAGGCTCTATGGCAATAGAAATGACAACAGAGGGAGAGTCGATAATGTCAGATTAACACTGATGGATAAATAGCGTGTGCTTGTGGCACTTTGCTTCCTAAATTGATACTGGTAGCTTACATACAAAAATTAAGAGCCTATTGCCAATTGGAGATATTAATCGGTGGTGTACAGTGAATGCGAGTACACTCATGGAGAATAATTAATTAAGAAGGACTTATCGTTGTAATATCAATCTTTAATTGGGCAACGCTACACAATAACTGTGAACTGCTAGAGCATCTAGTTACCTCATTAAAGTGACGCTGACTTCTACCTCCATCTCATGAAGTCAGACATCAGTATTGAGTTTAAATGAATAAACAGTGATGTTGGAAATAAGGGAAGGAAAGCTGGGCTAAAAACCTTGCGGCGTTAATAAAGTGTCAGTTTTGTCTGTTAGGTGGAGAGATAGTGCACGAATTCCGACAGCCTGGCGTCAAGTGTACCGACAACAAACCTTGTCTGCGTTCGGTGACATACGGTTACGTCTTTCCAATCGTGGGAGATGGGAGATGCTCGACCTTTGACAAGGACAAGTTGAGGCTGTTTCTTTTCTTTTTTCAGGCTATCTCACTTTAGTAGGCATCTGGAGTCAGGTGGGTTCGAACTGGTCAACGGAAAAATTTGAACATTGAGGCTACAAGTCCCATAGCTGCCCGCTATTAACCTCTCTGTGCTCAGTCCTAGATTGAGTTTTTCAGCTGTCTCTGTCCGTTTCCATAGACGCCCCCGTGCCGTCATGCGAACATTTTTTCACGATATGAGCCTGTGTCGATCTTACTCCTCCTTACCGTATACTCTATCGTTTCTGTTCAAGTTATGCTCCACATAAAGTGATAGATGTTTTGGCTGTAAGTAGCTTTCCTTTATAATGGGTCTGCGTGCAACGAATTATATTCTTTCATTTAATTTCGATACATCATTTACCAGCTGCTATCTGCTAACTTAAGTATACTGAACACTGTTCTGGTAGGCCAACAATGTGCTCGTTCCTGTACCTGTCCTGTGTACTAATAACAAAACTGTAAAATCATTCTCTCTGAGTGTTTGAACACGCTGGTCTCTAAAAATGCTAGATCAGTTATCATGGAGTTTTCACACGTAATCTGAGCATTGCTTGGGACCACATATCGGCTTTATTAACTAAAACTGGATCACGATAAAAACGATGTAATGTAAACTTTTGTAAATGCGAAAGTGTGTTTGTTATCATTCTGCGACTAAACCAAGGAACGGATTTTGATGAAATCCCTTATAGAAATACACTCCTGGAAATGGAAAAAAGAACACATTGACACCGGTGTGTCAGACCCACCATACTTGCTCCGGACACTGCGAGAGGGCTGTACAAGCAATGATCACACGCACGGCACAGCGGACACACCAGGAACCGCGGTGTTGGCCGTCGAATGGCGCTAGCTGCGCAGCACTTGTGCACCGCCGCCGTCAGTGTCAGCCAGTTTGCCGTGGCATACGGAGCTCCATCGCAGTCTTTAACACTGGTAGCATGCCGCGACAGCGTGGACGTGAACCGTGTGTGCAGTTGACGGACTTTGAGCGAGGGCGTATAGTGGGCATGCGGGAGGCCGGGTGGACGTACCGCCGAATTGCTCAACACGTCCGGCGTGAGGTCTCCACAGTACATCGATGTAGTCGCCAGTGGTCGGCGGAAGGTGCACGTGCCCGTCGACCTGGGACCGGACCCCAGCGACGCACGGATGCACGCCAAGACCGTAGGATCCTACGCAGTGCCGTAGGGGACCGCACCGCCACTTCCCAGCAAATTAGGGACACTGTTGCTCCTGGGGTATCGGCGAGGACCATTCGCAACCGTCTCCATGAAGCTGGGCTACGGTCCCGCACACCGTTAGGCCGTCTTCCGCTCACGCCCCAACATCGTGCATCCCGCCTCCAGTGGTGTCGCGACAGGCGTGAATGGAGGGACGAATGGAGACGTGTCGTCTTCAGCGATGAGAGTCGCTTCTGCCTTGGTGCCAATGATGGTCGTATGCGTGTTTGGCGCCGTGCAGGTGAGCGCCACAATCAGGACTGCATACGACCGAGGCACACAGGGCCAACACCCGGCATCATGGTGTGGGGAGCGATCTCCTACACTGGCCGTACACCACTGGTGATCGTCGAGGGGACACTGAATAGTGCACGGTACATCCAAACCGTCATCGAACCCATCGTTCTACCATTCCTAGACCGGCAAGGGAACTTGCTGTTCCAACAAGGCAATGCACGTCCGCATGTATCCCGTGCCACCCAACGTTCTCTAGAAGGTGTAAGTCAACTACCCTGGCCAGCAAGATCTCCGGATCTGTCCCCCATTGAGCATGTTTGGGACTGGATGAAGCGTCGTCTCACGCGGTCTGCACGTCCAGCACGAACGCTGGTCCAACTGAGGCGCCAGGTGGAAATGGCATGGCAAGCCGTTCCACAGGACTACATCCAGCATCTCTACGATCGTCTCCATGGGAGAATAGCAGCCTGCATTGCTGCGAAAGGTGGATACACACTGTACTAGTGCCGACATTGTGCATGCTCTGTTGCCTGTGTCTATGTGCTTGTGGTTCTGTCAGTGTGATCATGTGATGTATCTGACCCCAGGAATGTGTCAATATAGTTTCCCCTTCCTGGGACAATGAATTCACGGTGTTCTAATTTCAATTTCCAGGAGTGTAGTTTAAAAGCTGTGGAAGTACATTGGCTACTTTAGAAATTGTTTATTACAAGATGTTTATTGATTTGAAGAACAACACGGCATTTAGGGAAAGTATTTACTCTTTGAGAAAGTTATTTACTCTTGGAAAAGGCTGTTTAGCCTCCGTCTTTTGAAAATTCTCATATTATTAAGAATTCTTTTATTGATTGGTGTGATCCACAAAAGTCGGTTCAACATCATTAATAACATGCATCTATAACGCTCAGTGTGTTTAATCCATACTTCCATATTATAATGTAACATGTACGAAAGCAACTTTGTTACGTTGTTACGACTAAACCGTCGATGGTACTTGGTGTCGAAATGCCTTGAACACTCAGAAAGGATAAATGCAACTTTAGAAAGTAAAAGTAAGAAAAGGTGCCACCTAAACGTGTGAAGTAGGGGATGGAACACCTTTCCTTTCCATCAGAGAGCACAAAGCATGTTAACATATTATTAAATTTGTTGCATACTGTACACATTGTATAATTTATAGGTACTTCAATAGAGCAGCACATTGATGCACTCTTCTGCCTACGCGCACCCACATATACTACTGGGCAGCAATACTGTGTGTGAAATGCGTAGCCATGCATTTGTGTAGGTGGATGTGGTGGTAAGCGGGAGGAGTGGGGGGGGGGGGAGGGGGGGAAATCATGAGCTACATCCACTGGACCAGGCGGACACGTGGGGGCAGCTGACATTATTGCGTTTACGATAGCTTACTTACTCACCATCATTCAACTGCTGATAAGTGCGTGCACCTGCAGGTCACAGCTAGATTCATAATAAACTCGTTGCACTTTTTTCGCCAATAAATAAATATTTTTATTGTTTTGAGCAATGGTGGAGGGAGAGACATCCCTTAAATCCTACAGTCCATATAAAAAAAGAAATATTCAATTGGCAAAAGTACAGGACACGGACTACTCCTGTCAGTGGGCAAAGAAGTCTGAAGAGGTTGTGTGAGGGTATATTATACAATGAAGCTCCAAAGACATTGTTATAGGCATGCATATTCAAATACAGAGATATGTAAACAGGCAGAATACAGCACTGCGGTCGGCAACTCCTATATTAGACAATCGGCTACGTCTTTACACGCCAAGCAGTGTCTGGCGCAATTGTTAGATATGTTACTGCTGCCACAGTGGCAGGTTATCAAGATGTGAGTTTGAATGTGGCCTTACAGTCGGCCCTGTGCGACGATAAACAGCAGCTCTGAGGCAGGGATGAAGTGGGGATTTTCCTGTACGACCATTTCACGAGTGTACCGTGAACATCAGGAATCCGCTAAAACATCAACTCTCCGACATCACTTCACCCGGAAAAAGATCCTGCAAGAATCGGACTAACGATGACTGAAGAGAATCGTTCAGCGTAACAGAAGTGCAACCCCTCCGCAGATTGCTGCAGATTTCAATGCTGGGCCATCAACAAATGTCAGCGTGCAAACAATTCAATGAAACATCATCGATATGGGCTTTCGCAGCCGAAGGATCACTCATATACCCTTGATGACTGCACGACACAAAGCTTTACGTCTATCCTGGGCCCACCAACACCGACAGTAGATTGTTAATGACTGGAAACATGTTGCCTTGTTGCCTGGTCAGGCGAGTCTCGTTTCAAATTGTATCGAAGAGATGGATGTGTACAGGTATGAAGACAACTTCATGAATCTATGGACCGTGCATGTAATAAGGGGACTGTTCAAGCTGGTGGATGATCTGTAATGGTATGGGACGTGTACAATTGGAGTGAAATTGGACCCCTGATACGTCTAGATACGACTCAGACAGGTGACATATACATAAGCATTCTGTCTGATCACCTGCATCGATTCAAGTCCGTTGTGCATTCCGACGGACCTGGGCAACTCCAACAGGACAATGTGACACCCCACACGGCCAGAATTGCTACAGAGTAGCTCCAGGAATGCTCTTTTGAGTTTAAACACCTCCGCTGGACACCAAACTTCCAGACATGAACATTATTGAGCTTAAAATGGCTCTGAGCACTATGCGACTTAACTTCTGAGGTCATCGGTCGCCTAGAACTTAGAACTAATTAAACCTAACTAACCTGAGGACATGACACACATCCATGCCCGAGGGACGATTCGAACCTGCGACCGTAGCGGTCGCTCGGTTCCAGACTGTAGCGCCTAGAACCACACGGCCACTCCGGCCGGCTATTGAGCTTATCTGGGATGCTTTGCAACGTGCTTTGCAGTAGAGATTTCCACCCCTTCGTACTTTTACGGATCTATGGACGACCCTGCAGGATTTATGGTGTCAGTTCCCTCTGATACTTCGTCAGACTTTAGTCGAGTCCTTGCTACGTCGTCTTGCGGGACTTCTGCGTGCTCAGGAGGGTCCTTCACGATATTAGGCAGTAGTGACAGTTTCTTTGGCTCTCCAGTGTATAAGTAACCCCTTTTTGTATGAATTAATTTCACATGCACAGCAACATCTAGCTGAAACCATATTTTTCGGCATCAGTTACCCTAAGTCCAATCGGCTCTCAGGAAAATCTATGGTAAATGTTGCACTTGGACACGGAAGCGTACACACCGTGTAACCTCCCCCTCACTTATCGACCTTAGTGACAGTGAAAATTTAAACATCGTCTATCTGATGGAAATTTTGGAAAAGCAATCGTCACCGAAGTTAATCTGTCGGTAAAGAGGGAGGAAAGGGTTACATCTAAATGAAAGGAAAAGTGCAAATAAAATTGGTGAAATTAATTTTGAAAAAGGGTAAAGTTAATAAAGAGAGTAAATGTGCGGTCGTTACATTAACAGTTAACTGGAGTTAATTAGATACTTGAGATTTGGGGAAAATTACGGTCACCAGTCCTATGTACAACTACGAAAATAACTGAAAAAGAATGGTTAATGCCCATATAATTAGCACTAAGAGCGTGGCAACTGAAGGTTGACACGTGTTGAGTGCAAGCCGAATGTTTGTCGGAAGTAATAAATTTCGCTACACTCTGACTTAATTTGGCAAAAGAATTAATAAAACCGGAAAACTGAAAGTTAAATTAGTGACTGAAATTAATAGTGAACTTTACTTCTGAAGCACTACGCAATTAAATAAAATAATTATAGGCTTGGGCTACCTCAACAATCATCTCAAAAACTGCATGAATCTACGCAATTTAGAAATAAGAGATTTGACTTTGAACTTGAATTAAATGACTTTGAACAATTACCAATAGTAAAATTTAGCACGTACCAAGCTGAGCTGCAGTCACACGTAAGCTAAAATATGGTAACAAAATTCGCACTCTTAATTTTCTCTTGTGTGACCCAAGTATTGTAGCCAGATATGAATAATTTAACTGGACTTTGAAATGAAAGCAGTGAAATGGAATGATATTACTTTAATGCTGTCGTTTGAATTTCAATGACACTCGAGTACATTTTGGAAAAGGAAGGGACTCTGTTTGGTAATGAAACTGGGATGATGGGCAACAAAGGTTCTTGCTAAATTGGCTGTATTTTAGTGATTCAAATGGAACAGTTTGAAAAGCTGAGGTCTGACATACAGTTCTAAAACTTAACGTGCTTTCAGTCTTCCTTGTTGGTTGACTGAAGGTTTGAAGTCGTCGATCGAGGCGGTAGCGACAATCACTTATTGTCGGCCGTCAGTGTTGCCGAAGCTGTATGTTGGCGCCTTTTTCTCGACACGGTGACCAGGCGAAACGGCCTCTTGATGTGCGCCAGATAATGCTTCCCGTCCGCGACATCGTGCCAGAGACTGTCATAGCAAGTCGAGCGCAATTATATGCTGCCAAACCCCGAAAGCGCGTCAACTCGCGGGAGCGTCACTCAACACACCTGCTCCACCGCCCTACTGCAGCCAGTCTCTGCTCTGCCCGCGCTCCACGCAGCAGAGTTAACACTACTAAATATCCTGAACACTTTGGTTCTCCACACGACCTATCGATGGAATCGTTCGATAGCATAGTTTTTCCTAGGCAAGAGCTAGCGTATAAATGCAAATAATATTTACAAAACAAACCAATTATACATCGACATAATGCATAAAAAAACAATTACAATATATATAGCCACAGAAATGTCATATCTTCAGGTAAAAAATTAAGGAAAAGGTTTATAGTACAATAGATGGAAATAGGAAGATATGCATTTCCGGCGTTACAAAGTCACAAGATGCAAAAGTTATAGTAACCTCAAAATCGGTTAATATCACGAATACTGAAAGATTAATAAAAGTGGTAAATACCAACTTACAGGGATGAGCGAGCACTCATTAAAAACGTTTCTTCATAGCAGATCGAGTGCCGTAGTCATATGTTAAGATTCATAAATAATGAAGCCCCTAAAGAGCAATAAACAGAGTTTGAGGGAAATTTTTTTATAAAATTCAATAGAAAATTCATGACGTAAAGAACGACACTATATAATAATTTTGGTGGCATCACACGTATTTTAAACTAGTTAAGTTATACTATACACTTCACTTGCAATAGTTTTCATTGTTTGCAAATTATTGTTAACATTTATCGCCCATAATTAATTAATTATTAAAGATATGAAGATTTTGAGCAGCGCAATGTGTAGATCGCTATAGATTACATGTAAAAACGGTGCTATATGCAGTTCTATGTTAAAAATTTGCAGCACAGATGTCAACAAACAAATCTGCGCTAAGTGGTGATATTTTGCAAAAACTAAAACTTGATTTACGGGTGATAGCATAATCCTAGAAATTAACGTACCATGGTAAATAAGATGTACGTTTAGGGCGGTTCTGATGGTGTACTTATTTCCGTCGAGGGATGTACGTATCAAAATTTGTAACCTTCACTGGTGAGATTGGTACTTAAATAACCAGGGGATGGGCATCCGAGCCTATATAAGCGAGTGGCAATCCTGGCCAGTGGTCAGTCGTTTTGGAGGGTGGGTGGCGAGCAAGCCACTTGAGGCTGGCCCATGTGGTCGTTTGAATAAGAATTTTTCGTACCGATCTATATCGACAGAGAGTATTGTTTAATAGTGCAAGTGTGCAAGCATTTACTTGTTGAACTGGAAGTGCCACGATTATTTGTGTGAGTGCGATTTACGAGGTATACATCGTCGTAGGGCAACATGTGGTTAACTGCGATTTCGCGCCAAAACTGTCAGAACATGAGAACAGTGGGACTTGTGGTTCTGTTCGAATTGATTGAATAACTTTCGATCATAGCAGCCAACATTACTGCTATTGGGAGCTCGGAGTAACATAATTATTAAAGTAAAACTATAAACCGTCTCACCAATGATAATTCCATTGTGTGAGAGAAAAGGACAACGCCAATAAATAGTGATTGAACTGTGTCGTGAAAAACTGATTTTAATATAATATTCGCCTAATTCTTGTTCCCTTGCACAAACAAAAAAAATTCAAATGTGTGTGAAATCTTATTGGACTTAACAGCTAAGGTCATCAGTTCCTAAGCTTACACACTACTTAAATTATCCTAAGGACAAACACACACAAACCCATGCCCGAGGGAGGACTCGAACCTCCGCCGGGACCAAGCGCACAGTCCATAACTACAGCGCCTTAGACCGCTCGGCTAGTCCCGCGCGGCTAGCACAAACAGTACTTATGTCTGAGTGAATAATTAATTCAGAGCTATAACAAATACGCGGGTGTGGAAGTGTAATAATGCACTAAATGTGGAAATCATCCCCTGAGACTCACGTGAGAGCCAAAATCTGCAACAACATTTTGTATAACCAACGTCTGTATACGCACATTCGTGTGAAAACGCTGCAACCGCACTTCTTCTTCTTTATTTACCGCCCTGTCGCAACAGCAACATCTACCTGAAATAATATTTTTCGGCATCAGTGACCCCAAAGTCCAATCGGCTGTCACGAAAATCGATGCTAAATGTTACAATGGCACACCGAAGCATACACACCAGTCAAATGTGGCAGAACTACTGTGCATCGTCCACCACCGGCCTTCTTAATTGCACGCCAGTACAGTATCCATTACAGGGTGGTGTTAGCTTTGTTCCGGTGTCAAGCTACAGTGCTCGCGTGTTATCTCACACCACGTGTCCAGTTAAAAGATGGATTGCGTCGACCGCACGCCCCGCGTACGTGCGCCTGCTGGGGCTTCCCGTGTAGTTCGCCGTTGCCCGGCAACGCGACGACGCGCGCGCGCCGGGCCGTCCTCCGCGTGACCGGCGCAGAGCCTCGGGACTCGCGGCCGACTTCCGGTTTCCGGCGTCCGGCTCGGCGCGGCTCGGCGCGCGCAGTGACAGCGTCGCGTGCGCTATCGCCGCCATCGGCCGCCCCGGCCGGGAAACCATTACGCACGTCACCAGCCGGCCCGCCGAGCCGTAACGAGCACCGTTATAAATGCTACGCAGATATCTCCGCCCTAATTTTCCACGTTTACAATCCGCGCGTGCCGCCGCCGCCTAAAAAGAAGCGAGCACCCCGTAGATGCGGAGATAAGCCTCGTGGAGTGTATAGCTTCGTGCTTATCAGCGACGGAATGACCAGAGGGAAGCACATCATATAAATATGGCTCGGCCCTGTTGCTCCATTCTCGTGAGTAGCTGCTGACAAGAACGGCAGAGTGACTGCAAGGCAATTATGAGCCGTCACCTCTACGGGCTTAAGCCGTCGGCACACGGAGCGTGCATCCGAACGTTGAGCGTTGAGCGTGCCCATCTTCTGACGTCATAGCGTGGAGTCTTTCCCAACGTGCAGAGCGTGGAGTCTTACCGAACGTGCAGAGCAGTATCTGGCGTGTCAGATATCCTGAGCGTGCGTCTGAGCGTTGACCAATGAGTGGGCACAACGCCACCTACGTCACACGCACGCTGTCTCCCTTCAGTATAGAGTTGTAAGACGCCGTATTGGCATTCATTTCAAGCTTATATGTACATATGCCATTTCCGGGCACCAGCAAATTGAGAATCACTGGAAAACCAGTTGTTAACTGTGTTCAAATGGTTCAAATGGCTCTGAGCACTATGGGACTTAACTTCTAAGGTCATCAGTCCCCTAGAACTTAGAACAACTTAAACCTAACCAACCTAAGGACATCACACACATCCATGCCCGAGGCAGGATCCGAACCTGCGACCGTAGCGGTCGCGCGGTTCCAGACTGTAGCACCTAGAGGCGGCCGCGGTGGTCTAGCGGTTCTAGGCGCGCAGTCCGGAACCGCGCGACTGCTACGGTCGCAGGTTCGAATCCTGCCTCGGGCATGGATGTGTGTGATGTCCTTAGGTTAGTTAGGTTTAAGTTGTTCTAAGTTCTAGGGGACTGATGACCTTAGAAGTTAAGTCCCATAGTGCTCAGAGCCATTTGTAGCGCCTAGAACCGTTCGGCCACCCCGGCCGGCGTTAACTGTGTAACTTGCGTGCTATGAGAGTAGGCTATTTGAAGGCAGCGACACACTGAAGATCCTCCCAAAACGCATTGTTCTTGGTCAACTTGTTATAATTAAATTTCAATTAGTAACATATCTACGATTAAGATTTTCAGCAAGGGTAAAATAATATGATTATACGTTATAGGAGTGTTGTGGGTTTAGCGTAACGACCAAACACAACGATCAATAACGAACAAAAAAAAAAAAAAAAAAAAAAGCGTAATGAGTAGCGTCGCTGTCCTGTACTGAGTTGTCCGTTGGGGCCATGGTTCGCGTCTTGACGCTTCTGAATTTTTTCCCCTAACATTCACGTTTTTATTAGGTTCTGATACTTTATTATTAGTTTAATATAAGTATATACTATAATATTTGATGTTGCGTAAATGTAAGTTCACCTTTTTTCGAGGGGTGACTTTATTCGATTGGTTTAATCTACAGGACAGCTTGCGCTACTTGTATAAAGATGTTTTGCTCCTTTTTCTTTTACGCTTCGTAATTCACATGCTCCAAAGATTCTGCTACTGACCTTGGGGTTTTACTAAAATGTGGGAACGATGAAATAATGTTTAACTTACACGGAGAAGTATTCCAAATTTGTACCACACTGTTTGCAATGGAACTTTTATAAGCCTGTGTCCTTATTGATTGGACATGGTACTTTCCTTTTCGTGGACGATGGAGGACATGTGCGTTTTAATAGAGCTAACGTGGGAATTTTACGCGCGCCCGTTGAGTAAACAGTGTGGTTTACGAACTAGAAACATCCCTCAACTGCCGCTGGAGTGCATTGCGATCGCGTGTACCACGTTGGGGCCCACGTACTGTATGAACAAGTCGCATCGTTCCTGAGCATTCAGCAGCACGTTGAACTTGGCACGCTCAACGTTAACGTTCGACAGCACGGTCCGTGTGCCGACGGCTTTAGAAGAGGGCAGTCAACTGAAGACACAATTAGTATGACGGTATCGCTAGCGACGGGAACATGAGCAAAGCACTGCATATTTTTATGATTGACGGTACAGTTTTTTTACTATTTGACAACAGTGACGAATTCGTAGATTTTATAATATGACGTCAATGATTTATACCCCTAGTATCATATTGCAGGCAACGGCCTTGCCGCAGTGGATACGTCAGTTCCCGTGAGATCACCAAAGTTAAGCGCTGTCGGGCGTGGTCGGCGCTTGGATGCGTGACCATCCAGGCCGCCATGCGCTGTTGCCTTTTTTCTGGGTGTACTCAGCTTCGTGATGCCAATTGAGGAGCTACCGAATAGTAGCGGTTTCGGTCAGGACCACCATCTTACGACCGGTAGAGCGGTGTGCTGACCCCACGACCCTCCAATCCGCATCCTCCACCATGGATGACACGGCGGTCGGATGGTTTCGATAGGCCACTCGTGGGCTGAAGACGGAGTGAGTGAGTATCATGTTGTACCGGTTATTGTGAACCGCATAATGGTCTATGGACTGGAACTAGTTATTCAGTAACATAATTTTACCATCAGCTCTTGACGCTACATCATGACGTTCTTCAAAGACCCGCCCCGTAGAAAATGTGGCCCGAAGATGTCGACACAGCCGGGGCTAGACTCAGTGGCGGTTGTCTGTTGGCTTCTTCCTGCTCAGGCTGTCGCTAGATGGAGATACGGTCGAAACGAACCCCTCCTAGTCACCACCGCCCTGACTGGCCTAAGCTGGCTGAGACACACCCACCTGGCCAGCAGCGTAAAACAACCATCAGCCACCGCATGTCACGTACCACTGCCGACCATGGAGGACCTTGAAACTACTGGGGCAGAAGCAGGAGCTACCGCCGCACTGTCCTCCAGACGCCACTATTCGCCACCATGGACCACGAAATCTGTACTTCACCACAGCCATGGAAGTAGGAATCAGCATGGGTTTCGAAAAGGATGATCGTGTGAAATCCAGCTCGCGCTCTTCGTCCACCAGACTCAGAGGGCCATAGACACGGGTCCCCTGTTAGATGCTGTGTTTCTTGACTTCCGCAAGGCGTTCGATACAGTTCCCCACAGTCGTTTAATGAACAAAGTAAGAGCATATGGACTATCAGACCAATCTTGTGATTGGATTGAAGAGTTCCTATATAACAGAACGCAGCAAGTCATTCTCAATGGAGAGAAGTCTTCCGAAGTAAGAGTGATTTCAGGTGTGCCGCAGGGGAGTGTCGTAGGACCGTTGCTATTCACAATACACATAAATGATCTTGTGGATAACATCGGAAGTTCACTGAAGCTTTTTACGGATGATGCTATAGTATATCGACAGGTCGTAACAATGGAAAATTGTACTGAAATGCAGGAGGATCTGCAGCGAAGTGACGCATGGTGCAGGGAATTGCAATTGAATCTCAATGTTGATAAGTGTAATGTGCTGCGAATACATAGAAAGAAAGATCCCTTATCTTTTAGCTACAAAATAGCAGGTCAGCAACTGGAAGCAGTTAATTCGATAAATTATCTAGGATTACACATTAGGAGTGATTTAAAATGGAATGATCATATAAAATTGATCGTCGGTAAAGCAGATGACAGACTGAGATTCATTGGAAGAATCCTAAGGAAATGCAATCCGAAAACAAAGGAAGTTGGTTACAGTACGCTTGTTCGCCCACTGCTTGAATACTGCTTAGCAGTGTGGGATCCGTACCAGATAGGGTTGATAGAAGAGATAGAGAAGATCCAACGGAGAGCAGCGCGCTTCGTTACAGTATCATTTAGTAATCGCGAAAGCGTCACGGAGATGACAGATAAACTCCAGTGGAAGATTCTGCAGGAGAGACGCTCAGTAGCTCTTGTTGAAGTTTCGAGAACATACCTTCACCGAGGAGTCAAGCAATATATTGCTCCCTCCTACGTATATCTCGCGAAGAGACCATGAGGATAAAATCAGAGAGATTAGAGCCCACGCAGACGCATACCGACAATCCTTCCTTCCACGAACAATACGATACTGGAATAGAAGGGAGAAGCGATAGAGGTACTCAAGGTACCCTGCGCCACACACCGTCAGGTGACTTGCGGAGTATGGATGTAGATGTAGAAGTTGGAAGACATAGGTCGGCGACGTCCACACAATCAGACAAGGGTGTACTCTTGTAATTCCTATAGTTCGTTGGAGTAATAGACAGTTTACCTGCACGCCGTCCATCTTGACGAAACCATCTTCCCCTGTAAACAGACTCCTATAGCTGTTGACAAACCACCAAACCAAGTGCTCCAGTGGGAGATCCATTGCCGTCTTGCCATCTAGAGAAACGTTCTTTTCGCAACACTTATTGCACCCCAAACTCATTACACTGTCAAGTTCACGTTTTTCTGCCTCTGTCAAGTCCAAATTCTGTAACTCGTCCATGTTACTCATTTATTTACAAATGGTTAGAAATTGTTTTCTTCTGTTATACTTATTACAGTTTTCATTGTTTAATTCATAAATATATATACGTAGCGTTTCCCCAGTGGCTTCACTTGCATACATGCTCGACACATTCAACGAATACATCTTCTTGTCTCTGTTCCCATCTCTTCTTCTCTCTGTCTGTCCACTTCATCCTCTCATCTCTTTACCTCTCTCTCCTCCTCATCACTCTCTCTCTCTGCCCTCATCTCCACGTCCCCCTGTCTTCTTCCACTTCTCTCAACACATCTCTGCCATATATTCCTTCTCCATCTCTCTGCTCATATCCTCCTCTGTCTCTCTCATTCCATCTCCTCCTCCAAATCTTTCATCTCCACTAGCCTCCCACCCTCTACACAACCCACAGGCATTATATGTGTCCTCCCCTCTCCTTGCCCATTCTCCTACTCTCACTTTGTCTGTGCCTTACTCTATGCCAGCCACTGTGGCAGAGCAGTTCTAGGTGCTTCAGTCCGGAACCATGCGACTTCTAGAGTCCCACGTTCGAATCCTGCTTCGGGCATAGATGAGTGTGATGTCCTTAGGTTAGTTAGGTTTAATTAGTTCTAAGTTCTAGGGTACTGATGACCTCAGATGTTAAGCCCCATAGTGCTCAGAGCCATTTGAATCATTTGAACCCTCCTCTATCCATCTGAAGCTGTCCCCAGCTACATAAGTTTATGGTCACATGTAGGCAACACAGTACAGTTCAATAAAGCAGGCTGATACTACTCCCACAACATACCTGTCTTGCAGGGCAGGCTGTATTTCAGGGTATGGAAAGACATTTGTTTCACCTGACTTGTAGGCTGCCCTGCAGAACAGGTTGATTTGGCAGCTTGACATATAGAGTATGCCTGATACACACAACATGTCTGCCATGCAACTTATAAAATAAAGACAGGGAAAACCGCGATATTTTGCATATCTCTGCTCATTGTCAAGAGAGAATGTCATAAATCCAATATTTCTGATACTCATGAGGCCTGATGTTTCTCTTCAAAATTCGGCTGAAATCGATTCAGATGTTTGAGGGGTGATACTGGACAAACACATATACATTCCTCTGCTTTGTATATGTAACATATTAATGAACTCCATATGAGATGTATGATCTCTTATGATGTATGCCAAATGTTATGTCAATATGATGAATGCACCTTTATGATTTACAAATAAATAAATAATTTTATGAATGCAGCATATTCTTTGAAAACTCGGTTTGGATGAGTGGTTTATGTTCACCAGTTCAATGACACCGTGAGATAGAATGTCTGCCTGCTTAACTGAGTGGTGACATGCTTGCTTCCCATGCAATGAGCCTGGGTTAGATTCCCGGCCTGGTTAGAGATTTTCTCCTCTCATGGACTGGGTTTTGTGTTGTCCTCATCATCATTTCATCCACGTCACCAGCACGCAAGTCGCCCAGTGTGTTTTCGACTGAACAGGACTTGCACTCAGCAGCCCAAATTCCCCAGATGGGGCCTCCTGGCCAACATTGACAAATGCTCATTTCATTTCATGGGACAGAATAGGCAGATGCATGGTACCGAAATGTTCAGCATTTTTGGATCTGGCCAATCATCTTCTGTAACTATAATTGCTATGTAATACAATAAATTGTATTTTCAGTTCTTTCAAGATCTGGCCAGCAATAGCTATGAAAAAGGGAAACAATATTTGAGACCAACCAACATCTGTGTAAAACAAATATGTTTTTATACAAATACCAAGATAATTCAATAATTATCAATTGGAATCCATCAAACCTTCTGAAAGTGGGACCTGGCCTGAAAATGATTGGCTTGCTGGCACACATACAGAGAGAAAGAGAAACAAAGAGAGAAGTTATTGTGACATAATTGGTGTAGGCTTCCTAATGGTACCTGCATAAAACACTTTACATCTCCCTCACTATTTCGTCCAGTATCCAACCCCCAACCAACTTCCTCATTCCTTGTACTACTTATGTTCTATATCCTGATGCACAAATAATTTTCCTCTGAAGGTAAGGTACGCCAGTCCATGGCACAACCATGGGCACTCATGGACTCTCCTAGGACAACCTGGTTATGGAAAATGTGAAGGAAACCTTCCTAGCCTCCCTAAACTCCTGACCTGGAGCCTTGGTCAAATTTACTGATATTCTCATTACGTGGACCAAGGGCGAAGACATCCTGTCCATCTTGTCCTTATTCCTTCTCACCCTCAACACCTTCTCACCTATTTACTTCACCTGGTCCTCCCCAGCCCTACACGTCACCTTCTTGGTCATTTACCTCCACGTCTCTGAAGGCTCCATGCACAGTTACATTAACATTAAACCCACTAACCACCAACGGTACCCACATTTCTACCGCTGTCATCCCTTCCACAACAAAAAAGGTCCTCTCATACAGCCTGGCCCCCAGTGAACAGTGTAATGTTAACGTTTAGTATAACATGCACGCCGGCCGGGGTGGCCGAGCGGTTCTAGGCACTACAGTCTGGAACCGCGCGACCGCTACGGTCGCAGGTTCGAATCCTGCCTCGGGCAGGGACTTGTGTGATGTTTTTAGGTTAGTTAGGTTTAAGTAGTTCTAAGTTCTATGTTATGGAACTATGTGACCCGTGGTCTAGGAGTAGCGTCTTTGATTCATAATGAAAAACGTCTTCGGTCCCGGACTCGATCCCCGCCACTGCATAAATTTTGATAAATAATCAGCATTGGCGGCCGAAGACTTCCGGCATAAGAAGTCAGTCTCATTCTGCCAACGGCCTTGTCAAAGAGGGCGGAGGAGCGGATATACGTTCAGGGCACTCTCTTGTCCTAGGGGTGGGAAATTGCCTCTAAGGGCGAAAGAATCAGCAATGACCAACGACATGAGGATGCAGAAGGCAATGGAAACCACTGCATTAAAGACACGTAACGTGTATCCACAGGACATGTGACCTGTAAATGAAGAAGTATCATGATGATCTCTCCATTGGCAAAAGAATCCGGAATAGTCCCCCATTCAGATCTCCGGGTGGGGACTGTCAAGAGGGATGTTACCATGAGAAAAAGATTGAATAATCAACGAAAGGATAACGTTCTACGAGTCGGGGCGTGGAATGTCAGAAGCTTGAACGTGGTAGGGAAACTAGAAAATCTGAAAAGGGAAATGCAAAGGCTCAATCTAGATATATTAGGGGTCAGTGAAGTGAAGTGGAAGGAAGACAAGGATTTCTGGTCAGATGAGTATCGGGTAATATCAACAGCAGCAGAAAATGGTATAACAGGTGTAGGATTCGTTACGAATAGGAAGGTAGGGCTGAGGGTATGTTACTGTGAACAGTTCAGTGACCGGGTTGTTCTAATCAGAATCCACAGCAGACCAACACCGACAACGATAGTTCAGGTATACATGCCGACGTCGCAAGCTGACGATGAACAGATAGAGAAAGTGTATGAGGATATTGAAAGGGTAATGCAGTATGTAAAGGGGGACGAAAATCTAATAGTTATGGGCGACTGGAATGCAGCTGTAGGGGAAGGAGTAGAAGAAAAGGTTACAGGAGAACATGGGCTTGGGACAAGGAATGAAAGAGGAGAAAGACTAACTGAGTTCTGTAACAAGTTTCACCTAGTAGTAGCGAATACCCTGTACAAGAATCACAAGAGGAGGAGGTATACTTGGAAAAGGCTGGGAGATACGGGAAGATTTCAATTAGATTACATCATGGTCAGACAGAGATTCCGAAATCAGATACTGAATTGTAAGGCGTACCCAGGAGCAAATATAGACTCAGATCACAATATAGTAGTGATGAAGAGTAGGCTGAAGTTCAAGACATTAGTCAGGAAGAATCAATACGCAAAGAAGTGGGATACGGAAGTACTAAGGAATGACGAGATACGTTTGAAATTGTCTAAAGCTATAGATACAGCAATAAGGAATAGCGCAATAGGCAGTACAATTGAAGATGAATGGACATCTCCAAAAAGGCCCATCACAGAAGTTGGGAAGGAAAACATAGGTACAAAGAAGGTAGCTGCGAAGAAACCATGGGTAACAGAAGAAATACTTCAGTTGATTGATGAAAGGAGGAAGTACAAACATGTTCCGGGAAAGTCAGGTATACAGAAATACAAGTCGCTGAGGATTGAAATAAATAGGAAGTGCAGGGAAGCTAAGACGAAATGGCTGCAGGAAAAATGTGAAGACATCGAAAAACATATGATTGTCGGAAGGACAGTTTCAGCATACAGAAAAGTCAAAACAACATTTGGTGACATTAAAAGCAACGGTGGTAACATTAAGAGTGAAACGGAAATCCGACTGTTAAATGCAGAGGAGAGAGCAGATAGGTGGAAAGAATAAATTGAAAGCCTCTATGAGGGTGAAGATTTGTCTGATGTGATAGAAGAAGAAACAGGAGTCGATTTAGAAGAGATAGGGGATCCAGTATTAGAATCGGAATTTAAAAGAGCTTTGGAGGACTTACGGTCAAATATGGCAGAGTGGATAGATAACATTCAATCAGATTTTCTAAAATAATTGAGGGAAGTGGCAACAAAACGACTATTCACGTTGGTGTGTAGCATATATGAGTCTGGCGGAATACCATCTGACTTTCGGAAAAGCATCATCCACACAATTCCGAAGACGGCAAGAGCTGACAAGAGCGAGAATTATCGCGCAATCAGCTTAACAGCTCATGCATCGAAACTGCTTACAAGAATAATATACAGAAGAATGGAAAAGAAAATTGAGAATGCGCTAGGTGACGATCAGTTTGGCTTTAGGAAAAGTAAAGGGACGAGAGAGGCAATTCTGACGTTACGGCTAATAATGGAAGCAAGGCTAAAGAAAAATCAAGACACTTTCATAGGATTTGTCGACCTGGAAAAAGCGTTCGACAATATAAAATGGTGCAAGCTGTTCGAGATTCTGAAAAAAGTAGGGGTAAGCTATAGGGAGAGACGGGTCATATACAATATGTACAACAACCAAGAGGGAATAATAAGAGTGGACCATCAAGAACGAAGTACTCGTATTAAGAAGGGTGTAAGACAAGGCTGTAGCCTTTCGCCCCTGCTCTTCAATCTGTACATCGAGGAAGCAATGATGGAAATAAAAGAAAGGTTCAGGAGTGGAATTAAAATACAGGGTGAAAGGATATCAATGATACGGTTCGCTGATGACATTGCTATCCTGAGTGAAAGTGAAGAAGAATTAAATGATCTGCTGAACGGAATGAACAGTCTAATGAGTACACAGTATGGTTTGAGAGTAAATCGGAGAAAGACGAAGGTAATGAGAAGTAGTAGAAATGAGAACAGCGAGAAACTTAACTTCAGGATTGATGGTCATGAAGTCAATGAAGTTAAGGAATTCTGCTACCTAGGCAGTAAAATAACCTGACGGACGGAGCAAAGAGGACATCAAAAGCAGACTCGCTATGGCAAAAAAGGCATTTCTGACCAAGAGAAGTCTACTAATATCAAATACCGGCCTTAATTTGAGGAAGAAATTTCTGAGGATGTACGTCTGGAGTACAGCATTGTATGGTAGTGAAAAATGGACTGTGGGAAAACCGGAACAGAAGAGAATCGAAGCATTTGAGATGTGGTGCTATAGACGAATGTTGAAAATTATGTGGACTGATAAGGTAAGGTATGAGGAGGTTCTACACAGAATCTGAGAGGAAAGGAATATGTGGAAAACACTGATAAGGAGAAGGGACACGATGATAGCATATCTGCTAAGACATGAGGGAATGACTTCCATGGCACTAGAGGGAGCTGTAGAGGGTAAAAACTGTAGAGGAAGACAGAGATTGGAATACGTCAAGCAAATAATTGAGGACGTAGGTTGCAAGTGCTGCTCTGAGACGAAGAGGTTAGCACAAGAAAGGAATTCGTGGCGGGCCGATCAAACCAGTCAGTAGACTGATGACCAAAAAAAAAAAAAAAAGAAAGTTCTAGGGGACTGATGACCTCAGAACTTAAGACCCATAGTGCTCAGAGCCATTAGAACCATTTTATAACATGCTCAATTTCAGAGGTTGCTTCAAAGCCAGAGCCATCTGCATCCTTTCCTCCACCATCAGCTTCTATGAACTGAGTAATTGAGATTGACCCTTGCGAAACATCCATCGCTCCTATTACAGTCCTGGCTCCCCAACTGCGAACGTCACGAGCATTATTGGCAGGGCCCTCCAACAATCTTGGTGTTTTGACCATATAGCGTGCAATTGGACAGAATATAGTGCCATATCCCTCAGGAAGGTATCCAATAATTCTATCAACCAGTGCCAAGCCGAATAACTGATTTCATAAGCGTCAGAAGTTGACAAATGGTTAAATAGCTGCTAAATTTGAGAAAGTCTATCACTTGAATAAATCATCCACTTCTTATGAAATTGTTATCATTTCTTAGTCTGGACATGTACGCGACATCGACCGATATCCTCCCCATTTGCTTAAGTTCTTTGTTGTGCGTTTTTTTTTTTGTTTTTGTTATGTCTTTGACTGCATGCATGACTGTCTCGACTCACTGATTCTGCTTTTCAGAAAGTGGTGTCCATTTACTCCAGAGGTATTTATATTTTGTCAGAACTTTCTTACAAAATTATGCATGTATGTATGTATGTATTTATACACGTTCAACATTCCCTCCTAAGCTATTAGAACGATTTCAGCCGAACCTGGTACACATATTGCTTGCTATCTCAAAAGACATACTGTGACGTTAAGAACCACCTACGACTCACGGTGAAGAGGAAGCGCCGGCCTGTGTGGCCGTGCGGTTCTAGGCACTTCAGTCTGGAACCGCGTGACCGCTACGGTCGCAGGTTCGAGTCCTGCCTCAGGCATGGATGTGTGTGATGTCCTTAGGTTAGTTAGGTTCAAGTAGTTCTAAGTTCTAGGGCATTGATGAACACAGATGTTAAGTCCAATAGTGCTCAGAGCCATTTGAACCATTTTTGAAAAGGAAGCGTAACGCTCTACTCGTAAGTACGCAGAATATGTCGATCCAGTATTTGAGCATGGAAGTACTTAGCTACTAGCGACAAACTTTAAACATCATTTCAAGCCTGAACGAAACTTTTTCTCGCTGCGTCCCGCACAAAATGATGACAGGAAGAAAGCTTATCGCTTACTTCATTTTCGCCGTTCATTTAGTAAAACTACCGGATGAGGGATGACGTTTTATTTTATTACTTTATTATTATTAACTCTTTTTGCAACGAATTCTGCTGACAGTAGCCACATATATCACCGAATGTACCTGAAAAATTAAATCATTTTACGACACGTAGTTCAGGACATTAGACGTCGTAAACATTGAGGTGCGTGAAAAACTGCTGCATCATGCATTACGTCTTGATTTCTTACTTGCTTTCTACTATCTCCGTTCCTAATATATTTCGTAGACAGTATGCACATGTGCCACTGAATGTACCTGAAAAATAATAGTAATAATAGTAGTGTTGGCGTATAGTTCAGGAGCTATGATGCACGAATAATGATTGCATGAGAAGGTAGGTTCTCTTAACACGGGGAGTCAGCTAGTCTTGATCATGATGATCAGTTGATACTATTCTGGTGTTTGATAAAGGGGGCTCTGAACGACTTCCAACAAACTTTAAGCACAATTTCAAACTTATTCTAAACTTTCCTCTATTGCGTGCTTAACATCAAATATTTAATACTAGTAATCAAATGTTTGACTCTGTTTTATGTGGGTTAGCTCGATTATTTTAAGAATCGTGGGTTTACTGGTGACTTACTACCTGGAAAGAAGCGCTACGCGGTTAAGGACCACCTGCATCTCATAGGGGTGGGAATAAAAAGGGGCTGACATTAAAGCATAGCTCACGACTACATGGATCATTTTTATCGACTTTGTTGGGTACATGATATTTTATTTCACAGGTTGGAATACTTCTTCAGTTGTAAGGTTTCTTTTACTTTTCATTAGTTAAAACACGCCCGGTTTCGGGTTCTTACATGGCCATCATCAGGCCTTATACTGAAAATAAACAGGTTACCGGGGCTAACACTGGTTTTTACACGCGGTAATAGACATGAAAAGCAAAAAAGAAGTACCATATAACATTTTAGAAAACAGCGGACGAGCTAGGTGCGGTAGAAAATAAGTCAATGGCATAGTGACACCAGAAAATACTATGAACGACTGCCTGGGTAAAGAAATATGCAATTAACATCAGCACACGTACACTCTGTGCTGTGACCCCGGGCGTCGCGGTGGACGAGCAGAGGACACGCTGAAACACCAGCGAGCACAGAGCACGGAGTACCGTACACGAATGGAGAAGCAAACTGGTAATTCAGAGGGGCAAAAGTACTGCCAACTGATGACTGGAAGAACAAAGCGGGGCCATCTATCTCGGTCTTTCAGAATTAGAATAAGTCATTTACATTCAAAATAAAAGAAAACCATTACATAGAATGTTACATGAAAGCGTTAAAGGTACAGTATGAGTGGCAAAGGACATACAGCCGAGTCCCGCTAATCCGAACACCGGTAATCCGAATGGTCGGTTAATCCGAACATGAAAACTATTAGTCTAAGTATGGAAAACTGTGTGGTAAACTGCTGCACGTACACACTATTTTAATTTACACAGTACAGGAAACATGAGTTAGAAAAATTCGCAAGAGAACATTAGGTTTAAACAATGCATAACAATGAAAGAAAAGCTGTCAAACTTACTAAAATACAGCGGACATTTTATCCCTACTTTTTAGATGACAAAAACTCAGTCTTGTTGAAACTTCCTGGCAGATTAAAACTGTGTGCCCGACCGAGACTCGAACTCGGGACCTTTGCCTTTCGCGGGAAAATGCTCTACCAACTGAGCTACCGAAGCACGACTGACGTCCGGTAGTTTGGAAGGTAGGAGACGAGATACTGGCAGAAGTAAAGCTGTGGGGTACCGGACGGCAGTCGTGCTTCGGTAGCTCAGTTGGTAGAGCACTTGCCCGCGAAAGGCAAAAGTCCCGAGTTCGAGTCTCGGTCGGGCACACAGTTTTAATCTTCCAGGAAGTTTCATATCAGCGCACACTCCGCTGCAGAGTGAAAATCTCATTCAGTCATTGTTTTTTGGCGTAATGAAGACTGTCCGTTATAAGATGCATTGTTGCTCCATCGTCTCATAAACATCAAACCAGCAGGTGTAGCAGTGGACTGTTGCTCCGAATAACCGACTGCAAAGTCAAGGGCTTCTGCTGCGTCACTGTGTGGCAGTAGCTCTCCTTTGTCACTTCCATCACCGCAGTCCACTCCTTCCTGGTCTTGAGGGACAGCAGCGTCAGTGAGGTTCTCCACGCATGCCGCATCCGCTGCAATCCACTCATCTAGGTCTCCTTCACTTGCCTCTTCACATCCAGGGATTGTCTGTATCATTTGTAGTAGATTTTTCTCCTCATTTTCAACTAGGTTGTCCTGAAATTTGAAAGGTGTCTGTAGTTTTCTCCACAATTGTCTCAGAGTATTTTCTGAAATATTCTGCCATGCCTCAGCGGCCCAAAACGCAACATGCTTCACATTGATCTTTTTTATTTTGTCCACTAAAGGAATGCTATTATCTTGGATCATCACTCTTAAAAAATATTTACTGTAAATAAGTTTTAATGTTTGCAGTACGCCCTGGTCCTTCGACAGTACACGTAGTGTAACATTCGTCAGCAAAAACTTCGCCACAATTTCTCCATCACATAATTCCGCAGTGCTGGAGTGAGATGGCGAGTCATCAATCAAAAGGATTGCACGGGGAGACAAATGATTTTTCTTAGAAAACCGTCGAACAGAGGTAAACACTGGCCTTTGAACAGTTTACCGTCCATCCATGCTTTCTTCTGGTTGCGATAATATACGTGCAGGGACTTGATGCTGCAGTTTCTAAAAGCTCTGGGCCTAGCAGATTTGCCGATCAGCATTAAAGGCAGCTTGTGATTACCAGCTGCGTTGCTGCACGCTAATAAAGTCACACGATCATTGCACATATTAAAACCAGGGCCATGGTCTTCTGCTTTTGATGCCAGGTTTTTGTTGGCAATGTCCTAAAATCAGCGTCATAAATTTTGTTGGGCAGAAGACTTTCCGTCTCTTATAATTTTTTAAAACTCCCCCAAGTATTCCTTCGCTGCATCACGGTCAGAAGAAAGCGCCTCTCCAGTAATTGTTAGCTGACGGATTCCATGTAGTTTTTTGAATCTGTCCAAGCAACCCTTACTTGTACTAAAAGACTCATCACCATTATTTAACTTGTTCAGGTAAACAGCCTTCTCCTGAACCACTGCTCCACGCAAAAGAGTTCCCCTTTCTCTTTCCTGCGTAAACCAAAGGAAAAGAGCTTCATCCACTTTATAGCACTGGTACCGTTTCAAAGTTTGTCGAATTTCGAGTGTTTTTCCCGAAGACGTTGCACAGGACTGTTCAAGCTTCACTCGGTTCTTCTCCCAACCACAAATGGTTGCTTAACCAACACCCAGTTCCATTGCCAGTTTAGATACATTCTCAGCGTTGTCTATCCACTTCAAAGCATTTATTTCTTCTTTGAGAGTTAACGTTTTACGTTTCCGCTTACTCATGACGAAAATACGTACACCACTACAACTGAACGTACACGTGCCAGCGATCGATAACTAACACAACCAAGCGGTTTGCTAGCCAACTGACAGTGTACTGACCTCAGGCACTGCAAAGGTCTCAACAATACACAACAACAAGGGCAGGGAGTGAGAGTGAGACATTGTTCCCACACTTGTTCCCATTTGTTACCATGGTATACCTACTTATATCATTGGTATACTTCATTCTAGAATCTCGTAACCGTAAATCCGGCTAATCCGAACAAATTGGTAATCCGAACAACGTCCGGTCCCAATTAGTTCGGATTAATGGGACTCTCCTATGTTGTGTCCTGGTGTCCATTGCATATTTCTCTACTCAGACAGTCGTCCGTAGTACTGTCTGGTGTCAATTTGCCATTGACTTACGTTTTCCTTACCCTAGCCCGATCGCTCTTTTATAAAATTTTATATGGGGAACTGCTTTTTCGTTTTTCTTTGTGTACTGCTGTGTGTAAAATCTATTATTAACTCCGGTCTCTTGTCTGTTTTCAGTACAAGACCTAAGGGGCACGTAAGAGCCCGAAACTGGGCGTGTCTTAACTACTGAAAGATAAAAAGAGCCTTACAACTGAAGGGGTATTTCCAACCTGTGCTATAATGCTCAGTTGCTGATGTTTCTTTGGCAAGACTTTTTTTTTTTTTGCTTAAAAATTGTGTGGGAGATTTTTCACTACCAGTAGGGGTTGTTTGATACCGAGGGTGACGTGAAAATGTTCGAAAATTAGCTGCTGCTATTTATTTCCTGCTTTAGTTGACATGAATCGCTTTGAATGTATGACCTGCAATTTGTCTCTTATTTATGGTGTTCAGTGTGTCAGCCAGGTCACGAAAACGACCAGGGCACCGACCCAATATCTTCAACGAGTTTCGGGATCTAAGACCAAACCACACGGCTGAATACCTCAAGTACGTTCAACATCCTCCCTGGAATCATATGATCTGAAACAGCGGACAGTAGAATATAGTGTGCAGATACGAGTGTGTCACATACATGTTCATCGTCGCCTCCTAAGCTCCAGAATCTATTTTAGCCTAACTTGGTACAAATATTACTTATTATCTGTAAAGAAATACTGTGGGTGTAAACCAACGCCGGCCGCGGTGGTCTAGCGGTTCTAGGCGCGCAGTCCGGAACCGCGCGACTGCTACGGTCGCAGGTTCGAATCCTGCCTCGGGCATGGATGTGTGTGATGTCCTTAGGTTAGTTAGGTTTAAGTCGTTCTAAGTTCTAGGGGACTGATGACCACAGTAGTCAAGTCCCATAGTGCTCAGAGCCATTTGAACCATTTTTTTTTTTTTTGTAAACCAACAGCCTCCATTGGGGTGGGAGTAGAGGTTGATAACGGAGTAATGGACAGAGATGTGGAGGGGGTGGCAGAAGAAGAGGTGGACAGATAGAGGAAGGGACCAAGAAAAGTATCGTAAGTATCTACATACTTGTAAACTGGTAGTCGATTCGTCCTTGAATATCTTCTGCGACGGTAAGGCATGGCTGTGTGTACAGTGCGGTTGCCTCGAGTCGAATGAACATGCTGTTGCCTCACGAGCGAGACTGGGCCCCCTAAAGCGGATGTGGCTACTAATAAGAGCGCCCCAGCCAATCAGCGGCGACCGGAAGGGCGTCGCCGCACCGGATGTAATGTTTTTCGCAGCGGATCGCGCTCTGTTAAAACTAGAGCGCGATCCTGCGCGGCAGCCTCGTCAGCGACCAAGTCCGTTTTCAAGGTCACCCGCCTTGTGCGGCGTTATGTAACAGCTGCACACAGCAGTCGATTCCTGATATATGGAGGATGGATAGAGAGGGGGGGGAGAAGGAGGTGGATAGTGGGGGAAGAGATGGACAGAGGGGCAAGCAGGAGATAGACAGGGTATGTGATGAGGAAGACATAAGCTGAAAGAAGAGGAAGAAGGATATGGAATGATAGAAGATTGGAATAAATATACACCCACTCGATGCAGAGTTTCTCAGGTTGTAAAATCATAAGTACCACAGGAACAAAAGGAACTGGGTAAAGAAAAGTCGCCACTGGGAAAAATAACGTTAGTGATAAAAACTCATGACAAGCACTGTGCGATTGAAAAGGATTGATAAACAAATAATAATAATAATAATAATAACTAATATCGCCTATTTTTGAAATTCGACTAATTGTGTTTGATAAACAAATAATAATAATAATAATAATAATAACTAGTATCGCCTATTGTTGAAATTCGACTAATTGTGTTAATAAAGCAACCTAAGGCAACTTTTTAACGCAGTTAATTGGAATTTATTCCTATGGAGATTCTTA
This sequence comes from Schistocerca serialis cubense, assembly GCF_023864345.2. Lineage (NCBI taxonomy): Eukaryota > Metazoa > Arthropoda > Insecta > Orthoptera > Acrididae > Schistocerca > Schistocerca serialis. The sequence goes on from NC_064646.1 coordinate 23,340,356, forward strand.
GTTTTTACCTATCATAAAGTATAGCAATGCATAACATAATGGACGACTATATGTAGAAGCTATTGCTACAGAG